>NC_061902.1:3472500-4722500 GCF_905147765.1 Vanessa atalanta | reverse complement strand
AAACAACACGCCCGAAGCTTAAGGTGTCGCAATAGACCGAGAAGATTATGATAACAGCTATATTATGATTCTGAGACGATATAAAGGATAAATGTATGTTAATATTACGGGAAGATGACTACGATATGCCGCGAATAAAAATAAAAGGAATAAAGAAAAGTAAATGCGTCTTGAGATGTACTTCATTGCAACACACGTTCGCCTCAAGAGGTATTTTATTATAGCTGAAATTCTTAGTTCAGATTTGGCACTTTTTATTTTTTCTCAAAAATAATTAGAAATAAAGTTTGCCATTTCAAGGGCCTTGGTACTTTTTAATTTTCACGAGTGCAAAAAATATTTGAATGATTCGAGGAGTGTTTCAGCTTTGACGTTATATAATTGTAACATATATTTCCAATATTCGTTCCTTCGTTGCGCGAACTTTTTGATCTCCTGCCGTATTCGATATAATTGTAGATGACGTGTATTAACATAACACGATTAATTAACGGTACACTAATCACTTTATATTGACGCACCAAACGTAATTACGCAAATTAAATTCAAATTAATATTGTTATTAACAAAGACTAAATTCCAGTGCACTAAAATAGTAAATACTTCTGCTATTAGTATATTTATTTTGTTTTCACTATAAACTAAGTTAGGATTTATTACTTAGTTGGCAAAAGTTTTTTCACCTATCAAAGGTACAATTCAATTAACTTCTCTGTTGCGGCAAATCGAATATGATAGTGGTCCATTTCAAGGAAAATTAAAAACTATGATTTTATTTTTATTTTTTTATTTTATTTAAATTTATCATTTTGATAGTACCAAAGTAAATCAATTGTATCTTGTGTGTGTTGTAAAAAGGAGATAAAATATATTTAGAAATTTACTGGATAGGTAAATATTAACACGATAATTTCAGGGACTATAAACGATAAAATGGAATATTTTAATATTACAAACGACTAACGTATAATTGATTCTTAATTTTGAAATAAAATAGTTATAGTTTCCAATTATCTTAAGCCCCATTTAAAATAGTCGTATACGGCTTGTACTTTCAATAAACGACCTTTTTATATTTTAATTACTAAATAAAATCTAAGACAAATTTTATAAGCTAAATAAATTATATGTCGATAGGTACAACAATTTTTACGCCACGAAAACAAACATTTACTTGCCATTGCATTTGTAATTCTATTAAATAGGTAAATTAATAGTTAAAGGCATACAAAATAGTAAAGGAAATAATTTTACAATTATTAAATAAATAAAAAGAACGATAAGAGGTCAATTTCATTTAATAGAGATCCTATTGACTTAGTACGAATTTTATCCATGCTTTTTTTCTAACATGTAAATGTTAATGTTGTGTTAAATCCAGATGTAACTGGTTCAATCAATGGACAATGTTTGCTACATTAGGTCGGCTAATTAGCATAGTTCCCCGCATGGCAAATATTGGTGCTTATCAAACTGTTCTTTGGTTACGTTGCGTGTGTGACCAAATGATACAAAGTATCAGTAAGAGTGGAGGCGTTCATATATAAAGATTATTATTTAAAATATATCTATGCTACTATAATAAACGTGGAAGTGTCTATGGCTGTGTGTTGAATTTGATAAAATTTGATAAGCTTGAAAACCAAGGTATTATATGCGGTGCTTTTTTTTATAATTAACACCTCACAGTTACAGTAAAAACAAAGCATTATCCTGTCATTCGATTTCTTCTTCAGTTGCTGCATCATTTCTTTTTTTGCATTCTTCTGTCTCGCCTTTTTTCTTTGACTTGTTATTGTTAAACTAACCTCACCTGACCTTAGATCATTTTTTTTTTATTATACTTAGGTTCCTCTTTCTTCGTCCAGGGTAATTTTACATTTTATCCTTTTTCTACAACACTATGTTGTATATTGTCAATTTGAATAATTTAAATCTATTTTCATAACTGAATCCTGTCCAAAAGTATGTATTTATGTAAAAATTCCCAAGGGAACAATTAACGTCGTACTAAAATAATAAACACTAGTCACAATGGTTCCCATTACTGTTTATATATGGAGCAATATTTATTATAATAAATGTATCTCTAGGGGTATTTTAATTGTAATGCAATTTCTAGAATATTCTGTGTTCTTATGTCCGGGTTACGGTTCTTGTAACATTGAAATATGTCTCGTCGCCAACGTCGGAATTTAAATGAATGGCTTCGCTCGGAGCTTATAAAAATAGTCACAGTGATGTTTATTTACTCGGCGATTCAAATGAACACGTAATAAGTGAAGCTGAAGGAAACGTTAAGTCGCCTCAATACGTGTATGTTAACCAATATTATTTTTATTAAAAGTATTATATTTCTGGGCTTAAAGTATTTTTCTTTATAAAATATCTATAGTTACGCAACAAATTTAATTAGTCTGTCGCTTACTTGCTTTTTTTAAAGGATGTACTAACAATTATGTTTATAAAATTAGTTTCAGATGATGTTCTTAAATTTAAAAATTAAAAAACGTCCCGTAAATGTCTTCCACTGGGAAAGCATTTTCATTTATAAATTAAGCGCAAGAAAATTCAGAGATACTTGCTTGCGTTAGCGCCGATAGATGAAGATCCAATGATTCTTGGATGTTCTTCCCAGTGGACCATCTCGGATGTCTAAGCTTTACATTTTGATATTGTGTTAAAGCTTTGCTTTGTTTTAATTTTGATTAAGTGATTATAACATGTTTATTATTAATTCTTTTTAGATTAATATTTTTATTAATATTATGGTGTAATGGATTATTGCCATTAACCAAGCGTTTATAACATTGAATGAAATATTTATTAATTAAATATTTGTCTTATGTATTCGGCGTCGTCCCGAACTCCTGGAAGACTGCTTTGGTGCATTCGATCCCTGAAAACCGCAACCGCTCAATCCCGTCCCATTATAGGCCTATAGCCATCACCTCCTTGTTCTCCAAGGTAATGGAGTCCCTTATAAACTGCCAGCTCCTGCGGTACCTAGAGGAGTACCAGCTGATTAGCGACCGCCAGTACGGTTTCCGTCGGGGTCGCTCAGTCGGAGATCTACTAGTTTACCTAACTAATAGATGGGCGGAAGCAGTTGAGAGCAAGGGGGAGGCATTAGCACCCAGTCTGGACATAGCGAAGTCGATCGCGTGTGGCACAAAGCACTTCTTTCGAAGCTTCCTTCCTATGGGCTTCCCGGGAAATTATGCTATTGGATCACCAGCTTTTTGGCAGATGGAAGTATCAAGGTTGTTGTTGACGGTGCATGCTCTGACTTAAAATTAGTTTTACGGAACATTCACTACCTACGCAGATGACAGTACCGGAGACCCCTTATACACCGGCCGTGCTAATATTTCTCGGGAAAACGTCGACGAAAATCGGAATAAACTTGTGTCTGAAATCGAGTCTTCGTTAAACAAAGTCTCGGACTGGGACCGGCTAAACCTAGTCCACTTCAACCCTAAAAAGACGCGTTAACCGCTAAAAAATAAAAAATAAAATGTTTGGATTAAACCAGCTTTCACCGGCGGTTTTTCCGAAAAAAAGCGTATTCATTCCTTAAAGGCCGGCAACGCACCTGCAAGCCCCCGGTGTTGCAGATGTCCATGGGCGGTGGTAATCACTTTCCATCAGGTGAGCCTCCTGCTCGTTTGCCCCCTATAACATAAAAAAACTTTGATTTAAAATTAAAACGACTATATTATAGGCCAACTCTATTTTTGGTCCTATTTTAATTTTTCCTAGCTAATTTAAATTAATTGAAACTATTTTTATGTAGATTAGGTAATTTAGAATTGATTTGTGGTGCTATTTCCAGATATAGCTATATCATTATTTGTTCTAAATATCATTTTATTTTTTGTTTCAGTATGAATTTAAAGCGAGGGGTGTGAAGAAGCGCAAAGTTACCGTGGACGTGTCGATAGATGGCGTGCGTGTGACCACGCGTACCAAGCACGCTAAGAAAAAGGTATGTATCAATATCAAGATAATTTTTAAACGTGTAAATATTTAAAATATGATGGAACTCTAAAGAACCTGCTGTACATTTATATTGGTGAATATATATGGTCAGTACCGGTACCAATGACTTATTAAAGCTTAACTCCATAGAGACCAATTAACCTTACGAATACTTAAATGTTAAGATTGTATATGTTTGTAAGATATTTGTAAGTGGATTAATAGTGTTATTTATTTTAATACATAAGCCGTCGAGCTAATTTACCTGATTGGTCACCGATTCTGTCATAGACAACGTAAGAAATATACATCATACTTTATATTGTCAATTCGCTGCCAACTGACTCACCTGATGTTTGGCGGTAGAATAAGTGATGAGTGGGTACTGCTACCTACACGAACTTACGCAAACGGCCATTATTGGTGAAATAGATATTATTTGAAGATAAACAAGTAACTAAAGCTTGGTTAAATCAATGGTTTTATATTCGGACACTTTAAAAGCCATTTATTTTAATGGATTAACGTTAAATATATCAAATCAAAATTTAATATACAATTTTGAATTAATTTCAAATATTAATCCTTTTTTTTACAAAAACATCTAAGTCAATAACATTTTAGGGTGAGTTAAATGAGCTTTATAATATATGATTAATGATCATACTATTTTCTTTTTCAACTACAGTGCTTATCAGTGCTTATTTTAAATCTAATAAACAAAAAATCAATTGACAAAAAGAGTGTTTTGTGTCAATTGGTTGCATATAATAAACATTATCATGATCACCATCAAACACCAGTCAGGATGTTACGTCACTATAGCGTTGGAGAAGTCTCGTTTAATCTTCTGATTTCGTATCCGAGCAATCGAATTTAGAGGGTCGATTTAAATAGAGTGTCATTTCCCGGGGCTACAGTTAAATTTGGGATCCCTCAGGAATCTATTCTTGGTCTATTTCCCTTCCTTTTTTTATATAAATGACTTGCCTTATCTTGTAGCTTAGAAACACGAGAGTATTGATTTTTTAAGACACTTCTCGTATTTATAAAATTAAAAGAATCATTTATGTCAAAGGCTTTGCGTAAGTCTGTCTGGGTAGGTACCACCCACTCATCACAACTACCGCCAAACAACAATACTAAGTATAGTTTTAATAAAAACATTTGTAATAAAATCTTAATTCCCAAACTTGGTGGCGTAAATTTCTTTGGGCAATAGTGACCATTTAATATAAACTTTTTTTATAAAAAAAAAAATAGTACTCGCCCTATAATTTTATAAAATAACAATATGTAATCGGCACAAAGCCAATAGCTTACGACTTAATAATAAAAATTTCTTAAAAACGCTATAATTTTCAACGTACGATGTGTAAAAACGAATATACTCCTAACGCATCAACATAGATGCTTATCCTAATGGCTCCCTCATTAAAGGACTGGACATTAGACAGGCTTCTGCAACATTTGCTTAAAGAAATAAGATGTTAACTGCTCGCCCGGTATTTTTATTTACATCAACGTTATAATGGTATGATATTCTAGTGTGATCGGAAAAATGCAGCCGATATCAAGATGTTTTTTTTTTAAATGTTTATTCGCGAAAGATTCATTAAAAAGTAAATTTAAAGACCTCCAATCGTGTACTATTGGTAAATGTTGTTATATACCTATATTCGTAAAAAACATTAAAGAATTTTTCAGACCATTATGAGATTACGGAGGTTAATGACTCTTTTGGGACATTGCGCTTGTACGCCTTTACACAAAAGGATCACAGAAAATGTTGAAGTAAATTCAATTTGTAAATTTTAAAAAATCCTTTAAGACAATAAATTATGTGCTATAATATAAACGTTGTTGTTGCAATTTTATGAAAGTTTTACATGATAACACACCTTGGGAGGGAATTTTGTCTTTTATTCAATATTTTCAAAGCTTATAGTGTTCATAGGGACAATTTCAAACATATTTTACCGATCATCGATGTATGCAATATGTGTCCTATCGGGAATGGTTTCATGAGATCCGCTGTGGGATTGACCCATATGAGCGGAATAAAGTATGCAGGTGTTAACATACATATTACATTTATTTTCAACCTTATTCCCTTGAAATTAAAACTCAAAACCGCACGATTTTTATATTCTGCATTGCTACGAGGCGGACGTGAGCGAAATATACACGGAGTTTTGTTGCAATGTTCATTGAATAGTCACTTTTTAAATTTTCTCTTTAGTTTGATTATATACATTATTTATTAAACTCGTATATATATAGATGTAATTAAATCATTTTTTTTATTAAGATGTTTTGCTTATTCTCAAATTTTATAGTATTTATAAATTCGGATTAAATGGATACGAATTATTTCTGTCAACTAAAACGTGGAAGAAATTGTAAACTTCTTTTTCCCTCTCGTTATCAGGACTCTTTTTGTTTTATTTTAGATATTTATATTATACGATTTTAAATTCAGCTATAAAATTGCAGTGAAATTGTTCGAAAAAGTTCAAAAAGTGAAAAGTCTTCAACTTCATATATATTCATAAGGTAGACTAGACCACAAAATTGATTTCGAGATGAAAGAAATTTAACCTAGAAACTTCTACGATCCCTAATTTATTCAATCCGAAATGAACCAGTGACTTCATCTCTGAAATTTATACATAAATATTTGTTAAACTATTTGAAAAAAAAATATATAAAAGTAAGTCCGTTAATACCAAGCAAAGTTTATTTTATGAAGAAGGGTAGAATTTTTTCCACCACGTTCCATTGTTGGATTAAAATTGTAAGAAAAAGAAAAGTTTTTTTTTTTTTAATTTCTTTAATTATTTAATACAAAGTCACACTTAACTCTTAATTCAATAATTTATTAATTATTTTTATCTTTGTGATCAGTTATAAAACACACGCCATCTTTATTTTTTCTCCAATCTAATCTTTTTGTTTTAAAAGCCCGCCAAAAACTACTTATAATTACATCCACAGATAACAAAGTTTGGTCGTAAGTTGATTAACAAAATCAACGTTCGATTCTAGTAGATATAAATAAAATTATTTGTCTGAGATATAAAACTAATAAATAATTAATATTTTTAATTGTAATAATTATTATCATTTGCGTGTAAAATGTGGCAGAATTTCATTCCACGATGGTCGACTCTCATATATCCTTACCTTTTTACAATCACGCGATGAAACAAACATTAAATAGATGAAAACTCGGCAGAGCACCCATTTAAATCCACTAGCTATCTTATACTTGAAATTCGATTAAGATTATTTTAAAACATGACTAACGACATCACTTTTATAACCCGTGACGTTCTAAATAAAACTATTAATTTTAGCTACATACCTAGTATATATAATATATCCACAACGATTTGTCCACCCAAATAATACGTCATGTAGCTGGAAAGAATCCGCGCATGAAAATCGGCGAGATTTATTTTATTGAATTGGTATGTTGTACTTGTCATTAACTAGCCGTCCCGATTTCATACGTGTGTCGTTTACTTTAGATTTAATTATTTACTTTGAGATATTTTTTACCTGTTGAACAAAATGATTTTAGCTTATTTCATCCAACGCGGGCTCATTACAATGTTTTCCGCCATATTCCAGCACGAAGTGAATAGTTATTATAAACACAAATTAAGTACATCAAAATACCTCAGTAGTTATATATAACGACATAACCGAATATAACGTATGGTTAATTATATAGTGGTATTTAAATCAAAACAATTTTACGACTTTAATATTATTGGAAAAATATATTTAAAATATTCGTGCAATAATAATAATATGTATGCTTGCGCGTTTGAAAGCGAATGGTTTTATAAAATTTCAACAAAAATAAAAAATAAATTAAATTTATTTTTAAAATTTAAAATGAGCCAAACCAGTTTGTATAAGACTTAGTTAAACAAATTGGCGAATTGATAACCTCCTTCGTTTTTTGAAATCGGCTACAGATTGTATAATAATTGTTTATTTTATATAGCGGGCTAACCTTTTCGGACTCGTTTTTTGTATACTAAACAATGTTGGTAAAAGAAAAATAAAAGAGTATATCTTCTAAAATTTGTAACATGAATAAAATTATTGAAACATTATGCAATATTTCTAAAAAAATTCTCAGGTGACAAAATCGTTTTGGACACTTACTATTTTGTTAAAAAATTTACTCGTTCGAAAAAAAAAACAAATACATCTATGGTCTGAATGACATACCTTTCCTTATATCGATCAAAATAATCATAATATATATTTAAAAAAACACAGGAGGTTCATATCGAACGTTCCAGAACAAAATAATCACTAATAATATTTACGTTCAATATACCTATATTATATTTGAATGAAATGTATTGTTTAGTAAAATATATTGATAAGCGCCTGCTAATCTCAAACTGTCATAAATCAATGCAAAACTATCATCAGTCCCGAGGCAAACGTAACCGAAGCCTTATTTACGGCTAACCATTACTAACAGATAACCTCGACGGCCATTTTAGTAATATAAGATTTATAATTAACAAGATAGCACCAAGCCTGCAGTTATTATTTATTAAATATATAATTATATTACCTCTCTCATATAATATATGTGAATTTATTTTATTGTCTCTCGGAGCATTATTAGAGGTATTATGTAAGGAGAAATTCGAATCTCACGAGCACAAGCCTGCAATGTCTGCAATAAAATTGATAGGATACTCGTATCATTATGACGTATGTCACATGACACCGTAAGTCTGTTGTCAACATTCGACGAGTGAGATACGAAGTGAATTCATAGAGAATCGCACTGCTGATTTCATATTACGTTGCTAAATTTATATACGTTAACATCTTTCATATTCTGATTCAATTAAAACTTTGTACAGTTGTTGTTGGCGCATACGTGAAGGTTTTTCACATAAACCCATCAACATAAAATAGATGGCGTAGGAATCGTATAAAATCGTTGCTCGTCTTGTATGCGCCCGCGCATCGTTTAATGTATACCTACGTATAATTTGTTATTGTTGAGTAAGACGTATTTACTAAAGAGGTTGGAAATTTATATTTATTAAGTAGTTTAAATTTTCTGTCAATTCGACTCAACCGAATCATCCCATTTGAGTTTATTTTTTTTAAATCATGCGTAAAGAACTGCATATATTCATAATTTTTATTTGTGCCAGACAAACATGATACATGTTAGACAAATCGAATGCATCCATTCAAGATATCATTATTATCAGTATTGGATATCATATAATTATAATGATCATAAAATTCATTAATAAAAAAAATACTTACTCTAATGTTTTTTTGACAAGACGAAAACAATACCGACATTTTGCACGTTTCGACTGTTAATTTTATTTAAAGGAAAACTGATCTAGGTCCCTAAGAACAATAAACAAAGACATAAGTATTTCTAATTAGTCTTTTTACGTCCTTAACGCACTTATTATTAAAATTAGCTCTAATTAAAAGAAATATTAAAAATTAGTAACTAAATAATGACGAAAGATTGTAATTTGTGGATCATTAATACCAATACATAAAAACCCGATAATCAACCTTCATGTGTTAAGTTTTTATTATTATTATTAAATATAATTTATTATTAAAGAAAAAATCTAACCCTTAGCGACCACACAGGTAACCAGTTACACCAGGCTCAGAAAAGGTGAATGAATTAGAGGTCTAACGCTTTTGGAATTGATCCAAGTAACGACATCATTCATTATCATTACACAGATAGCCGACAAAACGCTTCGCAGCGCTTTGAGCTTTTGTTGTCTCAGCGTGGTGTGACAAACCACAGTGTAGACACAACGGTTTCTTGGCTCATACTTTTTTTTCTAATCAACTTGTGTGGTGTTGAAAAATAAATTAAAGTAATTTTTTGAAATGGGTGATCTGGAAAAAAACACCTACGTACTTCGAAGGGCGGAGGTGCGTTCTTTGCAACCGAAAGAGCGACAAAACGCGTTTTGGATATTCGGTCAATAAAATAGGACCCAAAATAATATTGATGTGTTCAAATATCATTGAAATAAAATATTTTTTTACTTTTCTGTAATATGTATTTAGAAGTTAATAAAACACAAATAATGTAAGTTACATGATTTTTCTGTTATGTATATTGTGCATACATTCCGAAATAGTCTATTAAACGCTTAATTTTTAATGATTTTTTTTACTAATACATGCCATTTTTGTGTATCGAATAGACCTATAAAAATCTTTAGAAATGATGAATAACTCTTTACCAAACTTGAAAAAATCGGTCAAAACTCTTAAAACACTTGTACAAGATGTGTCGTGTTCGACTAGGTTTTTCACCATGAGATAATGAGTTGCCCCATGTGGCTACTATGTGGCTTAACTAAGGTGCGGCCGCTAAGAGTTAATGTCACTGTTCTACTACTATTATTCAAATTCCCATTCAACGAACTCCAATTTAATTTTCGTTTTACGCAGATATTTTTATTATAGAAATATACATGCATATTGTTATTATGTGTAGTGTGAAATTAAATAAAAATATACTTTATTCAAGCAGGCGTTTACAAGCACTATTGATTCGTTACTTTACGGGATTGTAATAAATGTATAGCTACCACCGGTTCGGAATGTATATTCTACCGAGAAGAATCGGTAAGTAACTGGGTAGTTACTCTTTTTAGTATTTTGAGTACAAATTTATGTCAACAATATGCAATTAAATTTTTGTAATACGATATTTCTCCGCGCTTTTTTATCATGTATATAATCTTGCGTTCAGTATGCTTTATTTCAAAGAAACACATTTTAAACAGGACACATATACATTATTATCACACAGATGTTAATAAATACATACGCACATCCATACACATACAAAATTCGAAGAGACATTTCAATAGTGCAATTAGCTAATATAGGTACAATTGTAAAATTAATTTTCATTTCATTTTCATGAGCAAATTGTTTGACCGTTAATATAGTTCAAGGTTAAACTGAATGAAAATATCATGTAATAATGTTGATATTTCAGTTATTATTACCCTTTGATTAAAATGTGTCTGCGGTTCGTTACGGTTGTACGTAAAAGCATTCCACGTATTGAATTTTAAATGTTCAATGATTGGTGTATTTGGTGTACAATAACTACCGATAATTTCTATTCAACGTTGAAACCTTTGTTTCAAACGGACCGCATAAATAGTTTGTAGTGATCTGGAAACAATTGAACGTAGAAGTTATATATGTTTTTTGTTTTCTATGTCCAGTTTATTAACCGTTCATAATTTTATCATGACTCGGTAACAGCTTATTATTGAGGCATAACTACGTCGTGACTCTCGAGTTTGATCCTTTAACTTTTCTTCAGTTAATATTTAATACATTCGACATTCCAACATTATTTTGAAAAAATATAACTGACAAATCAGGAACGATTCAATTTCCGAATGGATTGTATTTTTTTGCTTTCAACCATATATATTAATAGCGTAAGCTGATTTCTGTCCCAGTGTTTATGGGACGATAGCTGCTCGTAGAAGATCGGTTATGGCTATATTTTGAAGAGATCCAGCCGTAGATGTGCAGAAAATTAAAGAGGATTCTTGATTGCAATTTACTAAATTGTTACGATTTAACAAATAATTAATTTTAGAGAGCGGAAAAAAGTTACTGGCCGGCTAGAGAGCGGCGGTGCTTTAGCTGTATAAAAAAGCAAACGTAAAACGTGCGAACAGACTTCGTCAGTTTACGTTGAAATTAAATCAAAACAAATGTCATAGGTTTCGAAATGCCTAAAAATTTGTTGAATAAACGCGAAGTCTCGCGGCCGACCCAGTAGTACGAATAAGAATGTAACTAAATTGGGTATACAAAAAAAAAATGTAACTTATAAAAGATAATAATTTTCCTGCTATCATAAAAAAATTAAACAAAATTCAAGAGAAACGCGTATTCGTAGATCGTTACCGAATAAACAAGGCTGGATTGTGGCTGCGATTGCAAATACGAACAAGTTATTCTGAATTTTAGTTCTAACGCAAACAGCTACGTACTGTATGTGGTAACAAAAATTACCATACATACTTCCGAACAAAGACAATTTGGATGCGCCCAGTTTTTGTAAAAGTTATTCTAAACGCGCGTTAGGATGGAAGACACGCATCTACCATTATTCGAAACCAGTAACAAAGTCAACACATTTTTGTCCAAGAAAATTTTGATTATATCAATAAAATGTACTAGAATTTACAACAGCCTACAGAAATGTCCGCGCTAGCTTATATCTATGTTCTAATGTACACTCATAATATTATATTAGTACCTACGTATCGCAGACGCCACCGCAGAAAATAAATAAGTAAATAAAACCTAACTTAACTTAACCTATATTGAAATCAATCACAGTTTTTTTTTGCGTTTGCGTTAATACCTAATTACCATTATATTTAATGTTGGTTATTTGCAAAGCAATTATTTCCAAGACATTAGTAATACTTTTTCAGACAAATATATATAGATACCTTAGGAATTTAATATAGATTAAAACTGACTTTCAAACTATACCATTCGCATGAGACGGTATCACTGATTCAAATTGCATGCAATCAAAAAAAACATTCGCTGCGAAACTGGTGATCGGATAACTGGGTAGAACAATAAAAAAAATACCTTTGCATTTAAAATTACCCAAGTTTGAAGGGTGAGTGAGCCAGTGTAACTACAGGCACAAGGGACATAACATCTTGAATAAGATTGGTGGCGCATTGGTGATGTTAGGAATGGTTAATATTTCTTATAGCACCATTGTCTATTGGCGCTGGTGACCACTTCAAGTGGCCAATATACTCGTTCGGCAACCCATGCCATAAAAAACGATATAAATTTGTATGTTATTCACACAGCACAACTAAAACATACTTATATAAACTAGTACATAATAAATAACTATTTATTTTCTATACATTAATATTTTCTTGTAAAGCGCACTTATCTTTTTATTCATTAATAGCACCCTTGCGAAACCGGGTCGCTTGTAATTAATAATAATTAGAGTGATAATACTTTTGACATATTACAAATACATGTATGTGTTGGTTCGCACTACTGTGAGCTTACTCGCTTTTGATTTTATATTTGCTTTTGTTACTTCACCATAATGTTCCGTACGCTCCATTCGCCTACGACCACAAAATTAGTCTCCGATTCAAATGTATGCAAGTAACCTTTTATTTAATTTTATCATAAAAGGTTTACATTCCATCTATAATAACAAAAAAAATTGTTATCATTAAAAAAAATTATGTATTTTCTTCATGCTTTCATTTTGTGTCTGATGCCTTATTATAAAAGTCTGAAATTTATATTAATAAAATACTTACTTCTATATTGTAAATATTATTGATAATATAACCTTAGTGTGATGGAAATCTGTTCTTCTCTATTGAATAAACATGTTTTTTATTCTATCCCACAGAAGGGTTCTTCGAAATTCTTCAGCCGCAACAGGAATGCCACGAATGATTGTATCGAGATCATGCACCACCCAATCTACCGTATCTTCTACGTCTCTCACGACAGTTCCGATTTGAAGATCTTCTCTTACATCGCTAGAGATGGTGCTACTAACGTTTTCAAGTGCAACGTTTTCAAGAGCAGCAGGAAGGTGAGCAGATTAATCTATTATCAAAACATATTTGGAGAAATTTTAGCATTAAATGGTCATACAAGTCTTTACAGACGAAACTATATAATTATCAATGATAGGTAAAACCTGTATCGAAAAACTGTGTAGAATATAAGTCTGTTACAAATTTATTCAACAATTGGACTTATTAAAAAGAGACGTTAATAACCCAACATTTTGTTGGATTAATATTCTGCTTTCTGGATAAATGGATCTTTACATTTAGAAGTGAATCATGGAAATAGTTAAACTTAAAAGTACAGAGAGTATAGAAATGGCGTCCAGTAGAACATGTTTAGGAACGTTATTACACAGCAAGTTCCTGTTTTTACGAAAAACTTTAAAATGAGTTTGTCGCGAGAGATATACCTATATGTAAATACTGTTAAGCGTTATTAAAAATTTAACCTTGAGTTGTTAGAGCAATCATACTAACTTTATACCATTACTTTTTGGCACGTTCTCCAGCTGTTAGCAATATCATATACATACTTTATTCAAGTATGTTCTTAAAGACACTTTTGTAGCTTGTAATATAGTATGTAAGAAATATAATTCTACCGTAAGTTAAATGTCTACTTTGAAGATAAGAACTGGCAAGAATTAAACAGTTTCCACCATTTCAATAACGTAAACGTAGTTATTTAATTTTATTGGCAAAAATTAAATTTATAAAAGTTTTTTTTTTTATAATAAACGACCAATTATTGCTTAAAATATTCGTTATAGAATTTTACTCGTATTGTTTTTTGTAAATAATACTAGGAAATTTGCTCAAATTTACTTACTAACAAATAAGCTTTGTACCCATAGTGATAACTATATCACAATACTTCGTCTTTTTCTTCCGAATATAAAATAAAAGAGATATAAAAAAGATAAAACTAGGTAACAAGAGCGTGTACTTATAAATAATTCACATACAAATACAAAAGTGTACGTCTGCTTAAGACAAGTTTTGTGAAAAAATAATTCAAAGAGAGTGTTCTGTTGTTAATCACATTTTTCGCTTGACGTGGTCCGAAGCTCTGTCGAGACAAAAGGTTGACATTTTTCTTAAAGGAAAATTTGCTTTTCTATTTAATTTATAGGTTTATATTTCGTAGCATATCTCCTGCTAGCTTTGAAAGATCACATCATCATGATCATGTTATAATTCATAAATAAACTGACTACATGTTCGAAATATTCTTAGGGTTCCATGTCTCTTAATTAAAAAGAAACCCTTTTAAGATTACTTCGTTGTTCATCTGCCCATCTAACTGTCTGTTTCTCCGTCAAACCTTCTTAACCTAGAATCTTGAAATTTGGTAAGAAACAAAAACTGGACACAAGTACACATACACACACACAACAAGTATAGGAAAAAAATCTTAAAAAATTGTTGTTTTTTCAGTGCCCGTTTTTCTATCTGTGTACAGTACGGTAATGTAAGGAAACAGTGCGCGAGTCCGACTCGCAACTGTCGGTTTTTTAAATACTTATATTCGCGTTCAAAATTATAGCCCTGCAGAGTCCCGTAGGTACTTGAAATAAAATAAATTAATGACATCAAAGCTCAGTGTTTGCTCGGGTTTGAACCATTATCTTCGGCAAATATGCACGATGGCCCACTTCGTAACCAATGATTGCAGGTCCAAATACAGGCGAGCGCCACTGAATTTTCATGTGTTTAATTTGTGTTTATGATTCGATTCGTACTCGACGGCGAAGGAAATCATCGTGAGGAAACCTGCACATGTCTAAATTCACAGAAATTCTGCCAATTTTGTATCCACCAACCCACATCAAAGCATTGTGGTGGAATAAGTCTTCCAAAAAAAAAACTTCTTCTGCAAGTAAAAAAAATCCTTATTAATTCAGTACAGATATTTCGGCGTAGTGGTTATCATAAATAATTTAAAATGACTACAAGAACAGTTATTTTACTAGAATATTAAACAGATAATAAGTTTCGTATTCGTGAAATCCGTATTGCACGAACATTTGGATCAGTCTGAATAACCCTGGCATTGATATTGGACTTGAATTTATCTCCGCATAACATCGGTATGTACATTAGGCCATCAGCTCCGATCATAATCACAAAATATTTGATAATATTCGTTAAATAAAAAATGTATATATTCTAAAAAAATTCGCAGTCAAATGTTGACCGTGTGATAAATATTTACTATTGAAATGATTTGATAAACTCGTATGCCGAAACGGCAAACGTCATGCCCTCTTATTGAAATAAATTTTATTTATAAAATATATTTAAGAAATATGTTCTAATTTTAGTTTTTTATGTTGTTTTTATTCTCAATCGCCTGCCGCATTCTGAGACATATTGTGATAATGAGTGTCTGCCACTCAACAATACACGACGACAGTGAATATTTAATAAAAGTACCTAAAATAGAAGTTTTTAAAATGATAAAGACAATTTTCTACACAAGACAAGCATCCGCCTATTACGCAACGATTAAACGTATTCAGCATACAATCTATTTTAAAATAAAACGTTCGTTGACTTTTACAATAGAATAATAAAATTATCTCGACTACGGATATTATCACGGTCGACTATAAAAGAAGCGACGCTCGATTTCAGGTAATCAACATTAAGAAACAAAAAATTTAAATAATATACGCAACGAAAATAGCTTTTTAAAATTAGACTTCAGACATTGTGTTGAAAAATTACAGCGTCAAAAGTGGGACCGTACCGCTTTGAAATTTGAAAAAAAGCTGCGTTTTTTCGGTCCAAAAATTCCTTCTCCGTTAAAAAATCAAGACTTCCTTAAATTAGTAAAATCTAGGGAATAGAAATTATTTCAATGCCGCTCGACTTGTATGTGATACTCGACGCTCGGCGTGTGCATTCAATATTATTTAACAAGAGCAAATACTGAGCCTTTTGTCCATCTGGTTCTCAAGTTTCTGGTTCTTTTCAAAAATTATTACAAAAAAATACAATTGTTTTGAAATACCAATAATTCATATGAGGTACTATTTTAAGATAAATATTATTGCAGGTATATATGAAGTTGTCGAACTGTCTGCGGATTAATTTGCGTAATAGTAGTAAATGAATATATTGTTTTTATTTTTCCTTTAGCGTTCAGTAATAAAAAAATAAAATAATGAATTTTACGTTACTCATGATAATTGCATGAAAACAGATATCAATAGATTTTAATTAACAGCATACATACTCCTTCGTCTCCTGTCCATCCACCACGCGTCACACATCCACAATCGGCATTTAACAAGCTATAATATTAAGTGAAGCTACCACCGGTTCGAAATGCAGATTCTACCGAGAAGAACCGGCAAGAAAGTCATAATTTGAACCCACGATCTCTGATTATTATTCAGGGGGCCATTTCAACTCACTAAACCATCGATTTCATACTGTCTACTCCAACAACACCCACTCACAACGACGGTCACAAGGGACATAACTTGATAATTCCCAAGGTTAGTGGTGATGTAATGTATCGTGAACATTGTTTACAGCGCCAATGTCTATGGTGGTGATCATGTACCATCAGGTGGCACATTTGCCCGCCCGCATACCTATCTTATATAAAAATATCGCCAATATTTCAATAAAATAAAACATTTTTTTTTTTATTAAACCACTTACGTATTTCGGCGGTTACATGCAAAACTTCGTTCCGTGTAACGCGCGTTGGTGACGTTGACGTAGAAAGGATCGTACGAGTATAATTATTTACTAGTCGTGCGATAGATAATAAAATGTGCGGATTAAAGACGTATGACGGCGTGATTTAAATTGATCAATCTCGACCAACCACCTGCTTATGTATCAGTTATATCTAACGCCGTTTTTATAGATGCGCATAAATTACATCTGTATGTATCCCTCTGTGAACTCGGTACATTCGTTACTTTTGTGGTCAGTTTAATATGATATATATTTGTTTAGATATAAATGCTTTGCTCATATCGTATGATTTATTATATGATTGTTTATTTATTAAATATCAATGTACAGTTAAAAGTCTATTTTTTGTTCACTATCTATCTGCCTGTACCGGCTTTATACTTTAAACATATTGTTATACAAGAACTGTTTATTCTCGGGTGACAAAATAAATGGAAATTATCAAATAAATAATTATCTTGGTATGGGCATGTTATACGGAGGTATGAGGACCATGTTGTGAGAA
The DNA here is from genome assembly GCF_905147765.1 of Vanessa atalanta. NCBI lineage: Eukaryota > Metazoa > Arthropoda > Insecta > Lepidoptera > Nymphalidae > Vanessa > Vanessa atalanta. The sequence goes on along the minus strand of NC_061902.1, from coordinate 4,704,635 downwards.
AGGTTTTGAGAGCGTACTCTTTCCTGAAAGGCCGGCAACGCACCTGCAAGCCCCCCGGTGTTGCAGATGTCCATGGGCGGTGGTAGTCACTTTCCATCAGGTGAGCCTCCTGCTCGTTTGCCACCTTATGACATAAAAAAAAAAAAAAAAAGAGAATGGATGTGGATGGATAATGAGGCAGGGGACGACCAAAGAGACGATGGATGGATTGTGTAAAAGACGATATGGTTAGAAAGAATGTTATTTGTGAGATGACGTCCGACAGAGAAGTATGGAAGAAGAAGACACCCTGCGCCGACTCCAAGTAAAATTGGGATAAGGGGAGGAGGATGATGATCAAATAAATAATTACACGGAGATTACAATGAAAAAGGAATTTGATGAAACTTAGATAATAACTTAGATCGCTTGATATAAAAATACCTACAGAGGTTAACGAGAGTCGTAAATAATACAAGCGATAGATATCTAAAAGTCATCCATTTGCGGCGTTTGTTTATAGTTTTGTTCTAAATCTGTCAGCTTGGAGTCGCTGCTTGCTGTCAGGCTGCGCGGAAGCCGCACTCCTTGTTTACGAACATTATAAATCTAGTATTTCGCTACCTACTCGACTTTTATAATCAATTACTATTACGATCACTCGTAAACTGTATAAATATTCAAGGAGTTGTTCTATTTGTATTGACTCGTTTGTAGTTGTTCCTTAATTATAGCTTGTGATCGAATCAAAATACCGTTAACATCGAAACTACGATACGACGATAACTCGACTCAAGGCAAGTGGACTATAATTTACATGATTATTTGATAAGAGCTTAAGCTTTTTATTTTAATTAATTAACATAACGTTCATCTACGTTGCAAAGCTTAATATTTCAATGAATGAATTTAAATATAAACATCCATCGAATATTTTTCACATAAAATGTCAACAGATAAACTTCGTATCGACTAATCAAGATACGTTTATTTATTTGATGCGTGTATCCATTAAGGATCGTTATTATAATCAATGTTAACAGCGTAATATAAATATCTCGTATTAAACAACCCTGCTCTACGGTGAGTTCGAGTTTATTCTTACAAAATAGTTCTACAGTTAATTCACTAAATTTCTTATATTTTTAAATACAATCATTATAAGTACAAACGTATTCACTCAATTTTGAGAAATAAACGTACAGTTTCTGTACTTACAAAATTCTACTAGTTATTTTATTATACAATGTAATTATATATTAAGGCATATCGTTTTATTCAAAAATTATATTAATTAAATGTATACATATAGTTTTCGAAATAATTAGAATATAAAGTTTACCAAAGAAAATTAATTCACATCAAGTTACTGAGACGTAACAGTGACTGCTCTGTTTCTTATTGTTAAAATATCTTAACAGAAATCAAGTTATTTAATTAAGCCCTCGAAGCTCAAATTTCTTCTCAACGTCAGATCAGTAACTTTCGTTGCGATGATATTGTTTCTATTACTGTTAATTGTACGTAAAAATTACAAAGCAAATTGATAAACTGTGACTCGATACTACATTGTTATCAGGGAATAAATTTATTTCGACTTTCATTTCGTTCAAGAAGATTCATTTGGTCGTAAAAAAGCCGCCCCCGTCAGGAGTAACGACTTCTGTCTTGCACTTGACGCCTCTTTCTCACACGTCGTAACTGTAAATGCGAAGAGCCCTTAACGATTTACATTAATATCTCTGAATGTGTATAATGAATAAAGTCGTACATTGTAGGGATGCAATTTGCATAAATTGCACTTGAGAAGGAAACTTTCATCGTGTGCGAATGATTATAATACACCGTGCAATAATTATGTCTTGTCCAGTGCAAGCGCGTATACGACACGGTCGGCATACACGAGAGCTGTTCGGAATACGTGAATGTGTTTATTTGCGGTGCTTGTAGCGACGCGCGACGCACGCGCCGACCATGCCGCCGCCACTTCAGTTGTTTCGTGGGTACCCGTGCGGAAGAGCGCGTCACATACTAGCCGATTTCATTTATAACGCGAAACGATCTAACGGATAATAAATCACATGTGCTCAATAAATCATCGACAATGTCTAACAATAAGGATCAAGATAAGCACAAACCGAAAAGTTTACCGACTGAAGTTTTGTTGAAGGCGCGAAGTACATTGTTCGCACTCGGAGGTGCTTTGAAGTCTAAGCAGGAGCCGCAAAGGACTAAGCCGCCGAAGCAGGACCTGAAGAATAAGAAGAATCAGGAAAGGTTAAAGAGTTGTAGATCGGAACCAGAGTTTGGGGACATTCGTAAAGTAAAACACCGAAGCCGTATCGATGACCTCCCTCGCGATTACGTCGGTTCGAGACCCAGACCTCTCTCGGTGGGGGCGATGAAACGGTACGAAGACGATGTGGAATTTCACTGTGGAAGTTTCCCAAAAGACACATCGATACAGCGGCAGTTTGATTCAACGGATGACGTATGTGTGCAATCGCGACTTGTGATCCCGATTATCGAAAGACTCGGCCAAGATGTTCATATGCAAGACGTAAATGAAAGACCGCGTAAAAAACTTTCCTTTCGTGAACCTGAAATAGTTGGTAGCGGCAGCGCTACGCTGGGCCGTTCTAGCAAATTAATGGGCGTAAATAGCCTTACAAGAAGACCTAATAGAATATCGTTACGTTCGGATATGCATTCGAGTTTGGACGGCTTAGATTCTGATCTGGAGGTGAGTAATTATTTTGTATGAATAGTAATTATATTGTAGAAATGTTTGCAACAAAATATCATTTCGACAGCAATGTTAATAAAATCATAAAATACATTGTGCCCACTTTTCCTTATTGCTCGTCATGAATTTAATTACAATATTCATGTTTGTATTTGACATCTCGTTAAGAACAGAAGAATTATTTTTTTTTTCTTACTTAAATATAAGCATTCGGCAGCTGGTAATTTGAAAATAATATATATATATATTTTTATAATAAAGTTATTATGAGAACATGGTTTTTGCATCGTTCTTTGTTTTTTTTTTTAATTTATTTCTATTGTGCATCTGCGCAAAAAATATCCTGCAAAGTTAATATTTATAAGATATGAAATAAGCTGGTCGGCGTGTAGTTTTATTTTTTAAATATTAGCACGATTAAATTGAACTTTGCGTGTCTATTTGACGGCGTATATTTTCAACAGTACTGGTTTTTAAAGTAACATATATTTATTATATACATACGTTACGATACGATAGACTATATTTTGAAACGAAATTACTTTTAATGTGCTTTTAATATAATGTTTTCGGGATTTAAAAACCAAATGGAGATTTCTAAATCAGTTTTTTATTTACGTAATATAGAAGCATAATTTCAAGAAAACAGTTCCATAATTACGTCTTCTTACCTCGATTTCTAGTTTACCAAGAAAATGGTTAGTTTAATCCATATGATTTTCAAAGTAGGTTTACATTTTCCTTTCATAACTTTCCTTAAAAACCTAATAACTGTGCTGGTTTTATAAGTAGGCAAATAAACAAATATTTATTTATTTATACATTGGACATTTTAAATATGCTAAGTATTAGCGGGAATATTATTTGATTATTAACTATTTTTTATTATTAATATAAATATTTTTTAGGAATGACCGTTACTATTATTTATGAATTTAAATATAATTAATAAATACTTAAACGGGCACTTAATTATAATTTTAAACTATCAGATATTAAAATTGCAACAAGCTTAATTATTTTAGTAAACGCGATGTCAAAACACAATCATTATGCCTGCCTGTCGTCCTGCTTATCCATACACATATTATTATAATATAAAAATATAAAAAAACCTATCTTAATATTCCTTAAAATTGCTTAATAGAAAAACAATTTGTTTTTCGTCGTATTTAGTATATGTTGTTTACTACGTTGGACGTACCTATAAATATATAAAATACGACTGCAAATAATTTATAAATCAAAACGTATATATACGTCGAAAATATGAACTAGCGTGAAATAATTAATTCTCATTACTGTCAGAATTGTCTCTAACGATCTTAAAATTAGAAAAAATTATCATACTCGTAAATGTATATTTGACAAAAAGCGCTAGTCGTACTTTGTGTCAGTGGTTGTGCGTCGTATTTACCTTTGGTCTTGTCGGTCTACCTAACGAGCGAAATACTAGCTGGCTTATTAGTTTGAAGATAAACAAAAATGAACGAGATGTTTTAAATTTCTAGCTTTCGCCAAATGAACAATATTTTAACTTTATTAAGAGAAAAACGTAAACGGATTACCAATTATTGTTTTTTTACTCTTATATACATATTATTTTGATATTATTAACATTACAACTCAACAATAGTTAACAAACAAACAAATCGTTTGACAAACCAAATATATTATTGGTTAAATCTAAGTTTCAAAAAATTCTATAAATTTTATCTTCCTTCATTAAGACACGAACGCCTTCGATTTTTTTTTTAAGAACTCCTTTGAATTTCTGTTGGATATCACACCTGGTAACTGATTAGTGGCTGACAGAGAATCTCGGTTTCTTTGGCAAGTTGCCGCGAGTGAGTATGTAAACTCCGTTTGATTTATGTGTTACTATAGAAACCGTTGTAATGGTTTCGAAGCTCATTTTTAAAAATACGATCAATGAAAAGGTTTTTTGAAACAACAGAGAATAATAATTATATTTCAATAATACTCAGTACAGATAAACTAAATCAAAATACAAGATAATTATTTTTAATCGCTTCGCACTCGTTAAGCCATTTCATGACAACGTTCACATGTCGGGGTTCCGAAAACACTGGACCGTGAAAGTACGTACAATTAAAACCGCTTGGTTGACGAACTCTGGTAAAACTGGGAATTACATACTTTTCATGACATTTATGCACATTTAAATTTAAATATTTCAAAACTTTATTTCATCCTCGCGAAGTAGGTATTAATTAATAAAATTATATTCTTTTGTGATTGCTAGCAACTCTCAAAAAGTATTTGACAATTCAACCCGAGTCGGCTTCTTTATTCGGATCTTATTTATAAGTTAATAAATAACAATGTTATTAACGATATTCTTTTGATATTGTCACAAAAGAATAAGAAATGAGATAACAGTTATTATTTCTGAAAAATCAACGACTGGATTACGTTTATTATGATTGAAAATATTCAGGTTCGCGGAAGCGTTTTATAAATCGGCAGCACGAGCGACAATTCCACGTATTATTTGGGTCCGTCATAGTCTTGCGTCAAGGGCGATGCTTCCGTCGCCGAAACCATTTGTTATTTAGAAAACTTTAGAGCCGGCAATGTTTGCGAGATATTTTGGAACGGCCAATGTATGAATTACGTACTGGATGGCCGTTGAAACTGAGACGCGCTATCATTAATACACTCGGGGTTTAGTTTACGTTCCGGATCAATACACAAGTGCTAATGGAGTGAAATGAAGCAAACTATTATCGATTGCTTACATAATATCTATTATATATATATATATATATATAATATAACAATTGTTTTTCTTCTTTTATTTTACTCATAAAATTTACTATGATCATGTTATGTAACTTTATTATTTAATATCACATGTATTTATTATTTCAACGGTATTTACATTATTATAATTATTTTCAACCTTATCTACAAACGCTCTGAGGTGCCTGGAAGAAGTCTCTTGTAAAGAGAAGCTTTCCTTTGAACTAGGTATATAATAGTAAAATTTAAAAAAGCTTAAATTAATTAGTTTGTCTTAAAAATGTATTGTAATATTTCATTCGTCTGTATTAATATTAGAAAGTGGCAACATTTGTTTGTAGGCGGTAATCTCGAAAAGTAATTATCCAATTTCTGAGATCTATCATAAATATAATGGGAATTAACTATATTTATATTATATAATTTTTAATTAATTGTATCCGTGCGAAGCTGGGACGAGTCGTTAGCTTAAAAAAAAAACAATAAATATAGCATTAAGCGTTACAACTAATATAAGTATTGTTATTATACAACAGTATAAATAATACTGTTACAATGATGCCCGTTAAAATAGGTAATATGATAAAGGAAATAACATAAAATTAAATAAATATTCTGTAGAGCAACATGTTTCAGACAAACAAATATCAACAAAATAGAACTGTAACAGTTGTTTTCATTGAATTTGTAGATATTATAAGACTTTTAAATAGAGTACTTGGGTACTTTAATGGGCTCTTTGAAATATACACGTATTTTATTTAAATTTATAGAAAACGATTTTAAGTTCAACGCTTATTTTTTAACAACATATAATTATTAATATATAACATACGTGTTCTTTATTGAAGACAATATCATTAGCATTAGCAGCCTGTAAATTTCCCACTGCTGGGCTAAAGGCCTCCTCTCCCTTTGAGGCGAAGGTTTGGAGCATATTCCACCACGCTGCTCCAATGCGGGTTGGCGGAATACACATGTGGCAGAATTTCGTTGAAATTAGACACATGCAGGTTTCCTCACGATGTTTTCCTTTACCGCCGAGCACGAGATGATTTATAAATACAAATTAAGCACATGAAAATTCAGTAGTGCCTGCATGTGTCTGAACCCGAAATCATCGATTAAGATGTATGCGTTCTAACCGCTGGGCCATCTCGGATCTCAAGACAAAACCATCTGTTCGTAATTGCTTTGTATTTTGAGATTAAATAATCTATATTTATATTAAAATCTCATATGCTACGATGCATAGAAAATAAGGTAAGCGCCCTGTGCTATGTGTATTATTAGTACTACGAATGGTGTTTGAGTTGCCGCTGTGTTTCTTGCGTTATCGAAAAAATCCCAGATAAATAACTTAAATTTAGCCTCGTGGAGTCCCGAATATAAAGGCGTAACAAAAGCCTGTCAGTAAATAAAATATTTTTTCAAGGTTATTGATCTTGAGTCGAACATTCGCGGTTCTAAAATATTGCCAGAAACGCTCTTACGGTCATGCCTCTTAGCGAACAAACACGTGAAATTTATAAGATTGTATTATAGGAGCTTGTACCATCCGAATTGCTGTCTAACATATGTCGAAATATTAGGCATATTTATTTTGATTTAACTAAATATTTCCTAATAATCGAGATATCGGATATGTCAATGTCAATAGTAACTGTTCTTCATATCGTTCGGAATAAATGGAATAGAAAATAATTTTCAAAATTCATTTTTATAAATAATATTCCATTTGTTATTTTCAAACTTATGGACTGACAATCATTCAAACTCGAACGCTTCGTATCGGAATATTGTTCGACCAAATATGAAATCTGAAATACGTAATTTAAAAAAAAAAAATAGAATCGTTTACCATTATTAATCTTCGATTAACGAATTATTGTTAATTGTATAAACCGGATATAACTGGTTATTACTTGTTGAAGTATAAAATTTCGATTTATATAAAATAACATCTATAGTATAAGGAATCGAAAAATAATTAAATATAATAGTATTTTTATTATGATATAGGAAGATCGACGAGTAAATGGGCCACCTGATGGTAAGTGGTCACCACCACCCATAGACAATCGTGCTGGAAGAATTATTAACCATTTCTAACATCGCCAATTCACCACCAACCTTGGGAACTAAGGCCATCTTAGTCTATGACCCTTGTTTATTCACTCACCTGTGAATCACTACCCTTAAAACCGAAACACAACAATACTGAGTACTGCTGTTTAGCGGCAGAATATCTGATCAGTGGGTACCTGCCCAAATGGATTCAAATTAATAATTTCAAAGGTATTTAGACCATAAAACTCATGAATTAAAATTGATTTCTCAATAATTATACCCATTTTAGTGTTCATTTTATTTTATGCTAATATTAGCACTGGGATACTGTGCCCAGTGAATGCAAAAAGAGGTATTATGATAAAAAATGCATAGCTAGTGGTGCGAATGGTTAAACAATGAAATTAAGGAATGTAGCCGGTGTTAGGTGCATATTTCCGGGGTAAAAAGTAACATATGCGCTATTCCAGACTTTGATCTGTCTCATTGCCAAAATTTTATTCTCATCCATTAAGCCGTTTTGACGTGATTAAGTTACAAAATCTATACACCCAAACATTTATAATATTAGTAAAAAATCGAAACAAAATTAACACCGAAATTCTTATTCGATATAGTAGTTTTCAAACCGAATATGACTAATACATTAATAGCTTGACGGTATGTCGGTAACAAAGTTAGTAAGTTTGTATCATTTCTAAAGTTGTTGCAAAGTTATAGGATCGAATTTAATATGACGTATATTCCCTATAACTCGCCTAATATGAAGAGTCAAATCAAATTATATTTTAATCTAATGTTTTCTTACCACTATAATTGAACTATTACGTCGAAAGTAGATTCTACCTCGAAGAACTAGCAAGAACTTATGTAGTTACTCTTTTGCTCATATGAAATTACTCAGTCGGGATATCGGTTGATCTACGAATACTAACTCCGTGTATTTTTATTATCTATGTACTTACATAATTTGGTATCTATCCACGCTGAAATTTAGAACAGAGATAGTTTGAGTACTGGGGAAGGATATAGGATACTTCAATTCACCCGTCGAGGAGGTAAATTGGGACTGGTGACTGTTTAGGCGATATAAGTATTTTGTTAATCTGAGGGTATTTTTTGCGGTTTCAGTTAGCGATATTTTATATATTATTAATTTAATATATTGCGTTTTTTGCTATTTATCATGTCGCTTAACCAATTTCGATAACATTTGGTATGGAGTTAGTTTAAGGCTCGAGAAAGGACAAAGGGTACTTTTGAATTCACCCCTCGTGGGTTAAAATGGGAGGCGACGGCTTAAGTGCTATAGGTAAAGTTTGGTAAATTTCTCGCGGGTAATGCATGTTCAGCTAGTTCAATTATAAACCTTATGAATGCGAATGTTTTTAATATAAGGTCCATTCAAAGTTTATTAATATCGTGTATAATTCTCATTTGGCATAATGAAAACAAAATATATGTAGTTGTGAGGCCTTGATCGTCGTGCGAGCTTTACCTCGGATTCGGCGGCTAGCCTGTGGATCATCGTAAGACCACGGGTTTACGTGATGAGGAGCCGTGTTCGCAGCGCATGGCTTGTTAAAATAAAACTACAGACACGTAGCTTCAACAAATTCAATAGAAAACACATGTAGCTTCAACAAATTCAATAGAAAAACGATTTGGCTCGCCCGTGAATCAGAAACGCAGAGCCGCGAGATACACTGTCGTAACTGGCGTCTTGCTCTTACTTAGAGATTTTTATCGATCAAACCCTACTTAATACGTCATTTTACTAAATTAACTAACTGACTACGGAATGCATATTCTACAGAAACCCAAATATGAAATTCATAAGTAAATTTATAACTCCTTATTTTCCATAATATTAATAATAATAATGGAACTCTTTACGAGCACACGTGTTCCCCTCCTCTTATAACCTGGGTTCCTTCAAACGAGGCGTGAAGAGGCATCTTGCGGGCTGGCTTGGTGAGGGTGACTGTACTAGTCGTCTTCGCGTTTGGACTCCACTTCCACTTACCATCAGGTGGAGTGGAGTCATATGTCTGCCTGGACCTAATAAATAAAAAAAAAAAAAACGTATATCCTCTATGAAAATTAACATATTCTACATACACGTTTTTTTATTATTTATATAATCTTGTATTGAATAAATATGATTTATTAACTTATATTTTTTTAATACAATAATTTATTAACTGAAAAAGTTACTGCGGATTTTTATAGAGATACCTTGTCGAAAGGAATGAAATATAATATATATCTTTTTCTAAGTGATTTTTGTTAAATTTTAATAAAATATAAAAGTAATTATTCTCAAATTACAAACAATTCTCATGCCTGGATAGGTTAAAGTTTATTCTACTCGTGTTTAAGCTTCGTTCACACATAAGCAGATTACACGTGTCTCTTATATTACGAACGAAATATTTGTACCGTGCATAACAGTCTCGACAAAAGTTACAGACTTGTATTACAAGCACGTGTGTACCTTATAATATTTACAAGCTCACACGTGAATAAGTGACATTAATAAAGGGATGTCTATTTCTGACTACGGCACAAAAGTAGATCGTATATTGTTATTGTATATGTTGGGTCCTTGGATGATTTCGATTTTAATTTCGTAGGCGCTGCGAACGGATTTTCACGTAATTCTATTTACAAGATATATATGTATATTATAACCAAACAATGACAAAACTAAAAGATTAAAATGTCGAACTCGATGTCAAATGTCAATTAGTATAATAGTTTATCGAAAATTCAAATATCGAATGGCGAAATAATCTGTGCCCTGAGCCAAATAAAAGATATAAAAATATATGTATATACATATATCGAAAGCCCATTATCACTGAACTTGATAATATCTGTTAAGCCAACTTTCGGACAGAACTACGTAACGTACGTAACTACATACCGGTTGAATAAGTTTCTTACAAATATTATATTAGGACCTCTTTTGTATTTGTAATTAAAACAAAGGGACCGGAGGAGGGATAAGCTTAGGACTTTCTTCTTCTAAGTAGAAAGGACTTTTATTTTCTGTTGTTACGTTATGTTACGTAATGTTTCGATAATCAATAAACAAGTAATGTAATATAGAGATTAAAATTTTTGAATTGATTTTCAACTAATATTATTATGTGTAATCGGTAACTTCACAAAGCTCGACCGCAAATAAAATTTAAGTTATCCGTTTGTTTGTGATGTATTTTCTTATCGTTCAACTGTTTATTTTATTATATTTAATAGCTAAATCGTAACATTGTTTATACTACGGAGTCTCAAAAAAACGAGATGATTATTTATTGTAAAGTTGAGTTTAAGTTCGACTTCAATTTTTGTTTATTTTAATAATTTTACATTTACACGTATATTTAATTGGATTCTTGAAAAATCCACGAATGGACATCCACCAATTGAAACTAAAAAAACGAATCGAAAAAATGTATATAATATATATATATATATGTATGTACGTATATATAAACTTAAATTCCTCCATATTCACGATACATACGAAATAAATTAAAATTGTTCGTTTATTCATTTATAAGCTTCTTTATATACAAATAATTATTTTAGTAGCAGGAATAAGCAATATGTATAAACGTGCCTATTTAATGCATGCAGACATATTTGAAATAATTGTAATAGATTTTATTTTATATAAGTTTCAAATTACGAATTTTTTATAAAATATTATGTATAACAATAAAGTACTAATAATCCTGCTTACTCCTATTTTTAAAATTATCACTTGTGTTAGGAGTGGGGACGATAAAGGATCAGGTCGATCCTGCTGCGAATTTTTACAAAGCTAGGCGGCCCGTAAACCATTGCGCCATTGATGCTTTAAATAATAACGAACGATAATAGTAAATCATATATAAATATCGATGTAAAACCTTATATTTAATTATAACCTTATATTTTAATTTATCAAATAACATAATACATATATAATATTTTCATATGGTCATAGTTTAAAACACATAATGTTATAACATTGTGTATTTTAACCAAAACAAACCGATACTCGCAGAGAGTATTCTCGATATTCACGGAACCTCTCGATCGAAATTTTAAATCGCTTATTCATGATTCCTACATTATTCATCCTGCTCTAAAGACCTTAACTGTTTCAAACTCTAGAAATACACACGTATAAAGTCAGGCTAAGAAGTTTCATGAGATCGCTTAGGCGAACAAAAATCAGTAATTAAAATAACAATTACTATTTTCGATGACTTCGCTGTGATCGTATATCATCTTGTTATTTATTTTCGATTCATATTAAACGTGCTTTAATAGATTTGAAGTTGAAATCGGTTTGTGTAATCCGCTTACAGAATGCAGCTGTTACGTATCGGATCTGGACTTCTGTAAATATACAATTACATCGATGTGTACTCATTGTCTCGACGCTAAACAGAATTAATCTGTCTTTTATACGTTGTTAGAAAGGAATAATAAATGCTTTGATGAATTATTCAGGTACTTACAGGTACACTTTGCTAAGCGGATTTTTTTTATTTTTCTTTTTTGTATTATTGTACAAGTTGTTTAAATTAGGAAATTTTAACCGATGATTCCAAGTTCGAATCCAGGTGAGCACCGTACTTTAAAGTGCTTAAATTCTTTTTATAATTCATCTCGTGCCCGGCAGACGGCAGGGAATGAGGGTGGGGGAATGAACTCGAAACCTCAGAAGAAGAGAACGCATTAACCCCGCAGCATTTACAGGCTGTTACTTCCGGTCCAGTCGTTCGAAAAAGATTGTTCAACAATTATTCAAACGCAAAATCTTCGCATTAATGAATTACACATGTTTGAATTATTTTTGTATATTATTATTGCTATAAACTTATATAATTGTTTTTGGAACGAAGTCCTTTTAGAACTGGCAGAAATCGTCAAATAAAGAAGAAGCGTTTATATATTTGTCTCTTTCTTTTGAAAACGGTTAAGTATGACATTATTGAAACTTTTTTTTTATTGTTTTAATTCGCACATTTTTAAAAACAACAGATTTTTTACCTGTCTTTTAATTATTTTCGAACGTTGTTAATTTATTTAATTGGTTAGAACGCGTGCATCTTAACCGATGATTTCGGATTCAAACCCAGGCAGGCACCACTGAATTTTCATGTCCTTAATTTGTGTTTATAATTCATCTCGTGCTCGGCGCTCAAGAAAAACATCGCGAGGAAACTTGCATGTGTCTATTCTGCCACATGTGTATTCCACCAACCCGCATTGGAGCAGCGTGATGGAATATATTCCAAACCTCCTCAAAGGCTGAGGAGGCCTTAGCCCAGCAGTGGGAAATTTACAGGCAGCTAATGTAATGTAATATACTGAAAGCAACTTCGGTCCAGCTGGGTGTCCCACGACGCACCTCTTTTATTTACATTTGCCGTGTGTAAGTAATTCTTAACCTCTACCTCTGACAGAAAACGACTTGAAGAAATGAGTCCGTCCGTTGATTCGTTGTGTTATGTTAATCGATACTTAGTCCTTAAAATATAAATACTTACTAACTTAAAAAATACTTTGTACAATAATAATCTAACTAAATTCTCATCTCGTTCATTCATTTATTCGCGTAGATAGAATGTTTTCCTCACTCTATTGTACATCATTTTATGTTAAGATTTCACCGCTGTTTCCTTTATGTGTAGATTAATTTATTACACGGAGTGCAGATCGTAAACACGCCTGCGATTTTATCGAACCATCCCCTTCGCACGGATGCTTTTATCCTGATGTATTCAATGACAAAAATAGACTGAGATGTTTTGAAAAAAATATACCAAAATACGTTACATCGTACGTGTTTGTTTTGCTTTTCTTGAAAATAACAATAATGTTATATTTAATGAATTATTTACGCAATAATTATTTGATAAGTTAGAAATATTTTTATAATATTTCATTTACTGGCTTCAATCATTCATATTAATAATTTCTTGCAGATTTACGATAGACCCGATCGAAATCCTTATTACTAAATATATTATATAAATAAATTATATAAATATATAAATAAAATTATTATAGATCCTTTAAAAATTTTCATTTTTTAGTCGATGACGTATATCCGCAAATTTCGTATAATCGAGATATCTCAATACTAAATCCATAAAATTCAATGACACTTCAACGGGCGGCCAATTTTGACATTTATGGGCGATATTATATATGTTTGATAATCACAACGTTTATGATAAAGTTATAAATGTTCTATTAAAAATACATAATAAACCGTATCTGTTTAGTTCTATCTATTTTACCCGAGCGAAGCCGAATTTTTATCTAGTATTATTTATTGTTTGACGAGAACGCGAAATTTACCCTTATTACGTCAATAGTGAATATTTAAAGCCGGTGAAACTACGAAGCGTAGCTATTGCAATGTTATATCCTAAAACCTACCCCTATACTTCAGGTTTAAGTTTAATGTATATTGGTTAATTCGTTTTTAATTAGACATTACAAAAAAAAGCGTCTGTACATTTATAGTTCATTCCAATCACAAGAGGCGTAAAAATACACGACTTTGACGTTGAATTGACGCAATATCATTGGTCTAGATCTTGAATAATCTACGATATTCATAATAGCTTCTTGAATGTCGACGTAAGTTTTTAATTGGTTTTTCTTTATGTAATATTAAAGTGGATATAGGTATCTAAAGATATATTAACCAAGAACTGCCTGTAGTGCATTGTATAGCGGAGCGGTAAGCAAAATCTCAGGAAATATGTAAATCAAAGGTATGTCTATCTTTACTCCTTATTCGATAGGAATAGTTCCGGCAGTTACCTTAACTTTGACTCTACTAAATCTATACATTTAGTAGAGTCAAAGTTAACTGCCGGAAAATATTCTACCGCTCGGCTAAGGTTCACCCCTTAAAAAGGTCCTCCTGCTAATTTTACACATCCTCAATTTATACAAGTGGCAGATATTATATATTTATTTATTTTATTTTGTCACATTCAATTCTCCACCCAAAGTACTCTTTCACCTATCACGAGGTGAATTGTAAACGCATAAAAACCACGTGGAAATTCAGGAGTGCTTGCACGTTTTTGATCCTGCAATCTTTGTCTAAGATTCACGTGGTCTAACCACTGGACCATCCTTATGTCTTAGATTTCCATTAATTCATGAAGCGTTTTAAACATAATTTAATTATTAAACTATAACAATAGCAACTTATACACGTGTATGTAATTGAGTTAATTAATTCCTAGTAGCTTATACATAATTACGAATAAGCTCATTGTGGCTTAACGCGATTGATTTAATTAGAGTAACGAATATAATATGATATAAAGCGATCGATAATCAATTGTGAGACTGGTGTCATGTAATTACAATTAATGTATTGGTTCATAAATACTAATTCAATTATTAAAATTAACATAGCGTTAACTTTTGTTGTCAACGAGTGTTGATAATAGACTGAGAGCCAGTGATCGGCAGACTTACGGTATAGTAGCAAGCTCCATATTACTACCAGGTATACTGCTTCACCTGCTGTTGGTGAAATGGAGGTTCACTATTCCCATCGAGGGTTCCATGGAGCGTGCCATGGAGTCGAAAAGTATAAAAATTGACTTTCAAAACGTGATCGCAGCAAGGCTGCCCTTTTGATATCATAAAATGTGTAAAAAAATATATAGAAAACTTAAATAGCAGACACTTACTGTGGTTCCTATATTTTTTATAATTTCAAAGCTACTTAAGTTTGACAATAATTTACGTTAGTAAGTCTGCCGATCACTGGCTCTTGGACTATAACATTAATGTATTTAATTACCTTCAGCTGTCAACATTAAGTATTTAATATTGCATTGGAGACATTCTGGATAGTTGCAAACAATTGCAACTGAGAATGTTCGTGGAGTCTCAAATTCAATGGAAACGCACCTAATGAAGGCATCTTGAAGTTGTGAGGTTATTGAAATCTATACTAAGCAGCGCTTTGTGGCCATTAAACTTCCCCCAAGCGGTTGTTAGACATACAGATGTTTTACTCACTTTATTTCAATACACACCCACACATACACAGTTATATAAATGTGGTTGACATTTATATAAATGCCCAATATTATTAACAGTAACACTGGCAAAGGAATCTAGACGAGAGAGTGAGGCATACCCTCACTACTACAAATTAAAAAAAATATTTAATTAAGAATAAAAATCGGTCTCTTGGTACTAAGTGTTACTCTAAAATATTACACTAATATAGGCAAATGGATAAAAAACCATTTCGTATCACCTATCAACTAATGAGCCGGCATCTCTATTAACGAGCTTCCAACTGAAATTGTATGAGTCAATTAAGTTTATGTAATTACACTGACCCCATTAAACTGGATTATTATAAGATTTTGAAAACTAGACTGTGGGTAGCATGGTATATATATAACAAGAATCGTATCTTAATTCTGTTATATGATAGTCGAGTTGCCCGAGCTAAACGGTAAACAAACAACAAAGTCAGTATCAGTATAAAAAAAATGAATCAATTAGTACAGCGACAAGAATATCTGCCTACAGCGCCAGGTGGGTGAGGTTTTAATTCCATTATGGATATTTTTATTGACCGAACAGATGTATTTGTATTGAAAAGTGGCACTGCGCCTCGGAGAGTGGTTTGAGTCAGATATAACGAGTGCATGTAAATACATTCCTATTGTTTAAGTATATTGATGATTAAGTTACAAAATCAATTTCATATCATATTTATTTTAGTATAATAAAGTTTTAACTGAGTGTTTAAATAATAAACGGTGCAAGAGTAAGTAAAGTAAAGTACAATAGAATTTATGAAAAGAGTGAATTACGATCCATTGAATCGTCTTTATTTAATGAATAATCATACATGATATATAAAATGTAGATTAATGTAAAATCTAAATTTCACAAAATCGAAAAATAAACACGAAATTTTGGATAAAAATTTATATTAATCGTTAGTTAAATACTTGCGCTTAAATAAGAAATAAAAAAATATAATATCACATAACATAAATAACACTTTAAATAATGAGGAGAGCTAGGAGTATTCAAGCATGTTTTCCTTCGCTTCTGAAACACGCGGTGCTCATTTTTAAACCCGCATCCACCCGATTCAGTCCAAGTATTCTACCCACTGAGCCATCACGACTTTAAAGAGAGCAACACTATTCTTGTTCTATATAAAACTAATTAATGTATAACTTGCATTCATTACAGCTCCAATTAATGTCTTCATATTTCTAGAAAGTGCATAGAAGTTTAGCATGCGATTTAAGTTGTTTTTTTTTTATATAAAATATCAATACATGCTCAACAATATGAAAAATCGATATAACATTGTTGTCGATCGTATTCAATCTCTTTTATCCAATTAAAAACATTGTGCTTACTGGACTGCTATTGAATCAGTTATGGATGACGGATCCCTTTGAATCCACGCGCTTGCAATAATTGAACTATATCGATATAATAAGATTAATTTTAAAACTACATCATGAATTTTAAAACAAAATTTTACCGAGCGATTATTTTTACGAAGATACATATTATTAAACGAACCATTACAAAACCGGATATATATATACTTAACACTAGTATATTTAATATCACCGCATTGTTCATTTATTTCCACGTTAACAAACTCATTTGAAACCAACAGACAGTATTTACGAAATGTTTAGAAAGCGTAGGTTTAATAAAGGTGACGATGTTTCATTCCATTGTTTATGAAATAGCGAATCTGATATATCTCACTGTCCTTGTCTTACTTTTCTTAGATTTTAAGCATCAAACCCTCATCCACCACATGAAATGCGTTAACGCATACACGCAAGGATATTGGAACCTTAATATGCTACACTAATTCGATTCGTATCGATGTCAAAATAAATTTTCACTATACAATAATCTTTATTGCATCTGACCACTTACGATATTTTAAAATGAGTGCAAAATATAATTAAGGTTTAATTCATTGTGTACATTAAATAAAATACTTGTGTATAGGTATAACAATATCTACATGCATGCGACGCGGTTCTAAAAATGGGACGCTGCATTGAAAACTCGGTTCAGAGTAGTTCGAAACCAAATGTATTGGAATGAAAGAACTAATGTGAAAATTCTTTCATCTGGTAAAGGATGTTTGTAAGGAAAATTGTATTGGATGTTGCATCTGTCGTAGAACGAGACCTGGAAATGAAATATAGGGAATGCTACAACTGCGGTCGCACTTATATACAATTTTAAACTTTTATTACTTCCTTTGAGTATTCAACACAGTAACATTCAAAATAAGTATATAAAGATAATATTAATAACGTAGGTTTGACGTTATTTTCCCTAGAGTAACTAAGAACTAAGATGACATTGGAAGGATAGTTTAATAATTATTTTTTTTTTCGGGAAACATACATTATATTGTAAATACACAAATATTTGACACCAAAATTAGTCTTACATAAGCTAACAAGGTTTGTTGCCGGGAAATAAAAACATGCAGAGTCGTCTAATATAAACGCAATAAAAATAATAGAAAATACACCAAAGGCACGATACGAATGTAACGATTATTTTCATTTGAAGAAGAAGATGAAGAATAAAGAATAAGCATTGCCCCGAACCATCATTAAGGGCAAGCCTTTTGTAAAACAGCCTTTCGTTGAATTGATTTCATTTTTGAGGTATAATATTAGAATTTTTAATTTTCTCCTTTGTATAAAGAGCTACCGCTATTGTCGCAAATCCATGTGGGTGCATATATTATATTTATTAAAACAATATTTTGAAATGAAGTTCTTCAACGCCGTTTATAGTAGACTGAATGGTAGATAACGTCACGTGAGGAAAACGCGTTATGCCCTCTTCCGGAGACCTTTCCCTCTCTTTATCTCTCTATTCTCTTTCTATTGTATGTGGTTATATATAGTAATATGTAAGCTTATTATATTTGTTTTTTTTTTATAATTCAGATGGGATTTTAAAAAATTTTTTTCGTGACATTTAATTAATCTCATTTTTTTTTAATTTATTGTGTTGTCTGTTATATAATATCGGTTGTCAAGTCAACTCTCATTTAGTTTTATTTTAGATTATAATTATTGTATATTTTTTTTACTTCTACATATTTGCTAAACTTTCGTCGAATACTGTGCGATACAAAGCTGTGTGTTCAACTACAACAGGGGTACGTGATTTGACATAAGGCGTTATTCAATAAACCTAACGACATGTCCGATCATGCGAAGGCACGCAGTGAAGCGCTGCTACATAAATAGGCTTTGATTATGGAGATAAGCGACGACACTGTTCAAATATATGATTTTCACACTTAAAATTTTCGTATATAAGAGAGTATCTCTATTTTATTAAAAGTTCCTTTACTAGGGAAGAGTACGTATAGAATACACATGCACCGTCTCCGCCGTGACGGACACGGTTGGGCAAAGTCCATTTAAAAAACGTGGCGACCACCCTCTTCGCATAGCGTCTCAACCATTCTAACAGCATCATAAGCCTGATTGTTTTCACGAGAGATATCATTGGTACAATCAATTATATTTATTTTTATGAATTAATTATTGTATCATAAGATATTATTATTATTATTGGTACTAGGATTGTCTCTGAATCCTCGGCTGAGTCTCAGTACCACACGACCGGTGACGTTGTCAAGACAGAAGTCTTTTTTCTGGGTTATGTATTGCTGTTGACACTTCTAGGACCTCCATTCCATAGTATTAATGATATGATGTATCAATTATTTAGTAATATTCTATCTTTTCAATCCTATTAGACGTCTATACGGATATTTACCGTATAAATATCAAAGATCTAAGAAAACATGTTCTAGAGATTCGCAAATATTTTAAAAGAACAGGATGTACTTGTCAAGTTGCAAGTTATATGGCAAATGTGTTTGCTATTTTATTTTAGTTCAGTATAGATTTTTATTGTTAATTTATAACAAAAAGCTAAACAACTGCAATGTGGAACATTACACAAATATTACATTACATATTTTTTATCTATATCGTTTCGTTTCTTTAACCGTATATGTGACAGAGATAAAACATTCATTTAGAGTGTATGTCTATTAGTGTTATCAAGCTAAGACTGTTTAAAGAATTATGAGATCTGTGCATTCATATTTTAATATAAATGTTAGTTTAATAGGGAATAGATATATTCGTAGTTGTATCTTGGAAATTAATCCGGTATTCTATCTGTCACTTCGAGTGAAGAATATAAATTGAAGATATCATCCCGAAAACCCTTAAGATGCTCTACAGTTTTCTCAGCCCTTTGTGCTTCTATTTGCATGGACATCCGTGAGTAAATTGTTTCGGTGTTTATTGTTCGCGTTAGTATGAAATCTTGATTTATTATTCAAAATATGAATTTACCATATACAATTTTCAACATTATTAAGATTACTCTATAATTTTCATCTAGCAACGCGGTGATACTATGTTTTTTTTTTTAATAAAACATTAAATTAATATAAATGTACAATTATTGTTTTCTTTGAGAAAACGGATCGTTGTGATCCCCTGGAACTTGCAACTTAAAGCGTATGTCGATTCCGAGCAGCCTTTTATTTGTACGCACATTTATACCTAGATATTGTGGGTCTGCAAAATACTATTAATGCAAACAGGTTTTATTTTTCATATCAATTTAATATTACTTATATAATACATGCTATTTAAATTATTTCGATACATGGAAAAGGGCGCTATTCGTTTTTTAAATGTAGATTCACAATATTTTATATAGATGTTTAAGTATTTTTTTTATAGTGTTGGACGGGAAAATGTATATCTGGTCGTAACTGGTCATCTCCGACCACAAAAATTAGGAACTATGGTGTTATGTCCCTTGAGCCTGTAGTTACACATACTTACTCACCCTTGAAACCGGAACACACCAATACTAAGGATTCCTGAAAAATTATCAATAAATATAGCAAATTTTAATTCAGTAACGTCAACAAAATGAAGATATTTTATTTAAATAAGAACAATTATTTAACGATAAATCTACGTTTTGTTGACCTTACCGAATCGAATTAATATAACATAAATCTATGCCAGAGGAAGTTGAAGATCTATTATTAAATAAAGATATAGCTGTTGTTAGTGTTGCTATAAACAAATTCGCGATATGTAAAGAGTATACACGCGATATATATAAGTATATTGCATATTAATTCATGTTAATTACTGACATATTTTATTCATTTTAGAACTAAAGAAAGTCGCAGATTTTTAATGCGCGTAAATATTTATCGCTTTGGTATTGTTTTTGATATTGGATAAGAAACTCTTGTCCATTTTACGTAAACTCAAACTTCATACGATATATAAAGTTAGTATTAATAATACTTTCTGAAAGAAATATGAGCCTGTAAAGGGCATTTCATCAATAAAAATAATTTTAAATTATCTGTTGTTACAATAACATTAGCGATACGTTTAAAAGATACAGAGAGCCAAAACTCGTATAACTTTTATATGCTCAATTTAATTTTGACAGACGTTTGAAAGGATACAATAGGGGTTATAAAGATAGGATACTCGTAAGACTAAATTTTACTATCTGATATCACTGAGTGAGCAAGTGTATTTACAGGTACAAGGGACATCTTAGATCTCATGATTCGTGGACTATTGGCGATGTAAGGAATGGGTAAAGTTTCTTACATTGCAGTTATAGTATGTCTATGGACGGCAGAGACAATATACGATCACGACTTTTTAATAAAAAACACAATTTCATTTACAAAACCAGCTGTTTCGTGTATTAAAATTAAGTTCGTATATTAATAATTTTTCGCCAGACAAACTATTTTTATATACAGGAATTCTTATCGGTCCTATTTTGATTACATGATAAATGGAAAACACAAATTGTCTACCTGGTATATTAGACAATTCGTATTAGCGTTGCGCTTTGAACCTTTAATTAAGATTCATGGATTATATGTGACAGCTCCAAATTTCAATTCCGATTTCGAATAAGATACTCGATTGCGAAACTCATTTTTATATGTTCATTTTTAACTGCAATCAGTATAAGCGAGTCTGATTAATTTATTAGGTCATTTAATAAGTGTCATTAAGGCAAAAGACTTACAGAACTGAACTGAAGAAGGTTAATATTTATGTTCAATCATTATTCATTCACATTTGAATCGTTGCAATAAAACTGATTAGGCCTTCAAAATAACCCAAGAGCGGTTTTAAAAACAAGAAAACCATTAAAAAAAGAGCGCGTCAAGCTTATCATATTACATGATAAATGAATCAAGCGCGAACAAATGTTGTACATGTAGAAACTTTACAAGCTAATTCAACTTTAAAATATCTTATCAAATCGCTTAAAAGAGTTTCCTTTAAATTTATGTGTCTATATTATAATATGATGCAATTTCGGAACGTTCCCGATGACGTTAAAATGACTACTTACCTTTATCTTAATTAGTATAAACTGACATATATGTATTCAGCAATGAAAAACCCTGTATATATGCACCGTATTTATTTAAAACAGAACTAAATATAAAACAGTTAGTAACAGCATTCACGGGATTAAAAAAGTCCACAGATTTATTATTAAATTATCGTCCATTGATCCCATGGAAATAAATACTGGCGTCACTTACGGACACTAACCTAGAATTCTATAAAAAAATTGACGCATTCATATTTCGAATTGTATTGTCACAAATAACGTCGTAAGTACCATTTCTCTCGGAATCCGCAGACGTTTTCAAATGTAGGATAATTTATACATTCAAGTGGACGAAAACGAACGACACCATTTCTATATTTAGGTTAATCTCTTGTATAATTATCGTGTTTCATAACCGATGTATTTATTATTCATTCTAGAAATCATGGAACTGATTGCATATCCACCTACACTAGTATTATGCCAAAATTAATTGCATAATCCGTTTGATTCTACATTACATTGTTTATACTGAAAAAATCACTATTCATTTTAGCGGTTTTATTAAATTACCGGTGGTAAGGTTCTGTACCTGGGTCGGTGGCACCCACTTACTGGCCACTATAGTTACATAATGCAGCTATGTTTGAATGATCAGTTGACAGCAGCTTGATATGATATGGCATCAGGGACATTTTACATAATGTGATAGTCTGAGGCTTGCATGATATAAAAAGTTTTTTTTTTTTGTATATGATTATTACTGAGTGATATATGAGTCATAATGAATACTAACAATACTCTTTTTTATCATCTATTTATTATTGTATTTTGATAAAGGCTTTTTGCATATAAACTCTATATTTGTTACAAGGCGAGGTTAAAATTTTATTGTAACTTAGTTTTCTATATACTCAGCTTGTAAAATTTTAGTGATTTAAAATCTAAAACTTTTTTTTTAGAGTCAAGCAATGAGGATCGTCCGCACTGTCGGCCAAGCATTCGAAGTTTGTCACAAGATGCAATCAACTCCTGAACATCCTGCACCTTCGACCTCATCCGCTGCTGATGATGTCGTGCAGGTTGAACACAGCGCCGAAGTACCAGCCCCTAAAGGTCTGTCTGTGTAAAAGTAATAAGATATGATCAGTTTTGTAAGTTATCCTATATATCTAGTTTGTCAAATAACTTACACAATTGAAGAGAATAATCACAAAGTTTCACGCTGCAACAAAATTTTTAAGTGCTCTCGTTTTGCGGAGAAACGGAAATAGCTCCGAATATATTTTCCTCTCAGAATATTGACATCAGTACTCTCAGTAGACACTTCAATTACTGCCGTGTCATTTCGTCTGCAGTCTGCGCTGTCATTCGGACTATTGACCGTTAATCCATTTCAACTTGTGAGCTTGCGATAAAATTTCATGTGCAATTTTTATCTGCTTTGCGAAATTCATTGCGATATGTGAAGTTCGCTGCGCTGCTTTTGTATAGAACGCTATTGCGAATTTATTTTTCGCTAACTGAATTGAAATTAATATGTCGTGGTTGTGAGAGAGTGCGGGGGACAGATATCACTCGGTTTTACTGACGTTGACGCAAGGTTTTAACAGCCCGTGTTGAGTGTAGCCACTGAAATGAAGTTGTAATGTTTAGTTTTGTCGTTTTCACACCGCGCTCGCCCGCAGGTCATTGAGCGTACCATCGTAAAGCCGATGCTGATTTGTGCCAAGTATTCGAATATAATTATGGAAAGACATCCTCAAATGCGATGTTAGTTTAATTCTTCGTGCATTTATTGCTCAATGTTCGTTTTGATTTATTATTATTTCATGAAATTTGTACGTTGCAGTGATCAATGCCACATGAATTATTAATCATATTTGTTTTATTTAATTTTTATTTTTGTCATCTTTAGAATACATATTTAGTTTAAAAACATTATTGTAATATTATTATTATTTTCATCGTTAAAACTAATCTAGGTAACTGTATAAAATTTACACGATTATGAAATTCTGTGCAGTAGACAAAAAAATCCAACACCTTGAGATAAAACAGGCGGACACGCGTTTGTTTACAACACATACATAGATTTAACGTGAATTATATTACTAATTTATGCTTTAGATAGTTCAGGTAGACAGTTACTTCCAACCATCTCGTTTTTTCGTAAATATAATTTTGATTTGTTACATTTTTTATAATCTGTGAAAAGACAAATGTGAACCGATTGTATTAATATTTCGCACATTTTTTAAATTAATTAAATGAATGAACTTTGCTTGAAATAACGAATTTTATATAGTCAATGAAAAGACGTTCAAATGCTTAAATGATCCTTTTGGAAAATGAGGTATTAAGTTTTCGACGCCAGATAGTTCCTAATTGTGCTTTCTTTCGATGAACGACTGAGAAAAATTAAAAATCGACGTGTTTCAAACATTTCGTCGACCTCCGTGGTCGAGTAGTGTGTACACCGGTTTTCATGGGTACGCTTACTCCGAGGTCCCGGGTTCGATTCCCGGCCGAGTCGATGTAGAAAAATTTCATTAGCTTTCTATGTTGTCTTGGGTCTGGATGTTTGTGGTACCGTCGTTACTTCTGATATCCATAACACAAGTGCTTTAGCTACTTACATTGGGATCAGAGTAATGTATGTGATGTTGTCCAATATTTATTTATTTATTTATTTATTTATTTATTTCGTTATCTCAGTATCTGTCACAGGGAAGTAAAGTAATATACAACGAAAAATGAAGATAAATATATTTTATAACCCATTCGTATAAAATGTCCGTATGCGTTCACGTCCACTTAATAAATCTCATCGCCTAATTTATATTTTATTTTGTTTGATACAAATATATGTGACATAATATATTTTGATACGGATGATATGTTTTATATAAGCACTAACTGCTCATCCGCGATCACAGAACCACCTACCGAGTCCTATATAAACTCAAAAACACACAAAAAAATCTTCGAAATCGGTACAGCTGTTCAGTTACTTACACAGGTACAAGTTTATTTAATGTCCTACCAGGTGATCCATTAAAAAAGGATTATTCGGTTAGTAAAAATAAAATGTATTTGTATTAAAAAAATATGACATGTGTCATACTATTGACTTCGTTTTTTTATCATTGTCCACATCGTCATCAAATAATGTTCGTTCTTATGGTCGATCAAGACATTTACCAACAGTCATCAGCCATTTTACGTCTGTGTTTTTTGTTGTTGTTGTGAAACGTCTATTTTTGTTCACACCTCGGGGTTTTGATACCTTGGTACGATTCGGGCTAAATCGTACGCCGTGACATTAAACGACGTGACGCTCTTTTATACCTATGCCTTCTTTTCTCCGATCGAGTGTGTGTACTGTACACGCAGAGAAAATATATTTAATTATTATCTTTTTTTTTTTTAAATTATTTAACACAATTTATTTAATGGATATCTTTAATTACAAATTCATTCAAAAAGTATCAATTTCGATGTTTCACTTCCGTCTAGTGATCCGTGACGGCTATGTTTTTTTAACTCTCACAATTCTCCTCAGACGTCTTGCCCGTGCCTTTGGCATGTCTTTTTGTTTCTATTGAGTTTAGAAGTTTAATTTGTCTGAATATTTTTATTTCTTGGTAGTATAACAATCAAAATTTAAGGATTATTGCTATAATTGACTTCCGTGATTTATTTTTCTTCCATATTGTTTATTGTCTTCCGTATGTTATTGATGTTTTACGTCTATCTTTACTCCAAGCTAGTTTTTATAGAATGTGGATATATTTTATCATTATTTTCATGTGTTTTCTATTCATTTTAGATAGGTATTAAAGTTAATCCTTCGCTAAAACCTTTGTTTTTTTTTATAGAGTTGAGAACTCGTCGAACAAAATAGTGGCTAGCTGGCTGGCTATAACATAGGCTCAAACATCAATTACATAGATACCGCAAAATTAAAAAAAATGAAAAACAAAAACAAAAAAAACTTTTAATTTGAAATAAATATACAGTTAATATTCTTTTTGCAAAAATAATATTCAAAAAAATTTCTGTTTATACATACTACTATTATTATATGGAGCATTCAATGAAATTTACATTACATCTCGTACCTAGTGATATATTACATTTGCAAAGGAAATTGCCATCAATTCTCTTATCGACAATCTTGTCATAATGAGCACCATATTTGCCTGTCAATTATACGAATATTTTGAACGTATACATTTATTTCGTGTTATGGTTTAGTTACGCATCAATTTTTTTTCTGCAAAAAATAAGTTTTAAATGCCGAGTGATTGTATGTTACACTGTACGTACGAATTATGCGTACCTAGTAGGATATTTTTTGTAATTTTATTCGCTTTCCGTTACCAGATTGCTGTTTAATCCTTGTTATTTGGACTTGTATTTAGCGGCGCTGAAATATGAAAATGGAATAAGATTAGTATTCAGTACCCAAAACACTGTTTGTTTTGCTAATTCCTTTTTACTAAAAAAAATTCTTTAAACCCTTATAAGTTAACTATTGGTAAGTCGGTATCCGTAAATAAAAGAGCCGAGATGGCCCAGTGGTTAGAACGCGTGCATCTTAACCGATGATTTCGGGTTCAAACCCAGGCAGGCACCACTGAAATTTCATGTGCTTAATTTGTGTTTATAATTCATCTCGTGCCCGGCGGTGAAGGAAAACATCGTGAGGAAATCTGCATGTGTCTAATTTCAATGAAATTCTGCCACATGTGTATTCCGCCAACCCGCATTGGAGCAGCGTGGTGGAATATGCTCCAAACCTTCTCCTCAAAGGGAGAGGAGGCCTTTATCCCAGCAGTGGGACATTTACGGGCTGCAAATGCTAAAAAAATAAAGATAATGATGCTTAAATCAAACTAGTACAAACACAATGAAAAACACTTATTCCTGAATTGTATGCTAAGTAATAAAGTGTTTAGTAATTACAATTTTATCCAATATTGAAGCAAATTGAAAATTGTTTTCTTTGTACACACACATTATGGAGGGTTAAATAAATAACTTAACAGGCCCTTTTAACAATTTCAGAAAATGTACGTGTAGTACAAAATCACCATGTTCTTTGGGTGGTTAGAAATCATTATATTTTTCCATCATACTTAAAGTCAGATACTAAAACTAAAATTTCCAATATGAACCCCATAGTTAATCAGATGGTTTTCCTTGTCTCGTGATATTTACCGATTAATAACGCAAATAATAATTCTATATATGAACACAATCACATCACCTATAACCCAATTTATCCGTTCATAAAAACGGCCACATCTAAAAATAAAAATAAAAAAAAAACGCTTCTCGAACACCTGAGCCATTGTTTACACGAAACCCGCATCTTAACTAAGATCTATTCTTTTACACGCGGGGGCGTATTATAATTAGCTTTATGTGTCGTTTTATTACATCCGACGTGCAAGTAACAGCTGCTGTGACGAACGTCATAATTTTACAGCCTATGACGGTGCACGTTATTATTCAGGTAACGATTACATGTTTATTAATAGCAGTACTTTGAATATTCACTTACTTGTAATC
The DNA here is from genome assembly GCF_905147765.1 of Vanessa atalanta. Classification (NCBI taxonomy): domain Eukaryota; kingdom Metazoa; phylum Arthropoda; class Insecta; order Lepidoptera; family Nymphalidae; genus Vanessa; species Vanessa atalanta. The sequence continues at coordinate 4,676,989 of NC_061902.1, read as the reverse complement.
AATGCATCTGTGTGTATAATAGCCGCGTAAATCAGCTGTTGCGAGGTAAAAGACTAGAAGAAATCTATTTCAGAAATCTTTTTTAACAATTCATTCATACGAGTTTATAATTATGGAACGATTTCATCACCAACTTATTATGACGATTTCTTTGTCACGTATAAAAAACATTAAGCGCGAATTCAGAGAATATGTTTCTTGTATAGGATGATATTCTTTTTGTTCGTTACATCACAAAATATTGTCTATGTGTGCGTCATTAAATCGTGTTTGTATGCGAATCAGACGCATCAGTTTATTGGTTTAAATGAAACTTGATACGCTGAAGCTTTGATGTTTTATTCGAGCAATATAGTTTCCGAGAGGTTAGTTAGTACACGCGAACAAAATCAAAGACTGGCCACTCGTAGTATATATTTTTAAACGTCCATTACACTGTATCATATTATTACATAAACTTCAAAATAATTTAATACTACGAAAAACATTTCGATACAAAACATATGCTATTAAATTAATGTTTTATGTAAATATGCCAGATACGTCCGTATCTTAGTTAAAAATGTTCAGTGGTTGTGTAAATAATGTAATTACATAGCTGCATGAAAAATATATACAAATATACTGTTTTGATGTCGCATACAAGCATTATGCAAAATTTTATTCATCAACAACTGCAGTGCAGGAACGAAGGATATATTATGAACGACATAGCTTACATAGAGTAAGTTTTACTTTAGGCTACGATGCGCATCGTAGCGTTGCGGAAACCAATTTATAAATATCTAAGTTATTTTTTTCTTCTGGATATATATTATATCAGAAAAATAATCCACTGAGCAGTTAATCTCTAATCAGTTAAGCTCTGAAATGCAGAATTGGCTGTCACGGGACGCCGGATGTAAAATATTGAAATTGGTGATTCTTGAAACAATTTCTAATTAAGAAAATCTATAAATAAATATAGACTTTAATAAATAAAACATTTTTTTTTGCATTTCTAATAACGTTAAATAAATTATTTATGTATTATGCACATGCATGTAATGCAAGTTTGCCACAGCGATCAAAGGAATTACATTCGACTCAACGCTTCAATGGAATTTTAATTTGTCATCTCTTACAGGTCGAATTAGGTTCGCACATTACACAGTTATAAAGTTTGACAACTAACTGACATACTACATAAATTAATTTTTATCGAAAAGAGCTTTTCGGGCTACTTATAAACTTGGAACTCATGTATTTAACAAAGTAGAAACACTTATCATAGCGTTCCAATATTTTCATTAGAACATTTTGATAGTAACCAGAAGTTAAGGTAAACTTGTAATACCAAGTTTCTGATTCCACTAAGTCAATGCATCCGTCTAGGTGCAAGGTATTCGATTTTTGTAAAATACTTTTATGCAAAAGCTTATTATTTTACACAGTTTATATAGATAAAGCCAATTTATTCCAATGTTTAAAACTTTAGAATCTCTATCGAAGATAGTTGACGCCACGTAATTTTTACTTTTAATTTGTGTTTATAATTCATCTCGTCTTCAGCAAGTGGTCTACTACATGTGTATCAACCAATTCGGTTTGAAATAGCGTAATGGAATACGTTCCTTACCTTCTTCTCAAATGGTCTTAGCCCAGCAATGTGAAATAATATTTATGTATGTGAAACCTAAATTTAATTCATTTTTAAGTAAATAATATTAGATACCCTATTTTACTTCCTCAGTTTCAGTTCCTCGCTTCGTGAAGAGTTTTCATGATTTTTCAAAAGGAAAATAACAAACACTGTTGTAACATTTATTCGTATTATTGACTCGACTTCAAATTGGTCACGTAAGAAATGCCAATTCGTTCTTAGAGTGTCAAAGGAATTCCAAAGTGCAACTTTATATTAAATGTGCTTGTGCAATTTTGTTCGTTTGGAAAGAAGTGTACAATTTATGAAAGATTATCTTCAAAGGGTCAATATATACTGTTTGAATAAATTATATAAACTATTGCTAGGATACTGTATAAGTCTGTCTAATAACCTATCGTTGGTGATATGTTCTTGTTTGAATGGTGAGTGGGCCAGTGTAAGACAGGCACAAGTTAGCATGTTAGATGATTCGTTTATTGGTGCGGAAAGAACTTGTCAATCTTAACTAAATCGCAAATATTTTGCCGCCAACTCATGTGATTTTTATAATTTCGTGCCTGCCTGTAAAGGTAAACATCGCGAGAATACCTGTATCTTCCGACATTTGCAATGTGCTCCAGAAACCTTCTTCTCGAGAGGAGCGGAGGTCGTTGACCTGTAGTGGGATATTAACGATATGACTTTACTTTAGCTTCATACATTTTGCATTACATCTAAATACAAGATAATTTTCATTCAAAGGAAAATAAAATAAAGGTTAATGTTTACTAGCTAATAGCGCAATATAAATATTTATTGTACGTTCAGAGTTTATTGATCACTTCCAAACACATGGGCCATTAAAAATTCTAATTGGTTAATTGCTTGATACGAATTCCGGTGTGAAATGTGCAATTGTAATTTATACGTAGCATCATTATTTAAATAGTTACAATTGAGTTTTCGCTGCCAAATAAATTAAATCAGCGTATATAATATGTTTAAGTCGTATCAGTAAACCTAGTTCTTAAGAAACGAACTCGCTACACAATGCGACATTGATTTTAATAATTAATTATAAAATTTAGTATAGGTTATATTTTGATGCATATAAAACGCATACGATTTACGTAACCCCGAAAGTCGGTTTTGAATATTATACGAGTGATACAAAAGCGATTTTTATAGAAAGGCACTTGCTTTATTCAGGTATAGGACTAATAACCTATTTCCAATGTTTTTTTTCTGTATGTTATTATGAATGATGTCACGCCATGTCTATTTCCCTGTAGCCTCACATAAACGTTAAAATTTAAGACTTATATATTAAAAAAGTTTATACGATGTAAATTTCGATCCTTGATCGCCGATGCTAACAAGCAATGGATATTCAATAACGAAGTAATCTCATTTAGTATACGAACACCAGTTTTCTAAAGATTAAAAACAACTCATAAAGTTGTTGATAATTTGTAATTTGGTACTAATGATATAATTATATGTTATGTGGTGGTGATTGTAGAGCGATTAACAATTTTTATTGCGATATATTAAATTTCCTATGAAACTAAAAAGTGTTATTGAATTTCAAAGGCATAGAGAAAATTTTTTTTTTAAAGAACTCCGCTTTCGACTTTAATGTAGCGACATTTCTCTTGTATTTTTATTACCTGATGTGCAGGATATACCACTTTTATGCAACTGTGTAGATAAATGATGCCGTACCTAGCTGATAAGGCTTACCTACTTTTTATTCTATGAGGTAATAAATACGTTCATTCATTAATTTCTAAATCAATACAAATCAAAAGAAACCATTTCTTTGTTTCAAGTTTTATATTTTTATGTGAAATAATGTTCCGGTTTATATAATGGCGCCAAACGAAATATCATCGTCGATACAATTAAAAAAATCTCGGTTTCGGATTCAAGGTCGTGCTGATAAGAGTTTTTTGATTTTCTGTCAAAAGATTCTCATAGACAGTTGCATTCTCATCTCAATGTCGTTTTGGCAGATGTCCGTCCCATCAGACAAAGAGACAGGAAAGGAATAAAGAATGTGCACGTGTATTTGAGAAAAATTCTCGCAGTCAAATCTCCCGCGTAATTCATCAGCAGCCTGTAAATTTTCCCACTGCTGGGATAAAGGCCTCCTCTCCCTTTGAGGAGAAGGTTTGGAGCATATTCCACCACGCTGCTCCAATGCGGGTTGGCGAAATACACATGTGACAGAATTTCGTTGAAATTAGACACATGCAGGTTTCCTCACGATGTTTTCCTTCACCGCCGAGCACGAGATGAATTATTTATTTAACAAATTAAGCACATGAAAATTCAGTGGTGCCTGCCTGGGTTTGAACCCGAAATCATCGACTAAGATGCACGCGTTCTAACCACTGGGCCATCTCGCGTAATTAGATAGTATCTATTGAGTATGACAACTGTGGACAAAAACGGATAGGATATTACTTATTCCACTTATAAGTGGAACTATCATTGAAGTATTCAACAGATATCAATAGTATAATACATAATAATAATAGCATTTATCACTGCAACGAATGTGTTAATAATATTTTTCTAACTATATATATGCATAATTTATTCGATGTGAGCGCTATCTGATCATCAGAGCCGGTCTCAGAATGTGGTGCTTCGGAGTCATGTGCGGCTTCCACGTCTAAAGAGGAACCGAAGAACATTCAGAACAGACCAAAGCATTTGGATCTTCTGCCCCCACCACCGAGGAAGGAAGGGAAACGTATGTCACAGGTAATAAAACGCTGTTGGTTTTTGTTATAAGTGCTCGATCCTCTTCTAACATTCTTTGTTTAATATATGTTTGAAAGTTATAAAGCTTAACTGTAGTTTTACCTAACTAAGGCTAATGAAAATAATAATGTTTGCGTTTACTAAAAAAATTTTTTAAAGAATAGTAACACGACGACCTCCGTGGTCGAGTAATGTGTACACCGGTTTTCATGGGTACGCCACTCCGAGGTCCCGGGTTCGATTCCCGGCCGAGTCGATGTAGAAAAAGTTCATTAGTTTTCTATGTTGTCTTGGGTCTGGGTGTTTGTGGTACCGTCGTTACTTCTGATTTCCATAACACAAGTGCTTTAGCTACTTACATTGGGATCAGAATAATGTATGTGATGTTGTCCAATATAAAAGAAAAAAAAAAAAGTATTGTGCAATGAAATATTTCTATATACGAAATGTATATTATATTAATAAAAGAAACATTATTTCGTCGTAAAATTTTAACCTTTAGGGAGATCCATGATGGGAGTTTAAAACAAAAACTTTCATGTTTTTATTAAAGAATCAACTGTAGCAAAACAATCCTAGAATTCTTAAAAAAAATATATTTAAAAACATCACAGAATAATTTCATTACAATTAAAAAAATATATATTGTTTTGTTCGCACTCTGTGCTCACTTAAGTTAAATCCAATTTAGTTGAACAACTTTGCACAGTTATTTTTGTTACATTCAATGTCTTTTTCATAATACCACCAAAGATATTATGTTATCTGTAAGTTGAATATCTATAGAGAATAGTTAATTACGTTTTAGAACGAATTTCTACAACGCGACTTACAGTAGAGTGAACTGGCAAAAATAACGTAACTCAAGGAGAAAACCTTATATCCCTTCCTGGCGAACTTTCCCACTCTTTCTCTATCTATTTCTATATACGGTTATATATACAATTATTAATGCATTTTTTGTTATTTTTTAAATTCAAACGGGCCTTTTAATAACAATTTTCTATTTTGACATTTAATTATAATCCAATGTATTTGTTTCGTTGTGCGTGTTAAATATTTATTAATAATTGTACAGCGAAAGAAACTTCGACCCACCTGAGTGTCCGACATGGACATATTTTTTTACTCACTTTTTAAAGTATTGCCTTGTTTTGTATATTACCGAGAAATGTATTTCTTAAGATGGCGTCAAATATTCTACTAAGTGTTTGTTGCACTGAGTACTCTGTAATAAATGATACATTTGAGAGATTCCCGGAATAGAGTTATTTAAAGCATATTACGTGTAATTTATTGATGAGTGCATCAAATCAAACAAAATTATTGAGATTGTGGAAATGTACTCTTGAAAATATATTTCACTCAATATTTCAATTGTAATAAAAGTGTACGCTTTGCTTTATATTTTGTACAGTTTTTTAAAAGTTCATTTCTTAATCGCGTCGAAGAGTCGATTTATTTTAATAAAACTTAAACAATCGTTACATAAATATTAATTACAAACAAATTCCATAGATTTGATTTTTTAAACATTTCTTTCTGAAGGCTATTTAAATAATTATATGAGACTTCGATAGAGTCCACTAGCGAAACGGTCAAATCCAAAAGAATATTGTTTTCCCGAATAAAGTTGAATATTATCATGAATGAATGTGCACATTTGCTGATTTAATTATTATTAGTATTAAAAAAAAAACTAATTGCGATCTTCATATCAACAAATAATAAATCGAGTGCTAACTCATGAAGTCAACACCTAATATCAATACGAATGATTTATGATACCGACGTTCCGCTTACATTGATGGAAACGGAAAGAATTTTTATTAACTTTACGATATAATTTACATTTAGTTTACGGAGCAGTACATTCATTTGTATTTTAAATTTCGAACAACGAAAAAATTAAAATTTCTTACATACTAAAAATAAAAATATATATATTTGAATAAATAAATCACTTATTATAATTAATTATTTAAAAATTTTGCAATTAAATATTATTAAAAAATATATCATTTATTTTATCTGTCGTGTCTTTTAATCTGTTGATCTGACTATCTTTTCGCGTACCACGCGAATAAATAAATCTATTTCAAGCTAACGCAGAATAAAAAGTAGGCTAAGTTGTAGATTTTATTCAAGATAAATTAAAAATACTTTTTTATTTTATCAAATTTTATACTATAAATATAAATTAATGCAATACAGTAATCAGATGGGACTACGGGACTACTTTTAACGAAGCATCATAAAAAAGTTAATATCAATGCTCTCGTAAATAATGTTACAAAATATATATCAAACTTAAAAAAAAAAAATTTGCACGCCATAATTATCATAGCGTAACTTGTTAAATGATAAAAATGATAAATGTTTTTAATAATCTCCAAAGCTTTTAATGAGACTATTACTTTTTATCGGTTTAATTAATTATATAATTCAACTCCTAAAAGCATGAACGGTTGGTAAAATTAATGGAAAACAATCAAAAAGGTCCTATTGTTGAATTTTGATCAGAATTTTCAAAGGAATAATAAATTCAGTGTTACATGAATCTGTGTCTAAAGTACAATATATTATACACTCAAACATATTTTTGCGTCAGAAAAAGATTGTTTTATAACGCTACACATATAACCGTCTCACAAAAAATCGACCTTGAAATTTCAATGTCATCACGCTCAAAAACTGTTAGGTGTGAAGTATTACTTCGGAAATATGATATAATTTATGCGAGAAATTAGGTGAAAGATAGCATAGAATAAAAATAGAGACAATATCGGTTGTGGAAATAGAATACTCGTAATGATCTCTCCCCACACCCACATCGAATCCGAGAAGCGTGACGATAAATCAAAACTATAATAATATCATCGACCTGGTAATAATACTTCTACGATCTCTTGCTCTTTGACGCATTAGTGACGTATGTATGGTAGTAGCGAATAGTGAACGCGATGATATTAAAATGGTTGTAAACGATGACAGAAGTGGAATTATTCCGAAGTTCTTTATTCGAATTATTTTGTATTCTAATTTCAAAAATGAATACGCGTTTCCTTTAAAAAAAAACAGTTCTTTTTTTAAATTATTTTACCACATAAATAGGCCTAGGTGGTTCAATTAATTAATATATTCTCTTTAATAAAAGTCAATATTTAGTATTCTTTACTTATATAAACACAACAATTTTATGGAGTAATTCTTAGTAAATGATCATAATCGGTGGACTTTGTGCAAGTCCGTCTTTGTATGTACCAGCCAAACAGCAAAACTTAGTATCATTTTATACAACTACAGACATATTAGTTCCTAATTTTGGTCGCTCATTTTAAGGAATACTTATTGTTTCTTAAGGGGCCAATTTCTATTTAGCGGTCGTCACGACACTTTCCATAAATGCCCCATTTGCCAATCCATTTTTATATCCATTATTATATTTAATAAATATATAAAGCACCGTCTATACGCCACTAAGAAGCGTTTGTTGTTCTACATTGTTACTCTTCTAACTCCTGATCTTTAACTATCAGGAATATATAACATTTATAATAATTATGACATTTAAAGGATTAGCACTCAAAATAGAGTCTTACCGTAAGTGTTACCAAAATATATACAATATTTAAAATAAGTGTTATTTGTATTTATCAATATAAGGAATAAACTTGGCATATAAATACAAACATTTCTTTAAAAAAAGTTTGTAATATTGGAGTACGCTTAAATATACTTTAATTGAAAAGAACGCTCACTTTTCAGTATTCTATTTATAAAAATGAAGTCAACGTAAAATAAATTAAATCCTTATATATTATATATAATTTGCGTTCTTAGTACACAATTTAACAAATATTTTGGTCACTGAGCTTCCGTCTATATACACGGCCACTTTACCCGAAAGTACTTCAAAGAAGTATTTATTGACAATGCCTCATTCACAGACACGTGGAAGATCCCTAATCAAATCTGGCAATACATCAACATTCTACGTCAGAATTTGATTGTACAGTATTATGTCAGGAAAATAAGAATGACGTCAAATGCGTTTAATGCATCTGCGCGATTAAATGAAAGCTATCGTGACACCTCTTCGCTGGTTAAGCCTACATTTATAATTGAGTTCTTTGTGTAAAAAAGACGTCGTAATCACTAAGCTCCTAAATAACATCGGGTCTATCACACAATTCATGAATAGAGTTTACCAAGTCAACCTATATAAGCGAGGCGTATTATATAATATAAACAAAATAAAATATTTAAATTTAACTCTTATTTCATTTGTTTAAAGCTTCATTTTGCTTGGAACAATTTATGAACTCACGCAGTTTCTATATTCCCCTTACAGAGCCAGTAGGGAAGATTACAGTTTTTTTTATTATTAATTTAAAAATTAAATAGAACAAATAGCACAATCTTTGTCATAAAAAATTGACCCACTGAAAATAAATAGTTACTGTAAGCGGATACGATTTAATAAAATATTTATTATCTATTTCATTATTAGGATGTTAAAAAAACACATTTTATCATATAACGTCAAACAAGAATTAAAAAAAAAAACTGTGTGTTATTATGAATAAATTACTTTAATTTATTATTTTTTGAAAGTAATATGCGTATTTGAGGTAAATATAGAACTATTATTTTTATTTATATTATCAGTTTTCAGATATGCGTCTTTTGTTTTGCAAATGGCGAAATATATTAAGGAATTAATGAAATCACAAAACAACTGCAATATTGATAATAATCTGTGCCGATATTATTTGTATTTGTTATTACTGTTTATTTTCATAATGTTTTTTAAGCTGCATGCGATTTTTTTTTAATAAATGTGATTAAATTTAGCGTAATCATATTTTAATGATTTCTTCATTTTTTTTTATGTGTTTGTTATACGAAACATTGTATAATTGTATATGTAAAACATTACATAACTTGTATAGCTAATCTATCAACAACAATAAGAATATAATAGACTAAGATTGGAATTTAGTTAATTTTTCTGGTTGACGATCAGCTCCGCTTACACCGTAAATAATTGTCATAATAATTTTCGATAGAAATACGTTAGTGACGAAATGAGATGTTGTATCACGCCTTCGTCAAAATGTAAATAAAGTTGGTTTATTAAAACGTCTCCTCCCTGTAACTTTCAGGGATTGTAAAATCTTTGTTCAGAAAATCAGATTTAAAGTATATAATTTAGTCATCACATTTTCTACTGTCTACAGCAATACTCAGTAGTTTTGTTCCGCTTTAAAGGGAAAATCTGCCAGTGTAATTCCAGTCGTAATAACGTATCTTAAGGTTGATGACGCATTGACGACGTATGAGATAGTTAATATTTCTTGCAGTGTTCCTTATTATCGATAGTATTTATCAGTGTCTACTAATTTTGAATTAAATAAAAAAGTCAATAAAGTAAATTTTGTTTCAGCACACGAATACTGTTCCGAGCATCAATCTGCCGGATTTGCCGGAATGCGTGACCAAAGTAGAGATGGCGAACATGCCGGAGGGAGATTTGGCAACACCGCTCAGCGCCCAACATCAATTACAACTGCTGCGCGAGCGGCTTGAGCAACAAGCACAACAGACACAGGCAGCGGTCGCGCAACTGCTTCTGTTGCGTGATCAGCTTGCCGCGGAGCAAGCAGCGCGTTGCGAGGCCCAAGTAAGCTATACAATACATTATATTAATCACATGTATTTTATACAACAAGCACATCACAATCGTGCACGTACGTGGATTGCATACAAGCTCTGCTACGTGACTAGTTCGTCGTGAAGTAAGCACGCCGCAAGGGTTATGAATAATCCAGGATTATTAAATACGTTCTTTTTTATCGAATTTAAATTAAACGTATGCAAAATATTTAAAAAAATAAACTTCAGTTAACAATGTCCGTATTTTTTCTAATGATACACGAATTTTAGTTAATATTACGCCGATAATATAATTGCGAGAGGCGCGCCTTCGTGCGTGATTAGATCTATACGTTACCGTAAAATTGTAAATATCTTTAGATTATAATCTTTATCCCGCTTTTAAATAACACGTGCAAACTGTGAGATAAATGAGTAATGCCAAAAATATTAATGTTTTTATATTTAATGTCTATTTGCAATATACAAACAGGCGTTTAAATGAGTTTTTTTTTTAATATTAATAGCTATTCTAAAGAAACGGTGATTCTGTGGAAACAACATTAGTCGCAAGTGTTGCCTTGCGTGACAACTTTACTAATTCGCTTGTGAACCCGAATGTAATGTTCCGTTTTATAAAAATATATAAAATTAATCAGAGCACGTTGAAAGTGAACGTTAAGAAAATATTTATTTTAACTCTTGTTAACGACTTCAATTAATGTCGTTTTTAATAAAAACGACAGTGTTAATAAAACCGAATGAAATAATAAAAAATAAAAGTAATTATATTACGGGCCATAAAATGTTAATATTTTACTCTGTAAAGTTCTTAATGGTGTTTAGACTTATATTTTTTCATTACTTAGCCGGCAGACACTGTCGTGTGGATAGATCTTAACCTAAAATCGCCGATTTTACATATTATGGTCAACATTTTAGTATTTTTAATTCATGTAGTGATTGACGAAGGAAAACTTCGTCACGTGTAAATAAATTATTTGTAAACAGCGTGGCTCGTCAAGCTCATCCTCAGAGGAAGATGTGTCTTTTGTCCAGCAATGGGATATTTACAGTCTCATACTTAATTCCAATTTTAAATATTATTTTTTTCCAGGCCCGTACTCATCAATTGTTGGTTCACAATAAAGAACTATTGGAGCATATTGCTGCACTCGTCGCACACTTGCAAGAAAAAGAGAAGGGTAATGGAAATAGTCAATCAATCAGTCGGCCAATCAGCGCTCAGCAACTGACACTTTTGCCACAGGTGCGTATCAAATAACATTTTAATTTATTTTACCGAAATTGCATCCCAGGAGTTTTTGTTACGTTTTAGTTGCATGTACGTGGTACGCAGCAGTTTTATTTGCATTTATTTTTTGTTCTTTAAATTAACCAATTTAGGATATTTTTTTTGCATTTCAAAAATTATATTAATAAATTTCAATTTTCATGTCATTTTTAAGTCTGTATTGTGATATTCGATATAAAGTTATTTGAAATGAACTACAATAATAGCTAAATTACCATAATGGTATTTTTGCCCTTATAGCGGAATAAAAAAATTGTGCGTTTTAATTTTATGTATAGTACCTATATATGTACGTTTTGAGTAGAACAGACCTGTCCGAATATCCTTCACGGTTAATCGTGGTAGATTTTAGTAAAACTCAATTTAGAATTTTAAATATTTTTTTTTTTTTGCATACGTGCTACGACGATTAGATATATTTCATTCAAAAAAATTAAAGGGTTAACACAGATAACAAAATGTTTTTGAAAATAAGTCTACTTTTTTTATTTATGTGTTTGCTTATAACCGTTTTTTTTTATTTGAACACAATTTGTTTTCATTTGTTATGCTATGTTGTAATATGTATTGATATAGTATTATCTTTGTTTCTTTGTTCAATGTATTTCAAAATAATACCGTCAATAACCATAAAGACCTATACGCCTAGTAAACAAGCCTTACATTTAGTATGATATTTTTATTATGTTGCGTGGTATTATGTGACCTTTTAGAATTCGCGGTATTATAAGTGTTATCAGTTGTCAACGAACCAATAAATAAAATGATAAAAAAATAGATTAGGATCTATGGTTTGACGGTGTTGTTTTGTTTTTTTTTTTTTTTATTTGAGTGCTCATAATTTAGCTTTACAAATTGATTATTTAACAATGTACAACAAAATATCAATTTCAAATATCCTTAATGACCGCGTCCTTATCGGGTAATGACTTTACATTTTTAATTTTTATTAATTGTATTAATTAAAATTCCTAAGTCTTGTAAATGTTTCAGAGCTAAATTTGTAAATAACAAACAAGTTACACTAATGGAACAACAAATACTTAGTAAACTTAATAGAACAGTTTTTAAAGATCGAGTTTAAAATTATAATATTTCTGCTTTTTCTTTTTAACTGTTTCTTAAATTTATAATGAACTTGTAGTCTGAGTTCCATAACACGTTCTGTGCTTCGTATCATTACGCTTTTTATTTAGCATGTGTTTTGTTATTAACTGTTGTAGTAATTTTGTTGTCTTAGAAAAATATAAAACAATATAGCATAAAATTAATTCTAAAATACACGCAGAAATCTGGAGGCAACGAAACGATGAAATCTGCCGCCTGTAATGGGAACTGTCAACCAAATAATAACGACGCGCTGATCAACTTCTTCACTCAAAATAACAAAGTAACTCAGAACGTTGAAAACAACAACATAAATTTTTCACCTTTCTGTCTCTCCCCGACGACGCCAGACAAGCCAAATGGACCCAACTCCGCGCCCAACTTCGGGAGCATGACTAATGAACAGATTCAAAATTACTTGATATCGAAATTCCAGGATATGAATTTCACCAATGTCACTGATATGAATACGAGCCCCAATAAGCAGTTTTACCAAAATTGTAACGCGTTCCCGCATATTCCACCTCTGGCTAACCACTACAGTAATTCTGATCTGGTAAGCCTATTAAATCACCAAGCTTATAAGGACAAGTTCAGTTCAAGCGATGAATTCGCGATGGCCCAAGCGATGAGTATTGGTCAATCTCAGAATTCTTTATACAGCACCAGCCATACCACGTCCAAAGACTCTTCACCCGACGACATAAGCTCAGATGACGGCATACCATTCATAATGCCACTGTCGCATAACGGAACTTTGACTGCTACCGGAAATGATGGCCGTGTACGGCTCATTGTGCCCGTGAGCCCTTCAGAGAGTACATCGGAAGTCGGAGAAACCCAAGCTGAAGCTAAGGGTAGTCTAGGTGCAACCCTAAAAGTACCAGGAGCTGAACATTCTCTAGCGCCAGCGGCACCGATCACTCGCTCAACCAGCGAGAAAGTTCCAAACAGGAGCGAAATGATGACGGCCTTGCGATCTCAATGGACGAGGCATACCACGAAATAAATGAATTATTTCAACCAACTAGAGTCCAGTTACCTACGTTAAATTTAAGTTATTATAAGTTGGCCCACTCGTTTTTATTTTATAACCTATTCATCTGTTCTTTTGTAAAACTAGTAAACACGAATGTGCCACACTAATATACCCAACTAATGGTCGTTCGTAAGAATAGATTGTAACCCAGTTTACATATCAAATTAAATCTAGTCCGAATCTTATTTGAATACGTTTGTATTCATTACATATCTTCGTCATATCGAAATCAGATGTAATTTAGTTTTTATGAGCAACATTTATTAGAATATTATTGGAGCCACATTGGTATTTACGGGCTATATATTTTTATTAATAACCCAATATGTGTGTCTTTGGAAAAGACAATACTTTAAAATTTCTTATAGCTGATCTTATTTACGCATAAAATGCGAAAAAATGATTAACACGTCAAAATAAAATATCAACCGTACAGCAAACTTCACACTTTGTAGCAACAAAGAGAATTTATCATCCATAGAACACATTTCTTGTCACTTGTCAGTTATGGCTAAAATAAGAAAATCTGTACTTGTATTGCACAGCAATTTTAAGAAAACGTGCCAATGTTTTATAAAATATTTACAATTATACTAATATTTAAAAAAAAAAAACTATTTTAGAAAATACGTATACTTCATATCGGCCAAGATATCCTACGCTTTCTAATTGACACCTGCATCTCTCGAATAGTAAATCAGTCAATCTCAATGTGTAGATTTTGTGTAATAACGGATAAAATTAATCAATATATCTGTGTCTAGTCAGCGTTAAACTATTTATAACATTTAACGTATATAGCAATAGAATTCAATGTTTTAAGAATTTTCATCTACAAAGGTCAGCTCAAATCTGGTAAGACATGTTTGAAATGTAGGGAACAAGTATATTGTATATCCTGGCTTCGGTTTTGGAATAAATTCGAAATAAGAAATCGTTAAAGATTTTTGATATTTGAAAATTTGTTGCTTTGTTGGAAAACGATCCGTATGGACAAATATGAATTGAGCTCTCCTTCTATCAAAATATTTATTCGATGTCTAATACTGGTAATGATTATATTGTATTTCAGCAATGCTATTCTTTAAAAAACAAGTATGACACTCGATACTCGATCTGAATTACAACGTAAGGCGACAGATGATGATAGGCAATTTTGATGCATATGTCCTTATTCATAAAAAATAAGACGTATATTGTAGACAATGTCGCATACTACTTTTTTAATTACCATAATTGAGTTCTTCGTCGAGTTTCGAGTTTGTTCTTATAATGGGACGACCCACACATAAATATGTGTAATATTTATATAATTTTATGAAAGTATTTGAAAAATTCCAAACAAAAAGATATCAGAGACGAGTATATGCACTTAAAACAGGTATATTATTGGTGTTAACTCAGTATTCTGGTTATAGGGATTCTAATATAAGAATATTGTCTTTGAGATATTAAAAATATTTTTATTAAATAAAAAATTGTAAAGCTAAGTCTACATTGATGTTTTAATCAAACGAAGATTAATTTTGGTTTAGAGTTTTAATGGTTTAACGATTGTGTCATAATATTTTTTTATAATGTAGTATTCTGTAAAAATAAATTCGTAACTCACTGCAAATCACGAACATGACATGGCAGAATGTAATACGACATCGACTATAAAAAATATAAAATTTATCGGACACACGTATTCAAATAGCATTGATATGCTATTTGAATACGTGTGTACGATGATTCGTAAGTCGATTTTCAACATTTCACGAGTGAGATACGAATGAATTTATACAGAATGAACGCAGGAATGAAAATTTAATAAAAATAATATCGTTTGGTATATATGGCTCTTTATATTAATTACATAATTACATATTTTGTATAAATTCAAACTAAAACGTTCTCCGATTTTTTTATTAGTACCGATTGAAAATACATTAAGTATATCATTTATTAAAAATAAGAAAATATCAATGTAGACTCAACTAAACACTATTTATGTAATATCTAAAGATATACATTTTTAAAATATACGCTCTCATTGTTCTCATAATTATAATTGTGTCAAAAATATTGTTAATGTCAGTTATGTCAAAATCTCATCTAATGGAATATAAATGTTTTAGTATGTTACAGCAAACACATAAATGGATATTAGATAATAAATAAAAGATAGACTAGTGATGTTCACTGTGGTACCTTTATTTATGCTTCTTATAATTAAAAAAAAACCTTTGCGTCAGGTTGTTCCTCTCCAAAGTTAAAGAATGAAATTTATTAGACCTTGAAACTACATTGCTTGCTCACCCAGAAAAAAAAAAGTAATAATAGTTGATTTTTTTTACAGCGTTCTATAGAATGAAATTATTAAGAATAGCTAATTATTGCTATAAAGGAAATAATATAATATTTTTTTTTATTTCTTAGACTCAAGGTCAAAAGTATTTATTTCTCATGCATCAATCTCATGAAAACTTCTGAATGTATCGGTATGGAACTATCACCAATCGACGCGGAATCGTCCGTAGGCGTAATTTTTTTGTTAATCCTTTACATTTTTGGTAGAAATCAGCTAGTTATGAATAAGATCCGAAAATGTGTATTCACTACTATTCTAGTTGCGTGGTAGAATAACTTAAAAACACTCAACAACAACAACAACAACAACACTCTCTCCTCTTCTTTGCTCAATAGTAATTCTTTCCAAGTACTTTTTTGTATTATGTATCTAAACTTATACGGTTGTCTCTTTCTAATGTAAAGGATTTTTAAATAAAATTACGTCTTTTTTTCATCTTTTCACAAAGGATTAAGTAACAATAATAATTTTAGTTATTTTCTATTAACTAAATGAAATTAAGGTCGAATTTTTCAAAATATTTGTATTTTTAATTTCGAAATAATTTGTCGCAAAATAAATTGGGGTGTTAGAGAATAATTAATGAAAGTAAAAAAAAAACCGTAAGTCCACTTTTAAAGCATGTCTGAAACGACTTTATCACCAAGAGGTCGACGAGTGAATAATTAATAAAAAGTCTCGGAATTTCTCTTAAGATATATTTTTTTACTAAAATATAAAACTTTTTTCATGTTAAACAAAAGCAATAGAGATTTAAATTTAAAAAAAAAATTGTGCATTTTATCGTTGAAAATGCTACAAAGTTAATTAAATTGTTATATTGAATGAATAAGTCATTTCAGACAACGACCTTATAAAACAGGTTTTATCAAAGATTGCATTCAATTAAAATGTTTGTAAAAATGTAAAGGCACTCTTGGACGTAAATTTTAAACATGTGCTCAATATTTGTTTATAATTTAAATTCGAACTCGCCTAGTAAAACATAGAACGCAAGGAAGCCTTTATACAGGATAAACTCCAAACTTTTATCTCAAACTAAGTATAAGGGGCCTTTATTCTGTATTTGGGCAATAACATGCTGTTAATAGAGAGATTATATAGAATTACCCTAAGAATTTGAATTTTCGATTTATTATTTATTCCTTGAAGTCTCGGATGGTCTAGATTAATCACAGTAAGTACCAGACATGAACTTTATTATAAATCGACGTATTAAAGAACTGCGTTAAAATTGTCTGACATTTATGCGGATAAATGATGCGAAGTATCTATAATCTACGAGTTTAATATTAATTTAAACGAATATAAATATTGACGGTTGCGTGTCAATGCATGTACTCTTATATAAAGTTTGTACGGAAAACATTACCGAATTTGGAAGAAATCGTGACATTGATGGCAAAATTAATATTTAAAACTGTACCGTACGTACAGTCAGCAAATGTTTTTTTTTGAGCAAAAAAAACGTTCACACGTCTCCTGAAGACGCATTCTCTAAGAAGAAATTCATGTCAGAATGTGATCTGTAGCATTGACTATCTATCATAATGGTATATTACCGTAATTCGGCTATCAATATTTCACAAGTGAGATACGAAGTGATTTCTTACAGAATAGCACTGCTACTGCAAAATTTAAAAATATATGTATGATTTTTTGAACATGTGCCGTCAACGTGTTCAGAATTAAACTATGGATTCTGATTATTTTTTTTAATTTAAAATTTAGCAAGAAAATATTGTGCTGAATTTCTGTAGCGGGCTCAACACTTTTTACCTGGTGCTTTTAGATTTTACGTAGCCTATCAATAAGTAAGTGTAATACTTCTATAATGAATGAGGGGATTTTAAAACTAGAGTTGTAGAAAAAAAGATATTACTAGAAACTGTACTTTACTGTTTAAAATAAACTATTTCTAAAATAAGATAAAATCATCAGTTCATTATATTATCAGTTATAATTTTTAATGCAAAATAACACAAAGCCGCAAGAACCACAACTAATGGTAATTTGATACGCAAAGACATAAAAAGATAAAAATAATATTTTTTAATTGACTTACCTTTATAAATGAAACTTGATCACGTGGACGTAGCCTTAGAAATCACCACGATCACTTTTGGTTCGGGCAGATGTTACCGGTTCCGAGTCATCAGCATAGATGGGCATTTATTTCATCAACCCCGTAAACAATTTACTAGATGAGAATGTAAATAAGCCATAAATCATATTATCTCATACTAGTTAGCACACCATCCATCATCCCTATTCTCGAAGCATATTCATTCAAAAATCGTTTGTCGTATAAATACTCGAGGGGATTCGCTTTATTTGCTCTACGTGTTTTTGTGTCGGTTTGTATGATTAGATTATTTTTAATAGCTTTGGTTTAAATAATAATGATAAAAAAAGCTATTATTTATCGAATTTAATAAAACTTGGAACATATGCAACCTCATACATACATACACATCCAAGTAAACACGCATATACTTAATAAATAATTATATGAACTTGGTGGTAGTATGGTAGTGCTTTGTGCAATCCCCTCTGGGTGGTACCATCAACTTAGATATGATCAGATATTCTTCCGCCAAACAGTATTGTTGTGTGTCAGTATTACTGTGTTCCGATTTGAAGGCTGAGTGATCCAGAGTAACTAAAGGTACAAAGGTTATATAATCGTTATACACAAGGTTTGTGGCGCAAAGTTGTTTTAAGGAATATTTAATATTTCTTACAGCGCCAATGTTTATGGGTGGTGGAGACCTCTAGCTATCAGAAAGCCCATTTCCACGTATATCATATAAAAAAATCCTAAGTAAATTTTTCAACCGTATTTAATAATATAAAAATGACCCACTTAACCTTAATCTTAAGTGGGAATAGGAGTGGGAGGTAATTGATAGCTACGTAGACATAATAAGTTTAAGTTTTATTAAAAATTGTTGAACATATTCTGAAGGACGCCGTATATTTGTTGTGTGCACATATTCCGAGACCTGGGTCAAGATATACTGGTCGTTTAGACCATATTGAAGATTCTACGATCAACCAAAATAATAGGTATTAAATAAATTTCCTTCGAAAACCTAATACAGTGTGGGTCGCTTGGGTTCTTTGTTCCCTCAAGCAATTCGTCGCATCTCTACATAGTATAAAACAAAGTTGTTTCTCGTCGTCTGTACGCTTATATCTTTTAAAATAAGAAACGGATTTTCAAGGGGTTTTCATTAATGAAAAGATTGATTCAAGAAGGTACAATATATATTTATGCAGTGGAGAAAAGCCGAGAAATTTTATATTCGTGGCCGGAAGAAACATTTTTTCTTTTTTTTTTGTACCGTAATATAAAAGTTGTACATACACCCTTACTGTATCTGTGTGGAGCCGCGAGGGGTAACTAGTAAATATATACGTAAGCTTTAAACATGTTGACATTAGAACCGATTCTTTACATAGCCTCCGATACCCTTTTGGTCCCCATCAATCTCAACTGCCAACAACTCATAACGGCTTATATCGAGAGGTTTATATGTGTGTGTGTATGTGTTTGACTATGTAACAAGTAAACATAATATCGCTTTGAGGTATAAACAGAGTTAAGAAAATCTGAATTGATAATATCAGTATCTAGTTTCTACCAAACATGGTATAGTAACAAAGGAAAATTACAGTTATATGTATATGTATGTCAGTCATAATGTAAGGCTCAATTTTACTTCACCACTCTAATGCAACCTGCATTAGAGTGGTTGCATGCGCGGGTTTCCTCCAGATGTTTAAATGCAATGCCAACATGAGATCAATAATAATAATTAACAAATTAAGTACAGTAAAATTCAATTATGCTTTCCTGGCTTTGTATCTGCAATCATGGTTATGGCATTCAAGTGTTCCAACCACAGAGCTATCTTGGCTTAAGATGTAATACATAATTTGGAAATCGTAAGATTATTTAATTTTTTTAACGTCAAAAAGATTTCAGTATACGTTTGAATATTAGTAGTTTTATAAAGAAAATGTTGACGAACGTTTGTGGCCTTAAAAGTGGTTTTAAAAAACTAACAACTATTCCTATGATACTATCTTAGGAATAAAATGATCGCCACCATGACGTATATAAATTTAGAATGATTCAAAGTTAGTATTAGAACATTGCTAGCTTAATTTAAATCTATCAGTTTTCCAGTTTTTAGTCAAGCTATTTGATTTTTCCCCAATCATCTAACACTAAATGAACGCTCAAAAACTTTGAGCTATTCTGCCCAATAGACCATTCTAGCTTTATAGACGTGTTTCCAGGTGCACAGGTATGCATGTCAATTATTTGTCACGGAGGGGCGCGCCTTCGTTAGTGAATAGATCTGTTTAAGTAGGTTGTTATGAGCGCTTTTAAAAATCGTCATATTACAAGAAAGACTTTGAAAGTAACCACTGGTTCAGACCTACTCGACACTAAACCTCTAAAATACTCTCTAAAATACTCTTTTTCAGTACTTAAATAACAACGTAACTAAATGTAATAGAAATTTTTTTTTAGTCTTTTTACAACGCAACGAGTATTTACTCCAAGCTTTTTAATGATCTATAAATATTTAATAATTTATTAATTATAAAAATCAATTGTTGCACAAATTCTTATTCAAATATCTTTCGTCGACTATTCTGAGGCATTATGTAGTTTTTTGACTATCAATCAACAGGTAATTTTTTTTTATACTGAAGCAATGTTTTGATCGGGTAAAAAAATTAATCAAATTTAAATTTATTTACAAATAATATATTTTAGGAATGCACAAGTTTCCTGGTTGTTAGTTCATCGAATACCGTACAATTTTTGCTTATGCATTATATGCTATTGCTACATTATATGAAGGACAAATTTAGTGACTGTGTGAAATCAGAGTCAATTTAAAACTGACATAATTCAATCTCAATTTATGATTGACGTAAATACATAAGGCAGTAATCATCGGTGGTTGAAATCCATCTGACTACTGATTTAAATACTAAAGATTCTATGTTTATTAATCAATTATATTTAAACAAATAAATAGGATCGAATGTTACTATTATTTAGTATTTAGACGATGACAAGGAATAGGATATTATTCTATTATATTTTTTTATTTAAATGTTATTTAGCAATAAAACTAGGGAGAATTCAACTAATTACTTGACTACGTTTGACAGAAGTGAAACTTCTTTGCGTCATTTTAAAAACTTTACGTATAGAAAAGGTTGATCTCAAATTCGATTTTTAAATTTTGATGATGATGGGTTCATCATCACTCAAAGAAGTTTCATTTCGAAGATGACTTTTATCACTATTTATCACTAACCGGCAAATTATAATGTTTACAGTTGTCATCGAGCGCAAAGATCGACAGATGGTTTTCACTGCTGCCAAATGCACCGACTCTTTCCAGACCAGAGAGTGGTTTTGTGTCCGGAGTTGAAGACTGTGCGGAAACAGCGCTCGCTGAGGCCAAGAATCTTCTGATGCAGCTTGGAGTCAAGAAGAAACGTCGTCTGATACCGCGCTTCACACGGAGGAAGATCTTAGTTAATAAACATACGTTGCTCTAATGATTGCGAGTGACATAGTTCGAAACTGTTTAACATATATCTTAATACAATAATAACGATATTTCAATAAGTAAATCGGTTGTAATTCTGATTATTCGATAATGTTATTCATTCATTCATTTCTTCGAATACTAACTAACAGTTTAGTTTATCTTGTTGTCTAGAAACTTCGGATATTCTCTTTAGGTTCCGATATATAACTTTAATTAAGGAGAGGATCTTGAAGTGTAATATTTATAAGCAATTAGAATAAAGACAGAGGCAGGTTATAATAAACCGTTTTTCCTTAAGTATAAAAAAAACTGGGTGGATTTTGTTCCAGTTACATACAAATCGTCTCGTTAGTCTATCACGGCTACGGCAACGGCACGAGAAGTCCAGGGTCAAAAATATCATATTAAAATTTCGAAGTTACATCAAGAGTTATGGCATGACGATGTGGAAGTCTTTCGCCTAACCCCACACAGTTAAGGAAAAAAGAATGGGCCTGTGTTAGTGCACAAAGCTGTGCATTGTAAAATAACGTATAAAATTGGCTCGTCTCCGATGACAATGGCCGTGGTGGCTGGAATTCGGTCACGAAGTCCTCCAAAACGAATCGCCTTGTAACCAAAACGTGCGAACAAATTCACGATTCATTATAAACAAACCGATACACATAAATCAAATCAAAATTGCACAGTCATAAAATTAACTTCTAGAATTAATGCTTACATAATTTAATACGATCAGACACATCTAGGCCGTTTATATTCAACCACATTTTATTAGACGGTGATCTGCTGATATTATAAAAAAAAACCACAAGAATTTAATTGTAATCGTTTACTTTTTGTTGTTTATCGGATTTAATATCATTTGGGTGATTAAATGTTCAAGGTCAAAAAGCAATGTTAATTTTTAACGCTTGATAAACGTTTCTTAGATATTTTTATACTTGAACGATCAATTAAGCATTTTGGCGTCCAATCCAATTAGGTAAACCTATTCTACAAGAACAAACTCGAACAAAATCGTGAAGTATCAGAAATTATACTGATACACAGAATTGTTATAACATATATATCAAATTAGCGTATTACCATACGGTTTTCAACATTTCACGAATGAGATACGAAAGATGGGAAAGGTATTCTGTAAGTTGAAACTCGAAACACCGCAGAACGCGAGTGTAGATATAGGATACACGTATCAAAATGACGAATCATTGTAGATCAGTTGTCAACATTTCACGAGTGAGATACGTAGTAATTTTTTACAGAATCATGTAATCAGGAACTACAACAGGTTACAAAGCATTTCTTTTGGGAACATATATCTCACCCGTACTTTGAAGAGAACGAAAAGATCAATTGCATTACGTAAATAAAAACGTGCTACTATTTTAACTGTAGTTATTAAAATTATGCTCATCGATGTTATGATGTTATGAGAGCCGAGATGGCCCAGTGGTTAGAACGCGTGCATCTTAACCGATGATTTCGGGTTCAAACCCAGGCAGGCACCACTGAATTTTCATGTGCTTAATTTGTGTTTATAATTCATCTCGTGCTCGGCGGTGAAGGAAAACATCGTGAGGAAACCTGCGTGTGTCTAATTTCAAGAAAATTCTGCCACATGTGTATTCCGCCAACTCGCATTGGAGCAGCGTGGTGGAATATTCTCCAAACCTTCTCCTCAAAGGGAGAGGAGGCCTTTATCCCAGCAGTGGGACATTTACGGGCTGCTAATGCTAATGCTAATGCATCGATGTTATGACGTTTTGAGCAATGATTAAAAGACTTCGTCAATTCTTGAGAAAATGGAAAGAACTAAAAGACATGTGTTCTATGACGTATTTTCGAACGTTTCGATACAATTCTTAGCATATGCCTAGAGCAATTATGTTACAAATATTTTATACTAGTTTAAATATAATAATAAAGTATTATATTAACGATATAACAATCATTATGATTACTAAAACTATGCTATGAGTCATTAAATTAATAAATAACAGAACTAATTGTTACACTCCGAAGTAATACAATTAGAAGACATTTTTGACCATACATGTTTTAAGTATTGTATGCCATAATACATATTGTGCGTATTGTACATACAATAAACATAACATTCCCTTACATGATTTTATTAAACGGTCGCAAAGTTTATTTACTCTTGATTTAATATTCCATATCATTAAGTATTATTATAGATAATAAAAATTAAGTTAAATTTTAACGTATTATAAATTTAGATTAATTATAATATAAGTTAATTATATAATATTCGATAATTAACATTTGAAATGAATTACGTGGACCGTGAGAACAAAATGCATTTGTAGATTTATATTATTGAATAAAATAATAAGACTACTTTAAGATATATACTTTAGCATACAGCGACCAAATATTTTAAAAGAAATTGTCAAATCTAATTACCTACTCGTACATCTAATACTGACTTACTGCTAAGATTAGCTAGATAAGAAAGTAGAATAGGATGGTCACGAAACTGGCAATCGCTGCGTTATTTTTCCTATGTTTATACTAACCACTTATGTCCCAAAAGCCGAAATCACTCAGTGGCGCTTACGTGAATCTTAAACGAGTATTGAGGGTTGAAATCCGGTAACAACATATTTTTTTTCTGTTCTTGTATATGTCGGATGAGATTCTGCCACATGTATGTATACCTATCAAACCTCATTCGAGCAACTTGGCAGAATAAGTTCAGCCCTGAGCTTGTCGAACAGTGGCTGAGCAGTAAATTGTTACTTTTTATTAGAACAATGGTGAATTATAATAACAACGTAATGCGTTAGTAATCTTTTCACTTTAAACAGACCAACTTTATACTAATATTTGTAATAACTAACTAATATTTTAGAATATTTTTAATAATGTTTCGCGTGTGATCGATTTATTAAATAAACAGTGCCATATTTCATTTTTATTAAAAATCGGTGCTGAAACGTTTGATTTTCATAATGGCTAAGCAATATTTACAATAGATACTATACCTCATTACAATAATAGACCACAGACAATTCAATTAATAAATTTAATTTGTAATTATTGTGACGGATATTTTTAAGCTGTATTAAAAAGTGCTCATTGGTTCACATATAAATTAAGGAATCTCCTATTCGTAGATCTCAATGAAGCTAAAATTTACAGTCACAATATTTTAATTCTACATTCGTCTATCTTTTATAATAAGGTTAATTGTAGAAACATATCATTCGTAAGTAAAACAAAAAAAGTAAATGATTTTTAAATCTACGAGAAAACATTAACCGTTTGTTTCTACATTAAAAATAAAATCGCGTTAAGTTATTTTAAATTGAGTGATCGTTTGATTTGACTGATTATTATTATATTGATATTTTTGTGTTCTTTGATATTATGTAAGAATGTAGCACGATAGAAATAAATATATTGATTCGGAGTCGTTTGTTTTTTTGAATAAAACCTTTTTTGTGTTATTATGTCATCCCAATATAAATAGGAACGTCAATGACATCGACCTGTCACCTGAGACCTAAAAAGTACGGCTTGCAAAAGAAATATTATTAATAAATTATCATTTTATTTGTCTATTTAATTAATTATGACGATTGTTTTATGATGTCGTCACATTTGTACAAGTATTGGGATATTTAAGGCATAGTTCTTCAAACTATAGAACTGAAGTGAGCAATCTCGATGTAAGGAGTGTGTGTATGTCTGTGTGTAGTATACACATCGACATACGATGGCTCATGGCTCTTTTCGAATGACAATAAAAAAAAACTTCTGCTTCTACGAATGCATAATAAAATGTTACAAAAATAAAATTAAAACTGAATGGTCAGTATTTATTTGAATAATGTCGTATGTGCATTTTGTACTTTGTAGCAAACTCATTTGTTTACGAATACCGTGTATTTATTATCGCGATACGTCAACTTGTTGAGAAACGAAGATAACCTCGAAACCGTGTATGTAATAATGGAAAAACATAATGGCCTCATACACGAAACGACTAAATATTTATCTTTTTGTTTCGTTAATAGCTGTAATCGAAATTAAAATTAGTTTTTGACATACTCGTCATCAACTACATACTTGATTTAGAAAGACCCGAAATTACAAATTTAAAAAAGATAAGTTTGCCTTTTTTATTTTAATAAATTAATATTCATAATTTGAATTTTATTATTAAATCGTTTTATTTTGTCTATACAACCGCTTCACAAGTTTTTAACAAAATATTAAAGGCTCCTGACTTAAGATATTTTTAAGAAAACAAAAGCTGGCAAGTCTCGTAACTTGGAAGGTGATGAAGAGCCACTGAACAAAATTCTAGGCCATCTATTTTTAAAAACCACTTATCTGAAAAAAAATTTTGCTCAGTAATATTAAATACAATCTGTACTAATTTTATAGATACGAAAATCTCAGTTAGTCTGTCTGTATGCTTCGCTTTCAAGGCTAACCTTTCAATCAATAAAATTTAATTAAATTTGGTATAAATCAAACTTAAACCAAAAGGAAGGACATTAATAATACCCCCCCCCCCCTCTCCTCTCAAAACGCGAGCGAAGCCGCGGGCCAAAACTGGTAATCAATATATTTAAATTGTAAAGACATCATACGGTACACATATAAACTTACACTAATACATATATGAACAAAAGTCTTCCCTTTCTTATCGAATTTATTACATCATATATATTATTGTATGACTTTGTACATCTGCAATACCTTTAGGTATCGCTATAAAGCAATATCCATTGCAGTTATATTTATTCTTAATTAATAAATAGCTAATAATAATAGCTAATTCTTCTTTTAAATCTGAATATTTTTAAATGCTATTTTCATTAAACCAATCATTGATGGCTAAATTGCTAACTCGTGGCTAAATACCTACTACGATCCTAAGAAAGTAAGCGTCTATCCATAATCATCAACCAATATGACAAACTACATAATCAAATTATAAAGCAACGGAAGCGACAGGATGCAGTTAGTCTTTATTTATACTTAAGAAAAACATTTTCATATAAAATTGTTTAATAATGGTAAAAATACTGTAACTGAAGTGAACTCCATCGATCACCCTGATCAAATTGTGTCGGGACGTTGTTTGAAGGGAATTGCCGTCTAATCCGTTTTGAAGACGAAGCTTGATACAATTTACAAAAGTTGAACGGGTATCGGATTTCATTTCCTTCTAATTTATTTTCACTTTAAATAAATAAATAAATATTGGACAACATCACATACATTACTCTGATCCCAATGTAAGTAGCTAAAGCACTTGTGTTATGGAAATCAGAAGTAACGACGGTACCACAAACACCCAGACACAAGACTACGTAGAAAACTAATGAACTTTTTCTACATCGACTCGGCCGGGAATCGAACCCGGAACCTCAGAGTGGCGTACCCATGAAAACCGGTGTACACACTACTCGACCACGGAGGTCTTTAAATTTAAGATATTATTTAATGCGAGTATTACTTCAAGAGCGTTGAATATTATTTAAATTTAAAATTTAAATTTCGAGTTTTATATTCAGAATCTGTCAACTCGATAAAACCCTTGCTCATTTTTGAACGCAAGGAAATTAAAAGATAGTGATAAATAGCAACAGATTATTATTTAAATATTACTAACTGAACCTGCGGCTTACCCGCAAAAAATACACGCCTATTTCCAAAACTTTACCTATATCACCTAAACAGTCAAAATTTACTTCCTCAATGGGTGAATTGAAGTATCCTATATGCTTCCACAGGGGAACAGAGATAGTTTGATTACTGTACTCAAACTATCTCTGTTCTAAATTTCAGCTAAATCGGTTCAGTGGTTTAAGCGTGAATTAATTATGAAAGTACACAGGTAATTATAAAAAAATATTCGATTAATAGATAAGAAATTAAACGTTATCAAATGCTGATTATCGATGGAATTCAATTTAATTCTGAACTACGCATAATTAGTCTCTCGTATGATCGAATGTGGAAGGCTACCTTCGGTTTTTAGTAGTCATTCTTGACACAGATAATATGTACTCTGGCTAAGGTTTGTACGACTTATTTATTCGACTTTTAAAAACTGCAAAACCATGAACAATTTAATGAATAAAAAGGACCAAAGCATCAAATAAAAAATTAAAAAAACCGTAGTTTAATTTTTTTATGTAATACAGGTAGCAGCAAAGAGGCCACCTGTTGGTAAGGGGTCACCACCGCCCAAAGGCATTAGTACTGTAAGAAATATTAAGATGTATGTATCCATAACACAAGTGCTTTAGCTACTTACATTGGGATCAGAGTAATGTATGTGATGTTGTCCAATATTTATTATTTATTATTATTATTATGTCTGCAGCTACACATTACTTTCACCCTTCAAACCGGAATACAACGACACGAAGTACTGTTGCTTCTTCGTAAAATGATGAGCGGATGCTTCTACCCGGACGGACTTGCACAAAACCCTAACTCAACAATAATCTTATTTAATACGTTGTAGAAAATTATTGTGATTTAAATACCGTCACGTCTATTTTTATTATACTTTTTTATTTCATATTTCAATTTATAGTGGTTCATTGTAAACGCGTCGTGCAAATTAAACACGAGCTTCGTTTAAATAGAGCAAGTGGCGACGATTTGCCACCATTTTAAATAGGATACATGACCTATTAAATACAAAGGTATTTGTCGAAATCGGCAGAAAATTATCATACATGAGATGCCTCGAGCTTTTCTCCTTTTCATTAGATCGAGTAAGCCTAGTCATGATATGCATGAGAATAATTATTATCAGCTAAACACTACTAGTTTAGAAAATATCAAGATGCCGTATCGCTGATTCCTCGTATCATATACCATATAAGATAAAGCATGTTTTATATAACAAGTGTTGATATTTGTTGTTTATGAGTAATTCATATAGAAGTTAGTTCTCAACGGGTCAAACGGGCCCTAAAATTATTGCCTTTATTAAAATACAAATAGTTGCTGAAAACATAGAATCGCTGTTCAAATGTTCTTAAGTATCTCGGAGCTTTATGTTCCTTATATGACAACAATAAAATTTAAGAAATTTATTTAGTAACAAGCATTGGACCACATTAAGTTTCTTCACTTTCAAAATATAATAAAAAAGAGTAACTACTGAGTTTCTTGCCGATCCTTCTAGGTAGAATCTGCATTCCGAACCAATGGTAGATTCACTTATTATAGTTTGTTAAATGACGATTGAAAAGTACATGTAAAAGCCTACTTCAATAAAGTATACTTTGATCTAGATTTTGATTTTAAAGGGAAGGTATTCAGACGTAGGACCATGCGTGTATTCCGAGGCATGTAAACGTAAATCCTGCCAACTACTTCTTTGTCGACTTATCAGAAACTCAACATCACGGTTTCAAAGAACTGCAGATTTTGCTGCCTTTAAAGCTCATAAGTATATATTTTTGTATAAAATACCATACTAAACGGAATATAATAATTTTAAATATATTTTTAAACTGCTCAATTTATTATAAATCTGTTACAGCCTAACTGCTGTTTGATTACATAATACATTTATAAAATAAGAGGTGAAGCGCATTTTAATATCGTTCCAAGAATAAAAATGAACACTGACGTTAAATGAAATAATTTATGGCACAATGGCGTTTGGCAGCAAATAGTATGACAAGGGAAATTAGCGTCTATTAGTTACAAAATAAAGACTTGTTACGTTCGATGATATTTCGTTTAACACATGTCCTTCATAACAATTGACAATTAGTTTAAAGATACGTTTGGTATAAACGAGAATGTGTACATCTGTTTCAATTATTCTATGTCGTGAATGCTTAATTAGAAGTTATTTATCCGACATGAAAATAACACGTATATTTGAAATTTGTCAGGCTTGACTGCCTCGTTGGTATATTGGCTTGAAAGGCTGATCTCAAGGTAATGGGTTCGATTGCCGATAGTATTGGATTATGAATGTGAGGGAATTGAGAGTGAGTTAACTCACACACTCATACCTCCCACTCAGTCGGCTCAGTTTAGATTTAAAAATAGGCACTGCTATAGAACACTATCATCATTATTTAAATTTAATGACAAAATTGAAGTTTTTTTTTAATAAATATCGTTACATGATATCAATACTCAAATCAAGTTTATGACCGATAGAAATTAATTAGCTGTAATATTTTATTAACTTAAAAGTTACTTAGTGATAGTTTAATTTGAATCGAATATACAATTATGAATTTCTATATTATGATCTAATCAAGCTGCGGTTATAATTACTATTCCGATTTATGCTATATTTGTTTAAATGATATATATTTTTAACAGGAAACTGGAAGGTATACTAAATAACAAAAAAAAATGTTGGTTAGTTTTCTCAGAAGTCGCAAGAAATTTAAACAACATTTTATTAATATTATAGTCTTACCTTTTAATTCGGAACACAACAATACAGTTTGGCGGTAAATAGCTGATGAGTCCTTTATATAAGCCGACATATAATATTTACATTAGTAATGCCTATGTTAATAATATAACGGAAGATATTTAGAAAAGTTAATGGATGATTGTAGTACATTTACCGGATATTCTTGTTCTCGATAATGAAAGGTATACACTATATTTATTTAAATTTACTTTTACAAAAAGAGCATCCTCTACAACAACAGAATATTTTAAAAGTTTACATTCAATATGGAGACATACCATCTCACTTATAAATTTAAATATACTTTTCACAAATTAAAACACCATATAAAGTTTTTTTGGTATTATGCTTATTATATTAATATAATATTGAATATGTGTCAACGAAATAATGATATTATAATGTTATCTAAATTACTAATTATAGGAACGAATTAAGGTCATCTTTTAGTTTACGTGATAATAATCTTTCAGATTATTGATAATACGTTGCACAATATATTTTACAAAAACAAATGAACTTATTTTTTTAATGATTCTCATTATAAATGTTCACGTCGTTACTCGTTTTGGTATATTTTTTTTTAACTTTACGTTGAAATAACAAAAGTTTTTATCAATAAATCTTCGTAAAGATACATTGTCTTTGATTGAAACAAAGTTTCATATGAGAATAAATATTCGATTAATATGTCCATGAAGGGGATTTATAAATAAAATATGATTTCAAAATAATTTGTTTTTCAAATCTAACGTAATTTTTTTTTTATCTTTTTTATACGCTGACCATTAAAATTTTTATACATTTTCATTTCAGCATCTTAAATTAAATACATTTATTAAAACGATTTTACATAAAGATGCCGTAAAATATATTTATATATAAGTAACAAGTATAATAAGAATATTATCTTTGCAAGCGTGAAAACATGCTAAATAAGACAACTATCAGAAAGAACTTTATAAAACAAAAAGATAGCCGAAAAACCAGTTTTTAGTGAATCAATTTGAGTTAGTCACGACAAATTGACCCCCACATCCAAATCTTAGTACTTACAGTCATCGGGTTCCTTACAAAATGACGTAATAATGCGTAAAATATTCAATTCGAAAGCTGATTGCGGAACTGTATCAAGTTAGTTAATATTCTAACAAAGACAGGACTTTATTTCTTAAAAGCGTTACGATACTCGGTTTAGGGTGTATTCTCGTCATGATATCATGCATGACGCTCGCCGAAGAGACGGAGAGGATACCGCTAGTTTTTTAGTGGGTATTCCGGTGTGCAGTAGGCATCCTGAGCACCGACGAGTACCACATATCGCGACCCCGCCCCCTCGCTGTATGGAGGGAAGGGCGTAATGCATTTTTCCGGAAAGAAAAATAAAATAAGGGGGTTCATTGTATATATCTTTACTCAGGTAATTCAGAAATGTTAACGTCCAATGCGAGGTGCTTGGTTTTGAACTGAAAGTCAACTTTTGTTTCGGTCACAGCTGTCGATACTTTTTATGACTTTAGACACTCTTGCACTTTGCCAAAGAACAAGAATCACAGGTTTGCCATTGTTTTTCTATTTAGATTTTTACGAAGAAATACTATATATTTTCGTTCCCATTTAAATTTCTGTAAAAATTCAAGCTAATTTTAAAAGATGAAAATGCTTGTAATTTTTCATAATATTCTATGAATAATTAATTGGAAAATTCAAATGGGCATTTCTATACACTCAAACTGTTCAAATAATCTAGTCACGTAATCACGGCTTAAAACTCAATAAGCGTAATTCGTGCACGCTAAATACGTCCCTAATATGGATAATAACAAGATATTTATTTGTTTGTATATATATTGTATATTGGTCAATACTTGGATCTTGATACGAGCCAGTTTACCAGTTTTCGTTAGACCTCGAACCGTCGCGTACGCATGTGTACAGAAATACGCGTGAGTGATTTACCGTTATACTTTGTAGAATTTTTTTGTACCGCTAAGTTCGTACACCCGTTTAATATAATATGTGATATTAATATACGCCATATATATGGTTTTTTATAAGTCTTTAGCCATAATTGGAAAGTTACGTTTAACGTTCTGGTTTTGTAATAAGTACATTAAGGTAAGTTTACTATATCGAAGTCATACTTTATATCGATATGATTAGTTAATATTTATTGGTTTTCATAAATAATTGTGCTTGTATTTGTAAGCAATAAGTTTTAACGTTTGTGATAACAATTATGAACTTGGACAATGATACAAATAAATTAATTTAAATTTTCTAACGCGTAGCGACAAAAACACAGATGAACTGTGGACCGGGTTCATAATAGTAATATGTATTTTATAACGACATAGTAGAGCAGATCACCACGCTACTTCACGTTCGAGATGTGCAATACAAAACAACAAACCGTAGAGTTATTCTGTAAGAACACATTCGAAACTCACCTCAGAACACGACTTTGATATATCAGAATATCTATAATAATTATTACAATTAAGGTTTATCCAATACGAACTTAAATATGTATCATTCGTATAAAATTGTCAGTTTTTTACATTTCAAACGAGTTCTTTCTTACAGAGTATTAGACCGCGTCAAGTAAAACGTAATGTTGTTTTTCGTGTCAACAAAAACAATATGGCTGTTAATAAGTTAAGCGATATTTTATTACACTGTTATGTAAATTTGTTTATGTCCTTTCGTCTTCTAACTATTAAAATATATATCTGGCTTTATCCGATTGGCTTAACTTTAAATTTTCACTTAAATCAAGGTCCATTGAGAGTTAAGCTCAACAGCTTAGAACTAGTTATGGAAGCAACTTTTACCTCGTTCATATTTCAGCTCCTAGGCATCGAATCAATATAGTACAAATATACAACATGCTTTATCAGAAGCGATTTATTCACTTTAAATATTCTAACTCGAATATTACGCGTCTTTGGTACACAGTCCGAACGTTGCTTATAAACTTTCCTTAACGGGTATTTAAATTAATGATTTCTCTATTTTACATACAACAAAGAAGGACACAACATTGCTTAACTAATCAGCTCTAAAGTACGTTCATAAATCGCGCAGCTAAGAGGTTATGGTGGCCCGCGTTTCGAAGATTAAATTAATTTAGTCTTGGACAAATGCAGATACAAAATAAAGAGTCATGCACAACCTGCATAACTCAGACAATGGGATTCTTGCTAGCGCGTCTTTCGCTCCACGTCAATTATACGATTACCGGCTTGGCTGGCGGAAACCAGACTTCGCCGTATGAGGTGTCGTCATTGCAACGAATGTGCGTTCCCCGCATAGTTCCCTAGCTCTCTCTTTAAAGTCGATGTTCTAATTCTAGGTGCGCTACGAACTCTTCTCCGAGTTATAAGTCCTGATAGTAATCGAAACGAAAATATTTGTAGGTATGTATCCTAAAGGCCATAGAATATAAATATAATTTAGGTTGTAAATTCTTAAAAATTTTGAAAAAGTAACGTATTCTGTTCTTCCGTAGTGCAATGACCTCTAATTTTAAATTAAGAATAATAATCTATGGTGTCTCTCAAATAAGCACGCTTTTTTGTTCTTAGAAATCATAAAAATTATTATCCTATAGTTGTTATACCTATATCTACTCTACATAAATATTTCTAGTAATTAAATTAATATATTATTTTCAATCAATGTTAATCTTAGCGAAAATTTAGATGCAAAATTAAAATACATAAATCGACAGCGCATGACGTGTAAAAAATCGTAAAACTTTAACAAAGTTAAGAAATCGTGCAAAACATGAAAGGTACATATATTAATGACTGATGACGAACCGTTACATTATAAATATCTTCGTGTTTTTACGTTAATCGTTTTTTATTGAATTATTATAATCAAATATTTTTGTATCAAAATCAAATTTTATAAGCTCTTTTGAATCTAAGCTCAGGCAATCGTATGTCGTCCGAGTTACTTCCCTTAAATTTCCTAAAATTGACTTCGAAGCCATAAAATATGACGAAGCCACAATACAGCGTTCAAAAAATCAATACCTGCTACCCTTCATAAATTAGATTCACATTATTAACAAGCAATAAGCCTTACTTTGAAAAATAAAAGCGAAGATATAGTTTTGCAATTAAATAGATATTAAAAGATAGTATCTGTAGTTTCAAAGTTTGTATAACTTTGTGTAAGTGAAAATTTCAACAGAAGAAGGACGTTTTTCGTGGTTATATATATATTATTATATATTATAACATTTTTATTTATATTTCCTCTTAAAAGGGGGTGAAACGATGTTAACTTTTTTGTATGGAATGTCTTATTTCATCTTCATCAAACTTGATACCTGTAACTTTCTTATATTCATAGAACTTCACCAATCTCTTTGTTTACATTAAACTTATTTCTTTGGCGGATTCACCTGAAACTCGGTAAAAATATTCCTTAAAACTAATAAAAAGATACATGTCTCACAGAATACCAAATTCAGCGTCTTGCAGTGACTTGTCAAAGTTTCGTAGGGAAGTTTACGTCAACGCTCTGGTATGAAGATACCAAGTAAGAACGGGTACATAACCCGTTTTTTTAATCAGTGTGATTTTATTATGCTAACGAGTATAATATTATGAAGTTAAATGGCTGTATTAATGTTTGAGGTACAAACTATTCTAGTGTATTTTATCTAACACGTTATTGTAATATTTAATTTCAATATATACACGAGTACCTACTTAGTATTCATCATATTAAAACAAAGTTATTGTTAATACTACTTTTATTATTATATCGTTTTATGTATCAATAAATATTGAACAATACGTAGGTAATGATTATTAAAAGTTTAATATTACCAGTTTGCAGGATTCGAACATTTTTCTTCTTCCAATATTTCAATTTTTTATTCATAACGCTTGCGTTTGTTATATCTGATAAAATATCATATAAATAAATATCTTATTCAAATTTGATGGAAGAATCACGTCGGAAACATACCGTAGCCTTTACATATATTCTTTAAAACATACATTGTGGAAAACTAGTAAGACTCTTTGAAAAGAAGATCGATCCAGAACTCATTTCACTACGTTGCCCCTTGACAGGTTTCAGAATACTTACCTAATACGGGTTCAGTATTAGGTAGATCCTGCGGATTGCTGATGCCGTTCATTTTATATAAATAAAATTATAGCCTCATAAATATGCAGAAATATAACATTTATGCGTAACATAAGCACAAACTAACAAACGATGCATTTATAATATTCTTACCTAAGAATAATGTTATTCGTCAATAAAAAAAAACTATGTATTTTTAATTGAGTATAATTACATTTGTTAAGCAACATGTAATAATATGATTCATGACATAAATATGTCAATTCGCCATATTGATCCAAGATTGACCTATGACTATCGTTATAGAACAAATTGAAAACGAGGAACGCTGTTGCCACCTTAAATCATTATTGACGATCATATAACATTAATGTAGATATAAAACGATACACATTTAACGGTAATTTTTTTTTTTCATTCAATATGAAACAATTAACAACTTAATAATAAGTATTATACAACTAAATTCCCTTATATTTTTACTATTGAGAATTTTTTTTTAATATTTCAATCGTCTATGTTACGTATATTCGAATTTTAGTTAGTTCAAAAACTTAAGACTAATTTGGGTTTATAATACAATATTAAATTTATTATCTAGGTACCTATATCATATGATGTAGGTATATATTCAACAACATTTTCTTTTCCTTCCCTCTCGGCTATCTTAGATTAAAATACTTATCCTTTTTTGCAAAAAAGTATGAAAGGTATTTCGAATGCGTAACATAAACTAAAAAACGGTAATAAGACATCTATAACTAAGTCAACTCACATTCGCGTTTTCTCTGAACAATGGACTGTTTATTCGACGAATAAATAATTTACATAGAGTTATTGTACGTGAAAATAAAGTTAATTTTAACTTGAGCACTATCGAAGCATAAATATGACGTTTTATTTTAGATACCTACGTTAAATATAAAAGATGTTTTTTCAAGACCAACTTTTTTTATATTTGCAATTCAATTTATCTGGTGTTCATATTCAATATATATAATTTTCATCTTGTATATTTATTTCTTTAATATTTTTTAGATACTATCTTAAGCTGGCACCAATAATGAAGAAAGTGGGCACTGTTCCCACAGGGAAAAGCGGAGCCGGTGGCCATATCGGAAAAAGCACTCCAAAATTGGGCTCCGCTTTATCCTCCGGTGGCAAACTACCGTCCGTTCCGTCTACTTCTCCTAAAAGTTTTGTATCATCATCGTATCAGCCATCAAGAAACAATAAATCGTCAACTTTTGGTATAATATGGTTACCGGGAAAAAAACGAAATAAGCATAAGGAATTGGTTTATAATTCCCACAAAAATGAACGTTCTGGTGACAGAGCGCCATCTATGTACAATTTGTAAGTATACTTAAATTATGTTTCTGTGAATTTGTAGCAATTATGTAAATCATTTAATGGAATAATATAACATTAAATAAAATTTATTTAATTTAATGTTATTTATAAAACTGCAATACATAAAAACGATGCAAAATGTATTTTTAGATTTTTATAAATTTATTTTAACTGGTAGCACTGCTTTGAAATGAAGATGAAGGTCACGTCTCGGTGGCAGCTTGTTTGAAAGGCAAAAGCTAAATTGAAAGAAGTAGAAGTAGGTACAATACAAAAGTTTCAAAATAAGTTTCTATTTGCTATTTTATGAAAATAAGGTTCGAAATTGAATTAAAGTGTTAATATTATTCAATTAAGTATTAGTCTTATTCATTTATTTAACTATTTAAAAATACCTACCCTTTGTTATTCATTGTTTCATTTATAATTACAAATCAAAACAAAACCTCTTTGGCGAGTTTATGTTTGTCACGAAGCAAAATGCAAGAAAACAACAATTTTGAAACAATCATAAGCAAATGGCGTCGTTTATCAGTTGTGGAGCAAATAGAACAGAAAGAATCGGTCGCCTTAGCGAGGTGAATTGACTAACAATGCAGTAATATGATTACTTTTGTAGTTTTCGTCAGTGAATATTGTTTACAATTTTTTATTGCCCAGTGTCACTTACGAGGCGAAATTGTATCTGCTCCGAGATGCATTCGTGAATCGTTACGGACGAATATTAGAATTTTGTTCATGTAAATTCGATATATTTTTTTATTTACATTATTCATAACTTTTTCAAGCATGTCGGGAGATTCGTCTAGCCAGCAGACGCATTTGAAGAAGAAAGAAGAAGAATCAGATCTATTGGTACCTCAACATAGTGGCCATATTCCAGTAACTGTTGCGGGTGCAGGGGTTGCAGTAGCATCAGAACTTCCATCTGATATTATGAACACAAATTCAGAGGAGAGGCAAGAATTTATTAAGAGTGATAAAGAAGTGAGCAAGTTTTCAATATGTTGCTTTAATTCTTAATAGTCAAATTCTTTGGAGTTTTAACTGCATACATAAAAAATACTATTATATAATATAGTGAATAAATATTCATGTTCGAAAATTAGAGACTATATATATGTATTTATCTATAAATAAAACTACCAATAAATTGTTCATTTTAAAATATAAATTTGTTATAACATATTTGAACTGTCCATTAAAAAATATGTATTTATTTCAGGATGCAGCTGGAGACACGAATGATAATGACAAGAAGTTAGATAAAGATTACCTTGAAAACAATGATATGGACAAAAGATCTTCAAACACAAAGACAGAAAAAGACAAATTAGGTGATAATGTAGATAGTGTGTTCCTTAGATCCCCACCACCTCATAAGACTCGGTCTACAGCCTCCACTGTCGAGGAAGAAGACTGTGGAATTAAATGCCTATATTACACATTGCAATGTTGCGATTGTGTGCTCATGTAAGCTGCCACTAGATTAGTTATTTCTATCATATATTTGTATAAGGGGTATATTTTGAAATGATGGATAATCTTTAAATTAATTTATTCATTATACTTTTAAACAACATTCCACAAGAATTAATAACATTGCACAATGAATTACTTTGCAATCAAACAAAGTTGATTGTTGATTGGATGACAAAGATAGTTTTTATAATAATTTGTAATGTACATATGGATATATTAATTCTTAAATTTGTGGAAATTTTCATTTAGATCATGATTCATTGTCATATACATATGTATAATTTACTGTATAATTAAAAATAACATTAGATTATAATCTATCTCGTGAAATTGTAAACTTTTGAAAGACTGAACCGAAATTTACTGCTTATAATTTAACACATTACTTTTCGGAATATTGTTATCCGAAGCTCATTAAAGTTAAATTAGAAAAAATCTAACCTAACATAACCAGTATCATAAACTATCGAAATTTTTAAACTGCCGAAATATTGTGATCACCATTTACAATATTTGGGCAGTTTAGAATCTCACGAGATAGATTACCATCTAACGGTATGTACATTTTTACGGTGATATATATATATATATATATATACCCTTCTCATTTAGTGAGACCAAATAGTGACTTGGAATAAGTTATTAGATGTAACTCAATTAAGTTAAGTTCTGAAAAATATGGAGATGGAATGAGGAAAGACAGTAACTCCATACTGACACTTTTCTTATTGCTTTCAACTTGAATGTTCTTCTTATTATTAAAATTTGCCATTTGTTAATAGAATCTTGCACAGCATATCAACGATTAACAGGACATAAACAAACTATATTAATTTTGATATATATAATTATGCATTTGTATGAACTTTGAGATTAAGATCTATTTTTATATTTATTTTTGTGCCAAAACATGAATATCTTCAAGGCAAGTAACTTTTGATTTTAGCATTAGATCACTGACATTCCAACTAAAACCTCAATTTTTGTGATAAGATTTATATATTTTTGTATTTAACTTTATGTAGTGTTTAGTATTAAACTTGTCAATCCTTAATTGGATCGACACATTTCAGTGTAAGGTGCTGAAAAATTTGTTACTTGATTATTCAATTATTACTTTTAATTATTCATACATTGTATGATGCGTTTGGTTTAAAATTAACTTTACCAAAACAGCAACTGAATCTCACCAGTCTCCGTCCACTTTTGGAGTCTGTCACTCGGTAAGGAATAAAGTATTATATATTTTTATAGATGTACACATTTTGTACCGATAAATAAACATATGGAAAATTTACAGGTGGTTTTTTTTTTCAAATAAATCAACAACTTTAAAACAAGAAGCTTATAATAAAAACTTTATTCAGACAAAGTGCAGATTAAAAATATAAAGAAAATAAAACTGTAAATGAATTTACAAAGGTTATGAATAACCGATCAACAGTTACTATAAATGTAAGAAAAATAGACAAAAAGCAATGACATACAGTAGTAAAATAAGGATAAGACACCGAAGGATATTTTTTTGTTTCATACAACCCACATTGATTAATCACATGACAAATATATTTTAAGTTTTTGTGAATACTTAAATGAAAACAAATTATATAATTACTCTATTACAGACTGTGATATAGTGCATAGATAGACAGGTTGAAGTAAAGAGAGTATATTGTAGTGGATTACCTTTATAATTATGTAGCTTTTAAATAATTTCGGGTACAAGGCTGTTCCATTACATGAGACACACCTTATCATTTAATAATAGTGTTGTAATAATCGCAAATGTTGAAGCAAATTCTATCTCAGAATGTACACCCATTCATAAAATATTTTTTCATAAAAAGTTACAAATTAAATACTATTGTTTTTTATTGCTTTTTATATAATACTTGAAACAGTTTTATAAAAATTTGGCGAATATGAATTGCTATAAATTTATTGACACAACCATAAAAAAAATAAAACATTTTGTCAAAAATGGTTAATATTGTAAATGGGCTATAAAACCATTACAACAAAGTCCTTATGTAAAGTATCCAATTTTATATTACGACCATACAAATCTTTGTAATATACATACATACGTTATGTTTAAAAGTTCACTAATGCTTGTACATGATAAAGATTAAATCTCTGTTTTCAAGGTTACATTATATCTTGGAACGTGAGAGTTGCTAGTCATAGACAACACGCAAATGTCTCAGTGCCCATAGGCAACCTATAGGAGATAATATGCGCAGATTGCAATAACTAATGAGTTAAAATGCCTTCATTGATTATTTCTCTCAAGGCGTAATATTGCCGTTAGTAAAATTTTAAATTTAATTATTTTATGACTATTCATAGACATCAAATAACAATGTCAAACCCTGTCCCATACAGTATACTCCATGTCCATCCAATGTCAAATACGCAGCTTAAAAATTTCACAAATAGAATTTAAAGTAAAATGTAAGGCAAATAAAATTTACTAAGAAGTGTACGAGAACGAGGCTCAAAGGGAAGTAATACAACCTTTGACATTATAGTGTGGTGCGTTTCATATATTATCTTAAAAACTGCTTTGAGTGTACTGTCTACGTGTACGTATTGAAGGATATTAAAACACTGTGAACATTCCCTTGAGCCCTAATACACAAGAAATACACCCATTGAATAATAATAATTAGTAAAACGATATTGACAGTTTAAATTGACTTACTAAGGTATACTTAAGAACAAATATAACCGAACTAGATTTTTTTGGTAACTTATTATTACTTTATCTATTTTTTTTATAAATTATCTAAAAGATATATAATAGCAGACTTAGGCCAAAATACTCGTATATATAAAAATTATAATATCCATTTTTTTTTGGTATAATATCAATGCATCATGCAATTTTTTTTTAATTTTAAAAAATATATGTATACCTACCTAAACATGTCGAATAAAACGAAATTTTTGCTTAATAGATAATTTTGTCCGAAATTGTACTAAATGCAATATTTAAAAAAAAAAATGCAATAGAATACAAAATATTGCACAAACAAAATATACAGATAAACAATACCAAATTATTAAATCTAATATGACCTATCTAAGTAATAACTTGGGAAATAAAAACGATAATATTTAGATTAACACCTATTTACCACAACGTCAAATGTATATGAAGTATATAAGAAAAATTGTAATATTTTAACATTATTTGAGATCGGCTTGAAGAGCCCTATATATAAGCAAATATTGAAAATGTTCAATGTGTGTATATTTGTTGTGATGTTGTTATACACAAATCTTAGACTAATCTGTTTTCACAGTACTGAGAAGCTAACTCTTTCACATTTATAGAGTTTAGTAGCAAATCTGTGAGAGCGGCCTGGGGACCAATGAATGAACATGTCCTGAGTATTATTAAAACATTTTCGATGTTTGATTGATGTTTGATTGATTTCTGAAAATTTTATGTCAGAAATCAATCCCAGGCATTTTAATATACAAAATTCTGAAAATTTTCAATAATTGAGTCTTATCAGAATATTAATATTGAATACATGAATATATCCTTATGATAAATAGACACCAATTTAATAGTTAACACTTATTAGTTCTGTGCGTATTATAAAATCGCATAAAGTTGTATTTTCTAGTTTATTGTTATAAATGTTAGAGTCAGAAATATTTCCGGGTTTAAAACACTGAGCGGCAACAAATGTGACAGAAACTTTTTCACGGAAAAAAGGAACTTTCACGAGAGATAGACTGGATGTTCTTATCCAAATGACACGCTATGTGCATTTCTGACCGGAAAATGTTCTGGCTATAACATTAGTATATAATTATATATTTACGAACTATATGAAACCTGTTATATATTGACTATGGAATTGTGATATCGAATTAAATAAATATTGCATTGTTAAGATACTAGGAACATATATTTACATATTAATATTCGTACAAAATAAGCTAAGCTCATTAATGGGTGGCATACTTCGAGATCGAATCTCTTATATAGAAAGAATTTTATTAATTATAAATAATTCAGTGTTTCGCTTACTCTAATCTTAAAAAGACTGTTTCGAAAATTAAATCATATATACAAACGATAAAGGGATTTTTATTTTTTGGCGACTAATTTTGTAAGATTTTTTTAATTTTATTTTGATAAGTATAATAAAATTGAAAAAAACATTCACTAGAATTCAGACTTATATAATTATTGTTATAAAATGCCAATTACACTAAAATATATATATATATATATGAATAGTACTGGCATAGTCTATAAAATTATACCTAAGCTGTGAATATGCTAACATTATGACAAAATTAGTAATAATAATTTAAAAAAGTTAGTTGTGAGGATAGTGTAACTAAATATATGTATTGTAAATATTATATTATAAATATATATATTAAACTAATTAACTGAAATATTCTTAATGTATTATTAAGAATATGAAGATTGTGAGCGCCGAAATGTATCAAAACAAAAAATACATCACGGTGATCATAGTTTTAATTAGGTGACAGCTAATTCTACCTTTTCGTGCAGTTTTAATACATTTTGGCACTCAGGACTCATTTACATTGATCCACCTCAATAGAAAAGTTAAAATATAACGAAA
Organism: Vanessa atalanta; assembly: GCF_905147765.1. Lineage (NCBI taxonomy): Eukaryota > Metazoa > Arthropoda > Insecta > Lepidoptera > Nymphalidae > Vanessa > Vanessa atalanta. The sequence continues at coordinate 4,634,512 of NC_061902.1, read as the reverse complement.
TGCAATCCAGCTAATTAAAGCAAACATTTCAAATATTTATATTGAATAATATTATTTATTAAGTACTTGGAATTCGAAGTAACTTCTTATGGCATCTCATGAAGAATAATTTTAAGCCATACAGATGTTTGCTGTGTTCTATACTGAAATTTTATTTTAAATTTGTACGAATTATATAGTAATGGACTTCATTAAGTTTAAGACCACTCTGTATATCGTAAGCCATTTTTACGAAGAAAGATTTTGATTAAAATGTTAGACGAGCCAATTACTGAGCTATCAGGACCCCTATTCTATTGTAAGCATCGATTACTGACGACATCTACTATTTACGTATAATAAATTGGATTAGCTATATTTTATATTATGACAAAATTGTGATTAAAGTTTATAATAAATTAAGTTTTAGTTTTTCGAAAATTATTTTTTAAATCTGAATCACATAAACAGTAATCACGAATAATAACTGTTAACACTGACTACATACACTTAAGATGTTCCCTTGAAATCCTGTACATTTCAAATGGGTCCCGGATGTTTCTACATTAGTTCTTGTGTACGGGCAATGGATGAGCCTCGGAATTGATGACGTATTTGTTCAGGTCGATGATGTACCTGTCTTCACTGAACAGCAGGTAAAGATACTTGAGGGTTTCAGACATAAAGAAGGATTCCATCATGTCCCTTGGTATAGGTTTCTCTGATTTCACGTTCGCGAGTGATGTGTAGCCGTTTGGTACTTTGGCATATTTCTCGAAACCCTGAAATTTTTAATATAATTATAAAAGATAAATAAAACAATCGATTTAATATAATTTATTAAAAAGTTTTTATTCTTCTAGACACATTTAAATAATTTTTTCAGAACAAGTCTAGTCAAGTCGACCCGAAAATCGATCTCGATTACTTTTATGGGTAAAATAGTTCAGAAAAAAATTGTAAGTCTTGCAAATATTCTTCTTCTTCTTACTAACTTTTCTAAGGTTCACTATTTCTAAGAAAAAGCGATTCTAACATTAACTTAAGTTTTATTTCCCAGTATATGCATGACTATGCTGCCTGGGTACATCGTTAGACGCATAATCTAAGTTAAGCTATAAGTCTGTGAGACTAATACTTTAATATTGAATCATAATTCTGAGAATATGAACTGAAAAGAAAACTAATAGAATGAGGGATCATTCTATCTAGTTGACGAAGACAGTCGTGACCAAATTTTGAAACTTCTTCAGACGAAGATCCTAACATCAATGACGAAACAACTGTTGAATCGCTGTTGAAACAGCTGTGCTGTTGGGCATGTTCGATTGGCTACGTGTGAGTGCCAGTGTGTGATTGGTCGAAGTCTATCTGGATGCGAAACACCGTTATAGCCTTTGACCACCTGAAGGAAGTTATAGGGACCCCCTATTAGAGTCACACATAACAGACTACCTCCCCTGTGACGAAACATTCGTCACAGGCGATGGGATTCGGCGATGCTAATAATTAGCGACAAAAAATAATTGGCGTTTCCACGATTTTCAAATAGTCACTCAAGTTGAGTTTACTCAGTTTTCCTTAGTTTACGATCGATCAAAAAATATCGATCAAAAAGCAGACCTCGGATAATTTTTTTCCCAGGGGAAATTTTCGAAAGGTCTATGTTGGACGTCCTTATTAGGGATCATATCATATCATCATAATAATGGTACCAGTAAGGTACTACGAAGTGTGGTCATCTATTTGAAGCTAGGTAAAAAACCTTCATGCAATACTTTACAAACCCAATATTCTATGAATTCGCGGTGAATTGATCGTCGAGAAAAATTGTCAGGATGAATCCAATAGCCTGTACGGTAGCCAGTATATAAAGTGGTATTCGTTAGAGAACAGCCATAATCACATCAGAAAAAAACATAAAACCAACCAACTGGGAATTGGAGAAATGATCCCAAAATTCGTAAGTTACTAGACTACTTGAAGTTATGACGTCTGATGAGACACAAGAAGCTCTCAGATAATGTGGGTTTGCCAATAAAATAGCCATCATCAGGGTAAAAGCTCAAGATGAGATGTGAATCATCTCCGCAAATACAAGACATCCTTGTTTGAGTTGGTCCTTGAAATTTTTGACTTCCTTAAGAAGAGACGTCTCCTTAATGTTGCACAAAGGTTTCAATCAGCCTCGTCCCAATTTGCAAACTCATAAAACGCACGTAGTGTTTAATCTCATATGTTTTGGCTGAAATAGGTCAGTTTCTACTCCCAGTTTATTTACGCTAATCTACGGATCCTCCATCGAATTAGGAAAATTCCTCGGTGTCAAAAACGATTACAGCCTTAACATTTCGGGAGGCACGATTTTGCAGGGAATGCTCGGAAGTGAATTCTTTGGCAGCTTTGGCTTTCGAATTTAGTTCTGTTTTAATCCGAGCAAGTCAGCTACAACACCCTTTCTCCACCATCTTATGAATTTTGGCGTTTCTGATCAATTGACGCGTCGGATGCCGTACCAAGGTGTAGTATTGGTACATCCAAGATACTACAAGAGATGAGATGAAAGGAGACATTGAACTGTTCAATTTAAAAACCGATATTAATAGTGAAGAAGATTTAAATTCGTGGTTTGAAGAAACAGAACAAATTGTGGCAGATGAAGAAATAAGTAAAGCAGTATAAAACGAAGATGGCCTATAAGAAGTATTGGAGCAACCGACCACTACAACTGTAAAAGTAAAAGCAGTTTTACATTTTTTATTGCATTTAATATGCGAGAAATGGTTTTTAAACAAAGAGATTATACCGTTTCAGTATCCAGAAATGATAATTATAATGCAGGCTCAATAAAGAACATTTCAAAAGTTAATCGAAACAATTTAGAATTAGATTCACCGAAAGCACGTACAATATTTTTGTGGAGAACTATTTACTGGCAGAGGTATACTTGTGCAGACAAATAGGCCGTTATTGCTTTCATCGCCACAAATTACTCAGGCGCACTTACATATTTTCACCCCAAGAAGCAGTTCTTCGTTATCACTGACTATTTTGATCTTCTTGATATAGAGTTGTAAACTATTGTTAAATACCAAGACGCAATGTATCATGAGTGTGCACAAAAATTTTGTTATATTAAGCTAGACAATTCAAGCATTGCTTTACACCCTGACATCTTCTGACTTTATACAATTTGGTACGGCACACAGACCCGTCGTGAACTTCCCTAGACAGTTTTTAAGTCTGTATAAGTCCCCGTTTTTGTATGGACAGATTAAAGATGACGCCGCCGTATATAAGCTAGATAGACGCAGTTGACTAACGATGCTGTATAGATTTTATACTAAAGAGAAGGTGCACAAGAGCTACGATATTTTATGCCTTTACTATAATCGGAGTAAAATATCTACCATAAGAATCGCTATACAAACTCTTTTATTATGTTAAGCTATAAGCCAACGCTTCGCGCTTTTAAAAATGGCGCCTACACATTGTCTGCGTGCATTAATAAATATAATCTAACATGTATTTATTTTACTGTCTTAATTCTTACAATAATCATCTAAAGCGCGCCGATAATTTAACGTGGAAGGGTGCATTTGTGAGTGAATATGTCTAAAAACACATTCACGAGGATATTTCAAAAACAAATACCTGATAAATCTGCCATCCCCAGTCCTGGTAGGTCGTATTACCAGTTAATTGGTACATGTACCACAGACTCTCGACGAATTCCGGACGTAAAAGACTATGTGCATCTGCTGTCTTTGTGTACATATCATCAGTTGCACTGACCTGGAAATTAAAAAAAAAAAGGACGTTAAAAGGCTATATAAACTATGATGGAGTCTTTCCTAACAACTTAGCCTACCAAAAACGTTTTTAATTAAAATTGGACACAAACTACATCTTATAGTAACTACGTCTTATAGAAAGAGTTTTTATATATTCAATAAAATAAATCTTCTAGAATCTTCTCTAAATCTAAGTCTTATCTTACCCGATAATTGAATATAGTAAAGCATTGAATAACAACGAATACCGGGCATATGAAGTCTAGAAAGTATTTAAAGGCAGTAATGGATAAAAAGTGGTAGAACTACGGATCCTTATTCGAAGTTAATCGCGAAATAAATGGTGCTCTGTATTAAAATAAATAAAAAAATAATGAAGAAAAACAATTGAAAGATAGGCATAAAACACAAATTAAATCTTTTATATCTTACGAAATGATGCATTCAAACAAATATCAAAGCATAATTACCATGTTGAAGTGTGTTATCTCTGGTGCCAAGAATGTAGGATGAGCCGCATAGGTCAAGTAGCAAGTATACAGTAGTTCTTCGGCCATTGTCATGTGCCAACCGGGTAGGCCATTGGCATGACCCAGTGCCAGAGTTCCAGGTAAGAAGCAGGTAAGATGATCCATTTTAGGATTGAATGCCTGAAATAACATATACCGGTAATTTTCATTATTATAGTTCGTGGTGTATTCTAAAATTATTGATAATATTCGATTGAAGTCGATAAGATTGAAATTATTTGTCTCAATGTCTCAATAGGATACCAATCAACTTTAAGCATTTTTTTTCATTTTACTAAATCTGAATTTGTGCATAATTTTAGAAAAACTGGCAGTCATACATAAAGAACTCATAAAATTCTTTAGAAAACTTCTTTATCATTTCTCATATTTGTTCTTTGAGGCAGGGAATGAGAAAGAACTCGTTGAGAGCAAAATCTGGACAATGATGCTCGGGTAGTTCAAGTAGGTAACTGAATAGCAACAATTATTTAAACTTAGGCTTTGTGTCGTCCCGTGAAATGGCATACAGATTATATATGTAATCATGAAATCCCTTTATTTGATTGCGTAGTTAGCCTGTAATTTGTAGTGACTCGGTGTTTTACTATAACAAATCCCTCGAAATCCCAAGACATTATTATCATTTGTGTAGGAATTTTTACTTTCATTGGTGTTGATGTGGAAGGTCGTTCCTAAATCATTGACTTGTATTATATCTCAGTTACAAAGTAGTAGATCTAAATCCATTTTACTCTCTCTGAAGTTGTCAGCGTCGTCCGAGATTGCCAAGAAAATCAAAGAGTTCATTGTAAGATCTGCCAGTTTTTCATGAATCATGAATTTCTTTCATGAATCGCTAAGGGTCACTTAGCGATTCATGAAAGGGGAGTTGTATTTCCATATATTATATGTATGGAGCAGAGAATCACGGGGTTCTTAATCTTGATCACAATGACAATTTTAACTTGGTATCTATAAAATTATATAGAAACTTACCTCTGAGCCAGACGCCAGTTCACCAATGAATAATCGCTTGTTGGGTGAAGACCGCTTTGCTAAATATTCTCTGACACCTTCTATGGCGGTCACGTAGTCATCAAGTAAACTAAAAACAAGTTATATTACAATTTTATTGTCGTCCTTAAATTATTCTTTAGATAAACTGACTATTTCTTTATTGGAAAAATATTATAGAAAAATATAATAGGATATAATAATAGGTTTATAGTTCTGTGTGTGTATCCTGTCAATACAAAATTAAACACTATACAATTATATTGCTAAGGCAATAATCAAGCCGAAAATTTCCTACGTGTTAATTAAATCTTTTTTCAATATTTAAAATAATTTTAAAATTAGTGTCATACTCACTAATTAATAGTCTTTCCGGTCTGCAACCATTGTTTCAGTAGGTATTCGTAGTAGCTGTCTCCTCTAGCACCGAGAGTGATTGTGGCATGCGGTAAGAAGTGACCGGTATTTGGATTTATGAATATCGGTACGAGACCATGCTTCTTCGGTAACTGGTGAATTTTCTCTGATACTGCCGTGGCTGCATCCTATATTAAAAATGTTTCAAGACTTAGTTAATAGTTGACGCAAGAGATAAAAATTCTTGAGTTCGTTGACAGTAATTCAAGGTCGAATTTGAGTGTACGCACTCAAAGCTAACACTCGTGAGTGAACTCAAATCTATCTTATCTAATATTATTTCCTTTTTAAAAGAGAAGGATGTTTGTATTTTAACACAAACAGCGCGGAATGAATTTACAAATTTTGCAAGCAAAATAATAGTTATATACGTTAATTCGAGACGTTCAGTTAAAATTTTAAATTGAATGGAAAAAGAAACAAATTATTTCATTTGCAAATTTCGCTTTGCTCGTTTGTTATTCGTTGTACGCGCCATTTTTATTACAGATACGCTCATTCGCTATGGCAACTTTTTCTTGCATGTTAGAAATTATTTCAAAAAGCACGGCTTTTGTTAAGGTACATTACTGAAGTATTTAGACAACGATTTAAGACTTTTAAATGCTATCGCCGTAAAATCTGTAGTAATTATGTTTAAAATTATATTTTTATATTTATGTTAGGCACACTGTAAGCATCGATAAGCATTTTTTTATTCGCGCAATCATATTTTCCATATTTTCATAATAACAACAAGCATATCTTTTTAATATACCTAGTGTATGGTGTTTTATTTCGCTTGGATCTGCACGTTTTATTTATTTCAATTATGCATATAATTTTAATAAAATATATGTAATGTGATTTATATCATAACATAATACCGTACGTCATGTTATCTATACACAATATAAAGATAATAAATACAACATCCTCCTGTGTGAGATATTAAATATGTAACACTTTCTGGTCGTATTTTGTGTGTTCACAAATCACAGTGTTCGCACAGAAACAGTTGGGAACAATAGAGCGAATATTGTTTACGGTAAAACTTGTGCGTTTTTGATTACGTGAATCGGATTTTCTGTTTTACATAATAATAAACAGTACCGTCTAAATGAAATCGTGGCGAGCAATGTTAATTTATACCTTTTTAAAGAGTCATCGCAGCGCATGCCAAGCATTACATGTATAAAATTATATAAACATTTAATCTTAACAAAAAATATACAATGAGACAAGACAATTCAAGTCAATTAGGACAATGCGTCAGCAAATTTTATACTTATATTTTGCGACATGTTGAAAATATAACAACGGACAGTATTTCGCTGATGTTACCATAAAAATACATTACTGCGCCATTTTTTTAAGCTATTAATTTCGCAATCGCCACTATAGATAAGGACAAATTCTATAAGACAAATACAGTTTTTTTTTAAATAAACCAGCAATTAGTACATTTGCAATTGCCATTTATACAATCTAATTAAAGTCAGAAGCTTTATAATATATCGCACACTTTGATAATATTCGCTAGCATTTCGAAAACGCAAGATTTCGCACGCAAACGCAAATTATAACTATTTGGTCATATTATAATTATAATTATTAATAATAAACATGTAATTATTTTATTAACATTAAATATATATAAAAAAATATATAATTAACACGTTACATTAGTAATCAAAAGAAGCGAAGATCAAAAGGAATTAATGCTAAATTACTTTAAATATTTGGAGGTAGGACTTTGTGCAAGTGCAAGTTTTTTAGGGTAGGTAGAAATCAATTAACAGATATTCTTCTGCTAATCAGCAATATTTAATATTATTGTTCTGTTGTGTATTATGATTATTTTTTTTTGTATTTTTTATTTCTTGTACAAAGTAGTTTTTTTTTGGTATGAAAAAAAAAACATAATTTACCTCAAACATAGGATTATTGGTGGCCCTGGACAGCTCTCGGAATTCCAGCTGAACGGTGGTAACCTCAGCGGTGGTACTGTAATGCGACCACTCAGGCGCGTGTGCTGTTCGTGTGCCAAGGTTGACATCCGAGTATGGAATGCCAGATGGAGATGAAAAAGCAGCCATGAGGCGTTCGCCGAGATCTTTCTGAAATCACAAGTTTATAATACTTTCAAAAACAGATGAACAATTTGAAAATAATTTTATAAAACTTTGGGGCACCATTTGAGTTTATTTTCCTAGCCAGAACATTATATGTCGACTACAAAAAAAAAAAAATAAACAAAACACAAAGCGTTACTTATTATATCGCTCTAGTAGATTCTGACGCTAATATGGATTTAGAAAGAAATCTAGTATTTAGGGTAGGGTAACTGATTTTTTTGTTGTTCGCTTTTGTTGAGCACGTTTGGTTCGTAACAAAATATAATTCAATACTAACAGCTTTATCTAGGAAAAGTGTATCTTCTGTGAAATGATAGTTAGTGAGCAGAGCGCCGAGAACTCTAATGGTCACCTCGAAGAAATTCACATCTTTGTTCTTAGTGAAGATCAATTCGTTTTTAATCCATTGCTTGCCTTCCTCGAACTCTGCAATGAAGTAAAATATTCAAGTAAAGTTGTTCTTGAAGAAAATTTTCCAGAGTATTCGACAATACTGCTCAACTGCAGATTAGTGGCAGTAATTAAAGTTCCATACAAACCTTCATTACATCCCATAATATATGCTGTATCGAGGCTATCTACAATGGTGAGTCCGAGCGAGAACCAGTCGTACGCCATTCCAGAAACTGGCTTCAAGTTATCATGACCCCAGGCGTGTTCTTTGTAGCCCCTCCATGCGTGCTTGAATGATTCAACCACGGCGAATTGGCGAGCGTTACCGGGGCCTGGAACGAGGCATTTATTGAAGTAAAAAATATTATAAATATGCTTCAATAAGAACACCTGCGATGCAACCGCGATGCGATGATTCATTTGATACCCAAATTGTAAAAATGAATAAAAAAATATATCAGACATCTTGGGTGTCCCGCCATGCAGGATTTAGGATGACGTCATACAGTTAACAAAGCAAAACTGAACGTGTATACAACATTTCAGCTCAATCAGTTAAATACATCTGCTTCAAAATTGAACTTCAAACTTTAGAAGTCCATCATATTGAATTAAGAGTGATGTCAAATTATTTTTCGAGTTATTCTTAGCAAGCATTTTTATTTAATATCCATATTGAAGGAGTGCATTAAAAATAATTGCTCCGCCATCTTGGCTATGCGGCCATGTTGGATTTAGAATGACGTCACACAGTTAACAATGCATTGTCATCCAAACTGAACGTGTATACAACATTTCAGCCCAATCAGTTAAAGATATCTGCTTCTTAATTGATTTGCAAGATTTTGCCTGATGATGATACTTTCAGTGCAAGTTAAATAAAAGCTTGTAAAATAAAATGTACTTTTGTACAGCCTCTGAGAGAATGCGTAGCTGACTAATCCGTGATTTAATGTACGTTCCATGAAGTGGCTTAGAATTTACGAAAAAATATTAGAATCGTTTATTTTGGTTTGGTTTGTGCAAACCAGTCTAGGTAGGTACCAACCACTCATGACTTATTCTAATCCATAAGAGCTCTACTTAATATTGTTCCGGCTTCAAGGATATGTCACTATAATTATTACCACATGGACATAACATCTAGTTCCCAGGGTTTATGGCGCATTGGCGATGTAAGGAATATTTAATATTTTTTACTGAGCTAATGTAAATACGGATATAGGCCACTAACCATCAGATGACCCATTTAATTTTATTCAGTGGTCACCACTGCCCATAGACAATGGCGTAAGAAATATTACCCGTTTCTTACATCGCCAATGTGCCACCAAATTTGGAAACTAAGATGTTATATTTCGTGTGACGGTAGTTACACTGGCACACTCGCCCTTCTAACCGGAACACAACAACACTGAGTACTGCTGTTTGGCGTTAGAATATCTGATGAGTGTATGGGATTATCACTAAGCCCTACCACAAAGTAGTTGTTTAAATAAGAAAAACAATAAATTTCTTTAAAATCTTCGCTGTTGCAAAGTTATGAAAACTGTATGTTTTCTGTATAACTATATGATCACTAAGGAGTTTTTTAGTGATCGATATGTAAATCACTAGTAATTGCGACTACACTTAGTAAAGTAAGTGTAATGCTTCTATATTGAACGAAGGAATTTGATTTGATTTGATTTAATAATCAACTAATATAGATCAGGCAGGCATGGAATCTCAGTGTCCGAACTGTAACTTATCTAAGGATATTACCTGAGAAGACGGGCCTTTCATTTACTTCTATGTCGTATATCACCTTTTTCACTTGATCCAAATTACTCGCTGGCTCTTTGGCTTGTGATACATTTTTCAAGGCGTCCTGAAAAAAAAACTACACGTTATATAACAATATAATAAGTAAACTGCTTCATACAACACTAAAGAACAACATACAATATTATATAAATTGAAAACTTTGGTTATAATGAAGTGTTCCTTCCTTCATTTATTTCACCGTCGAGAACTATTAATGCATTGATAAGTTTCATTAAGTCTAAGTACTCGTATTAACTGTTTGAAAATTTTAATAGTTAAAATTACTCACATCAAATTATTTAATTTATTCGTTTATCTTTTATATCATATAGATAAATTGTGTCAAATGTGAAATTACGTTATAAGTTAATAGTAAAAGGTTTAGTGTAAAAGTTTATATTTTCATTTTAGCGCATTTAAGTAAAAACTTGTTTTTAATTTATTTTTTACTTTTTAGTAATTAAACTTGCATTCGTATGTTCAGTAGATCCTTTCATTTGATACCCATATTGTAGGCAAGCACTAAAAACTTAATCCGCCATATTGGTTTACAGTGACGTCACTTTATTTTTTGACTTATTCTCAGTTAGCCCTTACATTTGATACCCATATAGCAGGAATGAATTAAAAAACATTTATCCGCCATCTTGGGTGTTCCGCCATGAAGGATTTAGAATGACGTCACATAGTTAACCAAGCATTCTCATCTAAACTGATCGTGTATACAAAATTTCAGCTTAATCGGTTAAAGTATCTGCGTCTTAATTGAGTTGCAAGATTTCACCCGTACATACTTATATTGTAAGTTAAGCAAAAGTTTGTAAAATACCACTGGTTCGTACAAGAAAACACCTGAAGTCAATTTACAAGTGAAAATCAGCGAAATATTTTTCAGAAATTTATTCTGATATTTTAATAAGTAGTATAAAAAACAAATATCGCATAATCCGCCATTTGTTCGAATTTGATTTATCACTATTAAAATATTCAGAGTACTCGAATTATAACCAATTCAAGTTTGAAACTGCACTAGAATATTAACGTAGTTCAGAGTTCGTCCAGTGTAATTAACATCGCATGCATTCTCATTTGTCATTTTAAGTTTAAAAGTACGGCAGAACTTTCAAGGAGTATAAATCAAAACGATAATCAATAAAACTCTCTTTAGAAGCAATTATAATGTCGTCGCCAAATACCATATATCCATAAGCGCTGCCTTCGTGAAATTTCAGTTTATAGAATTAAATTATATCGGAGCTATTTATCGCATTTTTTCATGTAGCCATCAGAATATTTTAACAATGCCATCAAATACTATCATATATTTATTAGGGGGCCGTTGAATTGGTCGTGATGAATGCAAGAGACCTTATTTACTGACACACGATCCCCGGGAATGAGGACGGATCCTAATGGACGATACATGCGTTAACTCGCGGTCCAGTCTCACATTAGGGAAACAATATTAAGAACCGAAGCAGTCGCGAAAATTTATGTAATAGAGCTTCAGCGAACAAACAATACAAATATTCGCCTTTTAATCCAAATTATGTTATGAGACACTTGTTTGACACCTTGGAGTAAAAGTCCACGATCCTTTACTAAGTGTAACATTGTGGTCTCCACTACTGACAGGAGGACTGGTTAATTTTTGCCCAGAGGACCGTTATCGAGGGTTAATGCTGTCAAAATTCTTGCCACGATTCCACACGTTCATGATTATTTCAGAAACTGTTTTTATTTTAATGTATATATATTTAAGGCCATCATGCAGATAATTCTTATGTACTTATATTAATTTATTAATTAAAATTGCAATCGTATACAAAGCGTAAAAAATAATGGAACTTTAAAAAAAAAACGAAGTACAAACAAAGCTAAATTAACAGCAGGTAATGCCACAGAACTTCTTGAGTTGAGCAATGTTTTAAGAATGCTTCTTCAGTGGGGATCGGTATGATTAACGTCATGTAGATTTAATTCGTCAAATGCAGGTTTGCTTAGGATGTTGTCCTTCCTAGTGGAGCACGATATTTATAAATAATATACAAAGTCGCTTTCTTCTTTTAAGCCCCTCAACGGATTCGATAGGGTTTTCGCTAATAGAATTAGATTTGATCAACGATGACTTTTTAATATATATAATTTATAAAATGCTGAACTATGTCTTTTGTAGGCTGAACTCGCTGAACTATGTTTAGTTATATAAACGAATATATAAATAAAGGTTTTAAAATATGTAATTAAGTATACCTATTAAATTTATCCTTGCTGGGTGCACTTCTCATTGTCCTTATTAATAAATCGCAGGGCAGGTTGCTATAAGCAAACGAAAACTAACTGATGCTAGTTTCGAACCCTTAGTCGTCGGTTTACGTATATCTCGATTCTACATAAACCGGCTCGACTTGATGACCTCCATCTTTCATAAGTCGAAAATAAAATAAAATAAACAAGATAAAATAGACAAACAATTTGGGGCTCGATTCGATTTATTCATTTTGTAAGTATCTAAAATATACGTTTTTTTTTCCTTTTAATTTTCTATTTTAATCCTAAAATTCAAGTAAAACAAGATAATAAAATGTTAACAAAATAAAGATAAAGTTTATTCTTAAATCCGGTAGCAACAGTAACGATTCTAATCCTAATTCTTGTGAATTGATAAAAAAAGCGATTTTAAGAAAACACGTCAGTTAAGGAATTGATAACACAAATTTTCGATGTTACCATTTATCAAATATCAATTTGATAAACAATGGTAGTTACGTTTTTGCTAGAAATCTATTCTAATATTGTAAAACTGAAGAGTTTGTATGTTAATATTCATAACAAGACTATGACAGTAGCAACTATTAACGCAGTTGAATCGGACCAGCTAATCAAGGAATCAAACAAGCAAAATAAAAAAAAAACAACTATAAAAAAAAAATTACAAATTGAAAAAATAACTTAAAAATAGATTATATTGTTTTAGATTCAGAGATAATGTTTGTTATATTTTTTTCAATAATGCTGATTCTATGTGAATCTATATTTTAAGTCGATTCGATCGATTGTTAACTGACCGTGTATAAAATTAATATTACAGTGCTTACATGGCAACGACGGTGGCGACGGCGGGGACAGTTGTCATCAGAACGACAATTTATCCGTTTACGTATATGATAAAATGATATACTTGTAGAATATTGCGTTTCATTTAACTATCAAATACAATTTTAATGTGCATGATATGTCTCTTAGTAGATCGACTCGCACGCTTTAAAAAATAAAACTATAACAGTTACATGAAAACTTTTTGCATAAGATTAGCAGATCTCGAATTTTAATATCCATTTTTTTTACTTGGTAGTAGGGATTTGTGCAAGCCCGCCTGGGTGGGTACGGCAAAGTCAAAAGATATTCTAACGCCGAACTTGAAGTTTTGAAGAGTAAGTGAGCCAGTGTAACTACAGGCACAAGGGACATAACATCTTAGTTCCCAAGGTTGGTGGCGCATTGGTGATGTAAGAAATGATTAATATTCTTTACGGCGTTAATGTTTTTAAGTATTTACCACCCTCCATAGACGGTGGACGGACAACTTAACAACCTTTTTTTATATAATAGATAGGTAGGCGGCTACATACCTATTATATAAAAAAAAATATCTCATTTATTTTATTTTATTATTTATTTAATTCACTTAAATTATTGCTAATACAGTATTGATATACATAATTAATACTAGCTATGTATATCGTATAGATAACTTACCATCAGTCATTTAAATAGCTATATATTTTATATACAGCTATTTAAATGACTGATGGTAAGTGCTTACCAATGACCATTTATTTATATTTTTAATTCCTCATTATCTTTTTAAGTAGCTGATACGGCTACACCTATACGACGGGAACTGCATCCTTATAAGCAACATACTAAACCAACGCAGATGTAGACAACTAAAATATACCTATTCCAAGTATATTGCATTAACGCTTCCAACAAAGAAGATGTAACGGAAATCTTATCTAAACTAGCAATCACCGTTATAATTAAACAAAAGACGTTTAATATTAAACCTTATTCTAACCAGCAACAAGTTTAATATTACATGTTCAAATCCTCTGTGAGAAAAAAAAGGAATAAATTACGAAACTCGTCACTTGCTGCACGACTCATGATGCGAATATACAGAGAGCGCTTTACGATCGAGAACAATTTTGTGGCATCAATTCGGCAACTATTTTTATTATTATTATACTCTTGTTAGTTCACGGAATTAAGATGGTTTACATACCATTGTAAGGTTAATTTTATGGAGGTCAATTTCGAAAATATATTTAACGTTATAGAAACGTAATAAGACGTCAAAATAGTCCAAATACTATTCCCGTCAATCAAGTGTGTAGTCTAAAACACATGTAACTTGTGAAAATAATCACAAATTAAATTGTATTTTTAATAAATTACTAGTGGATCGCGTTTATTCAGAAGCTTTTATAGGAATATCGAAACCTATGATAAGTTTTGTTTTAATTTCATTTAATTGTAAACTGAAAGTCACTCATCTACATTTGGCGCCAAAAAGATGTTTTTTTTTATATCATTTGTTCAGTTGCAATTGGAGTTTGTCAATAACAATTTACTTTAATTTTGTTTAGAATAAACTTCACAATTCACAACTAAAACATTTGTTGTTTTAAAAAAATATATTTTTTCTAATAAATGGTCAATGCAATGAACTATGAGCATTGTACTTATTGTAATATCTCGTATAAGACAAAGTTTCTGGTGAATGGTCCTTTTCTAATAATTCAATATTAAGTCTTTGTATCTCGAGGGAATTTTCAGAATGGACTTGAGACGTTGCAACGTATAGTTGACCCTGTGAGACGGGGTTCAGCAAATAAAGGCCGACATAACAAATGCCAACTTGACTGGAAAATGGCGATACTTTAGAAGAAAAGGGAACGTTGTGTTTGAAGGTGTGAGATCGATGCGAGGCAAAAACACTCGTTTCCCCTATAGCTAATCCAGAGAGAACTTCGCGAACAAAACAGTTTTCTCTCGCCCAGACAATTTGCAATCGGGTTCCGTTCATGAGGCCTAGCATCACGTTCAAGTTACGAAGCAGGATGACAATTGAACTAATTTTCAATTGACTTGAAGACCCTGAATATGTTACCATCGGTACTGATGTATGTGATGCCAAACGATCTCGGACAGTAAATCGGCTGTGAATTGTGCCAAGAAGAAGCATTGCAGTCCATGCGACGGCCACACGTGTATTACACAAAGGTTTTTCCAGAACTTTCGGGACCGTCCAAGAAATATCCGCTGCTGTTTGATTGCTTCTCAATTGTCACTAGATTTACGTTTATTATTGCTCATTGCGATGGGGATAAGCCTTAATAGCTTCTCTCTGTATCAGTGCAGGATGTCCTTTACCAGCACTAAGGAGGTATAGCTGACTTAGACTTCGGGCAGTCCCATTGAACATATCCCAATTTCTATTGATCTACTTCCACAAACATGCCAAAATATTTATTTTTTGTAAAAAAAGTCATAGTAATTTTTCTTTTTTTATATGTATATTAAGCTCGTAACGTCAGCAGCGAAAAAATAATAACTTGATAATACTGACTTGTTTCGAAGTAAACGTTTACATGAACTCTCGTGGTGTTAAAGCATCTTCACCACTGATTATATAATGTTTATTAGAGTTATTATGTATTTATATATTATGTATACAGGATTTTCAATAATTGTACGTCCAGTTGCGAATATTTTTCTTACTCAGTTTCGTTTAATAACGTTTGCAAAAAAATGGTTTTCGTTTAATTTTGAGATTTGGCAATAGCAGTTTTTTTTTACGAGACGAGTCGTGCATTTTTTTCCAATATTTTACACTAGAATTGAATGTGTGTGATTTTTGATGTGAAACATATTGGCATGCCTCGTAAGACTCGTATGCCGTGACGGCAAACGGCATGACGCACTTTTATGACGTCATTTTCGCTCTCCGCCATTACTCTTTTATTGATTAATGCAGGGCCGTATTTAGAAATCTGTAGGCTCTAGGACAACAAAAGAGTGGGGGCCTGTAAATATTATTATAAAAAATAATTTCAACAATTTCTGTCAGTCGGGTTTTTTATTAATTTATTTACGGATGAACGATTTTAATGTGAACCATCTATCAGCGCGCCTCGGATGTAAAATCTGGTTGGCTGGTTTGCCGCAATTGGCATGACGCTTTGATGTCATCATGGCCCGTTCACGCCGCTGCTCAAGGGTCTCTTGTATATGGGTACTCGCAGACACTACTGCATACTTTTGATTTTTTAAATAAGCTCATATATTAACTGGTATGTGAAACATACAGGCCAAACACACACACACAAATACAATTTTCTTTATTGTCCTGAATGTACCTACCAGGCGTCCCGTGATATATATTTTTTTTTGCTTTTCTATACCTAACTTTTAAAACAAAAATTAATAAATGTCGAACATATCGCATATCATACTTGTACTAATCACAATGCGTGCTTATGTAATGTACACATATATTACATTAGCACTCATTGTGATTAGGTTTTTTATACCTATTTTGTAGTGGCCACTCACTATGGAGCCCCCGAGGATGTTGCCCCATCCGGGGTATCAGGACTTGTGTAATTATTGCTATATACATATTATTATAAATATATTTATTTTATTTACCAAAATATGTTTTCATTGACTGTAGACTGTATTTAGTAGTTTGTATTCCCTATAAATTATTTTAGTAACACTAAGTTATTTACAATAGTGCCAAGCGGTTTCAGCTTCTGAAAGGACAGTATGACAGATTGCTTTAAGTAGATTTTATTATAATTTCACCTTTAAATCTAAAATTGGGTGATTTCTCCTGTTGCCACAGCCGACGCCGTTGTCCGGTTTTATAAAATATAAAAAAAGAAACATATTTACCTGTTCGAGTTTCCTTTTTATCTTGTTCACATCTGAGGTTGGTTTCGGTAAACAAAGGATTACGAGGACCACTGTTAATAATACAGTGAAAAACACGTAAATCAATGACCTTTGCAAACGCGAGAGCTGGTTCCATCTCTGAAACAAAATCGAGTAATTATAGAAATTAAAATTAATAGATCAATCTACTTGTCAGAAGACATTTGTTTATGAAAAAAAAACCCTTGATGGAAAATTCAGAATTAAGAATTAGTGAATTTGCAAAATTAGAATTTTTTGTCTAAGTTTTAATGTGACAAAATTAATTATAATTATATTATATTTTATTAATTTTCCTAAAATTGTGCTTAATATTAAATTAACAAATATTTAAAATAGTAGAAATGATTAGAATAATACTATAATATGGTATAATATTACACACCATTGGGTGGCCAATACAACCCATACTGTTGGATGTTACTGGCACAATAAGGAGTTGGAACTGTACAACTGCAAAGGCATATTTCATACGTCATGGCCATTTATTAAAAATTCATTTAGTTACTGCAATTTATTATGACCATGCCTTCGTATGTATCATAAACTGTATTTTATTATTATCATTTGGAATTAGAGGAAATTAGCAATATGACTCAAATATTTTGAGCATGACCTAAATACTAAATAATAGGTATAAGAAACAGTTATGATGGCAAAACTTTTGTTTTTGTAGTTACACTAACTCAAAAACTGACTCAATATAAACAATTCAACTGTTATAATATTGTTTGTTTTCAATTAAAAGATTTCTTTTACTTTGTATACACAAAGTAAAAGAAATATGGATTGTCCTGAATGTAGTGTGGTCAACCATGTATTAGTTTGTAATAGAGCAACATGTTATTTAATATTGACAGAAATAATAAGTTATTAGTACTCTGATGTATAATTTTTCAAATGTAGCCGGTGTTTTTGGAATTAAAAATGAATTTAAGCTACGTCTACTTCAGTACAACATATTATTAAGTTATCAAGATACAAATTGTACACTTTTGTAGAGACAGCAAATGTAAACTGTGAAACTATTACTTTCATTTTATGATTGTTTTTTACATTTGCAAATAACTCTTCCATATGTTTTTCTACCAACTGAGCCTTTTGTGAATCTCTTTTTGATACAACATCTTACATTATTATTTCTATACATTTCTCAAATTATTGGCATAGGCAAGTTGGGAGATGTATAAATATAACAATAATACATTATTTTTTGTGTACATAATAGCTTTTGAAGAAAAGCTTAGATAAGATATAAATAGAATATCAATGTTGAATTTGAATACATCACATATATAATATTTAAGCAAGCCATTTCAATGCCAATAGCTTGTTCTTCTTTGCTGCGTTCCACAGATATTTTTTCAACATATGCAATGATTATAAATACATGTTCTTATACTATATTACTCACCCTTATAATCTTCCTATGTGATATTGATTGATCTAAATTTTCGTCTGAGTCGCTATCATTCCATGCATCTATTTTATTAGATTTAAATATTGTTGGAATTGTTGGACCGCTAAGGTCAATTTTAGTGTCCCGTTGCAAATTCATTTTTTTTTTATTTTTTACTTTATGATAGATATTTCCATGATAGTTACTGGAAATTAATAGAAGTTATGAAAATTAATGGGAAATTTGAAAATCTGTATATGATGTTGTTATGTTTGACACTTTGAAAAAAAGTTGTAACAAATGTGTATGTTTTAACACATTTGTTACAATTTTTTTTCAAAGTGTCAAACATAACAACATCATATACAGATTTTCAAATTTCCCATTATTAACCATAATTAATGCAATGAATGTTACATAAACATAAGTTCATTTTTTAATTTATAAAAATAATTAGAAATTATGTTCAATATTATATTAAAATTTAAACTACGTACATTCAAATATAGTTCATTAACCTAGTAAGAAAACAAAAGGTTATATCTATCAAAAAACATGTTACTGAAATAAACTTACGGTAACAGGAAGCAGCTTCGTTATAACTTCCGAGATTATTAACTTTACACCAAAATATATATCCTTCCACGTCTACAATAAGAAAAGCGCATCTTATGTTTTGCAAATATTTCACTTATTTGTATATAGAGGTAAAAATTTTAATAACTATTGTAATTCACTTTCGCTTTTTCATTAAGATATTTGTATTGTTATACATTAAAACTAAGCAGACACTTACATTTCGTTAAAAATATAAGTAAAACACAGAGGGTCGAAGAATGTATGGAATTTTCAGTAGCGGTCAAAGATAATTTATTGATGATAGCGCCTAGCGGTCCCACATCAGTTTTCTGTAGATTATACACAGACTTACAAAAAGATTATTTTGATAATCTGGGAATCTTTATGGAAAATTTAAAAAAAATGCCTAGGTACATTTTTGGTGATTGCGATTATTAATTACAATAAACTAAATTCAATTTATAATTTCAACTATGCTACGTATCTCATATAAAAAATAGAGATTATTATTTTAACTTATATTTATTTATTTATTTAAATTATATTTATTTACATTTATATTGAAATATATTTACAATATGTACATGTATATATGTAAAGCAGCCTAAAATGTATATAAAGTTTTAAAATTGATCGTCACAATTTTAACTTTACTTAGTATGTAGCAACACTACAATAATCAAAAACATAATATACTAATAATCATTTGTAACGAAAATGATTATTTAATAAACACGAGAATAATGTAATAAAATCCAACGAAGCGTTTAATGTTGTTTTTTTAATATGATCTTGTATATAATTTGTTATGAACGCATATGTGCCGGTATAACATAAATAAATAATAGTGGTTAAGGTTCAACATATAAACGGACTACTCGCTAATAGATGGCGCTGCTGAGCAATTTAATAATTTGGTTAAAATCTATTCACTTATAGATGGACCTCCTCGCATTGTCCATTTTCATTTATATAATTATCTATTGTGTCTAATCTCAATTTTAAATAAAGTAAGGCTGGATGCAATTAAAAAAAAAGCATTTATGTCACCGTTGGTAGGTTAATCAGTTGATTTATTTAATTTATAACTTCACATTTTAATTATTATCTTTTGCAATAAAATTTTGTTTTATATTAGTGTATTAACATTAATTACAGTAAAGAACAATATATTTCTGTTTAAATTTGTTTTAATAAATTCAACGTACATGCCTCAATCTGAGTACTGGCCATTTAATAAGCCCGTAGAGAACAGTGATGACACGGGAGAACCCTCTTTCTTAGTATGTATTATCTAAACTTCATAATTAAAGACGTTAGTACTACTATTTGAATAGAGTAATTATTAAATCAATGACATCGATTGTAAATCGTCACTAGGTCTTTTTAGTGATATTGTCTCAAAAACTGTCGCCGCCACGCCAGTCGAAGACCATAAATTTTCTCCCTTCAATAATAATTAAAAGAATTCGACCTTATTATATCAGTTGCTACTCCAGTGAGGCTGGTGAATGAATACACGAAGCAAAATTACCGGTTCTTAATTCTGACTAATACCGGTTTCCTTATATTTATTTTCACCGTCAAACTCGAGATTAATTATTATAATATAAACACAAATGATGGCAGTGAATACAGAGCGTTAGTGTGCGTATCGACTAATATCGTATTACAAATATTTATTCGTGTAAAATAATTTAATATGCAAATGCATATAATTTACAAGATATGAAATATAAGAAATGCTTTGTATTAATACTCGGTTCTACCCCGAGCAAGTTTTGTGATCTTAGAGTTGCTTTGGCTTCGAAACTTATCCTTGTGTTATGAAAATATTTGAAATGAACTACGAAAGAATATAGTTAAACAATAAAATATTTTACGATTTAAAAAGTTACTCTTAATATTAACAAAGCTTAAATTTTAATCTATTATAATGATGTTAATCTGACTACTGATTCACGCGTAACGATAAAAATTTTTTTTAATTTTATTTTGACAATATTATTTAAAAAGGCATAAATTTATTATATACTAAAATGTATTTGAATAATTAATAAAACTAAAGATAAATATTAATACTAATTTTGATATAAATACTTATTATTTATTATACCTTATTGTAATTTATAATAATTATTTCCATTAAAATTATTAATTCTTTTAAATAATTTCGGTTTTATAAAAAAAAATAGAATAATAATTATATTTATAAAATGATTTTGCATATTTTATATGAATGTCATTTCCGTATATATATGTTTAAATACATTGCTCTTAGATAATTATTGAGCTTGTGAAGGCGTAACTAATAATTTAATATAAATGTTTTCAGCAAAAGCAGGTAGGTGTTATGGAGGACGAGATGAAGGAAATGCAGATGGAATTAGCTGCAATGAAACGCGATAGATTATATTTGAATAATCAGAATCCAACCTGTGGAATAGTTAGTTTATTCCATACATTCTAAATAAATATTGATAGTAATATAATAAATGTAAATAATTTCTATCCGCTGAGCTATTTAAACAGTGTTAAGTGATTGGCAATGTAAGAAGCAAAAAAATATATATATACTCTTGACCGTATTCGGCTATGGCGGCTTTTTTCAAAGGAGAATAATCAGCTGCGCAAATTGATATTGTAGCTATCAAGTGTACGAATACAAATGTATTTGTTAAACCGTCAACAAAAAAATGTCTATTAATATTTTTGATTTAAATTTATCTTTTATAGCTCGCATCCGAGCGAACCTCGACAATCGATCGTTTTTCAAATAATTTTAACTTTACTAAGAACTATCGAGACTCCTTCCCACCCCCTTGTTAGAAAACATAAGATATAATCAACGCCCCTCCCTCCGTAAATCGTCTTACGTAATAAATGAATGGCCCCTATGTTAAAGAGGGTACCAACTGTTTCAGTGTATTATTTATTTTTTTACAGGAATCTGTTACGGATAAAGATTTAGCCCTATATGAAGGTTCAATGAAATCTCACGGCGAAATGGATTTTAATACCATTCCTCAGGTTTGTTTATTTATTTTTTAACGATATCTAAGATGATTTTTTTGACCTTTTTTTTTATACCTACAAGGATTTTCGCCAAATTTTGCCAACGTGTGAGTTTCCGATGAATCAGGTGTTTGGTACATTCTTTCGGGTTCAAAATATATGTTATTCATCTGTGTGCTATTGCAGACTAAAATACAGACGTTCAGCCGTTCTGAGCTCAGATTGAGCAACAGATATATATCCATCAACACTTTTGCATTTATAATACAAGATTATAAGAAAAAGATTATATAAAAATTAAAAATGTAATTGTGTATTTACAAAAAATCAGTTTTACTCGTAAACGTTATTACTAATTTAAGTAAGAACTCGTCTAATATTAAATACGCTAATTACTTACGTAGATATTTATTCGGACGAGTATTTTAACAATATTTTTCCATATCTTTCGTACAGATTTCTTAAAAAAGTTGAAATATTTATGGTAGAGCCTGCAGTAAAAAAATAGCAAATACGGAATTGTACATAAATACTTTTTAGATATCAAGGTTACGTGAGGAGTTAATAAGAGCTAAAAATGCAGCAGACGAGGAAAGGTTTGAGAGAGAAAAATACGAACATAAACTCAAAGACCTGGAACTAAAACTCAATAACATATGCAGTCCTGAAATTATGAATGTAAGGTTAATTATTTGAAGCATTTTAAAAAAAATATAAACTCTTTATAAAAAACCCTTTGATAATCACGGTTTAAATATAGATCGAATAATAATTTAGACACTGCAATAAAAAATTATACATATTTTGTTAAAAAGAAGTGTTTGTAGTACAAGTACGTTCGTACATAAAATATAAATTCAACCGTTTCGGAATGTAGTAGTTTGTTGATTGATTGTCTAGATGACCCAATAATAAACTTAATAGTTAGTTGTAATGGCCACTGCTTGCTTTGGATCCATCCTCCATATTACAGGACTTTTTAATGTCCGTTTATGTCGATTTTTTAAAAAAATAATTTAAAGATAGAAACTTGAATATTTCTATGTGACTTTCATTTTAATTTAACTCAGTATGGAATCACCCATTCGACAAAGGTATAATACTTAAGAAAGTAGTCGTATATTTTCCCTGTTTTCAAACGATAATATCTACTTTAGAACCTATTGTAATAATTACAGTTTGGTGTTTCTCTTTAAAGTTAATTAATATTTAACGTTCGTGTAAATAGAACGCAAATTGTTATACTCAATTGGGCTACGTATATACACAATGCATAACAAGATAAAACTGATCATGGCATTTAAAATTATATTGAATGCATTCTATTTTGAAAGTAAATCACTGTGTTTATGCGTAACATTTACGAAGTTATCTTTATTTGATGTCGACTTAATACATTTTCTAATTACTCTGACCGTGTGAATCTACAATAGCAATTCAATACAAAGTCTTGTACCTAAAGATTAAGAGACCTACCTCACTTGTACCGTCGCTATCTCATGATTGCATAACGCGATGCAAATAATAATTAAAATACGCGCAAACAATAGGAGTCGCGGAAATTTCCCAACGATGAGATAACGACGTTGAAGAAGCAGCTTCGTGATATGAGAGAAGAAAGTGAAGAATTAAAAATGTCACTCAATGAGAAAATGGAAGAGTCTCAAGAATATCGTGTTAAAGTAAGTTGAGTTTCGGATGAAATGTTTTGACGAAATTACCTATCGCTTAACAAAATATGTATGTGCCAACTGGTTTGAATAGTATTTTAACTAAATTAGGTTACATTTATGTATATTATATACATTATGTATATATATACATTTATTATATTAATAGTCTCTACTCGCGGTGTCGGTTGAATGTGTTAGGTACAGAGGTAACTATGTGCTATTCCAGAATATAATTTATATCTGTGGCAAATTTTATTCAAATCGGTTCAGACGTCAAGGCGTTAATGAGTAACAAGCATCTATCAAATAATATTAGTAATATTTTGCGTTCATTTGCACACTCACTAAAAATCTTTTGCGTACGTTTTGAGGTTGGTTGGAGACCGCATTAGCGTGAAGACAAATATTTGTACAATTTACATTATGTTGGGCAATAAACGAAACAAAATATTTAGTATTAACAAATACTTTAACACAATTTATGTGCTTGATTTAGATATAAAATTATTCTAGTTATATACAACTTATGTTTTTTTAAGGCTGAAAACAATTACAGCTGGCACATTGTTACGTATTTGCAATAAATACATTTATGCGCTTGAACCTAACGTATTAAGACCGACATGTTAAGTAATACTGTTGCAGTATCTCCAAGCTCAGCAGCAAGTCGAAGAGATGAAACGTCAGATCGATGTCATTGAATTCGATAATAAACAAGTTTCAGATCAAATACAAATTGAAATACAAAAGATGAAGGTATAATATTAACTGTAGGCTTATAAGTCATTCTGTATATTTCATTAAAACATCCTTTATTATTATATAGCATAAAAATATGACTGTTTTAAAAGTCTTAAGTGACTTTTGCATGCTGTTGCTGCTCTTTTTTTGGTCGTCTCGTTGGTCTAACTTATAATGCTAAATTTTGTTCTTGGGTTCAAACTCCGGGTCTGTTCAGTAAAATGTTATTGTTTATATATGTTTAAAAATAGTCAGCAGCCCTTAGTCTCGAATAAAGTGTTTAGAAGGCTGTGTCTTAGGTTTTATTATGGTAAAGCCATCGCCTCAGCGCCTGATTTTTTTCGAAACGTATTACAAAAGTGCACTATTCTCAGAGCACTTCTGTACTTGTGTGTTATAATGCACACATTTGTGCACTATAGTGAGTCTTACGTAATTTGCTAGTTTCTTTTGAACCCCATTGATACAGATACAGTTGAAAGAAGGCAGACATTTCTTACGATGAATAAAACGTATGTGATCGCATATCTGATGAGGGCACTTATAATTTACTTTTTGAAAAAAATTAGATGCAGTTCCAAGAAAAACTTCAAGAATTAGCCCCTTTACCAGATCTACTGAAAGGTGCTCAAATCCAGCTCCAAGAAGCGAAGCAGCTACAAAAGTTGGCTGAAGACAGCTCTGAGCAGCTTTCAAATGAACTTCACCGGGTGAAGGAAAAGGTAGTATTCATATTAACTTATGCCGTTAAAATTATGAAAGGTCTTCAAAACACAAACCGTAGTATATCGTCTGATGTCTGATTTACCTACTCAATTATTTCGATTATTACGATGTAAATACAATAGAATTGGTTATGTAATTGTGTAGATATATATAGTTAATGAATAATACAAAAATAACGGAAACATGAAATATAAAACACAGACGGCGCAAGATTTTGAGAAATATAACGAAACGAACTTAATATATATAACTATATGTATACTCGTCATCGTCCGCATGGAAATAATTCATATACAACCCTTCATTTACAACTTTACTCGTTGACGGTCTTTGGGCTCTAAGCGTGACGACCTCCGATGTTGAGTAGTGTGTACACCGGTTTTCATGGGTTCGATTCCCAGCCGAGTCGATGTAGAAAAAGTTTATTAGTTTTCTATATTGTCTTGGATTTGGGTGTTTGTGGTACCGTCGTTACTTCTGATTCTCCATAACACAAGTGCTTTAGCTACTTACACTGGGATCAGAATAATGTATGTGATGTTGTCCAATATTTAATTATTTAAGCGTGCTTCGTACAAAATTTCATTAACATTGCTTTGCCGTTAAACCGTAACAGACAGACAGAATTAATTTCGCATACATAATAGTATAGATTATATGAAATCGTCATCAAATCGAAAGTGTTCCTTATATAAGTCAATAAATATGAAGGAAAATTAAAATAATATAAATCATAGTAAAGATACAAGAGTTGGTATGTAGTCATAACATATAGACATAAGCGCAGTAAGAAATTTTAACCATTTCTTGCCTAACCAAAGTGTTATCGACCCTAGAAACGTACGTCAGGGAGATGTTATGGACATTGAGCCAGTAGTTACTTTGGCTCAGTTATCCTTCAAATGGGAAAACGGTAACTTAACTTGGTAGTAGAATATACCCACCCTGACGGGCTTGCTCAAAGCCCTACGACGAAGTATCATTATATCATTATTAAAATCTAAATATTTTAAACGTATCATATCTTACTTTTCACCAAAATAAAAGTTAACCTTATTCTGATATCTATTGAACGAATCTATTCGCTGGTGAAAGACAAACATGTCGAGGAAACCAGTTTTTGTTTAATTTCAATGAAATTCTGCCACAGGTATATCGTATTGAAGCAGCGTGGCTTATAACTTTCAAACTTTTCCTCAAAGGGAGAGCATTACTTAGCCTAGCAGCGGGACATTCACAGGCTGTTTTAAAATAGATAATTATTTATATTATTAAAAGTAAAATTTATTTACAGCTCGTGATCGCGGTGAATAATTTTAACATGGAAAAAGCAGACAGGATGAAGTTAATCGAAGAGAATAAAGCACTGAGATTGGAAACTGATGACAAGCAAAGGGAAATTGATGAACTGTCGAAAAATATAGATGATAACAAGTATGTCATCCCTATTAATATTGTATACTAGTAGATAGTAGATACGGCTATCGCTTTAAGTATTCGTATATAATATATATCAAGTCATGCACGAAGGCGAAGATTATTGTCTTGCTTTAGTGTGTGAGGTTTTATTTACAATTTGTCTTAGTGTGCGTGAAACGACTACTTGGTGAGTATTTTTTTTTAAATCATAGGTCAACGTAAAACGCCTACGTGAGCGAATAGATCTATAAGTACATTTAATTTAGGATGTGAACTTAATAAAACACAAAACACTCAGAATTCACACACTCAGAATTCACAGAACTGTACTGACAGTACCAATATTGTTAAAAATAAAAATACTAAATTTATATTTAGCGGAGTTTTATCAGAAGTAGCATGAGGAAAAAGCGTTAAAAAAAAATTAAATGTCAACAAATAAAATTATTTAATTGACAGAATATTATATAAAGTTGTTAAAATAATATTTAATAAAAGGTTACTTGCTTGAATTTGAATTCAAGACTAATTCTGTAGTCGTAGTCTCGTGTATCATATTATAAAACAAAAGGCGTGTGGAGCGCGCGAAAGATTATACTGAAGCGACAAAAGCGATTATGAAATCATAAGCGAATGCAAATTTTCGGTAGTGTGAAGCGACGCGTCTTTTCGTTAATACGTCAAAACTTTAATTATTGATATATTCATGAATTGATAATTACTACACACACTACCGAGAATATGCATTTGCTTTTGACTTTTCTGTTCGATTTTGTTGATTCCTGTAATGTTCAATCTATCTCTTGGTCTATAACTCGTATAGTTAAACAAGCAGAATTATAGACATCCAGTTACGTGTTGTACCAACTTATTACTATTTAGTAGACTTGTAGGAGAATTAAACATAATATAATTGTCAAATAATTTTAAACTGCAAGACGACATTCTTAAACCATAAAGGCCCATAATTATGCCAGTCCACCTAGGACTGGCATATGGGCCAGTCGATGGTAAGTGGTCATACCCACCGTAGACATTGACCTTGAAAGAAATAGTTACTATTTCTTACATCTCCTATACTACCAACCTTGAGAACTTAGATGTTATGTCCCTTGTACCTTTAGTGACACTGGTTTCAAACCGAAACCAAGAATACTTACCGTTTGATGCTAGAATATATGCTGTGTGGGTGGTACCTACACAAACGGACTTGCACAAAATCCTACCACCAAGTAAAGCTTAGGTATCAACTAAAGATATGACTAATAATCCCAACAGATGCGTAATACTTCGCTTACAAGAGAAACTTTCTCAACTAGAGATGAGATACAAGGAAAAAGCAATAGAA
This sequence comes from Vanessa atalanta, assembly GCF_905147765.1. Taxonomy (NCBI): domain Eukaryota; kingdom Metazoa; phylum Arthropoda; class Insecta; order Lepidoptera; family Nymphalidae; genus Vanessa; species Vanessa atalanta. The sequence goes on along the minus strand of NC_061902.1, from coordinate 4,606,575 downwards.
TGTTCACAATTGCTGAAAGATTTGGACGAGCTGAGACTCGAGGGTAGCAGATCACTAACGAGAAGTAAAGAAAGATCGGATTCAATGAGACGATACATGCAAACCCAGGTGTCAGAGCTAGAGAGGCAGCTGATACAAAGCAGAGCCCAGTGCAGGGCGTGCCAGAAAGAGAGGGATGATGTTAGTAAATTCGAATTGCTTATAAGACTTTTTTAAATGATGATAGAACTTCTGACTGTTCTGTGTTTGAGCTTAAATGGTAAAAGTCATGATAGATATATCTGTACTAATATTATAAATGCGAAAGTAAGTCTGTTTGCCTGTGTGTACGTTGCTTTTTTGAACCGAATTTCATGAAATTTATATATGAAGGGAGCTTGAAAACATAGGCTTTTATACCATAATCCCACGACCTTAAGATGCGGACGAAAGATTGAATCTAAATATATTTAAAATTTCTACTTATCTTATAAATGCGGTAACTTGTTTGTTACTTCTTTTGTTTATGTGTGTGCTGTTCTTGGCTTTCTATCACGTAATAATTTATCGAGAGTGTGATACAGACGATTTCGTATATTCTACAGTAACTATGAAAAGTTCGAACATTTTTTCATAATTATTATATCAATCATCAAACAAGGAGCCATGTTATTGTACATATCTTTAGTTTTATAGGAAATCAGATAAAATATAATTGAATAAACGTATGAGAATATTAAAGTCGGATAGTAAGCTCGCTTGTGTTACAAATATTTGCTCAGTATATTTATATATTCATAATTATACGCGTTGGCAAGAAGTCCCCTGATGGTAAGTGGCATTGGGGATGTCAATGACCAATAGTGGCCTATTGGCCATAGACATCCCCAATGCGCCACCAACTTTCGGAACTAAGACGTTATACCTGTTGTGACATAAATCTTTATTATTGCTTCTTGTTGATAACTGTCCTTACAACTTGCGATATAATTAATATTTGTCATTTTTTTTTCTTATTCTTTGTTCTAATAACTTGGTCAATGCCATTGAGAACGTTACAAAATAATGAGTTTGAAAATTATATTATGTGTTGCGACATGTTTGAGACTCAGTTATCGTGCCGCATGTTCTCGGACAACTTTTTATATTACAAAATAATTGATTCGTATATTGTGCGGATTAACATAATAATCAAAACTTCATTTAAGTACTCGGACGTATAAGTATCGGTGTTGGTATATTCTGTTTGAGGTTAATAGAGTTTGACACCGTTTGATCGATTACCATGAAAGATAAGGACATAGTTTTTTTTTACGGAGAAGTAAAATTTGGAGAGTATACTTTACTCGGTGTTAGGATTTTGTGGAAGCTCGTCTAGATAGCCCAACCTCTCATCAAATATTTTCCTGCCAAGTAGCAATACTTATTACTTTTGTGTTCCGGCTTGGCTTCAAACCGGAACACAACAGTAATAAGCCTGTAGTCAAAAGGGTGAGTGACCCAGTGTGACTACAGGCACATTGGACATAACAAAATTCCTAAGGTTGGTGGTGCATAGACGATGTAAGGCATGGTTAATATTTCTCATAGCGCCAATGCCTATGGGCGGTGTCGGCCGTCCTATATGATAAAAAGACTACTTATATTATAAAAAAAAATAGTATTCCATTCCTTTATATCCGATCGTCATGAGTACTTGTACAGTGGTGTTGTATTGTATACATTCAGAACGAAATCAGCCTGGTTTAGTTTATTTGTATATAGATACAAATATATAATAAAACAAAACATTTAGTACAGTTTTCTTTTCGGTTTGTGTAAAGTTAATCTCAATAAAATAAGCTAATTCATCATTGATTTCCTTGAATTTTCAATAATGATTATGTTACAATTTCGACCTCTGGGCTAATTGTGTTCTATTAGTTTTGTTGTCAACTTGCCTTCAAAGACTCATTTAGCGTCCAAGACACCTAAGTGGTATAGCTTACACGGTACGAATAGGCAGTAAAAACGCTGTATCATAAAATGTCATGTGTTATACGACAAAAACTTCAGGCCAGTGATGAATGTTGGAACGAAAATATAGTTGTCATGTGTTGTTAATTATTTTTTTTTTACAATTCTAATTTCAAAATTTAATTACTTGTATGATATAAAAAGGAATAGTCTTTTTTTATCTGACTTGGATATTAATAGGTTTGTGTGAATGGGAATCAAGGTCGTTTTTAAAGGAGGTTGTATATTATGCTCTGTAACATACTTACTCCGCATAATTAATATTATCAACATGATTCGGTAAAATAATATTATATCGAAGTATATGGTGAGGTCGCGTAAAAAGTTGTTTAACGAGATAAAAAGACACGTGTATAGGCGTAAAAATGTGTATAACTCAATTAAATTTTGAAATGTTTACGTTGAAGGTAAGAGCATATATTAGGTATATTTGAATAATACTTATCATATAGATTAAAAATTATACTTGACATTGAATTTTTACTCAATGTATTTGAAAAACTAGTATAGTTTAGTTTATTGCGATCAGCTTATCAGGCTGGGTCCTGGGTTCAATCCCTGTGTGAGGCCTATATAACATGAACGACTTTACAATAAATTCTGAGGCACCTCGGAGTTTGGAAGTTCGTAGTACACACACACATTTGTTACACTCCCTATCCTCGAAAACCTGGAATGTTCCTGCATCTGATCTTTGTGCTGTTTTTACGAATTGAGGTCCCACTGGACTATGAAAATTGTTTGTGTATTTGCACTTTGTCATGAGCACACAATATCTCCTGCGTTGAATAGTAGTCGAAAGACTAGCTGGTCATTATTTTTTTTAAAGATGGCATACTTTTTGCTTTGCGTAAGTGTGTTATAATAGGGCTAAATCAAATTAACGGGGTTGATATGAATAAATAAGTAGATGGTTTTATGTATTTCAATTAAAAAAGAAAGTCGATTCGTTTATCACCTTTTAAAAGTCGACCTTTTCATCATTGCTCTGTTCAAAATACAGTTAAATTATAAATAATATCGTTTATTTATGAATATTGTTAAAAAAATATTGTTATTATTATTTAGTATTGAGTATTTCTAATTAAAAAAATATCATAATAAAAGCTTGTAAGACATAAAAGTGTTGAACATTTAAATTAATCAACTCAACCAAATAAAATATTAAATATTATAATTATTTGATCCTAGACTTCAAGTTCTTACACAAGGTTTAAAAATGCTACAAAAATGTTAAAACTATAATAGTTTTAATTTTAACACAAGTGTCACGTGTTTTAACATTACGTAGGTAACAATTGCTAGAGATTCAGCGAGTTTTTTATTCTGGAAACATTAACAATATAATATGTAATGTATTTATCTACTTTTTAGTTTACGCCCCGCACCTCGGAAACCATTGGTCTCGAACTTCCTTTGTACATATAATTGTACACTATGATGTATCTTGCGTAATTGGCTTGTATGCGTTAAGAATGATTAACGGGACCAGTTTCGCAGAAGAGGATCAACAGTTATTATTTATCAACTTATGTCTTTCAGGTACGTCAACGTATGCAAATCCAAGTGAATAATCTACAAGAGAATCTCGAAGTTGTCGAAATAAGACTCCGAGCTCTTCAAAGTCAAGTCGCGGCTCTGAAAAATACCTACGCCATAATTTTAGCAGACGATGATGATAACTGTGACGTCACAAAAATCATAACTACCTAAGGTACTTAAGGAACAGTCGTGGCTTCATATATTATTAGTAATTGGATATCTTTTACGGGTTTAATAAAAATATTAAAGAAACTAGAAAAAGCTGTTTTTTTAATTATCAGCGTGGCAACAACCCTGCCTATATCATTACGGCCGTAAATCGATTCGATACGGCTTAAGGTCTTGTGATCGATATTTTTTTGTGACTTTTTGTAGTAGTTTTTATTTAATATAAGTTTAATTAAGTTATCGTTGTTTTGAAACGTTTCGAGGAATTTAAAAATTGGTCATTACCTATATCTTAAATTAACTAAAATTTTAACAAAAAAGTCAGAATAATTTCAATCCAATTACATTTAAATTCCCTTACACTAATAGCCCTTCCGAATGAAATACAAAATTGACCTAGACTCAAATTTATGGATTAATAAATCTTAAACAAAGTGAAACAAGTATAATAGTTTTTGTTGTTATATTTGACAGCTCTTTCATATTGTCGGTATAAAAATGGATAGAGAATAATGAACTGGATTAATGTTTAGTATTACACATCTAACGTAATGCGAGCTATTTTATACAATGGCTCATGTTAATATGGTTCATTTGTTTAGAGCTATGGTCAGAATATTTATACCGGACCCATGAGTCTCAATCATTCCTTTCAAATTGTTACAGAAATATTCTTTATGTTCAAGTAATAAAGTATACATATATATATATATATATGATATCGGTAGGCGGTGAGCAAATGGGCCACCTGATGGTAAGCGCCCATAGACAATGGCGTTGTAAGAAATATTAACCATTCCTTACATCACCAATGCGCCAACAACCTTGGGAACTAAGATGTTACGTCCCTTTGTGCCTGTAGTTATACTGGCTCACTCACCCTTCAAACCGGAACACAACAATACTGAGTATTGCTGTTTGGCGGTATATGGTAAAATAGTGTGCGAGTTTATTTTCCTTCGATATTTTATTGCAAGAATACGAAAATCACGCTTGTCACGTTAATAATCTTAATTGAAAGCGTGTGAACCTGAGAAAATTCAGTGGTGTTTGAACCCGCAATCATCGGTTGAGATCTGATGTACGCATTCTAATCACTAGGCCATCTCGGATCGTTTACGTCATACGTTTGGGAAGTACTATTCTAGAACAATAAACGCGCGTTTCCCAAATGCCGATAATACTTGACTTGACAACCAGAATCGTAAATTATATATCAATTTAAATGCTTTATTTTAACAAATAACAATAATTAATTTCAACAGTCAATAAATCAATTTATATATAATAATTATAATTAGATTTTAAAATATGTTTGTGACGGTGAGTTTATAACCGCGTGTTGGGTTGTAGTAGTATTAGATTTTAGGTAGAAAAACGTCTCTACTCCTTGTGGGTACGTTTGCTCCTGCAAGCTTTCTCCTTACAAAAAAAAGCATAATAAAATATATAGTTGATATGAAGTCAAACCATAGGAACCCATCGATCGTTTAATCAAAACTCAATTCTATTGTTACTTAAAAGTTGATTTGATTGGAAAGAAAATCATATAATTAAGCACCGTATGTTTCATTTTGTTTCACAGTACAAACATAATTTAAGAATAAATTTCTTTTTTCATCTCAATTAAATTTGATAATTTAAGGTACGGAAAATATAGTTAGCCTTATTAAAATAACGATTAAACTTTCGATCAATGAAATAATCAATTTAATTCTCTTGGACTGAAAATGTAGAAACAATATTTTGAAATTAAAATAAATAATATATTCGAATAAGATTTACAATATAATGTACTGCCCTGTGTTACTGTCGCTTTTGAATTTGGATTCTACCGAAAATAATTTCAAAGGAAATAAATAGAATATTATGATATATACAATTTTGTATAAATTACTTAATTTCCAATCGAGACCTATCAAGTCAATCAAGGCAATCAATCTATCAAGTCATGCATCTTAGTCAGATATAAATTTTGATGTAGAGTAAAAGACTTAACTTGAACCCTGCTCTACTTTATTACCGATTTCACAGTTCGATAATAATACGTGATACGAGATTAGTGTTCTCTTTATTATGTATTTTAGACTTATTCAAGCAAGTGCGATTTAAAGCCATTATGATACTATAAGCGGTATATACGAGACATTTAAATTTGATTCTATTCCAGATCAGATTATTACGCGTTATTTAGCCGAGATGCTTAATCTAGTGCACCTAAGTAGCTAGCGTGATACGAAGGTAGTGTAACAGCGCAGACAATACATAATATATTTGTAAAATATATAGACATAAGTATGTAAAACTTGGCAGATCTAGAAGGCAAAGGTCAGATTGAAATATTTTTATTTTTATTTAAATATAGCAAATAAATAAATATGAAATAGAATAAATAAAATCATAGTTTCGTCTATAATATAAATGTATCTTCTTAATATTATTTGAATCTTAATATTATTAATAGCTAAGGTAACTGAACCGAATTTGATGAAATTTGGTATGAACCCAACACCTGACGACCAGTTCCTAAAACGCGGGTCAAGAGCCGCGGGCGACAATTATTAGTAATATATATCAAGCAAGTGTAATTATTATTATAGTAGATGTATACCGAGCAAAAATAATTTGAGAGCGGTGATGAAGAGGGGGCGTGATTGCATAAGAGAGAGTACTGCTGTTTGCCGTCACGGGATACGAATCGGTCATACCCCCAAGATGCAAACAAAATTCAACCAACATATATTGTTCCATACAAAGTCACTAGTCACTTCTTAATAGTTATATCGGCTTATATTTACTTTAGATCATAATAAAATAATTATTTACAATTGAGCTGATTTAGTACTAGAACCATTAGTGATGGAGCTGAACTTCAGTGGCTAATAGTGATAATTTCGAATTCGGAAGTTGGATTGACTTCACGTGGGCTCATACATCGTAGTGACAATAGCTCTGTAGTTTTTGTTAGTTAGTTTTTTGTCTGCAAGTCTGCGCTTCCCCTCAGTAATGCGTAATAAGCGGCACCGTTGCAAATGCTACTCGTAATCAACCCAACTTCGTCCGTGCCCTTGTATACTTTAAGGCCATACCTCTCATTTGTTTACTTAATGTCAAACAATTTACCTTTTTTTGGGTAAACCTTTTTTAATGTATGTTCTTAATTTTTAACATCGTGTTCGTGTACTCGTAACCCGATCCTTCGTTACTATTTCATGCGTTTTTAGTACGATCTCTTTGTTTTTTTATTTTGCTAAGGGAATTTTTTGCGGCCGATCGAGACGGTTCTAATTGCTTTAATTATATGAGGAAGTACCTTGTAGCCGTGAATGTAGGTTTACATTTGTTTAACGAATAAACGCTCTACAAGAACACAATTCAATGTCACGTTAATTAAATATGTATCGATTGGCACGGTTTACCTCGGAGGATAATTAATATTGGATATATATTTTACAATTGAATAAGATTGAAAGAAGTCGGAGCGACCCCAGGGAGCTCAATCTTATTATAGGTAGGACGAAACGACGATCCGCGATTGCTTCGATATTCAATTTTCTTTTATTTTAAATTGCTTTTAAAAGATTGCCCCTTCATTGATTTAGCAATAATCGCAGACTTTCAGAAGCATGCTTTGTCATTCATATATTGTAATAAAAAGCATATTATGATATGCATGCTCGCATAATATGTGCTAAGGCTTCTATGAGATGTGCGAGCAAAGCAAGTTACTTTCTTCTGGTCTTGTTTCTTTAAAGTCATTTTGCACAATAAGCAATTAGTAAAATAATTATTAGATACTAGAAGAATATTTAGGTAATTAATACCTTTGGAAAAGACCAGAGTCTATTCTCTGGCTCGACTTGTCGGATTGCCAACTAGAGAGTGAAGGAGTGATCGTCTAAGAAATTCTGTATCTTTTCATGTTTTAAAACACTTTGATTTTTATTATAATAATATTAAATGATAGATTAGATGGCGAATGCTTGATGAAGGGTGATTATTCGAATAAAACAACAAATTCCACTCAAACACATATATTTCGGTTTGATTTTTTAAAACTTTTTGGTGCTCCATTTTTATTTGTTTGTGTTTTTCATTAAATTATAAATTAATACTAATATAATAGTTATGGTCTCGCAAACGGGCACGGCCTCCCTAAATGGGCAATCGGGAGCTCCGTGCGCATTCCGAGGCCCGGGCAATGAGCTCGGCATAATAAATAATAAGGTACAAAAGGAATTCAACGAAGTACCATCCGATGGTTTCCACACTCGCACACACGCTCCACACGACAACAGACTTACTTCTATAATATCACTAGCTATACAAAGTACGGCAAGGCCGCGTGCACTGATCTGATTGTATAATGTAGGTAACGGGTTCACTCGAAGTGCGAGCCCTTGAGCTTCTTAACGGCGTTGGTGAGGTGTAGCATCTCCGTGTTCAGTTGCCAGATTAGGGTCTCCAGTTTGTCCACCGAGTCGAGAACTTCGACGCGTTCTGTGTGCGGGTTAAAGCGCACTTCGAATGGTCGGGACATAGTAGACACCCAACGTCTGCACAAAATGTAAATGATTAGTTAAGATATGAATAAGTCGCTGTAAACATGTAAACGTTAAGTTATTCATGAATACTTTTGATATTTCATTTATTATGATTTGTCTTATTACCTGAATTTGTCTTTGGCATCTTCGAAGCTCTCAGCGACGTAATAGATGGGTTGGTATTCCTGATCTTGGTAGGGCTGTACCGAAGTGGAAGCGGGTTCGAAAGGTCGAAGCTCAGGTTTGTCGCTAAGAGCGTGAAGTAGTTCTCCAATAGAAGACAGAAGAGCAGCACCATATGCCTTCAGTTGTTGATTTTCTTTGCAAAGGCCGAATTCAACGGTAAACCAGTATACCTGGACAGATAATACATTTTTAACAAGGATCACCTCATAAAGAAAATACGCAACGGCTTTTTATTTCGCAAATGCTTGGGCCCAAATTTAAATATTCGCTCAGTTTTTACATAAAAAACAAAAGATAGATCAACTAATCATTAGCTAAATAACTTACAGTTGAGAGCTTTTCAATTTCCGCATCGGAAGCGCCCAGTGAGGCAAGTCCAATCTCTTGAGAGAATTGAGCGAAGCTCGGGTCAGCCAAAAGAGGAATATGTCCAAGAAGCTCATGGATACAATCACTGAAAATAAACAAGTTATCTAATAACCCACATTAATATAGAACTTCCCTCAAACTAGTTGCAACATCAAAGCAAGTAAATGACATCAGCTTGAATACCTCACACTAATAGCTTTTCATAACGTCGTTGAAGTTCAAGGATGTTAACAGACTTCTATAGATAATATATTTAAAGCGAAACTTAATTCGATGAAAGTAGCCTTTGATGCTTATAACAACGTCACGAATAGAGTTAAAACTAAATTAAAATTGAGCCTTTAACAATATTATGATGCCATCACAGTGTCTCGTCCATCCTTGACTGAATTTAGAGAGCGATGAACAGAATTTTCTGCTGCATATTTTATTTAAACGTAACGAAGCATTATACAATACATTGCCACTATTCGTACAAAATAATTGGACTTAATTTGTGTATGATCATCGTCTGCTTTTCAAGATTACCTTCAAAAGATCGTCCAAGGTTTCTATCAGTTTAATTAAGTTAAATTCTTTACATTTGCAATATTATGTATTGTATCTACACATGTTAAGGTCGCTTAACGAGTTTGTTACAATTTTACTTCCGCATCGAATACCTCCTTAAGCTCAAGTCGTTGAATAAATTTTATTGGTGCAAAAAATTACGAGGGAATATATTTTAATATATTCGTATGCGATCTATATATATTAATATATTATGGGCGATAATTAATTTGAAACACAATTTTAGTAATGTTTTCATAATATACTTACGGTTCAGGTGTGTGGAATGGCGAATTGGCGTGGCGTACGTATTGTGTAGATTGGAAGACGCGGAAGGCGAGCGAAGCGAGGAAGTCCCGAGCTGTGAGCAAACCAGCAGCCGGGCGGAGTGTGAATCCGGTATGCTTGCGGAGGAAGTTGCTTACATCTTCCAACTGCGGAATGCGGTGAGGAACAAAGATGTCTGCCGCCTGCAGTTTACCGAAAGCTGCCTTGTACTCCTTGCATGCGTGTTTTGGCATCAAGTCGAGCACGGTGTTGAAAACTCGTTGCCAAGTAGCGTTCTCGGTTTCCAAGTAAGTGATCGATGGAATTGGGTCGCTGTACTTGTAAGCGAATGCAATCTCGGCGATTTGCTTCCTGCGCTCCCTGTAGTCCTTGTCAGCGAATCCAGGGTGATTCATATCAAGTTCTGGTTCGTATTTAGTCATAAGATGGTTGCAGTTGTCAAGATCGGATGCGTGACGAGGGAACCACGGAGTCTTGTTGGAGATGTTGTTTTCGGAAATTAGATTAACTCCAGCGAATGAAGTCGATTGGCGAAGTGATCTAATAAGTTGCAGCAAGTTTATGCGAGACATGCTGACTTTTACGAGAGCATCAAATTGAGTTCCGGAGGCTTGAGAGGGACGAGTTTCAAGATGTTCTACGCAACCCTTGTAGTTATCGATTGTTTTAAGGATGCGAGCAAGTGAGCCCATGCCTTCGCGCATACGAAGAAGCAAAGCGGCTTGTTGCATCGCCTGTTCAGCTTCTGGGCTCTCGCTTGCAGCGTTTTGCAGGATTACTTCCTCTTCAGTAAGAGTATAATCTAAAATAGAAATGTTTTGTTTGTAACTGTTTCGACAACAATATAGTTACATTCATTCAAAAACCTTATCAACTTATTCTATGTAAAATATTGAGAGAATTATCAATAAACAAACCTTCGTCCCCATTCTCGCCACCGTCGTCATTATCAGCATCTAATTTAAATAAAAATAAAAAAAATAATAAAAAAATGAAATACAAAACAAAATAAGATTAACAAAAAAGTTGTAGATAATAATTTATGTAAGGGCGAGAAAATGACAAAAGTAAAAAAAATTACCAAAGTGACCATTTTTAGTTTCATCGTGTTGAGTGGCATCTTCTATGGTCTTCTCGTTATCGCCTACATGAGCGGCGTCTTGGATGAAATCAGATTCCAAGCCAGAGTCTATTTTTAAAAGAAAATAAAAACAAAAATAAAAAAAATAAACGGAAAAGAAAATAATGAAAGAGGAAGTAAAATTTTATGAAAATCGACTTTTGAATATTACCATTGGCACGTGCACGAGCCTCTTCAAGCACACTCTGTTTGGTCTGTTTGACAACTAGTGTTTCGAAGCGGGCGTCATCTACGAGCGAGCGACGGCGAGATGGGTAGCCGTTCTATAAAAAAAAATGCAATTTATCCGTGTTCCAATTTCAAATAACGGTTTCAGGTAAAAGCCAAATATGTGAAGCATCGTTGATATATTAAGTGAAGTGAAGTCAAGTCAATCATGCAAATGTAACAGGAGCCGATGAAATCAAATTACCTAATTTTATACGCGATCTTATTAACCTAAAGGAGAGGCCAATTAAAGTTTGAAGCGTATTCATTCACAGACATAAGTTCCAACAAAGGGACGGAGACAATTCAAAAAATACGTCTTTTAAATCCGTATGATATAGCGGTCGTAAGGCATTATATTTCATGTGGGAGCAGGAATTGCTTTTACTGAGTTCCTAAGCTTATTTCCTGAGGTCGGGCGTAAAGTGCTGCCATTACACCCCATCCCCCGCCGGATCTGAGATGGAATCACACAAAGGAATCTCACTTTCTGGACCGCTGCGTCTCGATGGAACCAATTATATGTCGAGTGAACTTTTGAACAAGTCAGAGTGACTTAAATGGTAAAAGCCTTTCACAAGTCGCTCTTTGCAATGGACACGTTGAGTTAAAGATATTATCATCTATGAGTTAATTAAATGAAACGATTTATAATCGATATCATATTATAATCGAGAATACTTTAATTATAGTTACTAAATGATTAAATTATCGATTTTGAAGGGTAATTAAACTTATTTTGTATTAGGATCGAAGTTGGTGGTTTATTATTTATAGTTTAATTAACATTATAATATAATCAATATGCAATTTCATTCCATAACAACACTTAACGGTAAATATTAATTTAATTTATCTCTGTTATTAATAACAATCAATTTATCACTCTTGGTGATTTCCACATTTTTATTGGCTTTACCAATGTTTATGCCGTATGACATTTATCTGTAATAACTTTTATCTTTTGCGTTTATTTTCGTATCATGTAAGAACGAGTTTTTTTTAAACGTATGATATACTTTAGTTTAATAATTTATAACAGCATTTAAAAAGTTCACGTACGTTTATATAAGTTTGCGTAACAATAAAAAGTGAAATACAAAGTATAAGTAATGTTTCATGTGAAATTGGGCTAAGTGAACCAATCAAAATCATTTCCTACGAGGTTCTGGCGACATGAAGAGCGGCTTGTGGGACTTGTTGAAACGCATGTCGCTCTCATGACGGCTTGTTAATTGTTAAACCGTTGTACCTTAATTACAAAGCAAAGTCAGCTTTACTACGTATGTATTTAGAGTCAGAATTATGTCATCTTTAATATAGAACTAGGTGTAATAAATGGGTAAGTTGTTGAGTAATAATTATTAATTATTACTCGATCAGTTAATGAATTCAAAATAATGTAATTTACCTTCGAGATTTAAATATGGAATTTGAATTAATTCGAAGGATGCCCAGAGGAAAGATAGCTTAAATTCTTATCTAAATTTTCCTTTAACATAGTTTGTTTGTAATTGATTTGGAACGGCCTCGGTGTTTTAGAAATATGTCAGATTTTCCTCATACATAAATTATAAATAATATATAACTAATGTCGAATTAAAAAATAATACAAATGCGAATCAAGATTTAAATATCAGAAATTGATATTTGACATTAACGATGAGCTCATGAAAATTCTAATGATGTTCTAATGACGTCATTTTATAGTAATCAAGGGTAATTGTCCGGAGGTGTTAAGTTGGTAGCAAGCAGCGCGCGGGCGTTGAGACCTAGCATTTTCCACTAGAGTGGCTACGGGTCTATGTGTGTCAAGGGTTACTAATCACACGCTTTTGTTACCTAGCCCCTGAAACGCGACAAGGCGATAAGAAATACTTTGAATGACGTGACTATATAAAAAAATATTATATTCTCTTTCCTCTCGTATTCAGGCTTTGAGAGATTGACTTCTAAAATGTCAAAAAAAGGTCTTCAAATGTTTTACCTTTGCTTTCAAAGCTTGTAAATAATGCGTCTTAAGAAGAACTGATCACATAAGAGCCCATGTACGAATGAAGTTGGCGGTGGATGAAGCTATCTCTGTCGTCTTTCTTTTTTTAAGCGTTGATCTTATAATATATTGAATCGCTGTGTAATTAAGCACTTTTTTACAAACGAATTTGTTAATTGACGAGACGTAAATATTGTCCAGTTTTGATTTCCTTCAAAATGATGCCTCTCGATTGATATTGCGCCGAAAACGCAGAGAGAATGCAAATATGTTCTTAAGCATCGATCTGTAATTCCATACCAACTCTATAGTGTCCTTACTGTTAGAAAATCTAGGTTACAATGACTGTCATTAATTCTTTTGTGATTTATTGTTTTTGCGAAATGAAATATCTGTTCGCGTTTCGATTTAAATAATTACTGTTAATTAATATAAATTGGTCGGACTTTAAGTATAAATAAATACATTACATCAGTTTATTAATATTTTGTTAATCTTGCCTTTATTATTTCCAAGCAAATACGACACAATATACCTATATTACGGTAAAAATGATGTTAAGAAATTTACTTCCGTCATACAGATCTGTTTGTAAAAATTGTCGTAAACGAGTGCGGAAATATAATTGTGTTAAAGGTCCGGCTAACTGGAGCGGGCTGGGATCTGAATCCGGTTCTATAGCCTTGGTCACCGAGTGGCCACTTCACCGCTCCAATCCGGCGGCTAATTAAGCTGACCTGCCACCCTCGCTATACTTAACTCATTATATAATTCATGCAAATTAAATGCGTTTTCTTCGGCCATTTAAAATGTTTTCACCTGAGTAATGTGACCTCTTATATGTATATAATAATATAGCGTTCATTTGTTATCTTTAATATTTATTATGATAGTTAATATATTAATTATATTCCATTTCCGATACGTGCGAATTTGACCGCGAAATCATCGGATGTTTTAATTTATAATTTATACGGAAATTGGGGTTAAATTTTGTTCAATGTCATAAAAATATTTTACGTTATATTGCGTATGCTATTTAAAAATATGACGATAAATCGAGAATAATACCATGGATACGCACGATTGCAGATCTAGCTAACATCTTAGATTTTTTTATGTTAATTTGACCGCGACGAACAACCTCGTTTGGTCAAGGGCATATCGCAGCCTCGAATTTGTTTCAAACATTGGACCGAGTCTTTCGCATGTTCATTAATTACAAACATATTATAAAACGAATGTTTTAAGCTATTTACTACTTATAAGACGAATCATATCGTGACAATACTTTTCCGGCGATCATGTCACTCGATATAATTTCAACCACATTTTCTGATTGCAGTGTTGGTGAGCGTCGCACCTCGCATACCGACCTTCGATGGTCAAGGAAATACAATCATTCAGCCACCAATTATAAAATATACGTTAATCATAACACGTCAGATACGTTAACGTGAGACCTGATTTTCGCAAAGCACATTATTACGAGTAATCAATATAATATACATCGCAACGCTCACAACAGTTGAAAGTAAATGACTGTTTACTTTAAAACAAAGATCCAGGACGATTATATTCAAAGTTTTACAATAAAATCAATACTAACTATTAAATTCGCAATATTACTTCGCATCAGCTCAAGTCGTTTACAAAGCAACTGTTTTGGTAATTTTTCATTGATGACATCGAGTTATACGTGGCTGTAACTGCAGTTACAAACGCCTTGAATATTGACAATGGTGATTAATCTCGACGATAATTATATATTCATTAACTACAAGTATATCCTCGTTTACAAAGAGAAACAAAATCATAATAATTGTTCAATTATTTTCTAGATATTTAAGTATTTCATTCGATGAAGGTTTTTAAGTTTAGTATATTTTATAGAACAAAGTTCTTACGCGATTGTTATATCATAATTCAGTCCGTGTTAATGTGGGAAAGCTACATGACTGTATAGAATAATTAAAGTAAGCGCGTCGTCGGAACGGAAATCAAAATGACATGAAAAGAAATTGTAATTTTTTAATTGTATGTCGCGTTTCCAGTGTGCATTTTTATTATTGTAAAAGTCAGGAGCAGTCTTCGCGCGCTTTCACACGATTTCTTTGACATTCTCCCTTCAATGTCATGTGTTTATTGTACGGAATTACTTAATATTTTTATTTAAATGAACTTTAAAGTCAATCTATCGAATGAACTTTTGTCATTGTTATGTAGGAACATTACAAGGTTGATAACTTTACGACTAAATAGGCAAATAAGATCAAATAAGTAACGTTTCTTCATCTTCACGGTTCTATATCAACTATTTTTCGTTTCGTTATTGTCCTATTTGAGAAGGATGATAGGCAAATTTCGTTACAAAATATATTTTTTCGTTATTCAATATAATCAAACTTGGCCCCTATCTGATATTCGATGTACTTTTGTTTACATTGCAAAAAATATACTTAATATTGCGACTCTCATTATCGGGTAATTAGTTTGGAATCACGCAAACTGTTTGAAGGTACTTTAGAGGTGTTAACGAGTATTTTATTGTTTGTTATCTTGTATAACTCGCGTAAGTACCTGAGTATTCGTATCCAAGTACACGCACGTCTAATTTACGGTAAAAACTTATGTCTGTTCATTGTAACGCAACCTAGTTATTAAGAACAACAATCTGTTAATGAATTTAATTAATACATGTACAAAATACGATTAACATTCCAGGGAAATTCAAACGGAGTAATAGTCGTTAGGTGTAATGAATGAGTGGGAAATTATTAATTAGCAAGCGTTTTATCTTAAGATGGACTTCGGGTTACGGATTCAGCAAGCAATTTTTGAATATGCGTTCAGTAGTTGAAACTTAAGACTCGTGCCACTTTGGTACAGGTTCGATCCGACAACTTAGGGACATGAAAGCAATAGCAAGCGGGTTGGTGACGGGTCCTCACCTCAATGCTGTAGGATTTCTTGATGGCGAACATTTCGCGGTTCTTCTGGGCAGCGGCTACGGCCATTGCTTCACGACACACCACTTGAAAAAGGAGAGCCTGAACTGAAGTTCACTGCGCGCTTAGCTAGCGTACGTCTGCGAGAGCCTTATGTCTCGACCACGGGCTTATGCCTGTCTGTCTACGACTCGAGCTGTCGTATTACGAGGGCTAACTAAACTTTGGATTGCAAACAGACCAATGCATGATGACCGTTCGCAAGAACAGTTTAAATAGTGTTCGTCGCGCCTCCCACCCCGCGTGCCTTTCGTGCGCATGCGTCACGGCCTGCGCCCCGCGCGCTCGCGCCTTCGAGTCCTGCGGCGAACCGAACCATCGCGCTACCACAGCCGCCCTTCGCACCCTGTCCAAATGGTCCATGGAATCATGAACACCAAAGATTTTAAATTTTCTTTGTTCATATTTAATAAATAATAAAAAAAAATTGAAAAATTTTAGTCTGTTTTATTTATTCCTATATCAAATGGTTATTTTTGTTTGTTTATGTATTATGTTTTTATGCGTCAATTACGTGAATATTATAATTTTTAGTAGAGACAAATATTATGACATGTATCGTCTATTGATATTCGGTGTGATTGAATAAAAAAACCCGTCCCAGGGAAACAAAACAATCGTGTGTTAAAAGTGAGTTTCATTTGTTCTCTTTCGAAGCGAAAGTGAAATTATTTTGTCAAAATAAAGATACAGAGTGATTAAAGTTGAATGCACATAGTAACGAAACAGCTGCTATGGTTTAAAATATTCTTAACAACTTTCAACATTTTTAATTAATTTGAAATTAGGATCCGGTTGTTTTCCTGAGGCCGTTATAACATGAACCTGGCCTTATTGTACGAGGAAGTAAATTTAGTTCATCGTAACTCGGAACAGGATATATCAAAGTGCGTGTTTCAATGACTTTATTATTACAATATAATAACGCATTTAAAGCTTTTTTTATTTCGCAATAGTTTGTGACATATTTTTTTATATCTGAGGACAATGTTGTGTGACTAACATTAGAACCCTGTCATATTGTATTTCAAAAGGTTGCTGTAATATATTATATTGGGCTGGATAAGATTTAGGGATTGTGTTATGGTTCTATGATAAAAATTGCGTACAGATTTAAAAGATAATCATTTTTTTTTCTATAGTAACATAATATAACCGTTTTTTTTATATGGAGTTTTTAATGTTCATTACGTGAATTCTGGATACAAATACGTATTTAATTAATAAATACCATTTGTAGTGCGTATTTATTATAATAGTAAACTATACATTTAAATACATTGCTAGTATTTGAATACCTAAAAAAAAAATTAACAAAAAACAAAGAAACGGTTCACATTATGTATTATATGCCTGTCAAATATATTTGCACATAGAATGTTTTATTTAAATTGAATGATATTGTGAAGAAATCAATACTGCAATAAAATAAATCGATCATTTAAACATTAATAAGTGGCAGTAATAAATACAACCACAAATATGATACTTTGATCTACTAATAATAGGTAAATCACATAAACTCACAATAATATTCGATGTCATCTTAAACTGACCACACTTACGTCACGCGGGGTTTACCGTTGAAAGGTGAAGACGAATCGTATTCATGACCCCCATGTTCGAAACCTACGTCAAACGAATTTGCATATATTTAATATGTTTGTCAATAAACATCATATATATATATATAAATTTGAATGATTATTTCATTCTTATCGTTCATTCATTCAATCGGAATTCCAAATTTGTTTTGTAACTATTTAAAATAAAGCGAAACACGTATAGTTTGTGTTACGATCATAAACTCGTCCTCCAAGTGTAAAGCGGGCACAACCTTCAAACTAAGCGCCGTAAAAATTGCTATAGTAGAAACAAAAATGACGCAAAAAGTACTTAGTCGAATTACACAGAGTATAAAATTAAAATTATAATAATATTAATTTCTAATATATTATATTTGTCAGATAAGATTATTTGTATTCTTTAATCATTGTAGAAATTAGGTACAACAAGAAAACCTTGAAAGCTAGTGTAGAAGAAATATAAAAACCGAATGAATACGGATATTTACCCACAAAGTATTTATTTTTTAAATGCATACAATTATAATATATTTTGTATAAGCGATTCATCATTATAATAAAATATATTGTTCTACTTTTTTCCTTTGGTATAGTAGTAACCTAATATAACTGTAGATCCCGGGTTTGCCTTAAAAAGTTTTTTGTTTACAAGATAATATAATCTCCTTATCGGCTCGAATTAAAAAAATGATAGTGTTTACATTGCCTCTAAAAGCACGTGAAAGGCGCCGATCTTGTCGCTCGAACTCAATTTAGTCGTATCGGTTCGCCGTCCTATTATAATATTGAGAGTAAAGAAACACAGAGTGTACCTTTGTTTGTGCACACACATGAACTATAAAAATAATTTTATTGTAGTACAGTTCTATAGAAAGAGTTACGAACACATTAACCTCATTACTTTTGAAACAATTTATTTTCAAAAAAAATAAAATTCAAATATACAACGTTTTTCATTTATTTCTTAGACTGTAAGTGGGCAACACTAATCATAAGGGTGAAAAGACTTGTAATACTAGTTAAAAAAGGAGCAAGTAACTTGCATCTCAGAAGCGAATGGCCGGGGAATACCTGCGTAATGGAAGTCACTGCGCCTGCGCTGGGGAAAACAACCGTTTAGCGGCAGTGACTCACTGACCACAGTGTACGATTCAATTTCTTCTCGATAACAGGAAGTTAAACTGTCAATTTGTGTATAAGTGTTTGTTTTGGTACTAAATTGAATATAAATCGGCGTTATGGCCGTCAATATGTTCTGGTAATAGCGATAAGAATCTGATTTGGAATATTTTTTTTTGTCGATGAAAGTGTTTTTCGTTCACAAGATAAATAGTAATATTATATATGTGATAAGCTCTTATATAGATACAGAGTTATATAATGTACATAGCGTCTTAAATATAAGATACTTAATGAGCAAAATTTCAGTGTCAATTCAAATGTTTTTTGGGCATTATATTATAATACACACTTGCAGTCATTCAATAAATCCATTTCTATAACAATAGAGAAAGTCTTAGTTAATAAACAGCTTATGTGGAATCAACAAAGCGACACGTAAAACTTAACTAATGCAACTACTGAAATACATTTTGAGGCTATTTGATCAAAAGCGTAAGCGTAGCATTGATTTAATTTCAATAAGTTCATATTATCTCCAAGTTCGAGATACACAATTTCAAAACGCTTTAAGTGTTTTTGCAATGTTTCTGTATATTAAACTGTCGACCACGATATTATATAATCACAAATTATTAAGCAATAAAAACCGAAAACACCCAGATTTGAACCTGCCATGTGCACTTAAAGTCGATTTAGATAAGATTTTTATCTTCATATTTCTGTTCAACTATGATACAGAAATTATTATTAATTTGTTTGTTCTTACGTTTATGAGTATTTGTAACAGTAGAAATCTGGATGAGAATTAAGGAACTCAGGATCAGCAGCTTTGTAAGCTAAGCACTGTACAACAGATAGGAGACTATCGCTTAAAAACATATCATTGAATAACCAAAGACATATATTGTATTTAGATTTGTGTATGTAGCGTAAGAAGACTTATAACGTAAAGTTTTGTCAGATTTTTTTATGCTTTGATTTATTTAATAGTAGTTTTCGTCCGCGGCTTTGCTCGTTTTAGTGGTTGGTGCTCATTAATCTATATATATAAAACCGAAATAGCACACACCGATTAATCACAAAACCTCAGCAACTATAATACCTAAGTTGAAGTTTGGCAGGTAGGTAGCTTTTTTATCTTTATATTTTTTATATTTTTACGAAACTCCACCCCTAATAGGCTCAAGTAAGTCAAGGAGGTCGGAAGTTTGTGTAGTACAGCCGCAGTTTCAGCTAATATAGATATAATATTATTTGATCAAACGTAGTTATAATATCTAAAACATCTTCTTTAAATAGTTTATAATAAATTCAAGTTTTTTTTTTTTAACTTGTAACTTCAATTGCGCATTTGGTTTGCGTTATAAAAATATCAAACAATTATATAATATTATTGGATATATATTTTTATAGAACTTCTCAGAGATCATTAAATTGTTTAATGTTTTAGTTTGAAACTTAACTTCAACCAAGGTTACGTCGATTTGTAATAAATTATTAAAACAATTAATTTCAACTTAGTTACTCTGTAATGTTAGTTAGTTATTATTTGTATATTATGGCATATAGTTTGAAGATTACTGGTTCGAATGTCGTTTGTATACTGTCTACTGTGAGGAAAAATGTATATTTCAGGCGGAACTAAGCCTTGTATCTATTAACTCACGAAGACGCGCCCCTCCACGTGAAATTATATTTCGTGCATTAGTGTGAGTGACCCTCGCGATCTCAGTGTGCGTAAGACGATGAACATAAGAGTAAAGATAGATACAAATTAGATTAAATTTGTTAATGAACGCTGATAATATATAGAGGAGGGACGCTTCGGGAGTGAATAGACACGCATTCGAGGCGGCTGAATAAGCTTTATTTTTTTATTGATCGTTACATCATCAACTTATCACTAAATACATGAAATTAACAACTAATATAAGTTACCATACGAAGTAATATGTATTTATCTCTTTCTCTCTTCTTAAGTATAGGTCTCTTAAGGATATTGAGCCTTTTGTCCAGCAGTGGAATTTTCAGGCTGTTACGTTTATCAAATTATCGTCTGACAATTAAATTATTTTTTTCTGAAAAGGCAAATTAAACAAGTATACTTCTATGAGGAAGAGGTGTACTTTTAATAGCATGTTTTTTTATAACGTACGTTAGAAAATACTAAATAGCTTGACATCGATCCGTTGATCTGTATATTTTCCGCTATTAAAAATATTATTTATCCAAAGCAGAATCTATTATCTTTTTTTATATATAAAATAGGCGATCGTACAACACGCCACCTGATGGTAATAGGTCACCATCGCACATGGCGCCGTAATAAATATCAACCGTTCCTTACAACACCAATGTGCCACCAATAATGGGAACTAAGATGTTATGCCCCTTGTGCTTATATTTACATAGGCTTAAACCGTAACACAACAATACTGGGTATTGGTTTGGAGCTAGAATATGCGATGAAGGGTGGTATCTACCCAGGTATCAAATATCAAAATATAATGTCACTTAAAGAATGGTAATAGGTCACCATCGCACATGGCGCCGTAATAAATATCAACCGTTCCTTACAACACCAATGTGCCACCAATAATGGGAACTAAGATGTTATGCCCCTTGTGCTTATATTTACATAGGCTTAAACCGTAACACAACAATACTGGGTATTGGTTTGGAGCTAGAATATGCGATGAAGGGTGGTATCTACCCAGGTATCAAATATCAAAATATAATGTCACTTAAAGAATGGCCTTAATTATCTTGTTTTTTTTTTTATTAATGATTATATTATTTAATATCTGTATTTAACTTGTCCATAATTATATTGATATAATAATTTAACACGATAAAGTTTTAAAAACTTTTATCAAAATTGTAACATTAAAATTAATAACTGTGTTTTATAAAATACAAGAAAAATATACAGAGTTTATAAGTTTCTTATTCTTCGATTATTATTTTTTTCATTTTATTCAGAAAATATTATTTAATAAAATATTAACAAAGGTTTGTATAAAACAAACGGCAATGACTTCATTAAATATTTATAAATGAAAACTAAGAATAATTACTATACGTATTACTAAAGTATATGAACAGCATTTTTTCTTACTAATAATAATTAGGAAAACGAGTTACTTCTCAAACTCACTATTTAAACGGGAGTTTTGCTCAGTGATGTATTTTTTAAAAAAGACTCAATTATATGTAAACTTGACCTCAATAGATTAAAATATATAAATATTGTCTGAAATTTGAGATTAAACTTAATAAAAGATTTGAATAAATGTTGCTTGATTTATTAGCCTTGTGTAATCCTTTTCGTGTCATTTTTCTCTGATTTAATCCAATCTGTATTTATACCAATACCTTTTGACCTAATTAATAAAAAAAAAAATGATTTATACTTTTTATAATAATGATCTCGTGGCGCCCAAGGTGAAGAGGGTTTCACGGGATTAATGTACCCACATAGCCAGTGAGGCATATAATATGCCCCCTTACTTCACGCTTTAAAATATACCCAATCAACAGTTATTCTACTAAATTTTTTGTTAAGGATTTTAAGGTCAATGTGATGATTGAGATAATGCAATAAGTCTATTTCTCAGCGTCCGTTGATTGTTGTTTGTTTAATATATAAACATTAAACTTTATTTACATAGACCTCAACTATATATAAATTAGAATTAAAAACAGTTTTAGTATAAATCATGACACGTGTGGAATAGTGGCAAGAATGCTAGCAGAAATTCCCAGGTGAATCGCAATTACAACCTCTGGGCAAAAAATGAACCAGCTCTCCTTTTATCAGTGGAGGCAATAAGTTGCTATTCTTTTAATAAAGGTATTAAATTAAATTAAGGACTAATTAAACACTTATTGATTGTCAAAACAAAGCTACCGCTGTTTCGGAAAGAAACACTTCAGACCTTAGATGTACCGATGAAAAAAACAGAAAACTGTCACGGGATTTAATACATTACAGCCAATA
Source organism: Vanessa atalanta (assembly GCF_905147765.1). Classification (NCBI taxonomy): domain Eukaryota; kingdom Metazoa; phylum Arthropoda; class Insecta; order Lepidoptera; family Nymphalidae; genus Vanessa; species Vanessa atalanta. The sequence continues at coordinate 4,583,877 of NC_061902.1, read as the reverse complement.
AGCCCTGATCTGGTTGCAGTGGCTCGATCAGCGTCACAAACATTGTTGAAATCCACATAAGCCACAATAGCCTTGTAGAATTAAAAAAGAAATAACAAAATATTAAGATTTTGCTCCAAGATACGAGATTAGTGCCGATGCCGATGTTAGGTTTTCTTAGTGGTCAAGCAGCAATATTTAATATAGTTAGGTTCAGCGTTGAAGAGTGAGTGAGCCAGTATGACTATAAGCACAGGGGTCTTGGTCTTAACAACTTAGCATTGGCGATGTAAGGAACAGTTCAGATTCCTTACGATGCCAATGGTTTTCGTGACCTATTGAAATCTATTTCGGTTTTGGTGACCATTACCATCAGCTTGGCCATTTTTGTATAATAAAAAGGATGATGTACTGCAGTTGTACTAGTTTCTTGGAGATGCAATTTAAAATTATATTATATATATACTTGGAAATTATATATTGGAAATAGGTAATACACCACTGATGTGGCTCTGACTGATGGTGGATTCTGACTTAAAACGCGACAAAGGAAAAATTAAAATAATTTTTACATTTAAATTAATAAAGAAATATATAATAAAATAAAACAGTTTCGTTTTTTTTTAATTGAAAAATGCGTTGTTCAAGAAAAGGAATTATTTCCTTCCTGTTTGTAATTCATCTCGTATTTGGCAATGAAAGAAAACATTCTGAGCAAACCCGCATGTAAGGGATGTAGATTGGCGATATGTGTATTTATTTGTATCTAACCGCACTGAAGTAACGTGACATCTCCTTGAGAATAGATCATCTCTTTGTTTAGTTTGTTATTTAAAAAAAATAATTAAATTAATAATATATAAAGTGTTTGCTTTGTCTGATGTTTGAACTTCTAACAATGTTTATAATAAAACCACAATAGAATAACAACTTTATTTCTGTCCGTAATATTTCAACTACGAAAATTATTAAGATTTTTTTTTTTATATGTTAAATTTCTGTCTTTATCACGTTTTTTTTATACTGATAAATTTATTACGAATTCATGTTTTTTAATGCAAAACATTAATTCGCAAAAGATAAAAAGTTCCGGAAATGGAAATGAAAGTTACAAAAAAAAATCATGGTCACAGTAAAAAAAAAAACATGAACCTAATGTTTTTTTTGAGTACTATGTGTAGGACTTGCTTTCGTGTAATCAATAAATTTTAGTATGTAGGTATTTGTTACTTATTGTTCTGGTATAATTTATATTATCTTATTTATTTTGTTACCATACTTTTAAAAACTTACGTGGCAAAAATATAGAATATACAAAATAGCAAGTATAAATCTACAACACGACCAGTCGTGAAAAAACTACACATAAAACCTTAATTACAGTATACAACAAGAAAAACAAATCCTGTTATTTATAAAATTATGTAAAAAATATATATATTTGTTAAATATTTTTACTACTCATATGTACTCGCTGATTAATGGAAAGCGTTGCAGTATCGTGCATTCTATTGTATTTTGGTGGCAAATCAGAAAACTAAAAATTAAAAAAAAAAAACACCATGAAAACTCATTTCGTATGCAACGATGATTTAACGGTTAAAATTATTACAAACAAAATCAAATATTAATTTTGGTATTGATTGGATTATGGATTACTAGCGACTCGCTCCGGCTTCGCAAGGGTGCAATGTTAACTAAATGTACTATAACTGTCTACTACTACTACTACTACTACTACTGTCCTACAACGTTCGCTGTTTTTCAATCGTTAGACAGTACAAACCGCCTGTCCCTGCGTTTTAAATCTTCAATAATCAGTTCGAAATTCGGATTCAAATATTCAAACAACTCGACCATCTCAGCTTTTTGTTATAAACTTAACTGATACATTATTAGTTTCAGAATTCATACTATGACAGTGATTACGTACGACATTTAACCGGGTCATTATTATGATTGATTGTGACTGTCATTAATGTACGCGTACAAACAAATAATGATTTATATTACATTATAAATATATTTCTAATAATAATTGTCAGCGTTGGAAACGTTAAGTGAAAGTTTAATATATAGTGTGATATTAATCAAATTACAAATACAGAGCGAATCTTTTTTCCTTGAATTCGGATTTTGAAATGTAATAAAATAAGGAATTGTACGTTTAAGTAAAATCTAACTTATAACAAGCGACTAACTGCGAAAGTGAATTTGTTTATCAACGTGATTGTTACGCTTAGTGGAAGCGTTATTTTACTGTTTTTTTTTAATTTCGTTTGTGTGAAATTCCCTAATTTCTTAACTATACATACAATGTGTGTAAAATTTGATGACGAGCGACCAGGATGATTTTAGTTTTGTCAGTCGGATGTAGATAATAGGAATGACTTGATGCGTGTGATGCGTTTTTTATTAAAAGTAAAGACTCTTCATGAATATGCTAAATATATAATTAATATATATATATATATATATGAGTAGTACAAAAAGTGACCGAATTGAGTGCCTTGTGCTTGGTCATATGTGTTTTTTGTTTATTTTAATATGTATATAAAATATAATATATATAAAATCACTAAAAATATTTGTTTTAATCTATTTTTTAATAAAGTAATACCGCTAACATATTCGTCGCTTACTAAGTTATTATTCCTTTAAATTTTATTTGTTTTTTTTTTTTTAAGATAACAAAGAACCATTTTTTGTGAATTGCTCGATAAGAAATATTGAAAAAAAATATACGACAAATTTCGATGGTCAAGAAGTGTTTATGTATAGATTATTAAAAAAAAAAGTTAAATTAAATTTGCGCATAGTCAGTCGTTTTTTTTATTTCCGTCGTATAAAGATATTTGTATTAAAATTATGAATTAGGAAGTACAGTGGTATATTTAAAGTTTGTTGAGGTTGGTTCCAGTCAAGGTTGTTTTTTACACGCTTTATATTAGCTTCACTAATATGAAATTAACAGAGTCTGTATGTAAACAAATCTAGGAAGTAGATTTTAACCTACTTCTAACTGTCGTATCGATTAAACTTTACGAATAATTGTAATGCGGGGACAGAACAATGATCATCAGATCAGAATATTCTATTAAATTAATGGCTACCTGATCTGGCTTCGCACTATTAGAATGAGGGTGTACATAAAAAAATATATTAAAGGACAAATAGAATAACTTTTGCCGTTTGTAGAATTACTCCCAAAATTACATCACAATGGGGGATGATTTACAAACAGGGAACGAACATAAAAATTTTCAATTTTATTAATTTAGTTATAACAATTAAAGGTAACATAAAAATCGACTTAATTAACATACAAATATAAGTAAATTTAAATGAAATTAAAAAAAAGGACTTAATCGAACAAATATTTAATGGTTATTGAAATTAGATTAAGTTTATAATTACTGTAAGTATTTAAAAAGGGTTTTTACCATGTTTTTTATTTTTATTTGGTGGAGATCGATATTTCGACATCGTTCGACATGATCGTTGTTCTCGTGAACAAGAAAGACATCCGTAGATAATGTGTGTTATAAAAATAACCATGTCAATTTTATATTTATGAAGTTTATAATTAATAGTCCTATTCTATGGCACACTAAAAACCATGAGTTTGGTGCCATCAATTTCATATATTTCTACCAATTTATTTGGAGTGTCCATAGTGTTATCGAATTCAATATTCCCACTTATGATGTAAATCCATTAAATTAATTTTATTGGTAAGTTTATTTATGACCGGTCTCTATTAAAACAGATACTAAGTACGATAGAATACATTAATTATACCAGTTAGTAGTACTTGCCGTCCTAGTGCGCTGCTACTTGCCTTATTTCGTCTTATAGTAAAAACTATTTTTCTTAATGTCGTTCCTTGTATGCTTACAAAAGGTTTTGCAACCGATAAGTGAGTTTATAGATAATAGCACATGTTGAGATTGAGAACCGAGATGGCCTAGTGGGTAGAACGCGTGCATCGTAACCGATGATTGCGGATTCAAACCCAGGCAAGCACCACTTAATTTCCATATGGTTAATTTGTGTTTATAATTCAACTCGTGCTCGGCGGCGAAGGAAAACATATTGAGGAAACCTGTATGTGTCTACTCTTAAAGCAATTCGGTCACATGTATCCGACACGTACCCGCATTTGAGCAGCGTGGTATGGAATTTGCTCCAAACCTTCTCCTCAAAGGGAGAGGAGGCAGCGGGAAATTTGCAGGCTGTTAATGTTGTTGTGATTGAAACGATCGCCTCCCGGCAAATTCTTTTTTATATTGAAACTAGTTAGCCGTTTCGGCTTCACTCGAGTAAAATAAGAGGCTATGTAAGATTTTTAAATTGAAGAGCAAACATAAAAAAAAGCTCTTGTTTCATATCCGGCTACGAAAGTTTAAACACTTGAGCTTTATTTATTGTCTTTTACACATAAACCTTCTTCTTGAATTGCTTTGTTTATTGATATAAACCGAATTAAAATCTGTTGCGTAGTTTAAAAGATCTAAGCATAGAGCCGGCGGGTAGATACTTAATTGTATACTATGTAGAGGTTTGTCGAAAACAAAAATTACTAAGATTCTTTCGCAAGTTCTTCTCAAGTCTGGGTATTTTGTTTTAAAAATCGGGAATTTTATATAGCAATTCTTCGATTGTCGATTGTGTCAAAATTATTTGACAGAAGTTAAATTGAACTTTAGTTACATTGATCTCTTCTACTCTTGTCAAATATACATTGTAAATTATAATATTGCCATACGCAAATTATATTTTTTATGAAAAATTTATTATTATTATTCCTATGCTGTCGAAGATATACAAAACTTACCTTATATAGATCAAAAGAATTTCAATGAAAATTGATAAATACGTGACCTGTAGGGTAATTAATTTCTTACTTTTCAAGGCAGTAAGGTACGGAATTTGTTTTGTTTAACTTTGAATTTGTGCCTTAAAGCAATCGACTAAAGTACATATTCTATGTATACATATACATAAGTAATTCCTGAAAACACGTTTTAAGAATTTATACAAATATAAAATTATTAAAATACTGAGATTTAATTATGTAGTATTAATTTAAATTAATAATCAATGTTTTCCACAATCGATTTACATGTTTTGACTATGAAGCGATTATTAATGAGATTAAATATTTAATAATTAAATTTTAAAATTAAATCCCTTATAACCAAATTTCAGTCACCGCAGACAATCAAAAGGCTTAGTCAAGGAGGCGTAGGTGAACACAGCCTCCAAAGTATATTTGGTGCGCCTTCCCCCTACTAAAGAGTAATAAGGCATGATTTTATCCAACCGACCTTCGACCTCCGAGGCCTTCTCAACAGGCCGAGGCTCTCTGCAAGATGCACAGTTCCGCTCCCTATTTCCTTGCCCTCGTAATTCGACGTGTCAGAATCAAACTCACGGATCAAGATCACGCTGAGGATTAATGACGTTACGTCCTTTTCAAGGTATGATCACTCTAGACAGCTAAGAAAGTATTATAAATGGGCCTAACCAGGAATATGAACCCAGAAGGTTGCAATTTGCAGTCTCATAATCTAGTAACTAAACTAACGTTCAAACTACTTATATTAATTTACCGAAAAACATAAACCAAAGTGAAACAAATTTCAATTATATTATTTGATATTATCACTTTGGTAAAGCGGCATCGGAACATTTTTTGGCAGGCTAGTCGAAAATGACTTAGTAGTGTGTTAATAATATTAGTAGTTTTTGGCTTCTATTCTTTATTTATAAATAAAATTAATGCACTAAGGTCGTGTCTTTTGTTTTTGACAGTATTTTTTTTTATGTGGCAGTGTACTCGTATGGGGTTAACTATTAATATAAAATATAGTTACGAATGACCATGTTTATCATATATTCTCTTTGATATTTCCTAGGAACCTGTCGAACAGCTTCCCCTTTTTGTATGACAGCTGGCACTGTGGTGGTACGCTGTTAACGTGGTCAAGTAAATCTGAAATATAACGGTAACAAAGGATGCGTAGCCTACTTCATACGAAACTATACATTCGACTCGAAAATAGAAAGCAACCCAGGGCCCTGCTATTAAAAATATTATTCCACGCGTAAACTAGATAAATGAGTAACTATAATTGATGTTCATTAACGTTCCAAAAATAAATATTCAACAAATTTGATGTCGAGAAAAACTTGCGCGTAAAGTCGGCTGATGAAAATGTCGCATAAAATCGATCGGATTAAATTAACGTTTCATTTTATTTTGTATTAATTAATTGCATTTCCTTGTTAAATGTTCTTTTATAATAAATGTGCATATATAATTTCTTAACACGCTCTCATGTCTATAAAAGTAATAATAAAAAAAACATTGAATGTCTTATGCGAGTAAAATAATAATAGATCTTATTTTCAACAGAATTATCGATAATACTCTAACTAATATTCTACTGCCAAATAACAGTACACTGTATTGTTGTGTTCCGGTTAGTAGGGTGAGTGAGCCAGTGTAATCACAGGCACAAGGGACATAACATCTTAGTTTCCAAGGTTGGTGGCGTATAGGTGATGTAAGGAATGGTTAATATTTCTTACAGCGCCTTTGTCTATGGGCGGTGGTGAGCACTTACCATCAGGTGGCCCATATGCTCGTCCGCCAACCAATGCCATAAAAAAAAAAAAAACTTATTCGATTCAAATATTTTATTACTTAAACTGTAAAAGAGTCTTTTGGATTATTGCTTAAAGTAAAGTCCTCTATATATTATTTTAATGAAACAGTAAAAATTACTTATTTTTAGAATAAAACCTTCGATGGTGAGAATTCACCTCCTGGTAATATTCATAGTTTTACATTGATAGTATAGTTTGAAAAGAGAGATAAAGCTTGTATTAACGCAAGATGTCAGATTCAACTTTAAGACCTTACTAATGGGTTTTACGTGTTTAATTTGTATTATAATAGATTCCGGATAGATAGATACGGATATATCATAACACGATATCTTTAAAAACGAAAATGATACTTATTTTAAGAAATGTTTACAAAACTTTATCATTTGGATTGCTAGGCTATTGAAAAGAGTGATTTGACGAAAGCAGGGAAGTACTAGTAGTACTTAACTACTAGTACTAAAGCATCGTCCAGTAGGCAGATGACGGAAGAATCCCTGGAATTCGTTCTAATTGATACCATAAGGGTGGTAAATAATGACAACCAAACGCGTATTTTTGACACATTTTTTGCGTTTACGCTTTGCTACGCAAGAGTCGTTCGGTTTAATTATTTTAATTCAAATTAAATATTCATTTAACGACAGTTTTTTCAAAAATACTGCACCTCAATACGATTGTACGAGGCCTGGTACTTGTTATTGTATTTCTTAGGATAAATATGTAATCCGAACGAAATTCAAGTGTAAAGCTACTGAAATATTAAGTATAATTGCATCTGATATTCAATGGCCTCCGTTCAGATATCCTGTATGGGGTTCGGAAATATATAAAACCCGGACACAAGACAATCTTACTTGAACATTAAATAATGTGGTTTTTCCTACTGTCGTATTCTATATTCACATTTAATAATCTGATATTAAACGACTATTAGATTATAAAATGTCTTAAATAAATCATCTAGAGATCATAGGATTTTTCTATAACTTAAAAAATTTACTTCGATATTGTATAACGTAGCATAAAAGTTGGGGTCTATCAATTAGTTAGACGACTTAGTTTTCGGTAATTTTCAACTTCTTCTCTATATAACGCCGTATAATTTTCACTACAACGTGAATATAATGAATGTATTTATTGCACTTTATCAAAACTACAGTAGTTTTTGTAGCAGACTGTTAGTGTTCCTCAGATCGGATAAGCCCTATTCTATTCTTGGGCACTATTGTTCGGAACAAATTTCGCCACGTTGCTAGAATTGGATACGCATGTTTCAGATTTTCTTCCAAATTTACTTATAATATTTACCATTACCTCCGATTGAGATTCAATTGTTTTAACTAACCGGTTCCGCTATAACACGACTGCGATAAAAGTCTAAAATTAAAATTCGAATGCTATCAAATAATTTAAGCATTTTGTTTATAGATGTTTTAGTTGGTTATTTATTAAACAGGTTGATACAAACAAACAAAACTTATTTATACTTCTTTATTAAATTAGTACGATATCTAAACGCAGTAAGCTCGTCAAGGTCGACTAACTGTAGGAATGATCAATTATTCATAACAACAGAAATATGCATCACATAAAAGATATTATCATTCTTTGTCTATGTTTACAACGATATTTATCAATGTTGCCAAGTATAAAATAATCCGTTTCTATGGAAAAATGAAGGTTTTATAGGTTACACGCGCCGCGATAGGTTTCAAGATCCGTGACATTGTGTTAAAAAGGAACCACTTGTCATGGTTAACTTAGAGCCGAGTCGTAATTTTCTTAATTAATAGTAGGATAATGAAGAGGTTAGCTTTAAATTTAATCTAATGAAACAAATTATAAAAAAGTTTTTATTAAGATATAGAAAAAAAGAAATGCATATACTGATCAAGCATTATAATAAATTGAATGTAACGTTTGCCAGTTCAGTGTCAGTTTCATACTTCTGAACGAAATATTGCATATAACATCAAATTATTTTCTGGTAATACCTTTAATAATTATTTTAAAACTTCAAAATTCATACAAATCAATAGTAAACATAACTTTATTAAAAACACGTTTTTAATATTGTTCTTACAGTAAATCTGCAGAGTATTTATTAGTATTTAGTATTCGATTTTCAAAACAAATTCATATGATTACAGAATAACAGACAAATGACGAGCGAAACGAAAAGTCAAATGTTTGTATTGTAGTTAAATATATATAACATTATTGTGTAATTTGTCTATACTATGTAACAAGTAGGCCTTACAGCTAGGTCAATAACCCGCCAACCAAGAAACACAGAGTCTCTTCAATGGCCGAAAGCGTGAGTACTTCAAAACAAACAAACGCAGACATACATATTTACTTTCGCTTTGATACGAATGACGGTAAGTGGAGCTCCAAAAGTATAATAAAACTACGTATAACAATGTTCTGTCAGATAGGTATGTTTCGTCATGGCAAATTGTATCCTTATACTAATATTATGAAGCTAAACATTTTTTGTATGAAGGCAAAAACTAAACTAACTTTGATTCTACAAAGCTGATTTGAAGTAATATATTTTTGCGTTAGATAGTCCATTTATTAGGTAAGATTATAAAGTATTACATAGAATAACAATAATATACGATCCACGGCGAGAAGTGACATTTTATGCAGATTTTATAATATCCCACAGAGTAACTTGTATTAAAATACACCATGTATATTATATACATTGAAAGATTGATAAAAATTACTTAGTATTAAATAGTTATATTTAATTGATAAAATGATAGAAAATTTTAAATATTTATACAATCAGCCCAGTCTATATTATACAGAGCTCGAAATCTAAGCGATATATATTTATTTATATACTATTTATTGCATACCAATACTTAAAATAAATTATACATTTAGATTAACAAAAGTTGCATGAGGTGCAACGGGCGGCCTTGTCGCTAAAACGGCGATCTCTTCCAAGCAACCTTTGGGCAGACGACTGATATGGTATATAGCTATATATAACGATATTATTAATTAATATGACATTGCGTGACAAATTTCGTTAATACTATGCATAAAATTTAGTTTGTTAATTGTGTTTATTTTTAATTCATGTGAACATGGTTAGTCTAGACTAGAGGTTAGGTTAGCAACCGAGCTAAACTGGGTATAACTCGTTACTAAAAATCGGTCAATGCTTTAAGACGATTCAGTAAAATAAATATTATAAAAGTATTTTCTTACTTCTTACATTTGTTGAATGACATTTTAAACAAATTTCGAAGTAAGTATTCGAACGGAATGAAGACCACGTTGACCTTGCTAAAGTCTACGAATTCAAACCGAATATATATTTTTGAAAATAAATACATAAGTGTATTACAAAAAAAAAAAACCCAAAATACGTAATTACCATAAATAAAGGCTAAATTTTCGAAAATTCGTTTTAGATGTTTTAATGCAAATAAAACATACATACATTATATTATCTATTGCGGAAATGTCGCGTTCCGGAAACGTCAGCTTGTATCAATTCCTAGTTCAATTACAGCTATTTATTAAAACGTCTGTTACAATAACAAGCCTATCCAATAACAATGTTTTCATCAAAATATAGTTCTTTTAACGTTAACGGCGTCAAAATTAAAATTACTTATTTTTGTCTAAATACAAAAAACCTTACATACAAACTACAACGATACTAAAACAAGGTTTTAAACATTGTTATTAATAAATACTTAGCCACTGTGATTACAGGCACAAGGGACATCTTAGTCTCCGAGTTTGGTGGAGCATGGGTGATGTAAGGAATGGTTAACATTTCTTATATCGCTAATGTCTCTGGGCAGTGCTATTTATCCTCAGGTGGCTCACTTGCCCATTGGAATCATCAGTAAAAAGACACTATTTTACCAGCCAAGGCAAACAGCTACCCAAAACATTCAACACTCTGATAATTTAATAAGATTACAATTTGTTCTCCCAACGCAATCGCTTTAACTGCCTTATGATTGTGATTGCAATATTTTAACGATAAATTAGTCTGCGGGTTATGACAAATGTATTCGTTTCGAGTCGATTCTTCCACCAATACTTAATCACGTAATAGTTTACCGTATGTAATTATTTTATGTAATTTATGTAAATATTGTTGTTTTCAATAAAAGAGTTCGTCAATCAATATGTAATTTATCTAGGTCCCATATTATTCCTACACTCAGACATTGCTATCAATGATCTGTTTCTTAGGGAATATTAAAATAGAATACTATCTAAACGGTATTAAGTACGAATTATATATGTATTTTCATTATTATGAATTTTTTCTCTAGTTTTGTCATTGTTATATGTAGATTATTATCTACATACAATGACAAAACTAGAGAAAACATTCCATCCGATATTTTCATAGCCTGATTATTTTTATTATATTTTAACTGTTGATATTGTAGACATGTCAAAGAATAATTAATAACATTACTTTAAATCGTATAATATTATAAAAGGATTAACGTTTGTATGTATATACTTAAAATGGTTCTATTTAAATTTGACGTATATATATGTGAGTCAGTATAGCAAATATAGTTAAATAAGCAATCAAGAGTTTTATGACTATATGGTCTGTTAGGGTTTTAACCGAAATGACTTGTCGAGGTAAATAAATAAAAATGGGACAGTGGTCATAATCCGAAAATCTACACTAATATTTTAAATGAAAATGTAACAATGTCTGTCTTTTTGTTGCTGAAAACGTCGCGAAGAAACCTGTATGTGTCTAATTTCAACGAAATTCTACTTCATGTGTATTCCATCAACACGCATTGGATCAGCGTGGTGGAATATGCTCCAAAACCTTCTCCTGATGACGAATGAGGAGGCCTTAGCCCAGCAGTGGGACATTTACAGGCTGTTAATGTAATGTAATAGTGTTCTATAGTTACATAATGGATTGTCTTCATCTTTAAATTGATGGTGTCAAATTATTATTAAAGAAAAGCGAGGAATCATTCTATATTAACCAACTAAATAAAGCTTATCATGTCATCATAATATAACCTGATCAAATTCGAAAGGTCGAATTATGCTCAATCCTCAAAAAATTAAACATTCATAATTTGCACCATAATTATAATAATTTAAAACTTTTATATTAAAACAAAATGTAAATTTAGTAATACGAATATAATTTTGTTACGTATCAGTTGCAGATTGTTTTGAATCGCATTATTGCAAGTTAAATATTAGTATTGTTAAGTATTATTCTTATCCAATCTCAGCTTCTGTTCTGTTTAAACCAATTTTCAATGTAAATTGCAAAGAATATCGTGACGACCATGCCGGCGAGGTCGACCAATGAGTCTCATAATTAACAATAGCTCTATTAATTTATTATTAAAATAACGAATAATTTTATTCTATTGGAAACGATACTTGATATCTACGTGACATTAGTGCGACTTTTTTCCTCAGCAGTATTAATAACGTTCGGTAAGACGATCATATTAAATGCATATATTATGATGAACTAATATTAAGATATGTAAATGTCTACTGAAGTGGTAAGCATTTTATTATATTATATTATAATTAAAAATTGTTTTTTTTTTTTTAACGTTTATTCTATTTAACGTCCAATAATGACAGACAACATGTATGTTAAGTTCGTTTCCAATTCACGCTGTAATACGTTTTAGTTTCTAGAGGAAAATATAGTATAATTTACGTTTATATGTTGTACATGTAATTCAGATATAGCTTCGCTATATTTTCAGCCTGAATTCTGCTGTAATTGATACGCAAAAAAGTTGTATATATAAAAAAAATAAAACAAACATAGACAAGTCTTAGAAAATGAAAACTTAATAAATGATAAATTATTAGTCAGAATATTATTTATTATTTTATGTTTACAAAAATTCCCTGTTTTTTTTTTAGGTTAAACATATTATACATTACATTAACATTTACAGTTTACATCAAAAAAGCGTACGTCGATTTTCAACATTTCAAGAGGCAAGTGAGTTTTAACAGAATAACTGCATTAACTGTACTGACTTGGGTCGGAAATTTTCGATCTTGGTTTAGTTGCCGTCTCGACTCTAGTTTATAATCCGTTTGAATTTCGTATATCTTTCATGGATGCTTTTATTGTACGTTATGCATATTATTATATAGAAAATGTATAAAAAAATATATTTTAAATAAGTATTAATAATGGACGTAATTAAAAAGTTGCGTTCACATCACGTTGTGGAAAATAAATTCTTTAAGTTTTTATTTAACAATTTCCTTTATCACGGGTAGGTATCTACATTTCTGAATTCAGGTATTTCCCTCTACTTGACAAGTCATATGTGCGTCAGTTGACTAAAGGATTAATTGTTTATTTTTCAATTACTAGCTTTTGTACGCGTTGTATTATTTGTTTTAAAAAAATATATGTGCTATGTCTATAGGCTATCCTTTGAGGTAAGACCGATTCGTATGTCGTGACAACAAATAATATGATGCTCTGCGCCGCCTCTTTCGTATGTGTACGTGGCCTGTATTTAACAATAAGAAAAATATATTTATTACGTTAACGAAACTGTTTATTTTTATTATATATATAAATAATATAATAATTTATAATATTTATTTTATTTAATTGTAAATTTATTTTATATTCAATTTCTATGTTTAACATGTGCCGAGGGTCCAATGACGGCCAAATTTAAGTTATCAAATTTTGATTGTGATAACGGTACTTGGACGCATAAGGTAAACAAATAACCTAGTTTCCGACTTCGCAAAATTAATACATCCTTCTTGGGGTACAGTATACGTTTCTGTTAACCATACACATAATAATAAGATTCCACACTTGTTTCAATTTTACCTATTAAAAACCTTAAGCCTCATGTCAAAAACGTATTGATAAATAAGGCATATTAGTTGTTACTTAATACAAGATTATATGATGATATATAAAGAAGTTCATTGTTCTTTACTCTGTAATGTACTAAGTTTCGTACCGGTTCTTCTCAGTGGAATCTACTTTCCGAAATGGTAGCTTTACATTCAATTCAACAATGCAACATAAGCCTACGCGAATAAAGAATATTTTGAAATTGATTTTGATTTTATAATGCTAACAAAACAAACACTAAAACACAATTAAATTTTTTTTTTATTATACTTTTTCCGAAATAATTTACTATTTATTTTGGTATATTACCTTTACTATAAACATTGTCAACTGATTGATGATTTATTTTAAAAATTTGCAGTAATTATTATTTATTAAAGTAAATGATAAATAAAAAACAATAGCATAGTCTATTATATGCTTGTTTAATATGAAAAGAATATTAATCTGGGAAGAACTACTTAATAAATATCGGCAAGTTTTATCTCCTCTGAAATTAATATTTGTCTCTGTTTGTTTCTATTTAATAAACAGGTAAAAGTCGATTATATTCGTATGCTGTCATCAATGAATTAATTTAATGCATTATAACCTCTTTAATTCAAACGACAAACAAAAATACTCCTAGCAGTTGATTGGAAGGTTTGATATAAGTAATCAGTTGATCTTAATACCGTGTGCCAATTTGACATGCCTATTACTTATACATTATTATTTATACCCATTAAATGTAAGACCTAAAGACGATAATGCCTTGTCAGTTTGCATATAAAAACGATTGAACGCCACTTGTGGCCTAAACGATGAAATATAACATGAAAAACAAAATTATAGTAATAATATTAAATGATATACACTTGAATACTAAATATTCAACTACAAACGACGATATCAGTTATTCATTTATTCAAAATTTACAGCTCTTAAAACAAATTACAAAAATATTTCCACCGTAGTCGTGCGCAGTAGTCGATATGTTTTTTCAACAAACTGCCTAGTGGCGTGGCTGGCTGTAAAGGTGCAGGTTCCGAGGTACTGGATTCAAATCCTAGGATCATTCAATTATTTTTTTTCATCTCCGGAAATTCTCAGTTTTAGTCCGGACTTAGGAAGTTGGCACTTCAGTTAAGCTCTACGCTCCCTTGAGAATGACCTATATTAGTTAAATGCAGCCAGGTGGCCATTATCGTCATCAAAGGGTTTTAAATACAAATATAAAGTACTGTAAACGTAAATATATAAAATAATATTATACATTGAATTAAAATAATTTAACATTAAAAAATATCATAAAATAACATTAAATCGGACGTTTTCATTCTTTGCTCGATGTTTAAAAATATTAAATAAAAAAATATATACTCACAGAATATAATATGACGTTGTTTTTTTTGTACTGTTTTAAAACCAAATTTTAAATGTTTATTTATTGGATTGGTTTTTGTCAACAGTAATCACCGTGATCTTATTAGTTTTGGTACAAGGACAACGGGAAGTGTACGGGGAAATTTCTCATTATGATGATTCATTTTATTGGCGGCAATTTTTTTCCTAGTACTAATTTCGATAGATTGCGGTTTAAGTTTTTCCTGTATTAAATGAACGATGAATGGAATAATACAGATGACAAACGACTACAGAGAGAATTCATTGATTAATAGCTTTGTTCTATTAAGAAATAAATAAGCAACAAATGTTATGCAATACAACCATAGGAATATTTCTATAACGCTCTTTATCAAGTAAAAAAGGAGATTTTATGATTATGTCACACGTGAAAAAAATAAAGGGGTATACATACAACTTCGGAATTTGTATTATTGAATAAATTTAGGCGGTACTGAATAATATCAAAGGTATTTAAAATATATAATGGAAACGAAAACTAAGACCTAATGGATTATTAATTACATTATGAATTTTATCTAAGTAAATTAGAGATAATTTAATTCGTAAGTGCATAACGTTTACGAAATAAGATTAGTTAGAGATATGCAAACGATAGAAAATATTTACATAAAGTAATATGTATGTATTTATAGTAAGATCGTGGTAAGGGGACATTAAGGGGGGAGTACCACGCTTATGAACTGACACACGAACCATAACAGGCAGTGTAAGCAGGCCAGTGGATGTTCGATTTTCTGATATTCGCGGGAAGCCACAAGATGCGGGTAGCATAAGAGTTGCCGTCGTGAAGATCCTTAGGGAGACCTTTGTCTGCAGTGGAAGTCTTCCGGCTGTGCTGATGTTGTTAATAGCTGAGTATGAATGCTTAGATTACGAGCGTGACGTTGGGCACGATGGTTGATTAAAATATTTATATTTTACGTTATAACAATGAAATATATTAATTGGTGGCAGTACTAGTTAGGGATAAATAACTAGTGCTACAAAAAATGCCATTCGACCGAAATAGATATTGCATAATACCACTGCAGGGCGTTTCCGCATTCTTTATGTTCTTGAAGGGAATACGATACTAATTTAAGCTTAACTAAGACGGATATGATTGATACGTTACTAAGTAATAAAAATTTACAACTAATAATAGCAACTATGTTAATACATGTAATAAATAATGTATTAAATACATTTATTTTATTGAATCAAATTAAAATAAAATCTGTTTAAGGAATTTTCGATCATCATTTCTAAATCTATCGTAAGTTTTTATAAACGGATATTATATACATGGACTTGAATAAATATACACAATGACATTATAAATTAATGACAGTCAAAGAATGTCAATTCCTCCACTTTCTATCGTCGATGTAATTTTTTTTTTTTTAAACAGGCCTTAATTTTATTGAGCAGCAAATCTAACAATGCTATGTCGACTTATTCATAGAATCTTTATTAATTTTCTCATAAATAAATATGAATTCGATATTCATGTAATGAGAAATATTTCAGAGAATTTTCTGCAGATACGTTGAAATATGTAAGAAATTATCAAAGTAATCTAACCTCGTTTAAGAAAAATAAAGTCATCCTTCCACAAATTAAAAATCAACAATTAATCAGTTACCGTGACAGACACGGCTATGTCTCCAAGACGTTTTAAAGGTCGCAAGCTATAAGCGAACCTCGGAGGTTTCTAAGAAGCAGCGCAATTTATCGACCTAGAAAACCAAGTAATTATAAAGTAAATTAAACAGAACGACGGAAAATAAACAATTGAATCGGAATTTCAGATTTTTTTAAAGACAAGATGATACTGTTTTGATATAATTTATTTTCTACGTGATTTATTCTATGCCAGGTTCGAAGTGTCTCCGATAATTCAATGAGAAATTTGATAAACTGTGGAATAATAAACTATTAACATATCTTGCAAAATCATAAGTGATCAGCCCACTAGCGGGCCACTACTGGGCTGGTCACTTATATCGAAGAACCGATTTGTGTTGGAGCAGAAGAGTCCTACATTACAGCTAACGTAACCTGGTGAACAGCGATTTGCGAGTGGATTGCGATAAACTATGTTTACAGACAGATCATTTATTATATGGTTATGAATTTGTAAAAGACTAAGTGATAACGAGTGTGCGATTATACTGTAATAAATTTAAAAAACGAGATTTAGAACAATTTTGCTATGGATTATATATATATATTTTATATAATGTGGATTACTTCATAAAGATTACTATCACACTAATAATATTTCATAAAGACAGATAGGTACGTCGTAATAGCATTTATTATTTTTGTTTGAGTAGTTAGCTGAATCGCCGCCGTAACTGACATAAGTCAGGACGACTTGTCATCAACTTTATGACAGGAAGATTATGGATAAAATTAGACTATAACCTTGGTAATTTGGCGTGGTATAGGGCTTTATGCAAGCCTATCGGGGTAGGTACCACTGACTCACTAGATAATTTACTATCAATCAGCAATACAAAGAATTGTTGTGTTCCGGTTTAAAGTGATGCTAAGCCGATCTGTATGGACAAGGGATATAACACCTTGGCTCCCAAGGTTGGTGGCACATTGGTGATGTATAGAATGCTTAATATTTATTACAGCGCCAATGTCTTTACTTTCAATTTACCTTTATGTGGACCACATACCAGTCCGCTTAGATACTACAGAAAATAAAAATAAATATAATACTGAAATTTAGAAAAAAAAAAACATATCATATTTAAAGTTTCGCACGCACATCTTTTTGTCGTCTTACTTTAACGATTTTTAATTATTAACACTAAAACCCGTCAACAAATACAAAAAATAAAAAGTTTGCAAACCGTAGAGAGTGTTTTACCCTTTGGCTATTTACGTATAGATTATGATATTTAACAAAATATTATTACATCGGTATAATATAGTTTATTGCAAAAATATGTAGACTAACCGCCACTGCATTCTCTGCTAACCTTAAGACGTACATAAAATATTGTAAATAGGTGTGAAAAACGAAAGCAAATTACAAAAATATTCGCGCGATAAGTTCTACTTCTTCAGCATAATTAAAAACAGTTTTTACTTGCATTGAAAATAACTAATTATAATAAATAATAATCTAATTATTAATAATATAATCAGCATTTATTATTATTATTATGGTAAATGTAATTTCATCTTTTTACACCACTAATCTAACACAAATTTAAATTTTCACAGTTTTGTTGTCTATATCGAGTGTGTTTGACATTTAATTGATAATTTAGCGAGAACTTCTATGTAGCCATATCAGGGTCTGCGCACGCAACATAAAAAAATATCTTTTTTTTTTTTTCATGACGCGTCAAAAGATGTAAGCGAATGTAAATTGTATATCCACCTAAATACTTTAAATCAGAATACTTCGTTACAATGATTATAGAAACAGATTCGAACCAATGGACTGATATTTTGTGAAGGTACATTTTTTAGATATTTAAATATGTATGCGAGTATGCTGTATCTTGTTATGTGAACATAATCGTATATTTATAAAAAAATCATAAATACCTATTTTTTTGACGAACAAAAAAAATTCTATAAGTTAAGTTTGAAAATTATTTCCGGAAAATACTTGTTATCTGTTTGTAGAAACAAATACTATGTTATAGTATATGAAGATACAATTATGATAAGAATAAACTACTAAATTACTTATTACTAATTAATTTTCATGTTATACAAATTGTTCGTTAATTAAAACATGATAACCTCCGAAAACTTCTAAGAGTTTAGGCATTTAAAGCATTTCAGTGGATTTTACAAGTAAAAATTAAAAATATTATAAGTTTAATTCCTACGTGTCATGGCTTATTATACGCAGGAGTAAAACTAGTGTTTTTCGACATGATCTTTGTCATTAAATAATAATTCCCTAACAATATATAAATAATTTCTTCCGTTTTAAATCGAAACACTTGGACCTTGGAATAAAAGTGAATAAAATAATTCCTAAATATAATTATATCACCTAGGCTTATTTCACCCTAGTGACGTCAACTGGATAATTTTTCGCCCTGATAATCGGCATTGAGATTCAAGAGTAAGATGCTGCTAGCATACTCTCCCCACATGACGCAGCCATAGTTTGTTAAGCAGCTAAATTGAGCCGCTCAATTTTAATCACGTTATTGGTTATTTTTTTAAATAATAAATAATAAGTAAAATAAACAAACAGGCTGTAGTACAATTAGTATCGCGTATTGTGATCTATTTACACGGTCCGTAATTAATCGCATTGCTAACATCAATTTTTATACATTTATTAAAATATATTTATAATAATATCTTTAAAACTATGGTCTCGGATCGTAAAGCGTAAGCGGCTTATTTGCTATGTATAACTTTTTAAATGAATACACGTATGTTATTTATTTTGATATCGAATCATACAGGATGACATAATAAGTTAAACTAGAATTATTCCCTATAACCTATACTATATACAGTGACAGGAAATAATTGAATGCATGTAGTATATTTATTTACATAAGAATTATTAACATTATTAACATTGAATATATCCAAATTTGAATTAAATATAGTGGCTGTAAAATAGTGGCTAGAATTCTAGCAGCATAGCGCAATTCCGATCCTCTGCGCAAAAAACGAACCAGCCCTCCTTTTACCACTGGAGGCAATAAGACGAGGTGTTATATTTTTAATGAAGCCTTTTGCACTACTACTCCAAGGGCAAAGTGTTTCTTGAAAAAAAAAAAAGTAATTTGTGATCTTAGACATTTTTGTAGATATTTTAGATACTCACAAATCACTTATATAAATGTATATGTATCGTATAACAAGTTTATTTCTAATGCGACTGTGCCGACAATTTAACGATTTCGGTATACAAGCTACCAAAAATCATCTAAAAAATTAAGCAATAAATTCACTTTTTATATTGCTTATGTCCTTAACGAAACAAGAAAAACATTCCCTATCAATCAGTTAATATACAAAATTAACTTCTATATCATATAAGGACAATATGATATCTATTATATAACAATAGTAGGCATCACTATGGGTTTCTTAAAGCTATTTTAAAATAAATATATCCGATAAAGAGGAAAAATTCACCATCCTCATTACGCATAAAGCTATTCCATAGAATATTAATTATTAAATAAATGTGATGTGCATGACCAAAGCTATTAAAATTCCATTAAAATGCAAAACACCTCGCGCCGCGGTATGGTTAATCTAAGATTAGAACTGAAAGTGTGCTACAAAGGCGTGGTTTTACAACCAAATCAGTTTGGCCACCACATCAGGTAGACGCATTATAAATTTTCACGAACTATTTGCCTTATTTACTTATCATTTATATTTTATATAATAATAAGCTAGCTATTTGGGTAAAGCTATTGTGTGTATTAGTTTGTTGCTAAGGGCATGGGTGATGACCCATGCCCTTAGCAACTTATTTAATTATAATAATATAATTATAATAATGATGATTATTATACATTTAACAATACAAAGCTAGAGACAAGCCCTAGTAGACTATTTTTGGACCTGGATAAGGTTAATATGCACTGCATTTTCGTAGTAGCAATTTAGGTCTAACGTGTCAAACTAGCTTGGACAGCGGAGAATCATAAAATTCTTCGGAACGGTAAAATTGATTTAATTTACTGTTGAGTTTTTCGAAGCTAGGAACGAGAAGTTTTTTCTTCTAAAGTAAACACGCTTTGCAATATAATGTACATTAAGGGTAATTGACTAGTATATTTTAAGAATGCATATCGTGGCCGAAATTCGATTAGCGGTTGAAACATCAACGTCACTAATCGGCCTTGACCGGAATGCAAAAAACTAAACTAGATAATAACGCGTACCTAAGATATAATATTATACGATTGAATCAATCAAAATATATTGAAAGTTTTGCTTTACAATGTAATCAATTACAAGTATCTGTCTGTGAACTTGACTGTAACATATTCGCATAACTTAAAACGGATTTGCTGTTACATTTTACACGATATATTGTTTGAATTATTTTTATGAACTCTTTATAAATAAGACTGAAATGTCCTTTAGTTTAATTACTTGCTTTAATGTTCGATATTGTCCATTTTTATAGCAAATTTTTGATACGAATTAACTTGAAAATAATCGAAATGTCAAATAACTGGAATATTATGTCATAAGCTGTTGAAGGAATTCTAATTTTAGTTTTTATTCGTTGGACATTTTTTGTAGCGTTACGTTATATTATAGTAATTACATAATAGAAAAAATGCATTCATTGCAATTATTAATTTAAAAATGTGTTTCATTACACGGATTAAAATAGGGTTGGGATTTGATTAGAACGCAATAACGTTCCATTTCACGCGCTCGAATCAGTATTCGATATGTATTAATACAGTTATTAATATACTTTTTAATAGTTATTTAATATTTTGGTACCCATTTAAATAACACCACTGGGCTGTTCCAGTTCCAAGATGGACATACAGGAAGGTCAATATCGTATTTTCCATGATTGGCGATTTGTGCCAATGTCTTTGCCGGAGATAGAGATATATGGTAGCCCGTTTGCTATTTATCTATTTTTGAATCTGACGTTTTAATTAATATTTTATTACCTTCTTAAAATGTAAAATGTTTATCAACACAAATTATTTATGGTATTCAAATATGTACAATAATTTTCTTAATTTCACAGAATGAACATAAGATACAATAAAAACATTTTTTAATTTCAAATTTAGAACCCTTTTTTTAAATCTCAATAAGTTTCTACACAAGGCATTATTGTATAAGTACAAAATGAAAACACTGACAGACTGTGAGAATTTTTATTTTGTTTACGTTTTTAATTGAAGGTTAAATATGCGTGGAAAGGGCGAAAGGTGGATATTTCATAAACGTGTGAAACGATGTATTAAAAAAAGAGAACCGTATATGTAATAATTGTTGTAAGTTTATTTTTGTGCCTATTTATGACGTGTCATAAAAATGTAGAATTACATTGTTTTAAATTATTTATAGCATATAATATAATTCTTATTTAATTAACCTTACGATTGTTGTTCTAAATTTGAATTGAAGTATTTGTATACAATAAAAGCAAATTAATAAATAGCATCTTTGTTATTAATTAACTAACTAGTTTGTTTGTAATTTGTCATATCAACTTTCAAACGTTCGATCTAATTTAATTCCTTAAGCCTGGAGTTTAAGGCTATATGCATAAATGGCTATACTTTTCTCAATAATTGGGCTATCTAACGTTGAAATAATTATTCGAATCAGTCTTGTGGTTTCTGATTTACGACACATAATCGAATGATTATTGATCTATTACATTATCTATGTGTGGATATTCCATAAAATATTATGTTATTTTATTTTGGGTAAGCTCTAAGACTCAATAGCTTAATCTAATTTATTATGCAAAGATCAGATTTTCGCACAATATTTAAATAAACATTTAATGTTAACATTTTTATATTAACAGACACTTTAAGTAACTAAATATTTAATTGAAAATAGTATATATTGTAGTATGTATAAAACATATTGCGTTTTAAATTTAATATATTTTTTATTGATTATAATTTATAACAATTCTCGTGACGCCTGCATAATTATACAATAGATTCACGATTATAATGATTAATATTAGCATAATTAATTCTTATGGACACAGTCATAAATAGTAAAAATATTAAATGTACCATATAAGTGTGCATGAATTTAGACTTCGTTCATTTTGCTTATATATACATAAGTATATGTTTTTTATTAAAATATACATAATATGGGGACATTTTTTTTATTTATACCCAATAACTAGACCACTGGTAAATGAGGGAGGGACATGATGAAAAATGGTCACCACTGCCCATAAAAACTGGCACTATAAGAAATATTAATCCCTTCCCATCTCTTACGTCATCAAAACGTAACCCACCTTGGGAATTGTGATGTTTTCTCTGGCTCTGGCTACACTGGCTCACTCGCCTTTTGATACGACTGTAAGAATTGTCCTTTGGCGGTAAAATGTACTATACGATGGTACTTACCTAGAAAGGTTTACACGGCACCGCCAATCATACATAACAAATCGTAAATATTAGAGGTATTCTTATATTGTCTAGAAAGTCATCGCGTTTCACCATCAAGAAATTTAAGTAAGTAAGTGACATGTGATAGTCACAAAATTTAAATCTAAACAAAAATATTCTTTATTCGTGTAGTCTCATAAAAGAACTTTTGAATCGTTATGTTACAGTGTAGGCTACCACCGATTCAGAAAATACATTCTAACGAGAATTAGGATAACCGAATCAAAATGGTATAAGCCAGTTTTTAGCATTTCATGACTGAGGTACGAGGTGGATCTTTCAAAAAAATGTTGCAGTCTAATTGGTTGATATTTAGGGTTATTTTCTTAAGAATAGCATGATATGTAGTCTATATCAATCAAAGGACTATTACATACAAATAGAACATTCCAAATTAGATTTATAGTTTGGGAGATAACGTTAAATATGACGTGTTGTAGATATATTTTCATCCTATATGTACACCCTTTCTCAATCAATGGGCTATACTCGTATAAAACAAAATTGCGTTTTCTTATAAGACTGATAAACAAAAACTAACAGTATAAATAAAAATATATTCGTAAAAGATTTGAACTAAATAATAGTAGCGTCAAGACAGACCTCGTGGTCGAGTCTGCGTTGACATTGGCAATAAGTATAACTAATTCAGTACACTATCGTTGCATTGCTGACAATGGAACCTAAGGTTATTGCGACCCTTGTGCATAATTAAATAAATGAAAATCTGCCGTCGCTATTGAAATGAATGAAACAATAACCATTTAAATTTCAATTACGTGGATGGAAAAGCTGTTTTATGATACATTTTCTCATACGTTGCATTCATACGTTGATAGCTTTCACTCCAACAAGACTATGAAGAGAATAAATTATTTTGGAAGACTTGATACCAATAAAATATATTATTAAACTTATAGCTACATATCCTGTTGTTTACGCAGCATCTCATCAATTAGACGTTTTAAATTAATTATGTTTAGTTCAAGGAGTTAAAAAGTTGTATCAGTCTCCCGTATTGTGACTAGCAAGTAAAATTATAGTAATAGATTAGATATCTGGGCTAGTGACGTCTCGCAGCATAACGAAAAATCTTTATTTCTATACACGTAAGTGTTCTCCGTCTTGAGGTTGCTTTACATCATTCCAAGCTAGAGATGGTTAAACATGCAAAGCGGCGTCTAGTATTCGGTCCCACTCATTGAACTCTTAAATGCAAACTGTTAGCAACAGGAATTACACAACAAAGAAAAATCAAATCTTTATGGGTTTTTAAGGATTTCCGTCCCACCTTACTACAATTCTGATATAATAGAGTTCATAACTGCGTGCAGTTGAAAACTCTTTCAATTGAACCGAAACACGATCAAGACACATATAAGATTGATATCTGTAATATGCTTTCCGGAATATGAAATTGAAGGCATGTTTCCCATGTTTATAAAGTCGCGGCCGCAGTATATCGTTCATAATACAATTTACTAATTGAACAAATATTTTAAACAACAATAGAAGGTCATTGTCATAAAAAAAAAACAATTAACACATAATTTTATAACTTAATTAGTGTTATTGCATTATTAACCGCAAATAGCTTCCGTTTCGAATGTAAAGTATACTTTAGAGAACAAGATTTTCTTTAAGTTTTAAATTGCCACTTAAGTTGAAAATCATTATTAATATGGTCATCCTACCACCTCTGACTAGAAAATACAGGTATTGTTTAAAGGACGGTAAATAACAATAATTTCAATATAAGGTCGTTTGTTAGATAAAATAGTTCTTAAAGTAGGTAAACAGTCAAATGATTTTAATAACTATACTTATTTATTATTAGAGGATGATTGTTTTAAAATAATGTTCCGCGTCGTAACATCTATTCGTTAGCGATAAAGCCAAGCGTCAAGGCGCTTGGGTAATAATAATAATTGATTAAAACAACGCAAAATTACATAGTAACAAACTGATGATAGATACAATATAGGAAAGAATTTATATAAAATACAGTCAGTATAATATTTATCCTTATTAAATCAAATTGTTAATTTAAATTATTATTATTAGTTAATAATAGAGTCGCTTTTCGCATGATCGTTGACTTATTTCTTTCTAAGTCCACGACGAATTTCGATGTGGATTTATCAAAATTTAGATAATTTTTCCGAAAATAAAAATGTGAACAATATAAGTTTATATTAAAATAGCTTAATTAATTTCTTTTAGGCTATACCAATACATCAAACGAATTGACCACTCAATCGTATTACTCGTAACGTACAGAATTTTCCAAGATAAAATGCTTACATTTGATATATAATTACAAGCACATATCCAACTCACGCAATCAACGCTGGATATAATAAGTTTCTCCCACAATTAGCCTCGGGTTCTCCGCTTTTTAGTAAACGATATTTCTAGCTTTATATATCAGTTTTAATCCTGCTTAAAATAAAATCTATAAGTATTAAAGAATTGTTATAAAAAATCTTTCCATATTGAATAGTTGTATCAGAGATATTTTAATGTATTTAAATGAGTCTATGATAATTGATAAAATTTTGTTGTGCGGTAAGTTAAACTACTCCATGGACATCTGCAACACTAGAAGGCTTACAGTTTCGCTGGCGGCCTTAGAAAACCAAAAAACTTTTTTTATGCGATTAATAGCAAGACCGAAATGGAAATCTAAATATTCCGCAAACTATAGTGTTTACACACCAGCAGTTAGTATTGATTTGACCACCAATCACAGGGAAAATCATCAAATAAATATTTGATAGATGATATGAGGATAATCTGACACGAAATATATACAAATAATTAAATAATAAAAACATGTTTTATTGAAGCTTCTTTGTCATTAAACTTCAAGGCTTAAGTCCTCTTTTTATTGAAGTGTTAGTGTCTTTAGATTCCTAGAAATAGTTCAATTAGACAAGAAGCAATAATGTTCTTAAAAATATTGAGTAATATGAGAGATTCTAGACTACAACCTAAAAAAATTATAGTAGAGATGACGTCATAAAGGGCAAGCTAGTCGAATACAATCAAGGATATCTAAAAAAATAATACCGAAATATGTATATAAATAATATTATCATAAATGTCGATTTTGCCTGAAAATAAAAAAAAATATAATAAAAATATACACGTACATAAAAATAAAATCCAAATATAAGAAATAAGATTATTAAAAACTAAACTTAGCGGTAGGGCAATACAATCTGGATAAGTACCACCCACTCATCAGATATACTACCGCCAAACAGCAGTACTTTCAGTACAGTATTGTCACGTTCCGGCTTAAAGGGCCGAGGTGGCCCAGTGGTTAGAACGCGTGCATTTTAACCGATGATTTCGGGTTCAAAACCAGGTAGGCACCACTGAATTTTCATGTGCTTAATTTGTGTTTATAATTCATCTCGTGCTCGGCGGTGAAGGAAAACATCGTGAGAAAACCTGCATGAGTCTAATTTCAACGAAATTCAAACATGTGTATTCCGCCAACCCGCATTGGAGCAGCGTGGTGGAATATGCTCCAAACCTTCTCCTCAAACGGAGAGGAGGCCTTTAGCCCAGCAGTTGGAAAATTTACAGGCTGCTAATGCTAAAAAAACAAATAAATGAATTAGTGTAATTACAGGCACAAGGGACATATCCTCTTAGTTCCCAAGGTTGGTGGCGAAATGGCGATGTAAAGATTGGTTATAATTTTTTACACTGCCGTTATCTATGGGCATTGTTGCCTACTTACAATCAGGTGGAACATTTGCTCGTTCGATTATTTATATAATATAAAAAGCAATCATCAAGATGACACCATCTCTGCTCAGTTTCCTGGTGTGCGTAGTATCTTGCAACCAGGCGTTGCTTGTAATCTTTTTTTTTATAAAAAAATACAGTATTATACCAATTTAACCCTCAGACTTCATATTTACGTCACAGTTTTTTTAGTCGACTGCGGCATTGATATATATATATATATATATTACAATCATTCGACTCATACGATTGCTATATAAAATTATCTTTCTTGTTTTTCTGTAAGGCACGAAATCTTTTTGATACTCTGTTTAAATATGCCAAAGGTTATGTTGGGTTCTGTGTTAGTGTAATCGAGATTGACCTCTGGGGTTTTGTTACTCTATATGTAAATTATGATCTCAATCAAGGTTCGACTATCCGTATCAATGTGATTGCGATCATAATATGGATATTCTGTGAGTAAATTTTCAAATACTATTATTAGTTTATTTCTATTTTCATTGAAAGTTAATAAAAATTACAAGATCGGAACAAGGTGTGAACCATTTATATATTTTTATTATTATATATATCGAACAGATTTCGAATATTTTTTTAAACTTGCTAAAGTAATGTATAATATTTTGAAACGCTAAGTAAACGAACAAGCACTTTGAGTGAATAAATGTTGTGAAATTAAAAATGTAAATAATTAATTAAATCTTATTAATAATTATTTACTTGTACGATATAGTCACGTGCGTTGATTTAATTAGTTGTACGTATATGTTTCAACGTTCACAAAAATGTGGTCGATTACTTATAATTCAAGGATTTTGAAGCTTAAATGACAGACGGATAACATAAAAAAGTATAGTATTTTTTCTAAAAAAATTAAAACTGATTCTTAAATCCTCAACTAAATTTTATTTTCTTAATTGTATTGTTCTAAAATCTTGAGGCATTGAAAACACTTAATATACCTTTTTTTTAATTTTGCGAGTAAATTTACAAAAGCACACTGCCCGATATAAATAAATTAACAATAATAAAGATTAAATAATATTATAATATAAGTATATAATAATTATGATATTTGATTTCAGTACGCCGCGCATCTTAGAATTCAAATGTATCATTATTTATGTATTTTAATAGTTTCTTTTAAGTAATATTAAAAGAACTAGTGTGTGACCAAAAAAAAAAACGAAATTGTTTAAAAATACACAATAATAGATTTATGTGAAACAAATACGAGTGTTCATACTAACGTATACGTGATGTATGTATCTTGACGTATGGACAATAGCCTCGCTAAATTTAACCAGTGTTATTGCATTTATTTCAACTAAAACAAGCCCGAATTACATAAATACCTTGCAAATTTTCTGGTCGTCCAGTATAACGAGTTCAAACTTAAATAAACGAACCTGCTTTAATACGAGTTTCACCTTGATTTGACTATTCACCTGCTGTTCAAATTATTTTCATTAATAATATTCAGGGTAAATGTATATGATGGACAAAGGCTTCTACATCCGTTAAGCGGAAGTCCTCATTTTTAATTTTATACAACATGTATATATTCTTCTGATGATTCGTATTTTTTTATGTCATTGCTGGCAAACGAGCAGGAGGCTCATCTGATGGAAAGTGACTACCAACGCCCATGGAAATCCGCAACACCGGGGGGCTTGCAGGTGCATTGCCGGCCTTTAAGAAAGGAGTACGCTCTTTTCTTGAAGGTTCCCAAGTCGTATCGGTTCGGAAAAACCGCCGGCGAAAGCTGGTTCCACAGAGTGGTCGTACGAGGCAGAAAATCTTAATTGTATAAATCATGATAAACTCGTTTTAAATATACTATTTCTGGCAGCATAAAAAATGTTATTTTGGAAATCGATATCTTAGGCTTATTTTAGGTTTAGTTTAGTAAGTTAAGGTAAGATCAGAGGTATTATGAGTATGATTAATATTGTTACTGATAATTTAAGAAATAGTCTTTATACACATGTGTTCGGGAAAAATAGAATATTTTCGAAGACTGTGATATAAATCTCTGATAATTTGTGATCAATATTTATACTTCAAAATATTTTCTAGGAAAACGCGTTCGTTTTTCGTATGTTACGAATCAATAATAATTTGATATAAGCACTCAAACGATCATCATAATGATCAGTTTTTGTTTTATTTACGTCAATTACGACTGCGGTTACGGCTTTAGTTAATGCTTTGGTGACGAATAACTTTTTGTCAATATTTGCTGGTCAGTACGTACATGATGTAATCGTTACACGAATTCTAAATTAAATATATATATATATACACATATATATATATATATGTTTTATATTATCGGTTGTACATAATAATTGATCTTAAATATTGCTTAAAGTACAATTAGGGCGAAGACATCTCTTCCGCGTCACCCAGACTAGCCCGCCAGCCAACCAGCCAACCAGGCATAATATAACAAACCAATTTTTAAGGACTGACTTTATTTAAATCTAATTGAAGTTCTAAATTTAAATTTAAGAATTTTTAACGTTTATTTAAAATCATTGAGTTCTCAAACGACTTAAATAAGAAAGATGTACGCCGTACCTTTCTTCTGTATATATTCCACGATTAGAAACACGAAAACATCATGACTGATTTGGTTGATGTCAGCCACATTTGATTGAGCTACCTCAATGGTGGCCACGTGGCCTTGAACATGTTTCTTCTTGGGTGAGTTTTCTGCTAAATTACAATATTTAAAATAAATCGGATTTTTTTTATAGAAATCGCTTCAATAGTATAGTATTGTAGTTTACATTAACGCTCACTTATCGACGTTCGCCCACTTCCTTAACTAAACCTAACTTTGGCTCAAATTATTTGACACGAACTATTATTCCTTATCAAAATTATTAACAATAACACTTTAAATAGCTTTGAATTACGTATAAAACCTTGTTAAATAGTTAAGTTATAGTTAATTTCTAGCACTTTATGTTATTATAAAAGTTGATGCATTATTTAACAATATTTTCAGAGTGTGGTTGCTTGTAAAAGAGTTTATAAGGATAGTTACGAGTCAATTAGTTTTTATCTTTCATGTTAGTAATTATTTTTACTAAGTAAGTCTTATGTGTTCATTATATTATTATTATTATTACCATTGTTCGGATTTATATTATGATATTTATCGAGGAATATTCGAAATATAGGAGGAGGACTAACCGGTCCGGACAATTATCACCATGATGAATACGTTTCAAAACCAAGCCTACGATTTCGAAATATGTTGAGAATATCTTGATAAATAATTAATAAAAAAGGATAAGTACAATAAAACGTCTTTTTATTGATAAATATTCAACATGTCCCGTGAAGACCGTCCGATCTCGATTCCCATCGTCATAGTGAAGAGACCTTGAAGTTAAACAGCTGTCTTCCTGAAAAATATTAAGTATTATAAATGACGTAAGTGAAACCGTAACATTTCATAACAATAAAATAGAGAAGCAACCAAATCTGTTATTTTATGGGAAGTCGTTGCCTGTTTCTCAGCAGGATATACATTAGTATCACGATCATGTTATCCTTAATACAGCATCGAGCGGGGAATACTCTTGATACTTGAACAAACGTGTTTTATGGAGAAAACAAGTCTGCGTAAAATGTAGGGTTAATTTATAGAATATTAATTTTAAGAAAATAGTTGCTGGTAAATCACACTCATTGGACATTTGTTCCAAAGCATAGGATTTCAAAAAGTATTTAGCTTGTATGCAGCTTATCATAAGGCAAAATATTCTGTACAACATTATAGTCGATCAAAAAGATTGCAGTTAATGTTCATCGTTTTTCATACAGGATACATAAATATAATCGTATATGATTATTGAGTTTCTTGTCTTTTGTAAATATTTACTTGCATATAGTATATTTTGTATGTGCGTAGTAAAGTCGAAATGTAAACACTACTCGGAAATCTATCCTATTGAAAATTTAATTAATTTTTAGTTTTAAATCGATGCAACATAATTAAATAATCAGTTAAACGAACCAAATAAAGCCAAAACCAGACTTGACAATATAGACAAAGGTCGTCTGGTTCATAAATTTATTCTTCTAAGTCTACATTAGAAGAAAGTCGACAATCTATCATTGACATTGGACGCAACGCTCCCTAAAAGGCCTTAATGATCTCAGCCACTGTTGCAACGTTCTAATAAAATATACATGATAAAATAATATACTTATAAAGTATATAGTTTCTTAAAAGCTTGTACCTTGGAGTGACTAAGCCGAAGTAATTGTACCGGAGTGCCGGTAGACGTCACAAAATTGCATTATTTTCATGTTCCGTTTCTATTCACTCCACGGCTGTGCTATTATTTATCACGAGCCCAGGGTTATTTTATCTTTATATTTTATGTACCCGTTACCATGATTCTAAGACCGAAATATAATTATTTGCTGGTTAATATTCAATAATAAAACTTCAAACTATTCGAGATCACGTTAACTCGTTTTGTACAACTGACCACGGTTTTCTGACCAGCACACGTATACTATTGCGAAACGAAACGACATGCATTATCTCATTCAGTTAACTACAGATATTTAATTCGGTCAATGCGTTTGTTAAGAGAATTTATATTAACATATATTCAGAGAGAATGCTGTCAGTGAGTGCGCAATTTTTTATGGTATCGATTACTTATGTAAGACAATTTTATTATGATTTTAATGCAATTATTTTTTTGAAATAAAGGCGATAAATGATTTCGTGTTTTTATTAAATAATTCTAGACCGTAACATTCGTGTAGATTAAATAAAGATTAATTATATTAATTTAGTTTAAACTACTGTTATGTTCTCGTGAGAATAGTTCTTATCTTAGAATTAAATTACTATTTTTGATTCGATCTAATTTATTAATTTAAACAATTGGTACTATTATCAGATAATGAGCAAAATGATTTCATATATTTATGTTTTTACGTTATCTGTAATGCTTATTATGATAATTTCTTGAAACACGTGTCACGGTTACATACGAAAGTGAGATCAATGTATGAAATTATATATACTATTATGAAGAGATCTAGAGTCGATATAAATCACTTGAGAGAAATTGTCCCACCAAAATTATGGATTAAAATATGAGCAAACATCTTTGAGTTTAAATTTGCTTGATTTGTTTACGGTTCATTTCGTACTCGGTTATGACAGGAAACTTCATGAGTAAATCTGCTAGTCTCGTCTTAATTTCCAATTTCAATCAATTCGTGTCCAACCCGCATTGGGATAGATTCCTGTCTTAAGAGCAGAGGAGGCGTAACAGTAGTACATTTAGTAATTGTTACTTCTTTATTCTAACAATTGATCCACTCGTCAGAATCCTTTAGATATTAACTTTGAATGTCAATGTTTTTTTTTAATGAACGTGTGCGAAACGGGGATATTTTATCATGGTCGTGTTTAACGTTATTAACGTAGCTCTAAGTCTGTCAACGTCTCAAGATCTGATAAAAGCCTGAATGAAGTTGCTATTGTTTCAAAAATCGTTTTGTAAAAATGGTTAATTGGCATCAAAGTTAATTGACGTCTCTAAAAACAGCTGTTCACTAATATTATTTATTTTATTTATTTATTTAGTCTCTTTTTGGGTTCATGTTTACATTTTTATTAAAAAAAATGTCTACTAAAGTTTAACAGAAAGTCACAAAATAAAAGAATGCAAAGAAAATTTACAAAAAAAAAAATTCTTTTTGAGTCTGCTTTGGATACGCTCGAATCGATTTCGGCTGAATCGTTTTTTCTCTAACTATATACCTACTCAACTATATTTAATTAAATATGCGTCATAAAAGTATTAACTAGAATAATATAGAAATTCTACATCAATCGGCTTATCAGATTTAATGAGGCAGAAAAAAATAAACAACGAAAAATAGTTGTAGCGCTTTATTAGTATGATTTACGTAAGTTATTAATAATTTTTATATGCTTCAATAAATGCATATTTCCACTATAAATTGAACTCTTCGTTCGTTCTTTTTAATGTAATGAAATACTTCCAAAGAATATCTCATTAGTTTAAATATTTTCTTCAATTTATTTTGTTTCTCACGTTTAATAAGTTTAAGTAAAAAATAATTAACTTAAAAATATTTCCTGAATAATTTTGATACCTTTTTGCGAATTGAGTAAAGGTCGATAAAGTCATCTGCTTTTCCTAAGAAAAAAACGATAGAAAGGCTAAATAGGTTTTATTTAGTTTCATTTAGTTAAGCGGATTGGAAATTGAATTAATTTCCACCGATGGAAGTACGAGTACGATGGTAGGTGGTCATCACCCATAAGCATTGGCACTGTAATAATTATGGCAAAGTATTTTTATCAGTCCCTTTATCTCCAATACGCTAACAACTTTGGAAACTCAGTAATTATGTCCCTTGTGCCTGTAGTTACACTGGTTCACTCACTTTTCAAACCGGAACAGAGTAATATAAATCGCTGCTTGGCGGTAGAATATATGATGAGTGAGTGATACTCAGTAGGGCTTGACTTGAAAGGATTTTGACAGGCGACTTTGATATATTTGTAATATTTTATTGATTATCGTTCGTCACTGCTAAGTTGCGTGGCTAAAATAGCGACTTAATAAGTATCAAACAACCTAATTATTTTTTTTCATAAGCGTCGCATATTCGATAAGGGGATATATTTTATTTCTTTTATGAAGCATTTTATACAAAAAGCAAGAATGCGGATGAACGAAATGGGTCAATTTATAATGGTCGACACTGACTTTAGAGTTTATATTCCAAGAGGCATTAGTCATTATTGATACCGCCTATGTTTTGTCAGCTATGGTTCTCTCGTGTCTATACTGGTTCAGTTACTTTACATAAAAAAAAAATGGGGTTTATTAGGTGTTGCATTTAGTGAACGATAAAAAATTAACTCTACTCTGAACTTATTGTAAATATGTATACGTTTAATGATCATTATATGCATAAATAAATTAGTTATTATAAATTATGTATAATTATAAAAGGTTTTGATATATTTATAACGAGATGCCACTTCAAATCTACGAAAACGCACATACTGTTTTATAAATTGTGCAGAATTATGAGTAAAATTTTATTACATAATTTATAAAATCTATTAAATTATTAGAGAAATTTTATTAGTCAATAATAGTAGGTGGTTTTTGACAATCCCTGACCTTGTTCAGTCGAGCACATTTGGTGTCGAACGCAATTGAAAACCAGTAGCCCAATGAAAATATAGCGCTATATCTCTATTAATAGAATTCATCTACAGAAGAAGAAGCTTAAGAATACTTTGATCGTTAATGATATCAGAATCTACAAGTCAGCTAGCTATCGAGAGAGATTATAGAACAATACCTCGAGAGCGGAATAGTTAATTATCAGCCATTTTCACTTTTATAGGTGGTTGACAGTTGACAGACCTTGTATAAACGTTTTAATTATAAAGATAGTCTATTCTATATAATTAAAACGGCTGTACAAGTTATACAATAATTTATCTATAGGTAAATATTAATTAAACATTATATATATATATAATGCATAGCGCTATATAGCGCTATATGCTCGATAGATGTGAGCATAACATAACCGATGTCATTGATTACTAATAACTGTAATTGATTATCAGTATTCTGACATGCATGATTATATCCGACTGTGGTAAATGGATAAAATATGTACCGAGCTAATAGTATGTCCTGTCTTGGTCCCTCGGTTCTGATTGAAGAGAATGTAGGCTAGAATTGTTTGATTATAGCATTAGTTAGAGGACAAAAATATGTATATAACCACCTGTCAGTCGTATAACTGGCAATAAGCTTAGGTGATGAAATCGTTGGCACTAGACGTAAATTAGTATGAATTATCGAATCAAATCAAGGCGAGTTGTTCCGTTTTTTGAGTTAGTGATAAGTTTTCATGCCTGATAAGTAGTTGTTAGAGAGATAACAAGTTGGTCCACTGCTGTGTAAAACGGAACTTTTTTTTACAAGAGAAGCGTTGATGCTTGTCGAACTCTGCGCTCTTTTGTTAAAATTCACGTGTTCTATCTACTCGGCCATCTCGGTGACTCTTATAACCTCTTTTATTTTTCTGTAATTATGAATGCGATCTACGTTTCGTTTTTGTTTTATAATTCCAAATTTGAATAGGTTTAAGTAAATAAAAATTATCAGAGATTCCGCTTAATTTCGATAAATGTGCTTAATTGTGGGAATTAATATTTGAAAATGTAAAATAATTGCATATTATTTGAAGGATTATAGTAGAAGATTGGATGAATGATCAAATGCAAAAATGAGATTATCATTATTATAGTCATAATCATAATAATTACTTATTCAGACTTCATTTGCGTAAAGGATGTATGCAGCACGCGACACGCACACATACAACGATTTAAAGAAACCCACACACTGTGCCGTAGAGATTTCTTGTAATAAATATAGTATAATTAACACCCACACACTAAACTAGAATATTACTATCATTTATGTTTAATCATTTAGTGAACCTGACCTCCCTAGGGCGTATATATTGTCGTTGACCTCTGATTGTGCCCGCAGGCTTCGATCATACTTATCGCGATACTTATCAAGAATGTTACAAACTAGAAGTGACATGGACAAGACATTTAGTATAAAAAAACAATTTAATCAAAAGCTCTTACTTAAGCCGTAAAAAGTAAAAAAACGTTTTAAAAAAATATCTATATTTATACTAGTTTTCACATATTTCTATACAGCTTAGGGTGGGGCGTGACCAGTATGGCCTTTTCTACATTCTTGGCAATATGTTTGCAAAATTTTACGACAATAGATTCAGTAGGATGTGAAGTCGCAACAAACAAATAAATAAACAAACTCACTTTCGCGTTTATAATGTACTATTTGACATTGAGGCTTTACGCATAAAATTAAAAAAAAGTTACTAAAGGCACACATATTGACACTCCCCATCCCTCGATGTGTGAATTAAAAAAGTAGCCTAAGTATGTCCTTTCCCGGGACTCAATCAAGTCATGAGTTAAAAGTTATAAATCTTTATTCTATGTAGAAGCATTATAATTTCACCGGTTCGATTCAATTCAATTATAATACACGCTTGAGAAAGACCTGAAACAAACTGGCGAAATAAACATATACTCTTTCTATGTCATTTCTAAGATACTTTCTGTTCAGAGGTAATAATGCAATTTTGCAAATTGTATCGAACTGACATTGACCGTATCGATATCGTTCGATTAGTATGTAGGTAGATTAAAAGATTGGAAGTTATTACATAATAAAAATTAAAATAAGTAAAACTTGTACGTGACTGGTTTTCTTTTTTTTTCTTATTTAATTTTGGCATTTTTGTCCTACATAGATACGTCAGTCCCATAACTGGTTGTTAAAATATTAATGTTAATAATAATATATATTAATATTGACAACCTCCGTGGTCGAGTAGTGTGTACACCGGTTTTTATGGGTACGCCACTCCGAGGGTTCTACTCCCGGCCGAGTCGATGTAGAAAAAGTTTACTAGTTTTCTATGTTGTCTTGGGTTTGGGTGTTTGTGGTACCGTCGTTACTTCTGCTTTTCCATAACACAAGTCCTTTAGCTACTTACATTGGGATCAGAGTAATGTATGTGATGTTGTCCAATATTTATTATTTATTTATATATTGAAAAAAAAAACACCTAATCCTCAGCAGTTTTAAACGGATTATTTTCAAAAAAAAATCTTAGAGGTACAAATATTGGATATCTGCATATTGATAGAAAAAAAAAACAGTGCTCCACCTTTTCCTTTGTTTCTCAGCCGATTTTATACCTATATTTTCTTGTTTAGTTGATATCGATGGCATTAGTGTTATAAATACAAACCTTATTTTTTTTTGATAGTAGGATTCCGGGCATTTACAGAATACAAGTAAGATTGAAGAGGTAAATGATTAATTTAAAATTTCAATCCAAAGAAAAGGAGTCACTGATGCCGTATTCTGTGATTATGAAATTGTGTATATGTGATTAGATATACTAATATTGTTAGTATATCTAATTATTTTAAAGCCAAAAAGCTGAACATCATTTTATCAAATTTTGCTTAAGTGGTATGAACTAACCTCCAACTTCAAGCAAGGACAAACTACTTATTTATGGCTAATGTCTGACGTAGATTAACCCCTATATTTGTAACTTCACAGACATGTTGTCCGTGTCTTTTGTTTAGGTATCTCCTATTTTTATTTTTTTATTTAATTTGCATATTATATTGCAATATATTTATCACCAGAAATATTACATAAAACCTTATATATAATTTTTGGGACTTATTAATGAATTCTGCAAACCATTTATTATCATTATCAATCGTGTTGTGTGACAAAGATAAAAATAAAACAATGTGACAAATCTATTTTTTGTTTAATTATATTTTTTTAATGTTTGAAAAATTTAATTATTCGAATTCCAAACAGGGATGGATGTGTGACCTGATGAATATCACCATGTAAGTTTGAAAGGACTTATATCACTTGGGTTGTCGATATAAAAATATACATATTACAATTAAATCGAAATATTGTTTTATCATTCGAATTTCGGAATGCTTTGTTGTTACTTATTAATGTTAAAAGCACGTGAACGTTGGAAAGGACATTCTAAAAGCCGTCAAACAGCTCCGGCCTTTGAGACAGTTTGGCGTAATACGCTCGTTGTCTTTATTAAAATATCTCATGCATATTTTATTAAATACTATACTGCGATTGAAACATTTTAAGCATTTGGAAAAAATAAACTTTATAATTTCCAAAGATTTGTTCATGCCTATCGTGTATTCTATGATCAAGTTTGATAGTCTCATGTGCCTGCGTGCTATCTAGACATCACATACACCTTCAAGATTACGATTTGATTTGCTTTTTGTGTTTGTGACTTTTTTGTTGGGTACCGGTAATCTTCTTTGTGTAGTTAGTTGCGGAGTTCTAGATCGTTACGCCGATTAATTGGTAATCAGCTCTTGAAGATATTTTGCAATTCAAATACTTATGTACTAAATTATACATACAAATACAACTAACAATCTATACAAACATACCTAATATTAATATTATTAAATATTGAATTAAAAAGTAAGTTTGATGGAGTAGTGAATCTGATCGATTCATCAGACGATGCGAAATGTAAAAAAAATAACAATCAATATTATCAAGTCTCCGTCCCACAAGTATAACTCGGACTAGAATCTTCACTAACAAATAAATATATACAACATATTTGTAAAATATTAACAAATATGTTAGTTAATAAGATATTTCGCATAATATAAACGAGTCTAAATTTAAAAAAAAAAAAACATCTTAAAAAAGGCACGTAAACTGATAATCTCGCTCGTTTCGGAGGGAAATATTTTGTGCAATTTATCAAATGTTTTGACAATTTGCATTTACATTTGCTATAAAGTGCAATAGACAATATATAAATATACGGGGAGACGGCAAGATTGTTTGGTTCGGGGTCACCATCTTCGTCATACATATTCACGAAATAATACAACAAATCGATAGCTGTGTTATCGTATATTGATTTTTACAATATTTCATAGGCCGCGACAACATCTGTCATCTCTTGTCATCTCTTGTCATCTCTTGTCATTCCTTGTTTTTTTTAACGACAAAGAGCGATTGACCTCACTGGTCATCCAGAATAAAATCTCAAAGCTAAGTGATTACAATTATTAATAATTATCATCATCTCTTTATCACACACAAAATTGTGATTATTTAATTAATTAATGCATGGTGCATTAAAGCTAAATTACATTTTCAAATTTTACTTTTCGAAATAACGCTATTAAGTTGATAGTATTTTGCTGACGCTTCCTTGTAAATATCATTTGAGATTTAAATCTACCGCCAAGCGATAATTTCGTGAATACAATTTTATTATATTTATATGTAATAAGAACTTATTTGTTTTAATAACTTAGACAAAAAAGTCTCAATTATATTTATTAAAAGTCTCAGATTTAATGTCATAGAACAAAGATATAATATATAAAATACGTCTATGTTTATTTTATACATTAAAATAAATTTATTTATTATTTTTGTAGGAGTTCTCCTCGCATTATTATTACTTCCGTACTATATTGTGTATTATTTTATAGCTTTGTTTCTTGTAAATTTTGAAAATTGAATCAATATACGAATAATTTATACAATATATATGTGAATTTAAATCTTATTTACACATGAATAAATACCACTTTTTTCATTAATATTTATAATATATTTTTTCTCGTTTATAATTAATTGCATTTCTGTAATACGCTTCACCGTCGATATTTATGTAATAAGATCGAATATAAATCAAATTATGGAGATATCATTGCATAATAGTTCAATTGATCGAAATTAAAGGTAGGCGTATTTTATTTTAATATATCTACTAATATTTACATGGACAAGCAAATGGAGCATCTTTTCATATCGCCTATGCACCACCAAACTTAGAGATAAATGATTATGAGCACACCATGGCCATAAAATCTTCATACCGGAACTCAACAATACTAAACATTGCTGTTTGGCGGTAGAATATCTGATCTGTGAATGTAATCTACTCAGACGAGCTTGCACAAAACCCTACCATTAAGTGAAATCGATTATTTATAGATTAAATATCAATCGAAGAAATTAACATCAACATCGATAAAGTTTTTAAATTGCTCGATATGATTTGACATACATTGTTGTTCTTATTTTAAAAATCCGACTCTAAGGTTATTAGACGTCTCTTACGTTAAATTTAAATTGTTCTGTATGGACATTACCGTCAATAGTTAGGCAAAAGGGGACATAAGCCTGAATCGCTAAAAGCAAGGCCACTCGCCTGACCTCCCGCTTTTAAGGCTACGTTCAAATCGCGGCAAGTCGAGTTAGCACTCATGATGAAAGTTAACAATAATGAAGTATTTGTTTTAATTCATTTTTTAATTTTACAATATGTTAATTGAAGGAAGTTAAGCAATTATTAGTTTCTGTCTTACTACACACACACATTTATAAGAAGTTTTCTTATTTATTATAAATTATAAGAAAATATAAAAAATACATTTGTATTTAAATATCTCCTGGGGTTAATTACAAATGTTCCAGAGTTTTTTATACATCCAAGAATGATTTTTTTTTTATGATGTCGGTTGGTGGACCAGCAAATTGGCCACCTAATGGTAAGTGGTCACCGTCTCCCACAGATAATGACGCTGTAAGAACTATTAATCATTCCTTACATCGTCCATTCGCCATCAACCTTGGGAACTAAGATGCTATGTCTCTTGTGCCTGTAATTATATTGGCTCACTCACCCTACAAAACAGGATAACAATACTGAGTACTGCTGTTCGGCAGTAGAATATCTGATGAGTGGGTGGTACCTACACAGACGGGCTTGTAAAAATCCCTACCATCAAGTACAGTACTTCACCTCCGAACAGGAAATTAATAATAAAAACATATTAAGCACATTTTAATAGCATTTAAGTTCCTTGTCGATTCTACCACTCAAACCATATTGATGGTAGCTTCTCGTATCTGAATCGAAGGATAGGCATAAAAGTAACGATTCGAAAAGAAAAAAAAATAACAACCACAGACATTAATAAACGAGCGAAATTTTCTTTGCCTTACTGAAAAAAAAAACATTTTTTTATTTATTGTAATTTCTCGACGTGCTATGCGTGCTGTTTTTATATCATATAATTATTAATTGTTATATGAAATTATGCAATTTGAATGTTCCTGTATTTTATAGCATTCCAGTTCGAATTTTTGTATTGCCAATTTGCAATGTCGACAAGTTTGCACTGCACTCTACAACGACGACTTCTTCATTGCCTCGGAGTTCGTTTTGTTGTATTCATCAACGTGGGATTCGGGGTTACTTGATCTCATCATCTCTATTATGGATCGTCATTTTGAATTTGTTACCCAAAAATATTTAGTGTCCCATTGGCAGACCCATTTGAGCAATCATGAGTCTCCCCATAGTTTTCGATCTCGGTGTAAAATAAGAGGTTTTTCGTACCGGAGATAATACTACTAAACCAATATACTTAAAAACTTATAGCAGAAGATACAGTGCGTTTTAGAGAAGGTTTTTAATGTATACTTATTTAATAATATTATTAAGTAAGTATAGCAGCGTTTCGCAGTTTCGCCGCTATTGACTATTCAATTCACAAGAACTAATTTCTGTCCTTGTTATATATATTGTGTTTATGTTATTGTGTAGCATTATTTTCTAATAATAAATAACTTTAAAGATTGAATATGTATTCCAAACCGGGTAGTAATTTTAATGTCATTTTGTGAAATTCATATTAAATTCGATTGAAAAGTGCTTGTAAGGCTTTAGACTAAATTTATATATTTATTTTGTATCATTCAAAGATTTATTTTTTCATTTAATACTTCTCAGTTCGTTTCGCTATAAATTTTGTATGATTATAAGTTAATATATTATTATCACTGGCAACAAAGCAAAAGCATTCTGAGATCAATGGTCCACTGCAGTTCGGCAAGTTCATTTGACCTTTGTTTAAATTCATAATATTTATAAAAATATTATAAGCACCTCGATAAAAGCTATTTATACATTTTTAACGACATTGATCAAGAATTTATAATAATTACATACTTTATTATTTATAGTTACATACAAATATCATGAAACAAACAGCGACAAGTTTACATATTAAAAAAACCTATATATAGTATTTAGGTTAACAGGTAAAAAAAAATATTATTAAAAGAATTACACAAATGCGTAACAAAACCGTAAATGATTCAAACACAATTACTAAATACGATTTAATCGTGAAAAAAACACATGTCAGTACCATTTTTAAATAGCCTATACCAAATATCTTATATCTGTATACTTATTATAATCTTTAACATACGAGCATAAAATAAACAAAGATTCAAGTGAAAAAATTGTTAAAAGTTTTTAAAAAAAGACTTCACAAACAAACATAAAGAATAAACTTATGACCTTATTATGGAATTCGTCGCTCATCGTTTTGTGTATCACTTAAATGTCAATGTGTTTTTTTTAAAACAAACAGTCTAACACATTCGGAGTCCACTATCTTATAAAACGAATAAATTATATTGAAAAGTAGAGCTATTCTTTAAGAACAAATTTAAAATTCACCAAGAACACGATCGTAAAATGTCATAAAGATTCACGCATAAAAACAGCGTATAAACGTCACTAGTGAGATACGAAGTGATTTCTTAGTGAATATAACTATTGTTATTATAATTTATTCTAATATTATAAAGACGTTTTTTTAATCTGCTACTTATCTGATTGATATATCATTTTTACGCCATTTTAGTTAATCGTTTCAGGTCGGATATAACGGAATTTTTGTCATTCATTATGTCAATATGCCGTATATTTTTGATAACTTAAAAGCTGATGTAGTCGGAGAAGATTATTTTGTCTAGAAATTTGTAAACTCTACTCTAAACCAAAACAATAACAGGTTGAAGTATAAAAAGGTTGGTGTCAGATATTTGTAATTCTGGTAGCAAAGTTGTATCAAAAAAAAAAAATACCAAGTCAAAACAATAGCTGTAACTTAGTGTAATTTTTCAAAAGTTATTAATTCTAAGTAAATAATTTTATAAAATAATAGGAACAAGTCATGCAGTTCTGCAAATGCAGTAGAAATCGGGTGAAATCCTTATTTTACCTATACGAAGTCGGGACGGGTAACTAGTTTAGTACATAAAGACAATTATATTCGTTTCTTAAATCTTACCGCTTGCGACACATTCAATACTGATTTATCGTTTTAGCATTTGCGTTCAAACCGTAAACCGGTTTATAATAATTATTAAAAGTTATAACAAACTGAATAAAAACAAGAAATTCGTGTGCGAATGGATTAATTTTAGTATAACTTGATTTATTCTTACTTTAATGCGGAAATAAGACAATAAAGAAACATTCGGTTACGATGAATATGACCACACGTCTATTTTCAAGTGGGATAGTCCCTTTTTCATTCAAAAACCTCCGAACTGATTAAATTAAAGGCTTTAATTAATAAAAAAGGGCTTTCAATCATAAAGCAAATCATGATGTAAGCTTAACAAGCGGTATTACATGAAACATAAATAAAAAAACTGATAAAGTAGCCCTTTTTTGCTTCATTTAATATACTGTTATACATTTAAAAAATAAATAAATACTTGTATTATATAATAAATATTGATCTACTTTTGTTGCTACGCAAAAACTAAATATTTAAAGCAATGGATTTTTTATACAATTGATTTTTTTTTTCGTACTGGTAACATATCGTAACATTTATGTGTTAGTAGGGAGTGTGACCATTATTAAATATAACAACGCTTCTAGCTAAATATCAAGATGGTATTTTCCTGTCCGCTTTTGTATATTTGAGTTAATTTATTTTGGAATCTCCAAAGCGATATAATTACTATGTAGTATTTTTATTCATAATAAATAAAATGGAAGTATGCTGTATGGTGTTTTTAAAACAGAATCGTTTTTTCATTTTTGTAATGTATTAAAATAAGTATTAGATACTTATTACATTTAATAAATGTAATATCTTCCAATAGTACTGTTCCCAAGGAGATTTTCGGGAACTAACTCTAGCTTGGTTTGGTAGATAAGCACTTTAGAAGACTTTCATCCAACACTTGGTCTTAAGTGTAAGTAATGATTTATAAACGAAAATTATGCGCATAGCAACTAAATGTGGCACTTGCTAGATTTGAACCTGTTACTATATGGAATAAATTACGCATTTTTTCGGCTTTTAAAAACTCTTAAACAAATAATGTTATTGGTATATTTTATTTGTACATTCCACTCGACGTCAAAATCTTTATTTAATATAAAAGAAACATTATAATAACATATAGGTTGTAAAAAAAATCTACTAGCGATTAAGAAACATCTTAAACCTGAGTAGTAGTATATACTCAGTGGGATATCTGTTTAGCCAAGGTGCGTTATCAAATAAGTAGTCAATTTATTTACAATATTCTTTACTATGAAGCTGTAAAAAATGTACATCTCTAAAACTCATATTATAATATTAGAGAAATGAGCCTTTATTACGCAAAGTTTTTTGATTTAAATAATACAAAATGAACGTATCAACATAGTATAAAACATAGTCGCTTCCCGATGTATAAACGCTTAGATCTTATAATATACGCAACGGATTTTAATGCGGCTTTCAATAATAAACACATTGATTCAAAGGAAAGGTTTATAGGTGATGCATGTGTATTAGAATATAGACAGATGGACAGACAATAAACGTACAAGTAACAGAGATATAATATAAAAATCAACGTAACATAAAACAGAAATATTTAAAATAATTAAAATAACAATACAAATATAAAATTTTATTGATTAATCAATAGTCAGTTTAGTACATTGTTCAAAAAATCTGCTATTAACTATACAAAGAATATAAAATAATTGTTTACATTTTTGGCGGAACATTCCTTCAAGTCTAAATCCAGCTAAACATCCATTACAGTTGGGGAAAATTAAAAAAAAAAAATAAGTATGTATCATCAGCGATTAAGTCGATGAGTTTCACTGACAAAATACGGGTATTTACATAATCAAATTAGACTTGTTTAATTATGAAACGT
The DNA here is from genome assembly GCF_905147765.1 of Vanessa atalanta. Classification (NCBI taxonomy): domain Eukaryota; kingdom Metazoa; phylum Arthropoda; class Insecta; order Lepidoptera; family Nymphalidae; genus Vanessa; species Vanessa atalanta. The sequence continues at coordinate 4,539,277 of NC_061902.1, read as the reverse complement.
CACCTCGTCGTAAAATCCCAACACCAAACTAGCGCCATAGATAACGATAGCATTACCAATGGGCTATTCCTCCAACGAAATTATCAAATCATAAAGATAAGAGCTATTAAGACCTTATTTTGATAAATATATTAATTAAATGTATTGTTAAATTACATTTTAAATAATTGCTTTTGGTTTTGGCAAAATTGATCAATTCCAATATAATAGACAATTTATAAAATTTTAATTTTTGTAACACTATCTTGTACATTACTTGTTTGATCAATCTCCTTGAAAGTGCGCACATATATTTTTGGAACGAAGTTCTCTAACGCGGCTTACAGCAGAATGGCTCAAAGCGTCACGTAAGAGAAAAACGTTAAACCCAACGACCTGTCTTTTGACCTTTTCTCTCTCTGTCTCTTTCTATTACAGACGGTTTCATATAAAATTATTTAAACTTATTTTTAATACCAAATTTTATTTCTTGTCTTTAAATTATTCTCAAAGTTGTTAAGGTATTTCATTGTGCCTGTTTAATACATAAAATATAACGAGAGCAACTTCCATTTGGGTGTCCTACGACTCTTCACTGTTTTTTTTTTTTCTTTGAGTTCAAACAAACCCTGTGACAATTAGTATATACACAGGCAGGACAACGTGTGCGGGGTTTTTGCTCGTAGGTACACGACAGTATAAAGGTAAAAATGAATAACCTTTAACAACTTACCTTGTATTTTTCTTCTCTTTGCTTTATAAAACATTTAACGTCTCAAATGTGACAGGCGTACACATCAGGATATATGTATAGGTCTAGTAGGTTTTAAAATTATTATCAAGGCTTAAATAAGATACAGGGTGTTAAAGATCTAAGTTTTATTCGAACTATTTATAAGACCCGGGCTCTTTCCATAAGATAGATATAAAAGTATTACCAAATGTATTATTGATTACTTAAAGAACTAACATGAGAACAATGATTGGATTAGATTGGAGGAGAATTATACAATCCTATAAAAAAACCCCATTTTATTATTGGGTACTTTAGGTAACTAACCTTTACTATAGCTCACATTTAAGTCAGAGCTTACCAATCATAGTAAATAAAATTTACCTCATCCGATAATGGAGCTAGAAGGATAATGGAACTCTGCAATGTAAGCTTCCACTCTGAGCTCGTTTGGTATGTATCGACGAGTCCCGTATACAGATTAAACATGTTTTTATAATATTTAATTAGTCAGTAGATTCATTTGTCATTGACGTCACAACACGACACTTGTCAGCGGGTTTAACGTGTAGGTTGAATTGGGTTTTCACAATAAATACTTCGGTTCGAATTTAAACTATTCGATTGCATTAGCAAATTCTCGGAATAAGATTGTCATGATTTATTCGGTGTATGTAAGTATTTTAAATGGCATGTATAAACATTGAGCTTATGATTTTTTTTTTATCGTTATTATTATAGAGTCATATTTTTTGATTATTGAAATAAAATATGTTATTTATTGTTTATTCACGTGCCATATGAGATATGAGATTTTATAAAAATGCCCTATTTTATATATTAGAGGAATTTAAAGTTGAAGCCTTGAAGTAATAGTGCAGTGACCTTTCTAAAACACACAACCTCATATTTCTACAGTTTATTGTCTCAGCTGATAAAAATAGCTGGTTCATTATCGCTCATAGAATCAGATATGCGATCAAAACGACAAAACCTATTACTTGGTGGTAGGGCTTCTGGTTAGGGTACCACCCACTCATCAGATATTCTACCGCCAAACAACGGTACTCAGTATTATTGTGTTCCGGTTTAAAGGGCGAGTGAGCCAGTGTAACAGGCACAAGGGACCTCAAGTCTTAGTTCCCAAGGTTGGTGGCTAATGGCTATGTAAGGAATGGTCAATATTTCTTAGGAAACTTAAGTTTCAAACGTTTTCATCAAAAGCATTTATGTTGGTTATGCCATTTATTTTAAATAATTTAGCTATTATACTAAAATTTAGATTTTCGATAGGACTTGGTTAATATATCTTAAAGCGCCAGTGGTGACCACTTACCATCAAGTGGCCCATATGCTCACCCAGACTATACCATAAAAATGACAACTTTTTAAATTTGTTTTGTATTCAATTATTTAACCTTTCAATGTAAGCAGTTCACATTTAATATATTCAATATTAATTTGGACGTCATTCAAACAAGTTGTAATATTTAACGGCAACTATTTGTCTATTAGTATCGGCGATTGTTAGCGTCGTAGACGCATTTGCATTAATTAAAATTAATAGCGGGTTTTTCGGGTGTGTACGGAAAAAGTTGGACGAGATTCTGCCGCAATAATCCTTCTTAACTTGAAAGGATAAAACGTCGGTTTTCCCCGTGACCGATTGTTAAATAACACGATGTAATCACAGTATTTTTTAATAATATTAGTATTGAGACCAAAACTATGCGACCCTACTATTTTTTTTATGTTATAGGTGGCAAACGAGCCGGAGGCTCACCTGATGGAAAGTGACTACCACCGCCCATGGACATCTGCAACACAAGGGGCTAGCAGGTGCGTTGCCGGCCTTTCAGGAAGGAGTACGCTCTAACAGCTAATAGCTATTACAAGTTTACTTCTTTAGATGCCTTAATTTAAACATCGTTTCAAATAACAAAGTATTCACCGCAATTCTCATAATAAATATATCATACATGAAAAGGATACAATAAATAATAAAGATCTTTATCGTCAAATGAAAAACAAACCGCAAGAGAATGTCGCCCCAGCTCTTGAACTGGGCTGAATTTCAGGAAATAGAATATTCCCCATATGATTCCATAAAATACTAAATAATATTATTAAATGCGTTAATATGTGCGTGTGAGAGTGGGGTTAAGCTGTTCTAGGTATTTTAATTACATTTTCAAGATCTATATAAGATTGAATGAAATATTTGCACGGTAATATATGTTTTGAGTTTTTTATATACTTGTTAATACTTGACCTACATGTCAAAAACAATATCAACCGTTATGGAATTTAATTTTTTTTATATAAATACATAAATATTCATTGGGTATTTTTAAATGATTTAAGTACAAGTCGTTAAAATATTATTTGATAGTGGTATATTAGTTAAAAATCATCTTATTAAAAAGCACCATAAAACGTCTCTTTAAATAAAACTGGCAACTTTTACGCTGTTAATTCGCTGAAAAAAGTTTCTATTATATACATTTATTTGTAAACAAGAATTGACGTCTTTTCAGAAGAATTTCAAAAATGCTTATTATTTAAGTGGATTCGTATCATTTTGCTTTCGACAGCACGTCAATGCGACGTCACATAACAACGACCTCCGGTGTAACGGTGCCCACGTAATATTTGTTTACGTTGGTTTGTTCTACGCGATATTCTGTTTTATCGCAGATGAAAAAAAATATAAATTAACTAAAGGATTACATAAGTGATGATGATACGAATACGATAATTCTTCACATATCCTACGCAGGAGATATTATAGTGTTTGAATGTGTGCAATAATAATAAAATATTATAACCCTCTGAGGAGAGCGTTCGGCTTGAACAAAGATCGTTGAGATCTGCACCCTTATGAGCTAGACTAACGACGCAATTCATAATTAAGATAGGTGATGCTGGTTAAAACGTCTAACATCATCATCTCAGCTGGAAGATGTCCACGGCTGGACAAAGACCTCCCCCAAAGATCTCCACGAAAGCCGGTTTTGCGCTATAAGAACTACCATTGCTCACATCGCCAATGTGCTAACAACCTTGGGAGCTAAGATGTAATGTCCCTTGTGCCTTGAAGTACACTGGCGGCAAGCCAGAACACAAAAATACTGCTTGGCATTAGAATAATGATGAATGGGTGGTACACAGCTAGGCTTGCACAAAACCCAAAAAAGTAGAAGTGCATACTTTTTCCTTGTTTATTTTTTATTTTATTCCTCTCTAATCTCCACAGTGAAATTCTCACTAGCAGCCCGGAATCTGTAATTTCGTAGTGAAAAAGTATTTATCGGTACTTAAAACTTATAATAACTTCGAATACATATTATTAAACACAGGTTAAAAAATAATTTTGAGCGCGTTTCGCAAATACCTGTTTTGCCTATTTGAATCTTGTTTAGTCGTATATACCACGCATATACATATAATTCATTATGTAATACACGTTTTTGTATATTAGTAATAAAGTAATTGAATTTATTAATTACTTATTACTTCTGACATTGACATCTGAAAGCGTACTAATAAAAAGTATTTTTATTTGAATTATGTATCTGACGGTACTTTTTATACTTGTTAGTATCAGTAACACGTCAGACAACAAAAGGTATAAATAAAGTAGTATTATGTATTATAGAAAGTTCTGAACTTATTGAATTATTATTGTAAGAAATATTAAATCTTAATAGATTGTAATTACTTAACTAGCAAATTTTTTAAAGTCTGGTTCACATTAACAATCTCTTCTTCGTCGGCAAACTATTAAGGTTTAAACCATGCAATAAATCGAAAAGCTATTTTATTGACTGGCATATAAAATATAAAATTTTCAAAATAAAATCTAAAAGAAAAAAAAACTATTATTAAAAGATGAGCTAGGGTTCTTTATTTTTATAGCTAATAATTTACACATAGTCACACAATTAAAATTAGTACTGTAATCAAACACATTTATATTTTAAACCGTATTCCTTTAATTGATATCTCTTTTAATTCCGTTAAATGATTATATTTTGATATCACAAATGATTCAAATCGCAAAAAAACTGTAAGTTTACAAAATCATTGAATCATCAGAGGTTGATTTCTAATGATGTAATTAGTTGTATAAGTTTATATTTAGTTAGACGAAAAAGAAATAAAAAAAGTATATCATTTTAATAAAAGTATGATTTAAAATGCAAAGTATCCTTATAATATCTATTTCAAGGTTCAGACTAAACAATTTAGTGGCTTAACTTCTATACAAAGTTAACGCGTCCAGTTAATTGCGAACGTTCGAATGACCTACGTGAAACCTTCACATTTTATATTACCTCAGAAATTACGTTTTTCTCTCAGTGCGCCGCAGTTGTTCTCTTTGTTTCATAATGAAAAAAAAAGAAATGAAAATAATTATCCGTAGAACAAAAAAAAATTGTTCTTAAAGAGGTTTGAGATTTATTAGATAACTTTTTTTAGATTCATACTCTACAGTCAACCTTCGAGATTAGTTAATTTACAAATAAATAGACCGAATCTTTGTATATGTAATAAAAATGCTGCTAGTGTTATTCTTGTTTCGTTTTTTTTTTAATTTACAATATTCAAATGACTGTATATATTTATGTCAAAGATAGCAAAGTATAAATCCATGTTATTTTTATAAGGCACAAATACATAAAAAAGGAATTGTGTACGAATACAAAATATTAATTAAATAATATCGCTAACATATAATTTAGTGTTGTTGTAAATTATTACTAGTGAATTTAATGCGTGAATCATGTTAAAGTTGGAAGTACATATATAGTGTAAGTTAAATCGAATTAATCGAATAAACACTTCAATGTAATTATAATAAAAATATAGAAGAGACGTTTAAAATATAATATACAGGAAAGATCCTAAGATAAAGTTTAGACGAGTTTCGACCAAACGTGATAAAACATATTGTCGTAATTATATTATAAACACTTACGACTTTCTAGAACGATGTAGTCTTGTTGTAATAGTATGATAGTTAAATATTAAAAATGTATAAAAATTATTCACAGTATAAAGTCTTGAAGTTCGTACGATTGAACTAAATAATTATACAATGTGATGTAATTTAATACTCGATGTTTAGTAAATGTTAAATTTAACAGTCATAAAATTACATTTCGTAATCGTAGTGAAGTAAGCGATATTATCACTTATGATTTCATTTAAAATTATGCTTACATTTATTCATGGAATAAATATAAATTAATGGAGTTCGAACAATTATATAACGTAGCGAGTAAGTTAAATACATGGTCGTTCATTAATTAGGTATGTTCCGGATCTGTAGGCATCGTGTGTTGACCGACGTTTGAATACAGGATACAGCTGATAATCCAAAAGATTACTGTTACGGATACATTGCGTAATAAAGAGAACGAACGATTGGAAAATAAGACTACAGAGATTTATGGCAGGTTTTAAGTTGTTGTGAGTTTCTACTACGTAACCCCTGGATCTTTATACGTAAATTTAAGGGCTACCTTAAAAAAGAAAATAACCTATTAAATTATAGAACTATATAAACTGGTGCCAATGCGACTACAGGCACAAGGGACATAACACGTTAGTCCCCAAGGTTGGTGGCGCATTGGCGAAGTAAGGTATGGTTAATTTGGTATGGTTTCTAGCAGCGCCAATGTCTATGGGCGGCGGTGACCACTTAATATCAGTTGGCCCATTTGCCGGTCCACCTACCTATTACATAAAAAAAAAAATCAGATGATTTAATATAAATGTGTTCAAGTCATGACTATGTTACGGGATGGCCTACGGGCTATTCGCTTCATCGACTATAACACATTCGTCGTCAAAAGGCATTTCTGTTTAAGTAGTTGAAATTATATTTTTAAATTACTTAGTATTTTGTTAATTTAAATTGCCGTACTATTAAATATATTTTTGACAACTTAATATAATTCAAAATATTTTCTCTAAGTCGTATAATTAATATACGAACAAAAGTTTATAATATTTCTATGGATAACAAGCTTACTCCTAACGTTACATTAAAGTCAGGTCTTAGCTTATTTACTATTCATAATTTACATGTTATAATTTTTATTGTATATCAATTTACATGCTATTGAATATTTAACGCAAACCAAGAAGGTGATACTTAATTGCGACATTACTGGCCAGTATATAAATAATCTTTTGTCGTATGAAATAGTTTCCATGCGTTACGTTACTGCTTTGAAAATGTAAAACAATATTACGGTAAAAATAACTTGCCGAACTTCCATTCGCGTCGCACATCATATAGGTTGATATAAATTTGTTTCGATGATTAATCAAGCTTATCTTATCTATCTTTATCTATCGCTTAGATATACATATTAGTATAGCACATAATTTTACTCTTGAACTGATAGTCAAAATTCGGTTTGGAATAAATCAACATGTTTCATAATAAAGAAAAAATATACAAAAACATTACACAATTTGATTTTCATTAACCAATATAAAATATGGTATCAACGACCCGGACGCAATTGGACGCGGAAGTTTTGGCACACTTTCAGTAGGATTTGTCCAGTAGTGGGTAACGACTGGTTAATGATGAAAAAACAAAATAAATAAGTTCACTATCGTCGTAATCTATATTAATAAATTACGAGACATAATTGATTGGGGTTCCTGGCTGAAAAAACTACTAACCTATAATAATAACAGTGACAACAGAAAATGCAGCGTATTTAGGAGAAGGTTCCGTACACAATACGTGGTACATGATATGGCATGATATCTGCAGGCGTCTCTGCTTGATAAATTAAAATTAATTGAAAATAATTTTGTGTATAATCTTTACTTGAACCTTCAAGAAAAGAGCGTACGCCTTCCTTCCTCAAAGGCCGGCAACCCACCTGGAAGCCCCACGGTGTTGCAAATGTCCATGGACGGTGGTAGTCACTTTCCATCAGGTGAGCCTCCGGCTCGTTTGCCACAAATCACATAAAAAAGGATAAATATTAATGTACAAAACTAAGTTCGCACTTGACTTATTTAATGGGCATTATTTTACACCAAGCATCAATATCTATTATTGTTGTACTTTGGTTTGAGGACTGAGTGTGCTAGTATAATTAAAACCACAAGGGACATACATTTTAAGGCATTGTTGAACTTGATGGTAAGTTGACGCCGTAACGAATATTAACTAATTATTATTATTAAGTGAGCCAATTGCCCGACAAAAAATAAATACATAAATAACGTAAGCATTTGATATAATGTTAATATGATAAAGTATTTTTTTTTATAATATCACTGTCAGCTGCATTAAATAAATCCATTGCTAGACGATTATATTATTAAATAAAAGAATGTTGTCTTTATATGAAACAAATATTGTAATTAAAATGTTATCGATACACTTAAATATTCATGATTATTACAAAACACGAATAAAATTAACATCAAAACGTTATATGGCAGTTTTATTATTAATTATGACATTTCAAATAATAATATTAGGTAATATCCACTCATTTTTTATGAGTTTTCCTGGGATATTTCGGTGTAAATAAAAATGCTCAGCGAGAAGAACCAACTGTATAGAGATAAGAGTAAGTGTATCGTGTGAGGCGATAGGATTTTACAAGATGATCCCAGAAATAGATCAACAGCCCTTAGATTTAAATAAAAAAAAAAACATTGTGTGCAGGATGTCATTATACAATTCCAAGTAAGGAATTAAAACGATCGCTCCTGGCTGTTTCTGTATTATATTGAATATTATTACGAGATTAAAAAAGGGAACTAACGTCAACGACTTAATAAAATTAAACCCGGATTTTTCTATTCGTATATTTTTTTAAATCCATGAACATGTTACTGATTCATAGACCAGTCCCCTCGGACTTGCCGTTAAATTCTCGTTCTGATGTTGTAACGTAAAAATGATTAAATTTATACACCTAACTCAATGTATAGTACGGCAAGTTGGTGAATCTTGAGTTTCCTGCTTCGTAGTTGTTAAAATATCAAAACCATGACATTATGACGTTTCAGATTGTGACGTTTTACCTTTTTTTAATTTAACGCCAAATAAAAGAATAGTTTGGTTATATGTGAGCCTATTTGTAATGTCGACAAATATTTAAAAAAAAAATATTTGTTGATAACTAGAATACCATTAAAATATGTTACTCATTGAATTGTTTCATATTGGATCAAAATAATTTAATTTTTTTTTTTGATTTAATGAAAGTTACAAATACATTTAGATCTTGTTTTCTTTAACAATTATTATTAGTTAAGGCGTCACGGTTATTAGTTAAGGAGTCACAATTATTATTAGTTAGGACGTCATCATCATACGATCGATTATAACTTCTTAAAGTAAAAGAAATATAAATGAGTATACGGAAACAGAAAGTGAATTACTAGATCTCATATAATCTGCCAAGATCCTCGGTGAAATATTATATTACTTTGGTCAGCGCCTCCTAAGGGGAGGCTAGTAGACCGGAAGGGATATTGGCAGGGCGGAGAGGTGCTATGAGAAGAGTGAGGTAAACCTCCATTCTGTAATAAATCATATACCACTAGATGTCTCTGTGCTTCAAATTGAATTGTGCTGACGAGTTTTCCTGACTGAACGTATACAGGCTCGCAATTTCCAGCGATATTTAATGTTTGTATATTTTGTTTTTCAAAGAATTAACATATCCAGTTGTTTAGCTTTTAATCACCGTGTAGAAAGGGTTGCTAAGGTATTATTATGCGTTTATGATTATAAAATGGCACATACATGAGCTATATTTAAAAAAATCCATATACATTTTAAATCAAAACAATAACCAACATGACTGAATGAATGTATGTATATATTAAAGTAAGATTAGTTTTAAGGAACCATCGGCTGCTGAATTTCACCTTCGGACATCTCGTCAAAATTCTAAGTTTCATCGCACCACCTAGATGTCCGCCAGCCGCAAGCTTTCGCCGGCGATTTTTCCGAACCGATACGACTTGGGAACCTTCAAGAAAAGAGCGTACTCCTTCCTTAAAGGCCGGCTACGCACCTGGAAGCCCCCGGTGTTGCAAATGTCCATGGACGGTGGTAGTCACTTTCCATCAGGTGAGCCCCCAACTCGTTTGCCACATAACATATAAAAAAAAAAAACTAACTTTATGTGTTAATATGCATTATAATATAATAATATAATTATCATGGGAGATCCAATGTAAGATAAGATTATTTTGTTGTGTTATTAAAAATATAATTAAGAAAGAACAATTATATTAAATATTGTAGTAGTTAATTTATTACAATCCAAGTTATTAAGCTTTCAGTGACCAACCATTTTGTATTTTGCCTTTTGTTAATCTATTCAATTTAACACACATTAAGACATTAAGCAGTTGTGCAATTTTTAAGTTTAAAAGTCATATTCGTAAATGTTTACCTGTGAGAGTTTGTATATAAGCGATATTTTTTTTTATCGTCCTGACAGACTCCACTCCACCTGATGGTAAGTGGATGTGGAGTTCAAACGCGAACGCTAGATGACTAGTACAGTCAGCTAGAACAAGCTGCACTAGTCAGCCACCATGCCAGCCCGCAAGATGCCTCTTCACGCCTCGTTTGAAGGCACCTAGGTTATAAAAGGACACGTGTGCTGGTAAAGTGTTCCATTTTTTGGCGGTGCGACAAAGAAAAGAGATGCCAAATTTCATTGCGCGCAATGGAATCGATGTCACAGTTAGTTAGGGATATGTACATGACCAGTTAGGGACTGACGGCCATTGTCAACAGCGACTAATTAAATACGAGAAGAAAGAAAGAAAGAAGGTAGTAAGCAAGTATGCGCAATATATTTACCCGATCGTAGCCCGAGATTTGAAGCCCAGACTTCGGTTTCTGCAGACTTCGTAACGTCAAGACCAGCAGTTACCAATATGTATGTTTAAAATAAGTGTAATATAAATAATATCAACAATATTTTTTTCATTTATATTATTTGGTTAAATATCCGTAATAAAAAACAGATTAATATGTTTAAGTATCTTATATAATATTAATATATATATACTCGTATGTAATATGTAAATTTCCAAGTAACGAATGGATTATATCAATTGTATTATAATATTAATCATTTTTATAAGAAATTAATTTACATAATATCTATCAATAGGGTACAGTTTTTATTTATAATTGTTTTAGTGAGTAAAAGTGGTTGACCTCACGCCATTTTTTTTTGTTATCGGATAACGTTAACACACACATAATTCTAATTTGCCACTTTGTTTGAAAGTTAGAATGTTTTATTAATCAATAATCGTTAATCAGAAATGTACCTTATCTTTTTGTATATAGGTTCCAAATAAGAACAGAGTCGTAACGAGAAACGTTGGTCATTTGGCAGCTGGCTTGAGAGCTGAGATGATCGAGTGGTTAGAGAACTTATATCCGTTTAAACCGGGTAAATCCGGGCAAGCATTACGTATTTATTATCGTAACTATTTGGTAATTCATCTTGTCCTTTGTGTATTGAATAAGAAAACCGACATATAAATTTACATGGGTATCTACCAACTTGACTACCTGGTTGGTCTAGTGTATAGATATAAGCAGATCCTGAGGTCTTGGGTTCAAATCCCAAGATCCAAAAAGTTATTAAGTTTTTGTATCGTGTGTCCCATGCCTGGAAAACACATGAAGCCTACCCTACAAAACTACCGAAATACTTTCTGGTCGTGTCGAAATGTCTATCCAACCGGATTAGGAGAGAGAGGAAATAAAGAGTGTTTGCACACAAACTTTTGCACTATAATATGTCCTGCACAGTTGGATACTCTTCTTTGAGATTCCACGGCGTCGATATCATCCACCAGCTCAATGGAATTGACTTAGCAGACCGTTTCTGTAAAAGTACAAAAATGATTACGATACCGTTAAAGTAAATCGCTTCGAAATGTTACTCATACCATCACTTTGCATCAGATGAACGTCCAGTTGGTTTGCCCCCTACGCCATAATATTTATCACATATTTGTTTGTTGCTACAAATTATGTAAATGTTTTACAAAGAAGCGCCTTAAGAAAGCATTAAATGCAATTTTGGATGTTGTAACTTACTGTATATTAAACCTTACAATATTACATTACATTAGCAGCCTGTAAATTTCTCACTGCTGGACTAAGGACTCCTCCCACGCTGCTCCAATGCGGATTCGTGGAATACACATGTGGCAGAATTTCGTTGAAATTAGACATAAGCAGGTTTCCTCACGATGTTTTTCTTCACCGCCGAGCACGAGATGAATTATAAACACAAATTAAGAACATGAAAATTCAATGTAGCCTGCCTGGGTTTGAACCCGAAATCATCGGTTAAGATGCACGCGTTCCAACCACTGGGTCATGTCTCGACTCTCAACCTCACAACATATATTTTATTTTAATTGGAAATACAATGATTATTAATTTCAATTTGCTTTATTTTTTTCTTAAACTCTCGTTCAATTTGTCAATTCCGAGTCTCTTAGACATCGACACACCCTGCCTTACAATATTACGTTTATTAACAGGGCGATTAAGGTAATTTCGAAGCAATTTCTGACAATTACCTAAACTAAAACCTAAAGTTTCGATATCATGAAGTTGAATTGCTCTTATTACATCGTTATAGTGGTAAGGCTATACAGACTCCCATAGTATTTAACCCTTCTATATAATATTTATTGAATTATTCAACAAATAATTATTTATGTGCCGTAATTGGTTTTATGACAAGCCCACCTTAATAATATATTACTCGGATACGTTGACTGAATAATGTATTGTGTATAGTGAAATCAATTTGAACGTAATATCATTGTTTGGTTATAATAACAATGGCTGTTTAATTTTTCAATCGCCCGGAACTTATTACACTTGGTGTGTTTAATGTCTACTATTATTACTTATTAAATTACGTTGAATATTATTTCATACTTCGTTTAATCAATACTAGTGGTACACGCGAAACTTGTCGTTTATTCAACGAGATTTTTTTCAAATTTTGATACCTATGACAGGTTTTTTTTTTTAATTTCACTGTTAACTGAGGTCGTCTATTCGCACGATTTACAATTGTTTTTTTTTATACAGCCTGTCTAAGTGGCCAGTAACTTTTATCCGCTCTCTAAATCTATTTGTTACGTCGCAACAATTTAATGAATTGCAATCAAGAATCCTCTTTATTTTTCTGCACATCTACGGCTGGAGCTCTTCAAAATGAGACTATAAAGGATTTTTTATGTGCAGCTATCGTCCCATAATCACTTTGACAAAAATCGACTTACGCTACTAATATGTAAGATATCTAGTCTACTAAATTTATAATTGAATCATTGGTTCGTAGCTTTGTGCAAGCCCGTTGGTAACCGTGCCATATTATTAAAGGGACAAAGGACAAAAATACTGGTAGTGGTGGTGACCATTTCCCAGTCCATCTTAAACCTTTAATATAATTTAATAAATGTATATAAATTTTTTTTTAAAACAAACGTATTATTTTAAATATGATCTTTCGAGTATTTTTGTATTTACATAATTTATATTAATTTGCATGTTTTGCTTTGAATTTTCAATATCTTCCGTTATTGCTATACTTTTTTATTGACACTGAAGCTCGTCAATAGCTCAAAAAAAAAACAATAACAAAATCGGTTAACAAACACAATGGTAAAGGTTTGTTTATGCCCATATATATACATAGATGATACATTATATCAATAGAATTGCGATTCAACGGGGAAATGCTGCTAGCATTCTTGCCGCCATTCCACGTGATCATGATTTATACACTAACTATTTTTAATTCTTTTAAGTCTTATGTAAATAAATACTAATACCATAATTTGCATCAATATGAATTTGATTTATCAATAACATCGATAATGTTCAAAACAAAATATTTTTAATTATTATGCAATAAATTTAACAAGCTCTTTAATTTTTTTTTTCTGTTAATCTGATTTGTGACAAGGACCGGTCGTATCCGGTTCGATCTCGTTTCCGACAGATGTCGATATTTATTGAAACATAAATACGGTTCTACAAAATAAATTTATGACTGTTATTACCGTTTAGTTAATTTAGAACGTCTATTATTATTTGTAAATGGTTTTATTTATTGTATTTGTGTTTAAGTGTTTTTTGTTTTAATATATTCAAATTTGAGATTCAAAACCACAGATGCAAAATATTTTTTTTTTATTATGTAATACTTAAACAGAGGGCAAATAGGGTACTTAAAGTCAAGTCACCACCGCCCATAGACAGTGGCGTTGTATGAAGCATTAACCATTCGTTAAATTTCCAATAAGCCCAAACACTGGTTCACTCACCGTTCAAACTGGATACTAAATATTGCTGTTCGGCGGCAGAATACCCGATAAGTGGGTGCTACCTACCCAGGCAGGCTTACCTTACGTAGACCACGTATTAGAACAATAAACGTACCAATAATATATAACACGAAGTACTCTTTTTTATCTGTAATATCTAGACAAATAACATACTCAATTATGAAATAGTTATATTATTTTCATTCAAAAAAATACCCAAGACTGTGCACCTGAAATAAAAACAAAGATGTCCGTCTTTAAATATACCTATTATAAAATACTCATTACAATAATGAATAATAAGGTTAACATACATGCAATTTTTTCGTAATACCAGATAATGGCAAATTATAAATTTGACAATCTCTGGTCTTGTAAAATAAAGTAATTTGTAACAGCAATGTCAAGGAGAAGACAATTGTTTTCAAACTTATATAATGGCAGTATTATAAAAAATGTAAAAATAATGAGATAAATTGCTGCAATTTTACAATAGCATGCCTTCCCTTGACCCAACGCGGCGGACGTGAGATGATGGAGCACACTTTATAAACACCTTATATTGTAGTAATACTCTTTTGTGTTACCTACTAAAGACCCCCAACATCACAACACGGCTACGCCAATAATATATAGTATTCAAACTAATCATTGTTAATTCTACATTGAACATTTTAAACAACAATGAGGCACGCGAGAGGTATGCTTTATTTGCCCAAATCTGGACTCAGTGAGCAAATTCTTCTAACTTATAATGGAAATTATACGTTCCCGACTTTAATCCGATCCAAATTCGACTATTTCTCACATAAATTAACCTCAGCTCATAACTGAGGACCAATTACTACTTATTATGATATCGTGTACGATTTTATCCCGATTATACTTCGATCATCGATTCTTTTGTGGGGCAATGTGTACGGTTTTACACATAATCCCAGAAACCATTCAAGATCCTTCTGTTGCCAAATTTAAATAAAATGTTAAGGAACGCTTGTTTGCGAAAGGTAACTATACAATTAGTGAGTTTACGATTGATATCACACCTTGGGAATGAAACGATCGCCTCCTGGCTATTTCTATTCATATACAATATATGCAATTAATTAAATTAAAACATAAAGACCCGCTGAGTTTCTTTCGCGGGTTCTTCTCAGGTCA
Organism: Vanessa atalanta; assembly: GCF_905147765.1. Taxonomy (NCBI): domain Eukaryota; kingdom Metazoa; phylum Arthropoda; class Insecta; order Lepidoptera; family Nymphalidae; genus Vanessa; species Vanessa atalanta. The sequence continues at coordinate 4,524,015 of NC_061902.1, read as the reverse complement.
GGGTGTTTCCTTTTCCGAACCGTGGTAGTGTTTAATTTGACTATCAATAAGTAAGTAATGCTACTATATTGAATAAAGGAATTTGTTTTTGAGTTTGAGTTTGATCCAATGACTGAACCGTAACTGGATCTGCTTGTATAGAATAGGAGGTTTAATTGCAATAAATGATAGTTTTGTTTTGGTCCCTGATCTTCAAATCAATGAAATCCAATCAGAATACTCCATAGTGCACACTAATAAACAAATATATAAATTAGTTTTAAGCAAGGGGCACAAGAGCGGCCTTATTGCTAAAACAGGGTGCTACTCCAGGAAACCTTAAGATTTAACTTGAAAAAAAGAAACTGAAATAAGAAAAGTAGGATTGTACATAGCATAGGTAAACATAATATATAAATACATTATAATGAAATTATAATATCTTCGTTGATGATACATATCGAGAAGGATAGGGTAGTGACCCACCAGGCCACCTTGGTTCAACTCATCTGCCTATATTATTCGTTCTTTCAAACATCTTATTTTCCATTCAGACGTTCAAAAATTCCATTCAAAATTACTTATTTTGTAATCGTCAGTAATTCGTGGCTTCGTCGACCAAATATTGGACAGCATTCGTAATGTATGTCCTTCACGATTATATCATTTGAAATAATGTTTCAACTGTGTTAAACGTTAATTGCTTGAGAACAGTGTTATTATTAAAAATATGATCAACTAAAATAAACGATATTACGTTAAGATAATAGTTATCGTGGATTTCCTTATTTATTCTCTTATCTAGGCACCTGGTCTAGAAATGCGGAACTCAACGAAGTGTTTTCCTTCTACAGCTCACAGACATATAAATTTACGCGCATAACTAATTATAAATATAGGCCTATAAACAAAACAAAGAGAATACAGTTTAAATCATTGGACACACCTACGCGACCAAGCGAAGTTAAACTAACGCCTACGGTTGTTCAAATTGGGGTAAAACAAAGGGATTTCAGCGTAGGTTTGGAAATTATAGCGATGTATCTCATGTGGCATTACAGACACACTTCGAACGAATTATAAGTTGATGAATGTATGTTTGTAAATGGTCGTTATAATGCTTCAAGGTTCAAATCAAATCGAATTATCATTTTTGTACAAATAAATTCAAGTACTTCAAATTCGGGAAATAGATTAGAGAGAAGAACTGTGAATATATTTTTTTTTTTACAACATCACATACATTACTCTGATCCCAATGTAAGTAGCTAAAGCACTTGTGTTATGGAAATCAGAAGTAACGACCGTACCACTGACACCCAGACCCAAGACAACATAGAAAGATACATAGAAAACTAATGAACTTTTTCTACATCGACTCGGCCGGGAATCGAACCCGGGACCTCAGAGTGGCGTACCCATGAAAACCGGTGTACACACTACTCGACCACGGAGGTCGTCTAATAATATATTTGGTTATTATAAAAAATAAATAGCTTTATTCAATCAACACACTGCGAACCAACGGTACACGTTATTATATTCTCATTTATTTATTTTCTAATAGAATAAAAATAACACAGTAATAAACTTCTTTAAGTCTAAATCGTCAATAGCGCAACAGGTTTAAGAACCGTCTAGCGATGTAAAAAGTCCCAGATTCGATCCTTAAGCTTTTGTCGTCCTTACGAGTGACACTAGAAACTTAAACTTTATGGATAATTAGGAATATTAGTGGTTCCTTATTGCGAGAATTGCTAATATTCTATACAAAAAGATATTTAATAATAAAGGAGAAATGATCTTCAGTTTTATTAAATGTTAAATATCGTAGTTGGGAAGATCTAACCTAAAATAATGTAATTGTAGAACAAAATGATAAAAATCCGCACTAACTACTAAGCTGTTTATTGTATTATAGATCTTTCACCTAATTTATACATAAAGTACATGAAATATAAATATGTAATTAGGTTAAGGTTGTTGATTTTTTTTTAATAAAAAATAAATTTAAACATATTCAAGGAAAGTAAGAGCCGAGATGGCCCAGTGGATAGAACACGTGCATCATAACCGATGATTTCGGGTTCAAACCCAGGCAGGCACCACTGAAATTGCATGTGCTTAATTTGTGTTTATAATTCATCTCGTGCTTGTCGGTGAAGGAAAACATCGTGGGGAAACCTGCATATGTCTAATTTCAACGAAATTCTGCCACATGTGTATTCCGCCAACCCACATTGGAGCAGCGTGGAGGAATATGCTCCAAACCTTCTCCTCAAAGGGAGAGGAGGCCTTTATCCCAGCAGTGGGACATTTACGGGCTGCTAATGCTCAAGTAAAGTACGTAGATGTACGCAGAGTACGTAGATATTAGTTAGAGTGGAAATGTATCTGTTGCAAAAATATCTGTAAACCATTCGAAGGCATTTTATCATACGTAGTCATACATTCACATTCCATACATTCTACTGGGGTAATGCCATAAATTCGAACAATACACTGTGCTGTGGACAGAGAGAAGAAATTAATTTTCTCAGTTGACAATGTCTTTCAATGTTTCGTATTTTTTTTTGTTGACGTTACTTACATTAATTATAATTGAAGAATTTTTAAATGATTTGTTTGTCCTTACCAGATCCACACAATAGCCAACATGAAGAAGTGACGCGTGACGATATAATTCCAATGTACTGTATATATTTTTGTGTTGACGTTACTAAATATAATAAAAATTAAATATAATTCACCTTATATTCCGTTTACGAATTATAGAAATGAATATGGAAATGACTGGTTATTTACTCAGATAACTAAAACATCAAAAGTAGCAATTTCGTATCCAATAGTATAATTTTATTAGTTTGCTGACAGTACGCATTTATATTCATTTCGTTATTTGTGTTGTCGTTGTAGTGTTGATAAGTATTATTAAAATTAAAACGTAATGACTGCTTACAACGTTGCTATTCGATTCATAACTTAACTTAACTTAAAATATTCTAAGCATGTTAATTGTTTTCTTTTTAGAAATGTTTATTTCTGTTCTCGTTACTGTAGTCCTTGACAACGGAATGGGAAGGGTCTTGTATCGAGACTCAAACACGAAATGGTCCACTGAAAGAGTCTCATACTGACGTTCAAGGTACGCTGCTGTGTCTTTAGTTTTCACCTTGACTAATAACTGGTCTATTCTAAGTTCACAAATTCATCAATATTCTCGTGCAGAATGTAAATTTCTCGTCACTAGGGATGTAAGTTTCTAATTGAAAAATTGTTTTTATCTCTATGCTCGTCTTCTTTGAGAACCCCATATACTGTTATGATAATGGTATATAGACGAAATAAAATAATATATTTAAATATATAAATAAATAATAAATATAAATATTGGACATCACGTACATTACTCTGATCCCAATGTAAGTAGCTAAAGCATTCGTGTTATGGAAATACAGAAATAACGACGCTACCACATTCACCCAGACCCAAGACAACATAGAAAACTAATGAACTTTTTCTACATCCACTCAGCCGGGAATCAACCCCGGGACCTCGGAGTGGCGCACCCACGAAAACCGGTGTACACGGTACTCGACCACGGAGGTCGTTAATATTTAGAATATTTTTATAAAAAACTATAATATTTTTGTTACCTTTATCTGTTTCCTCTACTGTGCCTCTTAATGTTGCCTGGAAAAGATTGCTGTTTTAGCAAAAAGGTCACACGTTGTGCATCTTTTTTGAATGAGACTTATGTATGTGTCAATTGGTGTAGAATAAAGAGTACTTTGTTTTGATTTGATTGTTATTCTCCTTAAAACTAGAGGAGAGCTTACCCAGCGTTTGTTATATATGTAAATAATTTTGCTCATTTTACAAAAGACAATAGACTTCAATTAATTATTCCTTTTTTAAAATTGAAATGTAGTTAACACAGGATTAACAATTATATCGGGCAACATAATTAACTGGCAGACCAAACATTTCAAAACATTAAAATTTGTAAACATTTAATTTAATCAAGTTGTATTTTATAAGCGAGCCCGATAAATTGTGAACTAGGTAAGAGATTACTGTTTGATATTCAGACAGCCAGGGTCTTAAGTCAGCTCTGATAATCGCTGTATTCGTATTTCGCAATTCCTTCCGCGACACGCAGTCTGTTTATACCTTAGAACAAAATGATGCATTAGAAGAGACATGTTGAGTATTTTATACTTTGTTGATAGTTACTGCCTACTTGTCAAATATTATACTGCGATCAGCGATACTTATTATTGTCGTATTCCGATTTGAAAGGCGAGCCAGTGTTACTAAAGGAACAAGGTACTTATCATCTCAGTTCCCAAGTTTGGAGGCGCATTGGTGATGTAAGGAAAATTTAAAATTTCTTATGAAGCCAATTTTTATGGATTGTGATGATTACTTACCTTCAGAAGGTCCATTTTCCTGTCCACCTATTTATTATATAAAATAAAGTGTTATATACCAACCCGCGTAGTTTCATTTAATTATAAATTAAAATATTAATAAGAACGTTAAGTTTGGACTAGTCACGCAAATTATCTAAATTTACATTGGACAGACCTGGGAAGCTTTATATCAATCAAAATCAAAATATACTTTATTCAAGGCTTTTACAAACACTTTTGAATCGTAATTTAACAAACTATATTAAGTGAGCTACCTCCGGTTCGGAATATAGATTCTACCGAGTATAGCCGGCAAGAAACTCAGTAGTTGCTCTTTTTAAACGTTTAAGAATACAGTAATGTTAGTTAAATACAATTATATATGTATGTGATATATCCTGCATGGAAGTCGACAAGTATTAACTCCACGCTTTTTTATCATCTGTATAATCTTCTATTGAATAATATGTCTTGTATCATATATCTGGTATAATATATATTATAATATTAAAATATATATATTAAAACCTCAGAACATGCTTCATATAAGTATAAGTTTTATGTTCATTGTTTTTTTTTTTCGATTTTTATATATTAATAAAGGTTAGATTGTATTGAGAGATTGTTGTCACTGGTATTAAAAGTATGCTTATTTCGGAATTTCAGTGAAATTTATTTCACAATAAAGAATCTATCGAACATAGCACTATGAAACTATTAACGTGATCAGAATGAAATGTCATAATGATATTTCATTTCTGTCAAGTTTTCTCATAATTCCAATGAAATAACACTTTGTATTATAATCGAATTTGAAAAATATGTACAATTTTTTTTTTTTAATAATTTTGAATTATGTATATAAAAAGCCAAAATACTATTTCATTGATTAAAAAAAAACTATAATTAAATACAATAATTTAGAAAATAAAAAATGGTAAATAACACATATATACTTTACATACTTAATTATAATCTAAAACATTAATAAAATATTAATGATGCCATTTCTAAATAAATGTTAAATCTATGGTTAGGAGTATGAAGTAACAATTCGATACTCGAATAAACGTTCACGTTTATAAATCGACTAAAAATTTGCATGCCTAAGACAGTGAGGGTTAAAGTCAAGGTTCACGTAGCGTCCCAAAGCGTTCCAATGCTGGTGAAAGTCAAGGTTGCCTCCACACCATGCATGATGTAACTACACTTGTGTTGTTTGTTATACAATTCATGAATTGTTATGTAACGCTTTAAAGGTCTTTTTGGATCGAACTTGGATTCTACTACACAAGCAGTATTAAACTCTACACGCACACAACTACATAGCATCCGAAGCACTCGAACAAGGTAGCATCCGTTCCAATATGAAGACGCTTGGCGTTGTTATAGTAAGAATGAATTAGTCAGTTTAATTGACAACCAGAATAATATCTCAGGTAATAATGCCCCTTTTGTTTAAAATAAAGGTATAAGACAGTGCAATTGAGTTACCGGTTGCATATTAAGTGTTTTTACACATGAGTCGAATAGAAAAAGTACTGTACTAATACTTTTAAAAATATGGTGTCATGGTTAGTTGGTCCACCCTGTCCTTGAAAAAATCCTTGAAGAACTTAAGTGGGTTTTATTTATTCTATAGTGTGTCGAACTAAATTAATTTGGAATCATTATCGTCATTTGTTTTAGGTATCCAAGGAAAATTCACAAAAATACCAATGTAAAATGTACCTAATATGAACATACATACGTCCTCTTGCGGACCTTGAATAGTGGAGAATAATTGTTAACTTTTAGACCTAAAGTAGAAGGTACTCTTCAATATATTGTATTCTCAGTACAAAAAAAAAACAACAAAACAGTGCAATTAGCAACTACATCTATAAAAAACTGGCATCGAAAAGGGTACCTACTTAATAACGCAATGTTAATTTAAAATGGGTAATAAAAAATATTTATAATTAAAGTCCGATTTACGAATTGACCTAAATATCGAACGTTGATTGGTCGCTTATTACGTTATCGGATGAAATCAACTAATGACAACCCAGGTTGAACGTTAATTACGTATATAATACAACTGATCAGCGTGTCAAAGACTTTAAGAAACAAAGCTTATAGTTTCATGGTTAGGTCTATTTTAAATTCTAGATAAAGATATTTAGCTTAAGCCAACCGAATTAAAAGGTCACGGGTTAACGTTAAAAACTATTTTAATTAATTTGTTTCCTCTAAATATTTAATATAAAAAAAGACATCTCATGGGCGGAAAAATTAAGACATGTCTCATAATTTTTTATTCATAATTATAATATGTAATGCTCGATGTCTTGGTGAAAAACCTTGTTACTAGTTACAGGGATCATACATCCCAGAAACATTTGAAAGCGTTTCTGGGATATATGATCCCTGAAACTAGATAAATAGAAATAAATGGAAAATCGTGTTTCACTGAAAACGCTTAAAATTAATATGGTATTTCATTTTGATAAGGATTAATATGGCGTGAAAAATGAATTGAACTTAACTATCGTTTAGTGGCTAACTTGCTTGCTTCACTGAACTTTTCTTAGAGGCGAAGCGGGTGAATAACTGCTGAGTTTATTATATTATTTTACTGAAAAAATAATAATATCGAAAAGTAAATTAGCACCCATATTTTTTAAGCACTACTACTTACGTCTGTGAAATATACACATGTATAGTGCAGTGGAGGTCATTATCATTTGTATATAATGTATATAAATACTTAGCCTCCACTTTTCATACCCTAGCTAATGGATTCTCCTCTTTCGATTGCCTTCGTAGTGTATGAGGCACAAATGGGTCACCTGAATGTAAATGGTCACAGCCGCCCATAGACATTGGTCAACGCCTTGCAAAAAGCCCCTACCTATGAATAGCTTTACCACAATAATCTCACTTTTTTCTAGGATAAAAATTAACCTATTGGTATATTGGTTAAACAATGCTGTCTTATTCCTTCTAGTATCAAATAAATTATGTCAGAAAGAGATAAAACCTTGTCTAAATAAACATTCGCTTGGCCACGTTTAAAAGTAAGGTCGTTAAAAGTTTACTGACTTATTTACACCCACAAAATAGAATATATTGTTTTGAATTTTTCGTCGGACATTTCGGAGTTCCAAAAATCTGTTAATATATTTTCAGCAAAACATGCATGTTTAAATTTTGTCCATTCTAAAATTTCGTAATAGTCCTTTTCGTAATATTACTTAATTAGGACTATTCAACTAAATACAGCTTTCTATTCTAATATTCTTTTATAGCCCATAAATTTACAGTTTTCTTTTGACTGGAATAGTCATCATATACTATACACCTGATTCATTTTAGACCAACAAAGTCAAGAGCAACATATAGCATGTCTTTCCTCGTATCTAATACGTTATACGAAATAATAATGCTTTGAGTTTCCTTGAAACTCTTAACTAATATTCTACAATTTACGGATAGTTTTCCTGGAAATAATTACGTAAATCTCAGAACTCTGTTCGTTCATTACGAGGGGATTCCTTGAGTTAGGAAACGTCATTTAGTTAATTTAATTCCTTAAACATTTGTTTATAGCAACTACTTATTTTATATGCGATTTAAAACTAAGTCGAACTTATGACTTTTAAAGTGTGATATTTTTTCTTTTCTTTTAAATTGTTTCTTCTGTCAATGAGTGATTAAATAGAAATTGAATTTAATCGCAACAGGCAATAAAAAAATATCTGTGTGTGTCCATTCGTGGGCTAAAGTCCTTAATCGAAGAGAATGTTTGGAGTTTACTGAACCAAGTGGCTCCAACGATATAAAAAATTATTGCAGATTTTTATCTTATACTTTCCGACTTCCTCACGACTTTTCCTAGACCACCCAGCCCAAAATCAATTATACACACTAATTAAGCACATGAAAATTGGCTTGGCAGTGTTTGAACCCAAAATCTTCAGTTAAGGTTCTGTTCTGTCTTTGGTCCATATTGGCTCTACGCAAGTACGAGATGAAATAATCAATCATTCTCAGTAATATCAATCAGCAATATTGATGATTGTTTTAAAATTTCATTATAGTTGCAATAATATAATTGCATCGCGCGCCTAATTACACGGCCGGTACAAATTCAGATTGCTATCGACAAACTGAAAAGTAGCCTTGTCCGCTTTGAGTCAGGGCAAACGGATCAAGGCGACTGTGCAGAATCAACACGGCATCCGTCATCACGACAGTCTGTGAAATAATCTGACCTCAGAACAAGCATGTCTGCTTATCGATTTAGTTTATATCTTTAATTTAAAACTGATAGATGTAAAAAAAAATAACAGACAGATTAATTGTCGTGTTTTACTGTGCAAAATTTGGAACTAAATTATATTATTGATGTATTAATGTATCCAATAAATAAGATCTATTATCACATTTAAACATAGTTCACATACTTACGAATTATATACAATATTAACAATATTTTTAATCACTATGTTATTTCATTACAATTTCCAATTAAATGATAGCACAAGGCAAAGCTTTCCCTATACGACTTAATTAAATGTTACTTAAACAAAATAATTGTAAAAAAATTTTTATTCATATTTAAAAAAAAAATTAAACTTTGTCGACTTCAATCAGGATATACTTCGATGTAACATGTCACGCCTATATCACCTACGCCAGGTGGCCTGAGTGGCATTTGACTTAGCCGTGAGCCCTTCTTGTACATCCTCTTTATCCGTATCGTATTTAAGCTTTATTGGTAAGATAGATAATTTTTTTACTGTAGGACACAACAGTAACACAATAACATTATTATACACAAAATAAATTATTACGCCACTCGTTTTCTAAAATTCATTGTCAAGGTAGCGGTCGTGAGGTGCGCACGAGTTCCGTAGGACGCGCGGGGGCATTATTGGAGCGAGGTTTTACATAAAAAGTCATAGACATACTGATGAGCATTCGGGCTAAGGTCTCGGATTAGATCCACTACGTTAATTGTTATGTAGTCAGTGTATACGGCGATTCAATATTTTGTATTTAGAAACAATTCATGTTCGTGATTTGATGTTGCTGTGTTGTATGGTATATTTCAAATATAACAATTCAATACCTTAATCAATCCATTGCTATGAAGTTGAAATGGAAAATGTTACACTAGCAATTTAATGCCTCTTGTTTTCATGTATGAATGTGATTTGAATGTTAATGAACGGATGAATGGTATAATAATACGTAGAACAATTCTTCCATTTTCAAAAACATTTTTGTTCAATATATTTTGTAGCATTCAGTTAGCACTCATTCTTGTTCAATTTGTGTGTATTTTATAAAAAATGTTGATCCCGAAGACTTAGGCGGATCAGGAATAAGATGATCTTCAATATTCAAGCAATTGCAGGGATGAAACTCCCGTGTCACTTGAACACGTATACGAACGTGTTCATTGGAACTGCGTTGCGATTTGTAAATATTGAATAAAATAATATAGCATTCTTATAAGCACTTTTATTTATAAAAGATATATACAAAAGTTAAATGCTTATGACGTTTTTTTTGTAAAAAAATATAATTTATTAAATATTAATTTAATATACATTCAAAACATTACTATTTAATACATATATTATATAATTTTTTTATAATATACACGTCATATCAAAATACTTAGTTCCAATATATGATTTTTATTATTACTTATATAACTTGATTTTATACAAATAATCATAAGTTCAAAGTTAATTGCTTGGAACGGAACGTTAAATGTCAATGTCATCGATGGGACGCTTTCAATTGTGGCCGATACTTGATTTTACAAGATAAACAATAGAAACCATTATAAATTAAGATACTTTATTTTTTCAATATTTTCAACATTGATTGTTACTCAATCAATTGCAATTGAAATATATTCTAATAAACAATATTCCAATAAAAAAAGTTTCTTTCATTAAAAATAGTGATACCATAAGTCATTTGGCGAATATTTTTTTTCAGCTTCTACCCGCCAAATGGAACCTCTTAATGATTATCGTTGTAGTAAATATCACCTTCTAGCTTGAAAGGGCGAATTTTAACATTACTTTTTATTTAAAAAAAAAAGTTTTATTTTAGAGATAGATTTCATAAAAAGAAAAGAGTGAAATTAAAGCCTGTAACATTGACAGGTTATCACTACACTTGGACCTCACCACTAAAGAGAAGGTTTCGTGAGAAGGTTTATTACACACGCTACTCAAATGTTAGTGACTACAGATTTGGCAGAATTTCATTCAACGCAAGCACGTTAGTTCACTTTATAACCACCGAGTGCTAAGCATTAAAATCGATGCTTAAAAGGAAACCAATAAATGAATATAAAGCAAAATAAATATTATTGTAATAATATATTATAGACTCAAAGGATGTATATAGTAGGTATACGCCATTCGTACAGATATAAAAGAAAGTTTTTTTTTTAATAAATTGCTGATAGTTATTTATACGGTGTATTTATACGAGTTGTATGTATCACTTTCTAAATTATTTAAAAACGTTTTTTTCTTTATAGGTTAAGTTAAACGATGATTGTAAAACAATACAATAATGTAAGATAATGTTATAACAATGTTTCCAGTTCCAGCGTATCAAGAGCGCTTAACTTTCCCGCCAATGTTTTCTTTTTTTTTTAGTGTTGCCCGCTTCAAAATTCGTAGCGACAACAAAAATAATACAGCGGCGGCGGAGAGGGGTCATTATGACGAATAAAAAGCGAGTAAAAAAGCGAATAGCATCACCGAATGTCGTCACGGCATACGAGTCGGTTTTACTGCCAAAGTACGCTAATAGATATTTCAAATCAAAAACCAAATTTTATTATATTTATGAGAATACACTCGTATAAACTACACAAACGGAGCTTCATAATACATACTATGTTTATCATTTATACATTAGCTGAGTCGCCGTTGTAGTATCGAATATTTCATTAGGTATAACATGTGCATGGAGGACACGGTGCGCCACCCCACAGCGGGGGAGGTTACTAGGTTTCTGGAAATAGATCAGTAATCGGATATTCAATTTTGCTAACATAAACTACCTACCGAAACATGTTTAGTTTAGTTTCGTGAGCAAAAACATTTTTATTTAGAAAAACACTGAGATGGTCCCGAACAAGGTCATCTTAACCTATAATTGCGGGTTCAAACCCAGACTTTAATTAAGTCATAGCGTAAAGAAAAACGTCTTGAGGAAACTTAAGCTCCAAACATTCTCATCAAAAGCAGTTATATTTGCTACGCCATTAATTTTAAATAATTTTGCTATTATACGACTATTTTGATTGAGTTTATGCGACATTTTATTTCTCATCGTTTTATACCATTTTAACCGCTAATGATTTTTAATTTAGAACCTAATTTACTTTACTTTTCGGTAAGACTTGTTTAATATTTCTTACAGCGCCAACGTTTGGGCGTTGGTGACCACATACCGTCAGGTGACCCATTTGCTCGTCCTCCTACCTATAAAATAAACAAATCCATACACGCTTTGTACAGCTGGTCAGTATAACTATTTAGACTGAGCTAACCAGCGGTACTATCTGCGTCTACAAAGTATGCAATCATATCGTTTATGCCGTAGTAATAGTTTATATTCTATCCTCGCTGTAAAGTCCTCATATATGGGACTCCGATGCTGAGTGCTCCGGAATACCCACTACAAAAGCGGTACCAACTCTCCAACACCAAGTTTTTTGTTAGTACTTAGTCAAAACATATATAGCCGATTCTATACTGGTAATATAATGACAGTGGAATATAAAATCAATTCCATATCACTGACAGCACATTAAATTTTCTCATAAAACTTTACGTATAGTCAATTCCAATTCGAGAAGGAATTAAGGTAAACAAACCTTAGATTTACGTATTCTAAGCGATTTGCTAATATCTCAGCTGTATTGTGCTACTAACAGTACTTGATAAATATTTCACTTAAACTACTCATTAATTTTACTTCTAAAGTTCCAGTATCTAACAGATTAGTCGACGATCGAAACGCCTTTGTTTCGAAAACCCATAATTAACATCACAGAGGATTCAAGCTCTCGACCAATAATTATATTGCATCAATACGTCGCATATTGTTCATTCGGCTTTTGTCCTCTCGTGGTATGTTAACTCCTAATTGCTATTATAACTTACCTACCATAACAATAGTAGCGATCCCTAATTATATAACATTACATATAAAGGGCATGTGCCCTACGATAATTAATCCCAAAACTACTTCCTGCTTCAATAGAATGACGTCGTAAAATATTTACAATACTAAAATATGTGTAATTATAGTTTTTTAAAACAAATTTAGTTAACGATTTCTCATTACTAATACCTGTTGTGCAAACCAGTTCAGACACTCCGTACATTGTTATCTAGTTTCTATAAATGTAAAAAATAACTGGTTAAATGAAGCGGGAATAATTATCGTTGATTAAAAATATAGTTATATTACCTTAACTTAACTAACTAACGCATCCCTAGAACAGAGAGTTCTTTGGAAATGGCAGATATTTCGTCTGTACTGTATTCAATTAGTTACATATATTAATTTATTCATTTGTCTGTATCTTAACAGACATTTTGTGTGTGTGTTCTATTATACTATAATTTTATATTTCAAATTTATTCATAAGGTGCCCCCAACATTAAATCATTATGGACATGTATGACTGAGAAACGCTCGTGGTTATAAAATATATCAGTGAGCGTGATATGAGTAAGTCTCAAGGCAGCAAAAAAATGCGAATTAAATTTGTTTTATTAGTAAAAAATATAAAGTAGAATTTGGTATGAAGCTTGAACTCCAAGGAAGGATATACATGACAACCAACTTTTATAAAAAAGTTTTTAATGGCAGCTATTGTCATTTTCTCACCATATGAGATTGACAAATGTTTTATTGATTGGGTTGGCCCATTGGATAGTACCAAGATCAAATTGTATATGTATACAAGTTGAACTTACTATCCACACTCCTCAGTTGTTCTACCGCTAAACATTAATATTTGTATTAATGTTTAGCGGTAGAATAAGGTAACTATTATCAGGCACTGGATATTATCATCTGTTTGAAATGGAATGGAATTGTATAGAGTATGTAGTTCGTACTAGCCAGTCTAGTGTCCAAACTCAAACTCAAATTCCTTTATTCAATATAGAAGCATTACACTTTCTTATTGATGGTCAAATTAAACACTACCACCGGTTCGGAAAAAGTTCGGTCCATATGTTACATGTTATATATGATTATTCTTTCAGTTTTATTTCCATTGCTTGACTATGACTTTTAAACATATATAGGTATCTTAAAGTCTCCAGAGTTTTCCAATGAACAGTTATGTTTTATTAACTAAAAGCGTAGAATTTCACGTCGGTGTTAAAATAAATAAATTTTAGAATGATAAGTATGACTAATAGTATAACGGTCGATGTAACAGAAATAAATATTATTATATTGGAATGTACATTCAATAAATCAGCAAAATGTCAGCTTGATTTAAATTACAGTTGCACTTTTTGAATCCATATTCTAAACAAAATAAATTAAAATGTGTATAACGATTGTTCTGTAAGGTAGATGGGTGGGTAATTGGACCTGACAGTGAGTGGTCTCCACCAGACTTAGATTAGATTAACCATTACTTTTATCGTCCGTCACTACTGGGAACGAAAATGTTTGTTCGTTATCAATCTTTAAGGCGGAATACAATAATTCCAAGCATTGGTGTTTAGAGGTAGAATTGTCGGATAATGAGAGGTAACAGCACAAAGCCCTACCACCAAGTAAAATTCGAGAGATGTTTCAAAAAAAATATTAATTTTATCTGTAATTGTTATATTTATTTCTTCAATAAAATTTAATGCATACAGATCCTTTTTTTTCGTAAAATATTACAAAGTTATATCTATTCCTATAAAAGAAGCTCACGAGCTGAGATTGATTTTAAAATCAATTTATACGATTATAAACTGCAGATAAATTTATCGTGCGGCAATAAATTTTTATCAACAAATAATTATTTTACATCGCATGTTTGTATGGATTAAAAATTAAATAAATAATTTCATATGTACCTACTTATTTCGGAAAATGTTTTTTGTTATATGTAAAATATTTGTTTTATAAACGATAATCCATTATGTATTGCTTTGATTTATTAAATATAAGTATTGATTAATTCGATTTAGTTTTTATTATAATTACCTACTCTTTGATAAACAGTTTTGTTTTATTCCATTCGGTCGGGTTATTGCCCTTCATTGGTTGTATTTACTTCGCCAGTTCCTTGTTGATATAAATAGTATATTCTACTATATACTTACGCTAAGTAAGCGGAACTATTACTATACAACTTTATAAATATTGATTCTGACACAACGAAATGAATAACAAACGCGGTTTTATTATTTAACTAAGTTTGAGCCGCGATTTCACTTGCACTACATTTGAATTTCATACGCTTATGTTATACATATGGTGAACGCATAGCCTGCTCATCACTTCATTAGCCTTCTGGATTTTCCAATATTGTAGTTCTCCTATTTTGCCACCCAATCGGGTCTGGTCAAGGACATCGGTCCACACAGCTGGGGGATCACTACACTGTTTTTTGTCATTTATATAGTTAGCTGCAGACATTGAGTACAATATAATATGTTGAAGCCCCCATTATGCCACCACACCACCCACAGTATCACCTCGTATATGTCATATTCTATATACTTAGGAGTCAAACTAATACAATATGAGTTCCTCAATAAATATACTATATAACCTTCTTTTTTTCTGGAAAAACTCTTTTACACGCTTACCGAGACCGAGTGCGCTGGAATACCCACTAAAAAACCAGCGGTACCCACATCGTCTTTACAGGCGTCATGAGATCGCTAAATTAACAATTTTTTTTTTTATAAATATTGAACAACATCACATACATTACTCTGATCCCAATGTAAGTAGCTAAAGCACTTGTGTTATGGAAAATCAGAAGTAACGACGGTACCACAAATACCCAGACCCAAGACAACATAGAAAACTAATGAACCTTTTTCTACATCGACTCGGCCGGGAATCGAACCCGGGATCTCAGAGTAGCGTACCCATGAAAACCGGTGTACACACTACTCGACCAAGGAGGTCGCCAAATTAGGCGTCATGCTAAATTAACAATATATTGTTAATTTAGCGATCCCATGACGCCTAACAATAAAACGTGTAGTCAAATCTAACTTTCATCAACAGTTTTTTAAATTAACATATCTAAGAAAACACTATAAAATATTTATGTATTTTCTCTAACATAATAAAATTATTACGGAATATCCGGCCACGGATTAAATTACGCGAATAAAATATATTTTAACAAAATGGTCCTGTTTTAATTCTAAATTATCTTTTTTAGCATTCACCTTAATTGAATCGGGACCGTAAATTTTATTTATAATATTCATATTACAAAAATCAGTCTCGAAAAATATCTTATCATGTTAATATAACATAATTAAATAGGCTATAAACAATATCGGAAGGGGGTTAAAAAACTATGTATATATAATTCATAAATGTTCTCTATGGTCTCTTGTGGGTAGATCATATCGCATCCGTTCTCAGAAGATTATTGTTATACGTGGGTAGTGTACATGGATATGCTGTTCACACAGAGCTCACAGCGCTATTTTAGGGCTTTGTACGTGGGTGTTAACCAACCTACCATTCGCCACGTATCCTAACACAAAGTATACAACTAATCCATTGTATTACTATGTTCCATATAGAAGAATGAGTGAAACAGTAAGAAGGGATTATTCACTAGTCTCTGAAACGCTGCTCAAAGTAAAATATACTAATTTTATTTTAAGCTGATTTGTAATTGGTTGATGGTAATTGATGACGTAATAGGCGACCAATGAGGGTGCAGTATATAGTCGTACAAGGAAATCTGACTTTAATCATTTCATCAATTTTGAGATGGGATTATTAACTCAAATAGTCTCGGATATAGGAATTTCTAAAAGCAATTAAGCTTACAACTTCTATTATATAACAACAATGATGTTTTATAAATAATACAACAATCAACAGCGAGTTCTATAATATTGAACTCTAAAAAAAAAATATTAAAATATATATTTTAACACTGACAACATTATTACGGATATTAATCATTGTAAATGAAATACTATGAAGTATCGATAATTTAATTAACCGCATACATTCTTAAATAATATAAAGGTATGAAGCAATGCATATAAAATTAAAACGTATCCATATTAATTCATACAATCGTCAACGCCAGACATTTTATAACATATCGATGTATGTATGTGTTTGAGTTTCACGCTAATAGTTGGACGGTGTTTTAATGATATTATTATATGTGTAAAATTAAATCGTATTGCTTAATTGTATTGAAAATCTGATGTAACCGCAGCATCGCTTGCATTTCAGTTTGTGATGAAAATCCTTCAAGAACGTTCATATAACGCCCCATCTACAACTTTAACCCATTGAAGGGTAAAAAGATGGCGTCCATATTTGGTACCAAATTTCAACAACTTCAGTTCGATGGTTTAGCAGTGTAACAGGCAAACAGTGATAGAGTAACTTTCGTATTTATACTATAAGTTTAGATAATGTTAAAATAACAGTTTTTTGTTTTTAATTTTGTCTCTTGTTTTTATCTGCCTAATCGGTTGAACGGTTAAGAAGTTTATTAAACACCAGCTTTACTAATTCATTTGAAAACGATATCAACTCGACTGTAAATAACCCTGCCCCCCCCCATATCAATTTCTAAGAAATATATTTTGGCTATTTCAAAAATAAATAATTATAGTAGCAAAAGTGAAAAACACCTCATGTCATTGTTCGAAATTCAAAAAAAATTTAATGGCGATTCAACTTTTGAACGTTGTTTGAATTCTAGCTATTGTTTCATGCGTCATGATCGGATCAGTAAGTAACTCTTTTAATTGAATGTAATAAATGAAGTATCTAATTTTAAAAATTATCCTGCAAATTCGGATGCTATAAATAATATAATAATAATGCAATAAATAATAAGTGGCATAACTTTTAATATACAAATTCAAGAAAAAATACTGCAATTCGTATTTTGAATTGATTATAAAAAAAATTGACAGGTATTTTTTTATTTTACAGCATAACCTTCGAATCCTTTAGAGTTTAGAGAAATAAATAATTATATGAAACGAATAATTTATTAAGACTGAATCAAAATCAAAATATACTTCATTCAAGTAGGCTTTTACAAGCACTTTTGAATCGTCATGAATAAACTACGTAGTGATAAATTTATTGATTAAATAACCCGAGTGCGATGAAACAAATGTATTATAACTAATATAATAAATGCCAGAGTAACTCTGTCTGTCACTTCCTAATGTCATCACGATTAAACCTCGGAACTGATCTTAGAACTTGACATTGAGATTAGGTCAGCCTTAGATTTCGATAAAGGTTAGTAAACTTTTCTTTACGAAGTGGTAACATTATAAAAGGTCGTTATGTTATATACATATAATCTGGCCTGAGGTTGAACCAACCATATAATCCATGTGACATTCCTGACGACTAAAATCCGTGCGTTGATCATCATGCATGAATAGGTAAAAGAGGCTACGGGATCGTTTCGATATTACGCGTGTATGACCCCTGTGTGATATGCTCCGCTCTTGACTCTGAATTCTCCTTAGACTGCGAAAGGTGACCTCGATTCTGCCAGCGCGAGGCCATACCAGCTGCTGTCGTCTTCCTAAAGAACATAACATCGTTACCTATATTTAAATATGCTTCATTACATAGTATAAAACAAAGTCACTCACCGCTTACTGTCTGTCCCTGTGTATGGAAACCGGCTTTGTTTAATCGATAGAGTGATTCTGGAGGAAGGTGTATAAACTCAACTCAAACTCAAATTCCTTTATTGATTATAGAAGCATTTCACTTACTTATTGATAGTCAAATTAAACACTACCACCGTTTCGAAAAAGGAAACACCCTGACGTGAGAAGAACCGGCGAAAGAAACTCAGCGGGTCTCTTTTGTCATATTAATTAAATACATATATTGAATATGAATAGAAATAGCCAGGAGGCGATCGCTTCATTCCCAAGGTGTGCTATCAATCATAAACTCATTAATTGCACCATTTAACCACATAACCTTTCGCACACAAGCGTTCCTTAACAATTTTATTTTAATTTGGCAACAGTAGGTATATGTATAAAACGTGTTATACGTCAATAATGTGATGTCGTAAATAAAAACATTTTTTGCGCTTACCTTGTTGTATATTAATATTTAGTATCAGCTTAGCACCCGTGCGAAGTCGGCGCGGGTCGCTAGTATATTATAATCTATAGTCGATTTTTTTTCTGACGGCCATATTTATCTTTCTTTTTCTGAAAAAAATGCCCGCTGAGTTTTATTCACCTTTTCTTCACAAGCCTGAGGTGTTTCTATCCGAAACAGTGGTAGATTGTACAATCAATAACAAATATCCGTATTATTATTATTTACTTAATCTAAATGTACCAACCAGAAAGAAAGACGGAGCCTTTTTTAACTTCAAATTGGGAAATAATTTTGAAATCACAAACCAATACGGAAATATCATTTATCTATATAGATTGGATGTCTCTATTCGTGAAATTAGATTATGGACAACATTTACCAATCAAAATGAGATAACACTACGGTCTATGTAAAATTATATAAGAACACCCAAATAATCCTGATCCATGTGTATTATTGACGACCTCCGTGGTCGAGTAGTGTGTACACCGGTTTTCATGGGTACGCCACTCCGAGGTACCGGGATTGATTTGATTGATTGATTAGTTTTCTATATCTTGGGTCTGGGTGTTTGTGGTACCGTCGTTATTTCTGATTTGGGATTTCTGCTACTTACATTGGGACCAGAGTAATGTATGTTGTCCAATATTTATTTATTTCTTTATTAATACAAAATTAAATCATGTAAAGTAAAAAATCATATTTTACTTAGTGGGACTCCGTGCAAGCCCGTCTGGGTAGATTATGACCACTGACTCATCATATATTCGCCAAGCAGCAATACTTAGTATAGTAGTGTTGATAATATTTTCCGGCTTGAAGGATGAGTCAGGGTGATTACAGGCACACGGGGCAACATCTTAATCCCTAGTCCCATCTTAGTTACCAATGTCTATGTGCTGTGACATAAAAATAAGTAATCTTCTTCTCTTCTCTTCTGTATAATTTATTTTAACCATTTCACGCATAGACACGGACTCATTAAATTAGTATGTATATTTTTAAGCAAATAAAAAAAAACAACTACATTATTCGACGACATTTATTATGCGCATGCTTATTTTGGCCGTTCCAAGGTGTTTATAATAAAACGAATGCACTGATCGTTATCATTCATTAGATTATGTACATTTTTGTAAATGAATCGAGTTCGATATTTTCATCACAACTTACACGAAGAAGCAGCCACGTCAAAGTGTCATGACTCAAATCAAGAAATCGCGTTAATAGAAAAACAAACAGTCGTTTATTTTGAAGTGATAATTAAATGCCATCACACTATTATAAAAAACATTATGAAAATGTTTTTTAATATAGAATTATCTCTCATACTTCCACCGACCCACATTGGAGCAGCGTGTTGGAATATGCTTCAAACCTTCTCCTCAACGGGAGAGGAGGCCTTAGCCCAGCAGTGGGAAATTTACAGGTTGTTAATGTTAACGTATGTCTCATACTTCGTTCGGCTTACGAGTGACAATTTCTTCAAAGGGAAAACAAAATTAATAATACAATTTATTTATTTTTTATCCCTTCACTTCTCTAACTAAGCAAGTAAATATACCAACGAGGCAATCACCACTAATACGTAAATGCTACCTGTCTTAAGGGTGAAGAAGTTGCCTTTAAGCTGTGGCTGGTTTATCGATTTCAAAAAAACTGTGACAAGGTCGTAAAGGCGATCGAAAAAAAAACAATCATCGAACAGGTTAATAAAATACTTGTTATATAAGAAGATAAGAAATATTCAAATAACATTTTTTTATTATTTGACAATTATTATTAACTGCGAAATAGTTATTTAAAAAACGAGAACGTTTTTTTTTCTAGTGTTTTTTTTTCTCAGAAGTTAATAGTGCTCATTGATTTTATAATGTTTATTTAAGGATATTTTTTTTTCACACAAAACTGTGTTTTGTGAATGATGTTTTGTTTCTTTCAATACGTCAATAACGCCATCATATACGGCTTCATCACTTAGGTGTCATGAGAGCCGAGATTTATCCCATAACATGCTATTTGAAAATAGAAATTGATTAGAAAATGACTAACCTGTTAATGTCTTAATTGAGCTAAGATTCTCCACTCTCCGCGTTTAGGAAGAAGGTTGAAAGATATTCCACCACGCTGCTCCAATGCGGGCGCAACACGTGGCAGATTTTCATTCGACATCCTCATCATCATTCATCATCATTTCTGTAGCTTTCCGTACAAATGTATTTCTTTACGAAATAAGGGTATAAATGAATACGAAACTGTGTCATGATGACCGAGAAGATAATGGGGCTAAAATTTGTGTATTTTATTGGTCCGACTCAGGATTGAACTCATAACTTCGCAGGATGATGCTAAGCTGAGTACCTCACCCAATTGGATAAATACACTGTAAAAAAAATAGCTAAGTATTGCTAAGAAATTATCCTAAGTAGCTATATTTATCGGATAATCTTTTTAAACTCGCGTGCCGATCCCACAATGTGGGTTAAGATAATAAAAATACTCGACTACACGAAAGAGCCATTTACGCAGATGAGAAAAAAATCAGGTAAGCTATGCTCTGTTCGCTTGAAATGGTCAGAGCTACTTCTTTCCATCGATAAGGATTCTGAGAAGTAGTTGTTAATAATAAATAATTAGACGCGATGCTATTGACATGGAGTTCCCCGGTATACGTTTAGCACTCGCAAATTACATTCAACCAGTATTCACAAGCAACATCTTCTATTAAAACCTGTTTCAAATTTAAAAAGCAAAAATAATGAGTCTCCAGGTCTATTTATAAATCTTGTAAATGCAAAGAGTACTGTAATATGCCTTCCGATGGGCATATTTGATTTGCGTTGATTTGAAATAGTTTTACACTATAGTAAATGTATTACCTTTTTATATATTATGTACTGGTCTACAAACGTTAACGTTAACGTTCTTTACTAGGAAAAGAGTATTCGGGCGAATTAAAAGTATAATAGTTAAGAAACACGTTTTTATTTAGATATTCTAAAGTTAAATAACTTTTAACATTTAAAAAAAAGCAAGGAAATATTTGTTATCACCAATTCGATTGACTTGAAATTTAACATAAATTTAAATTTACTTCATTCGCTACCAGTGTGAGGGGTAAATTTGTAAATTTATTTTTCTATACAAAGTCAGAACGAGCAGCTAGTCATAAATAAACGTAATGATCATAAAATCAATTCGACCCGAAGATTTATTATCGAATTTATATGATTGACCAGAATTTACTAAAATAGGCTTATCACGAGTTTTCGCTTACTTTGATTTAGATGAGCTTAAGAAAGGTACATACATTATACGTATTATAAATATACATACATACATTGTACGTAGGATTAAATAAAGTTCAAATAAGGTTCACATATGGTTCTTGCTAAGTACTCGAGTCATCGCTAATTCTAACTGATGATCATTTCGGCCACAGCGCGAATCTCATCAGTGACTACATTAACAACTTTTATAAATAAGACCGTAAGTGATTAAACAAGACGTAATCGTAAATTGCTGTACAAAAACTTCCTACGTAGTTGACGTATATTGATGTTTCAAATAATTATCATTACGGCGTACATATTAACCAAGATGGTCCAGTGGTTGGACTAGAATTTTAGCGGAAAAATTATCGTTCAATCTCGGACAACAACTGTTCAGTTTTAATATGCGGTAAACCAAGAACGCGAGGAAAACTACATGTATGTCAACGACCCCGCTTTAAAGTAGAGAAGGCCTAGCAGACGAACATTGTTTTTGGTTTATCTTCAGATATGGATAATAATATATACTGTATATTAATTGTAACAAAGACTCTGAGTTGTTATTCGCGTAGATTCGAGGTATTTTGACTTTATTGACCTGCGTTAGAATTCTGCAAATTGTCAATATAAGTATGACGCACTTGTCCAAGAAATCAGTTGCAAACTTTCGAATTTCACATAGTTAGACGATTCGAACATTGTTAAGTTCTTGAAACTGTTTATTAATGTTCTGTAAAATAATGTGCTGGACTCCTAAACTTGCCAATAAGATAGATTGTTTACTTTACAGGCAACAATATTAGGGCTCACGCATTGACTCATATGGTACTTTAATATAACTCTTGATAAACATTTATTTATTTATTTTCAAAAAACTTGTATCTAACATTACAGTAAACCAATGCGTTAGCCAAGTTGTCTATAAAAACATTATTGTAATAATTCCTCAGTTTACATTTAAATTTAACAATATAAATCAATTTATAAAATCCCATAAGAAATTAAAAATAATACCAATAATTCAAAGTAAAAATAACAAAATAATCAAAAATTATTAGACATATCCTGAAGAAGGCGAACACTAACGAATTAATCAACAATTTACTTACAATGACGGTTTTGAAAGAGTACATTCCTCTCTAAGAAACGATAATACGAGAAATATTGCAGTTAGAAGCAAAATATGCATCAATTTATTTACTTAACACACTATATTAGGAATAGATCGTATCCTAAATAGCATTGAGAATGTAAATATTAACCACTTACTTTACATGGATTATAGAAAAATATTGTCATCTACAGAAACGGTGCTTGAAAACTTAATTAAATTAACTGAAAACCTCTCTCAGGATATTGAAATGGAGTTTGGCATTAACGAATCTAAAATCAATGTTATTAAGGCAGGTCGTAATCATCTAATGCATTATCAACAACAAACCGGAGAAATAATAGATTAGTTAAAAGAAAACGATACATATATTTAGGCTACAGCAGACAAAACATATATTAGTGAAAGAAACCAAAATTAAAATTAAATAACAATTTAGTTATAGACTGCCTAGGATATTGAAAATACAGCTCAAGTCTAAGAACACAATTAAAGCTACCAACACCTTTTTTTTTTTGTTTAACGAGGAGGAAATGCATTTACGCATGCCGCCCGGTCGGGGGACCGGGACGGGTAAGTGGGACTCAACCGGGTACTAATGCCCCGTGCCAGGGCACGCTAGTGCTAATGCCCTGTCCTACCCACTAAAACTATCCTCGAGTTTCCACCATGTGGTGAGGCCACGGGATCGCCAAGGGCATGCAACCACGACCCCACCAGCAGCAGCCGCCGTAAGGCGGCTGAATATTCATGGAAAGCGCGCCTAGTGTGCGCCTTCCCCTCATCCTCCACGCGGGAATGTGGCGAACTCCCCCGAGTCCGCCACTGGAGGCTGGGCGTCAACGAAGCTGACGCCCTGCGGCGGATAAGATGGTAGGCTCCGCCGCTGACCGCCGGTGTAAAACACCTGGGAGGCTCGAGTAGCGAGCCCTCCCACTCCCTCCTAGCCAACGAGGCCACTCACATGGTCCACCCTGACGCCGCTGATCGGCGTCAGGGTGGACCATGTGAGTGGCCTCGTACCAGGAGTACCAGGAGCAGCCCCGCGGCATCCCTCCCGCCAGTCTTAGCCGTGGCCGACGAGCAGGCTACTAAAATAGCCTAGCTATTTAGCAGGGTATACTTAAATGCTCCGATAACAACTTGAAAAATTTCAGTGCAATATTAACACCACTTTGACGAAAAAGAGAAAATACCATAAAAACTACTTTACTACAATAGTTGATACAGATAAAAGACTCACACCCTTAGTCTTACCGAATAAAACACGCAAAACAATGAAGAACAAGCCGGTAGACCGTAATGTTAAAATAAGTAGATGAACCCGTAAGTCACTGCACGGAAGACTTCGTCAAGACCTATGCCGTATGCGTCGAACGCGTGGTTTACTCGAGGCGAGATTTTTCCATAATGAAAACATAAGCACCGATTTATGTATAGGTTGCAATAGTGTTCCAGAGTCAATACAGCATATAACTGGCGCATTTAGAGCAATAGCGCAAACAGATTATAAACACAGACACGATCAGGTAGCGAATATAGTACACCAAGAACCGAACCACGAACTGGCCCTGAAATACACCCGATACCGTTATTGTGATAGTACTCACAAATTCTACTACGACAGAGCGAAACTTACAGATCGTACAGTTCACTACAATATGCCGGACATAACAATAGTCGACAAGATACAAAAAACAGCTATTTTAATTGACATTGCCATAACACATAATTTGTAAAGCGCCATAGATGAAAAACTTACAAAATACACGGAACTAAAAGAAGAATTAGCACGTATGTAGAAAGTTACAATATTTCCAATAATTCTCTATATTACTGGCATCATACCCAAACAAATGCATCTCTAAAATCTTTAAATCTTCCAAATGTCCTTTATGTAAATATGCAGAAGGCTGTGATATTGAACACTTGCAGAATTGTACGCAAATTTCTTGCAACAGAAGGGAAACGGAAATTGCTTTAAAGCTTTCAGTTTTTAAGATGTGTCTAGCCACTTGACATCGGCCGGAGAGAATTAAGTAAATCCCGGCTCTAGGCGAGTTTTTAAGAATAACAAATTGAATAACAATATTAATAATTTATATTTATATATTTAATAATCCTATGATATACATTTGTAATTTTAAGTACATAGTCTTAAAGGAAGAGAGACAAACACAGATATTAAAAATATAAATGTCAATTGTTTTAGTCGTAAATAACAAAAATATAGTTATTCTGACACAAACAGACGCTTCAATTTTATTTATTTCTACAGAATTCGATAAATGCATTAGATCACTTACAATTTATGCGAACGACATCGTTGTTAAAGAGTTAATTAACATTGTATATTTAATTATAGATTAAAAAAACCGTTTAATTTATTGACATTCCTTCATTTGAAAGTGAACAAGAATACATATACAGACGAACCGAATTGCTTTGTAAACATGTGTGCAACAGCGACAGACATACATAGAAATTGCTCTTTTTTATGTTATAGGTGGCAAACGAGCAGGAGGCTAACCTGATGGAAAGTGACTCTACCACCGCCCAAGGACATCTGCAACACCGGGGGGCTTGTAGGTGCGTTGCCGGCCTATAAGGAAAGAGTACGCTCTTTTCTTGAAGGTTCCCAAGTCGTATCGATTCGGAAAAACCGCCGGCGAAAGCTGGTTTCACAGAGTGGTTGTGTGAGGCAGAAAATGTCCTAAAAATCGCGCTGTTGTGGTGGTCTAGTAAAGTAAGAAAGCTTCGAAAGAAGCGCTTTATGCCCCACGCTATCGAAGGACTTCACTATGTTAAGACTGGCTGCTAATGCCACCCCCTTGCTCTCAACTGCTTTCGCCCATCTATGAGTAGGGTAAACTAGAAGATCACCGGCTGAGCGACCCCGACGGAAACCGTACTGGCGTTAGCTAATCAGCTGGTACTCCTCTAGATACCAATATGGCACTTTACAGCATGTAATTTAAACGAATATTTTCCAATATATTACAGTATTTAAACGCCCCCTGCGTTAGCGGTTTGTATTTTCTAAGGACTGAAAAACTGTGAACGTTGTAATTAATTCTGTAGTATATTTAGTATCGGCATTGCCCCCGTGCAAAGCCGCTAGTTAATCTATATTTTGGCTTTAACCATAATCAATAAAGATAATTTGTATTGATTTAACAAATTATCTTCAACTCAATAATAACTCAATAATCTCAATCAACAAATTAAACATATTCGCTCACAATACCTCGAATTACTCGTCACCGATCGTTCTAAGAATCAACAATAAATCGATTGAATTATATTTGTCAGACGAACATGTGCCACGTTATTAATAATATGTCGTAACAAGCAGTAAGTGCCACAGATTAGCACTCGTTACGATGTTTTGCCTGACAGTAACGCAATCAAACAACAATTTAGCAAATAAAATACATACAATACATTGATAATTGCCCGTGTATTTATACAAATGAAATGACAGGATTATTGTGCTTAATCTAAAATTAACCAATTACAGGCGACTATTTTTTTTTAATTAATGCAATTTAATAAATGTAGTATGTCTAAAGTAAAAACATTAAAAAACCTTTATAAAATAATTAAAAATATATAAAATTATAACATTGAATACGACATAAAATTTAAATTAAACTAGCAACCCTCATCGGCTTTGTATGAGTAGAAGTTATTTATAAATAGAATGAGAATTATTCTGTGGGCCTTTTCAAAACCTATAATTTTTTCGTTTGATTTTTCTCAATATTCCTTTGATGTATCTCCTAAGGTTTAGCCAGCCTTCGCCATTTTACAAGCGTACACGAAAACAGTTCAGCCATTATGTACAAAAATTTTACAAACCATATATAAAAACCGCCCTCGTTCTTTTTGTTTGTGAAAGCTGTATCAAAATCCATTGAGTGGCTTTAAAAAAGTCAGGGGAAACAAAGGCAGAAAGCGATTATTTTATACAATTCAAATTATAAATACCTAATAATTATTTAATCAAAAGAAAATGAATGGTAATATCTTTTATATCTGAATATGCTATTATTACTTAGTATTTCATTCTATTTAAGTTATCACAAGCGGAAATCAAGCAATTTTGAGTTAAAATTAATAAATGTGTCCACTTCATGCAACAAAATATACTTTTAAATAATTTGTAGGACAAAAAATACAAGATGATTAAAATGCAAATTTGAACGTGATGAACTGAGATCCTATAGTAATAAACATTTTATTTTTAGTATACTTTAAGATAATCTTAATTATTATTTAAACTTGTATGTAATAATAAAAAAAATGCTTTATATTCGTTGGGAAAGTTATTCAAATATTATATTTACATATATAATATATAATGATTTCCTGGTTACTAGTAAGTCCATAATATATGAACAGGTTCTAATAAAATCCCTCTACAAAACGTATCAAGGTAAACCAGGGTGTCTGGCAACAATTCCATTTTCATAGTGTAATACTTTGTATATCCGTGTTTCAATTATATGGAGTGGACGAGCGTTACAGGTACGAGGGACGTGGCGTCTTAGATATTTGTTAGAATTTTGTCGATAAGCCAAGTCGCCTATATTTTTTTAAGTACGTCGAACTTACAGCCAATTGATCAATTTGCTTGTCTAAGCTAATGATCAGATCCTATAATCAATATATGCTTACATACCTGATACCTAAACGTGACTCCCAGTTCTTATCGTTAAAAAGTAATGCATAGTTTTCCTGATGGTATTAAACATTAAGGAAACGACTCGTAATAGGTGGTTGCACTAATAATATCAATGTAAATGACCCGGGTTGATTATTTCCACCATTCGTTTGTCGTGTACTTTTCCCACATTATTTACTTTCCATTTGCTACCCTCGGAAGGTATTAATTTACATAATAGCCGTCAATTATAGGGAAGTTATGACTCGCTGTTATAATGTTATTTTTGTTGTTATTTTTGAACGTAATGATGA
The DNA here is from genome assembly GCF_905147765.1 of Vanessa atalanta. Taxonomy (NCBI): domain Eukaryota; kingdom Metazoa; phylum Arthropoda; class Insecta; order Lepidoptera; family Nymphalidae; genus Vanessa; species Vanessa atalanta. Next base: position 4,495,891 of record NC_061902.1, on the reverse strand, counting down.
TGTCGTCCTAACAGATTCCGGATACGGCGGCCAATCTCAAGGGAGACCAGCCAATTACGCAAAACATTTTATAGTGCACCAGTGTGTGCGCAAACTCACTGTTATGATCCGACACGACCGGAAAGAATTCAGGCGCAGGAGAGTGTACAATGAATATAATATAGAATATAAACTTTTAACACTAAGTGAGTTTTCTGAGTAACGGCACATCACTAACGTAATAATACACGAAATGTGTGAACCTGTCCGGACTAAGAGCGAGCGCGTACGATCAATTGCATTATATAAGCGGATCGGACGGATTAGCCGTCACTCAGGACGCACACTGAGGATGGAAAATTTGAGAATTTGTGAGTTTCTCTAAATCTTATTCGACTATTGAATGAGCTTTATTTTAGGGGTAAAATGAGATTGTGAGTTTGTCAATAGTTTGACTTTTTTTTATGATATCGGTAGGCGGACGAGCACATGAGCCACCTGATGGTAAGTGGTCACCACCACCCATAGACAATGGCGCTGTAAGAAATATTAACTATTCCTTACATCACCAATGCGCCACCAACCTTGGGAACTAAGATGTTATGTCCCTTGTGTCTGTAGTTACACTGGCTCACTCATCCTTCAAACCAGAACACAACAATACTGAGTACTGCTATTTGGCGGTAGAATATCTGATGAGTGGGTTGTACCTACCCAGACGGACTTGCACAAAGCCCTACCACCAAGTATGTCTGTCTAGAAAGAGATGGTAGTCTCTATTACCATCTTTAGACTACCATCACAGTTATTTCATACGGACAAAGATATGCACTATATAATAGGTCTTGAGTAATTTTAGTCGTATTAAGTGGAATGATGATGGCGGATATACACACGAGTGCGTTTTTGTAATAGCTCTTTGATAATACTAAGTGGAGATGCACTTACATGGGCATTATAATAATATTGACCTTACGTTCGAAGCAGTCTATGACAAAATATAATTATTATTTAAATTTAATTTACTAATTTTTTTTTAATTACTGTAGTGTTTAATACTATTGAATTAAAATCTGTAATCATATTTAAGTTTTACAAACAAATTCCTTCGAGGAAAGTATTATTAACAAAATCAAATAGAAGCTGCGGTTTGTATTTGTCAGCGTAAGAGTTCAATAAATCGACAGTTTGTCAAGATATATATTACATACTATACAAAATATGATTTTAAACAAATATTCTATGTTTTAATAATAGTGCGACTTCATTTGATTTTATTCGCGATCATACCTTTTGTACTCTGTCGGATTGAGACTGAGGGTCATCGTGCTTACGACTGGATCAAATTTGTAGAAACTTCAAGCAAAATTAAAACAATTTACGAGTAGGAACTTTTTTAGTTCCCGATTATAATTATATAATTTTGAAAATCGTACATTTCATCCAAATGGTTAAGAAAACAAATTGATTGATCTTGTCCTTTCGAAAAAAAATTTTTTAAATACCAAATTTGTACATCGCAATTATGGATGTTTTATATAAATTATATTAACATAATTAAAAAATTACTAATTTATTATATATCGGTGCATGTACAATAGTAAGTCAAATCCATTGAATAAAATCAGTATGAGCCTAGACTTTATCCGAAATAAAAACAAAAGACAAATTTATCCGATAAAAATAAAAAGACAGGCAATAAGTATGGCTTACAAGGAAATCTAAACACATTTATTGTTGGCAGCTTGTATCATAGCCATACTCAATAGTACTAAGCATTTTTATAATTGTTTAATGCTCTGTTGTCATTCACAGACGGTATGAATGGTATGTAAAGGCTAACAAGATATCAGACATACCTGGTTCTTGATTAAGTATTATTCTTAATTTCAGTTTAAAAAGTTAATAATTATTTATTGTACTCTATTATGTCTTAATATACAATTATCTTTATTCTATTTTAGCGTAAAATTATATACGAGTAGTTGATATAATATTTAATATTTGATAATAAAAAGTAGGTACCCTAAGTTAAAATTTTAATTGCTTAATTTTCCTCTTTTTATATGAACATAATCGAACAAAACGAATCGTTGAAAACGAATAGTAATTATCGATATACTAAGATTACTCAAGAAAAAACTTTACTATATAAATATATTCAGTAATTTTATCGCTCTTATCGTTTGAATAATATGAATAGTTCTTTAAAACAGAAAATCATAACGTCATAGACAAAGAAACAAAGACCGATTATCAAATTCCTACAAAAAAGTAGACCTAGCTAACTAACTCCTAACTAGTTCTATTCCTAACTTTTCCAGTATGCATTTCTAGAACATTTGAATTTCACTATAGTTATTAACCTATAAATATCTATTTTATTACAATAAAAAAAAAAAACATTGATAAAATTAATTTGAAATATAATTTTGTCAAAAACTTTATTCATGTAAGATCATAAAAATAGCATACATATAGCTGTTCAATAAGGGTTTAAATTAAGTTAGTCAAAATAACCTTAGCATAGTTATTTTAATCACCACTGGTTTATAATTAATGATTTAATTGATTATAAAAATAAATGGGATGCGATTATCTCGATGGATCGTTATTCTTTTTATTATTTTATTAGTAGCATAGATATTTTACTGTGCCGTCAACCGTAAAGTTATGATTACGAAATATATCTGTACAACATAAGAGCTCCGTGTCTGCATTTATAATGAATATGAATACTAGCGAACAATGTATCGTTATTTCTTTTTGTCAGTTTGTCTTTCTTTCAATTAGCAACGAAATAAGCAATCGACGTGGATTACTTTAATAGAAATGGACTAAGAACAAAAGAGTAGTTAGCTAAATTTTTATTTTAGATAAATGATATGCAAAGCTTTAAATTATACCAAAAGTATTGTATATACGTTTGTATATAGATTTTTTTTGAATGATGACAAATATAAAGGAAGGAATCCTGCCAAGTGTTAATACTAAGATATTCATGTGAATCGAAAGGGATGCGAGAAATAAGAAAACTATACTTTTAAAAGGGAAATTAAAATGTCTGTTGAGACGTTTTTAATTAAATCTATGGAACCGTAATTCGGTTCCACAGATTTCACAGATTGAGTTTCGCAATAAATTAAAAGAGGGATAATGGGATAATGGATCTAACACGAATCTAGGCTAGATGCATACAATTTAAAATAAAAAATAAAAATAAAATATTGGACAACATCACATACATTACTCTGATCCCAATGTAAGTAGCTAAAGCACTTGTGTTATGGAAATCAGAAGTAACGACGGTACCACAAACACCCAGACCCAAGACAACATAGAAAACTAATGAACTTTTTCTACATCGACTCGGCCGGGAATCGAACCCGGGACCTCGGAGTGGCGTACCCATGAAAACCGGTGTACACACTACTCGACCACGGAGGTCGTCATTTTTTAGATATATACTCTTAATTCAAACACGAATGACATTTTTGTTTCATTTTTATTTGTATTTATTTAAGGCCGTAATTTAAATCATTCCTATTGTACGTCATAATATTTAAATATTCGTAAATGTTAATGTTAAAAACTAAAAGAAATACACAAAAATATACATATTGTCTGTAAATCCAAATTTGGTTCCGTATCAAATTTTATACGTAGCTGGTTTTTTTTTCAAATACATAAATAAAACTATGTAATCTAAACATCATATTCATCATCTTATTATATGATTGGTATTAATCGGGCGTAAAAAAAAAAAACATTTTTATAACGACCGGTGTTTAATTGTGCGAAAAAAATATTAAACTACCCATACTAATGATTCACTAATAATAAGGAAAATGCACGGCTAGAATCATAATAAAATTAATTTTAAGCTAAGTTAAGCTAAAATTTCAACATTTCAAGTCCCAAAAGTACAAGTCAAAATAAACTAATAGAGTTATGTTAGAACATAATTGTTCGCACAAGAATTAATATGCTGCTCATTTTGAGTAACACATATGTAAGTAACTAAGATATATATATAGCATATGATTTGACACAACTGGTCACCTTGCCAACGCGAATATCGGATATGGAGGATCATACACCTTCGCTGTTGGACCTTCTGCTGACTTCCCATCCGGATCGTCGGACCATTGTCCGGAGTACATTACCGGTTGCGCGGTACTCACGACCTCGTTTCATGGGCTGCAGCCGATTGTGGCACTACAAATCAGCCGAATGGGGAGAAGGATCGCACTTCTTTGCATCTTACCCCCATGGGTATGCCCCCATGGGCAGGTTTATTTCTCGCCGGATGATCCGAGCGTTCTTGCTGACTCTGTAGCCGATGTGGTGCTTCAGGGTATGTAACTGTTCATTCCGTATTCTGCGGTCCCCATGGCAAGTCCAGCCCTGGTTTGGTCGATTCTGCAAAACGGCTTCACTCCGTCCTGGATATTCTACCCTAAAGGATGAAATACACACCAATGTGATATACAAAGAGATTTTAAATTAACGTAATATGTCAAGTTAATCTGTAAATATATTCAAATTCCACGCGAAGTCGCGGGCCACAGCTAGTTTTACATAGGAACAGTAACCGAAATAAAAAAAAGCATAACATACTATATGTATAAGCACAAATTATAAGATATAATTAAAATTTAAGTCAATTTAAAAACTAGTTACATTACTGCGTAGCAATTTTTGCAGAAGTGTCTTAAAATATTTTCATATATATTAGTTTATGGTAGATGTATGTGTGTACATTACTTAAATAATTTGCACAAATTAAAGTACATGAACCAGGAAATGATGCAAGAGCTATGAATCAAATGTTGCAAATATACGAATGTCTCGTTTTTTACGTCCAAAACTTGTCAAAAACAAGGCTTATTTAATTCCTCATACAATTACAAAAAACGAGTTCTGTTTAAATATTAATGTGATTATTAGAAATAGATATATATATTTAAATTATCCCTGGGACACTCAAGATATAAGTATATTAAAATCAAACAAAGAGATCTCGTCGTATTTGATACGTACTAAACGAACCAGCACGCATGTAGACAATATTAAAATAAAATCAAGACTCAGACAAGACAGTTCAAAGTAAACCAACCACATGTAACCAAAACACCCATGCAGACAATATTTAAAAAAAAAACAACAACAAACAGACAAGACAGGTCAAAGTAAATCATTCGAAAATTTTTAAACAGTTCCTTGCAACTAGAAAAGGTGCAAATGTTTATTAGTACATCATACTGAATTCAATTTATTTTTTCGCAGCTTGGCCTGGGTGACATTCTTTCTGCCCACATTGAACGCCTTATAGAGACAATAACTATACCATAAAGCAGACCGGTTTTTTCGCATTAGATAAAGATCTAGGTCTATAGATTTTACGTTAAGACTATAAAGTTGTGTAATTACCATAAACATCAATCGATTTGTAAAACTGGAGGCAAATTAAAGAAACGGATGCGACGGAGGCGGAAGGGGTTATGCGATATAGCGATCGACGGACACTTTCTGTTAAGTTGGTTAATTTCTTGGTTCATTTTACTTTTCCATATAAGAAATAGGTGTTGTTTACTTAATAAGATCAACTCCGTTGGATTTTTGGTAGTTTATATATAATGTGTATGTAGGATGTATGACGCAGTCTATCGCCGAAATTTAACGTGGCTATAATAGCGGGTTACTGAGTATAATTTATATATAAAATAAAATCTCATTCGAATTTAATTTAATTATAAAATATGTTTAATATGATACTAACTATTATCCGCTAAATTCCCTGGGCATTAAAAAAAGAATAGTTGGAATTCCAATAAAATAGTTCTTAATCTACTACGGAGGATTACAGATATAAAATACAGACAGGCCTATCGCTTAAGCAATCTCTTCCAGGCAACTTTAGGTTTAAGAAAAAATACGAATATATTTTATAAGAGAGACAGTTTTTAGTTTTAAATATTTATAAATGAAGGATTCTGACGTGTATCATATTTTATTTGAAGGTAGGCATTAGTGTTCCAGCTTGAAGGGGGAATCTGTGTAATCAGGGACAAGGGGCCTAACATATTTGTTTCTAAGGTTGGCGTTGGTAAGTATTTCTTTTAGTACCTATTGCCAGCTACCTATTACAAATAAAATAAAAACCTCGACGAATTATAGTAAATAAAGTTGGGAGAACAATTTACTAAAATTTAGAATTTCGTCTGAATTAATTGTTCGGATGAAATTTAAATACTTAAATAACCACTGCAGAAAATAGTGATTATTATTATAATGATACTATAAAACTTTGATGAAAACAATTATAACAATCAAAATATCAAAGTTTAATGTTCATATTTCCATTAGTTCTAGAAGCTGAAACTCCAAGAATTTCCTAGTGCGCGTCCACTCACATTTGGTTCCGTACAATATTTAAAAGCAAGTCGTACCTTGATTTGAAAACTCACAACATAAAATAAATTATATTATTATAGTTAGTCTTATCGACGGTTATATAGTGCATTAGTCATCAAAATCAATGAATTACACAGGCGATAGCCAAATGTCTGCCTCTTCATGTTATAAGATCCTTTGTAACAGGCACAAAGATCATAACATCTCAGTTCCCTATATTGGTAACGCATTGGCGATGTAAGGAATTGTTAAAAATTTACAGCACCAATGTGTATGTCAAAAATCAAAATCAAAATATACTTTATTCATGTAGGCTTTTACAAGCACTTTTGAATCGTCATTTAACAAACTATATGAGTATTAGTGAATCTATCACCGGTTCGGAATGCAGATTCTACCGAGAACCGGCAAGAAACTCAGTAGTTACTCTTTTTCAACATTTAAAAATACCATGCAATGTTAGTTGTATGTGCAGTTGATTTAACATCCGGTGGCCCATTCGCTAGCTTCCCTATATGATTAAAAGAACTACGTACGGATGTACGTATACTACATAAATGAAAGTATTCTAAGTAAAATATTATACATTTATATTATTTTTATTTTTATTTCAAACACAATAAAATAAAATCGTATGTATACAGTTATTTCAAGTGTCCGATCAATTTTATTTTAATCTTTATATTACGTCATTACAGAAAAATATGGCATTTTTGATTAATATATTTCCTCATTTAAATCCAAAAACTGCGACCTGTGATTTCTTATCTAACGTTGAAGTAGTAAAATTATCTTAATAGCTTTTAGTTATGCTAAGTGAGCACATATTCGTAACGACGAAACGAAGTTTCTGAACTACATACAAAAAAATATATTAAAGTCAAATTCTCACGTACCACACCCAAATATTATAGGGAAATACAAACACATTGTCCAACACTGAAAACTGCAATTTTATTTTCCAACATCTAAAATATATAGAACGAATCCCAATTTTTTAATTCGAACAACATTGTGGCAATTTAAAATATGTCTTAAGTTGTTGTATGTAGGAGTCAGAATCTAATCTGCGTGCACAAAGGAAATCCCTTTTACATAAAAGGGAGCCATATGCTATTGCGGTTTTGAATATTCATAAACAAATATTTGTTAATATTTTGTACCTTCCTATACTGTATAATTATATCGATTTAGTTATCCATGTTTTTTTTTTCAAATAATGATTGTAATCAATCATACGTCTTATCGCGTAGGTCAAGGCTGCGGGTTGAAATCCGTTCAATGCCAATGTGTTTTAATACATATACTATATGTGTAATGAAATTATAAATTTGAGCTCATAACGCATCCAGAATTGCCACAAATGACTTGCATGTGTAATGAATTACTTGAATCTAACAATTAAAAATACGCATCAAAATTCGTTGTGTAGTTTCAAAGATCTAAGCATACGCGAGAACAGACAGACAATGGTAACCGACTTTGTTTTATACTAAGTAATGAATAGCATGAAGATGAAACGTATCTAATATAATATGGGAATATAATGAAGTGTTTAAATACTATACTAAGATGTAATGGGCTGTGAATGTGTCATACAATAAATTAAATTCACAAAACATTTTTCATATCTATGACCCAAAATGTCGAGGTGGCCTAGTCAATGTTGACTGAAACTTTGCTGTACAGCAAATACTCTGGAAACTCTGTAAACGACAAAGTGCTTTGATATATCAAATTATTGTCCTTTATATAATGTGTGATGATATAAAGATGATATGAATATTTTTTTTAATTTCACTAATGCTATTGAATCACCTACAGGCTCTTAAAATTACTATCTTCCTACAAGATACCCTATTTGCTGTAAGTTAGGCACAATCATTTATGTAAATCTATGAGCAATAGAAAAGATCCCAAAATTGATCCCAGAGAGACGCCTATTCTTGATAAGAAATCAAATCGAGGTCATTGTCTTTTTGTGCTGGTAGAGGTCCTGCATCCTGTGGTTTCTTCTATATTTCAATGGAATTTTTCATAAAAGAGACATCGATATCAATTCAGCAAGAGCCTTTTTATAACCCAAATAGATTTTTTTAACAATATTTTGTAAGTAATTAGTGATTTTAGATAAATTGATTAAATTTGTACAGAGATTAGTCTATGGTTATTCAGTATATGTATAACTTTCATATTTAATTATTTTAACCACTTTATTTTATTTCATTGGTTCAGAAAATACAAGATGTTGAATTATTTTTTTCAGTCACATTAATATCTGAATTTATCAATTTACTCATTTACTCTGTGGCGTACAAAAGGTAAGTTTATTATCTGTGTTGTTACGATGTTGCCGTGAAATCTACAATAATATTAGCCGGCACTAAAAATAAATTCACGAGATCATATGAATTTATCAAACAATTTCATCTAGCATTTGTGGTTGAATTTTCAAATCAATTTATATTAATGTCACCACAGACTACATTGCTTTACAGATAATTTAAATAAAACTGTAATCATCCGATATTTTTTCAAGGAATTTATACTTATAAAGCACCACAGACACAGTTATAAGTAACAAAATCAAATTATACAAGGTCTTAACGAAGTAAAATAATATTAGATATTATAAATATATTTAAAGTTAAATTTAACATTATACTGAATTAACGACCGTGTAGTTATTGAAATGTTTTTTTTTTAAAACGAAGTTGAATCTCATTCACAAGTTATAAGTAAGTTCACATTGCTTAATAAAGGGTAGAAAATTTTCACAAGAATTATATTAGATTTAAGGTGAGAATTCTTAGAGAGTTATGAGGTAAATTGTAAAAGTCACGTGAAGTCTTTCCGACTGTATAATTATGATTTAAATAAATATAAATAAATATTGGACAACAGCACGTACATTACTCTGATCCCAATGTAAGTAGCTAGAGCACTTGTGTTATGGAAAATCAGAAGTAAAAACGGTACCACATACACCCAGACCCAAGACAACATAGAAAACTAATGAACTTTTTTTACATCGACTCGGCCGGTAATCGAACCCGGGACTTTGGAGTGGCGTACCCATGAAAACCGATGTACACACTACTCGATCACGGAAGTTGCCAATGATTTATTCCGTCTAATCGGATTATAAGACTATGGAATAAAAAGTGCACCTGCGTTTGCTTACACATTTGTGCGCTATCCTGCGTAGTTAACTGGTCTCCCTTGTGATTGGATATCATAATCATGTACACAAATAATTCCGCTTATTTAAGTAATAGCTATGTACATGGTTCTTGGTCTGAAAAAAGTTTTCTTTTTCAGGAAACACACCTATACAGATATCCGACCCAAAGGATTCTGTTAAGCCAGATATTCCGTCTAATTGGATCATGAGAGTGATGGAGAAGACTTATTTCGCCGTCATTATATCAAAGCCATGAGAGCAAGCCTAGGATTGAGCTAAAAAAAAAGGAATTTAATTTACCCGTCAAGGAATTCTCCATAGTAGGCTGGAGAAGTGAAATTGGCTATTTTACCACTTTCATGCCTTGGAGAGTACGTACTTTTAACATTTATATTCGAATTGACGATTGCCGAAATAGCCCATTTGGTAAAATATTATTGCCATCTAATCCTGATAATGATCGCTATGGTCCTCAGTATCGGTCTAATTTATTTATTCAATTTGTATTTTTTTTAAAACACGACACAGGCATTAGGACATATTTTTTTATTCAACAGCAAAAACTCGATAAACGACTCCACATATCAATTAGTGTCACGTTCATTTTCTGCAATTACTAGTTCCATGTGTAAAAAATACAAATAACTTGACAGACGGCGTATAAATTCTCGAATACAGTACATTAAATGTTAAACACAAACATTGCTCTATTTTGCATTTATACATAAGCAGTTACCCGTAAATAGTAAACACATTAAGAAAAATTCTAGGTTTTCAAGATTTTTTTTAGGTATTAGCTTACGCAGGACAAATCACAAAATTTTCATCACGTTTGGATAAATGGTTTTATTGTTTATGTATATATTTTCCATTGAATTGCTGCGTATAAATATTCATTTTATGACTATTAGTCATACTTTTAACAACAACTTAATTGTTTCATAATATCGATATAACACTTACGGGTTTTCGTATATATAAAATTATATATATGAAAACTGTAGGTATAAAATCCTTTGCACTCTGTAAAATGTTCTTATATAAGTTTATATATATTTGTATAACGTATTCTCTTTTATTACTATCGATATACGTATATATCATTTATATGATTTAGTGTGACTTATCTGCTAACGCATAGTATTCAAGCTATGTATTATAGAATACAATTATCAAATATATAGATATTTGATCAAGTTACAAATTTTATATTGTTGTTCTTTTCGTCTCTTATTCTAAATCATGTCTTTGTCCCATTTACGGTTGATACAATTTTAATACTAGTGAAAAGCTGTTTTGAAATTATAACACCTTGTCTTATTTCATCGACTAACTATAGAGAGTCGAGAGCAAAAACTGTGAATGAATTTGTCGAAGCCAAATTTTTATCTAATTTTGATAGGATAACGGCATATCTGCGTAATAATACTTAAAAAACGCCTAAGTTGGATTTGGAATCGCGCACTGAGGATGCCGTCAGCCGTGCCACCAGACAGATAGACAAACCGACACCAATGTTATAAAAAAAAACTACAGGATATCGCTTTCTACCCAATTTCATGATTCTAGAATATCAGAAAGTACGCTATAGATTTTGATTTCCTTTGTGAATGCATAAGAAAGGCGACATAAGCGGTCATATCTTTTCATTGCGTAGACCTAAGTCTACTCTCTCTAAAGATTACATTTTATCAAAACTATTTACGATAAATTTACAAAATAGAGTCTTGGCGGACGGACACTCAGTACGATGACGAACAGACGGGTAACAAAGTTATCGTATAAGTCTTCTCTGAGAGGTACGGAACCCCATAAATATCGTTATTATGAAAAAAATTGCTTTAATTTAGCAAAAATAAATGTACAATGCCTAGGGGCCACGACATGGTTGATCCGGTCCTGCGTAGGGGTGTTATTTTAAATTTACACCAAAAGTTAATGAATATTATTGTAAATAAATACAAACCGAAGTACATACAAAAAAGTATAACAACTAATGTAAATAATGTACGGATAAAGTGTATTCGTGCTATGAAAATAAACTTTAATTGAATCTAATATTGTTAAAAAATGTTGTCTAATTGGTTTTTTCTGTATCTGGGACAAAATTATTTTAATTCACAATCACATGTTACAAAAAAGATTCTTTATAACAAGGTCGTACCAAGGAGCACGAGATAAATTAAAAGAACAAGTTTATAATTCTTATAGTAACTAGTGCAGGCGTAAACACACCCAATCATATTAAGAAAACCTTCCATATGGCGTCTATGCTATGAATATTTATATATGTTTACCATTAAAAGAAATATTTAACGTTGAATTACTTAATTTACCCAAAAACAGCAACAATATTTTAATACTGCATAGAGATTAGATTATTATATAATTAATAAATTTATTGCAATTTGCATTATAGCTTATTAGGTTTACTTGGTTGTAGGGCTTTGTGCAAGCCCGTCTGGGTACGTTACTCACTCATCAGATATTGTACCGCCAAACAGCAGTACTCAGTATTGTTGTGTTCCGGTTCAGATGGATGGTCCTCACTAAATTGGGTTTCGAACTTAGAGTACAATAAAATCAATTAATTTAAAAAAGATTGCCATTAAGCCATAAATTAGTTTTATATAGATTAATTGTTGTATAAAATGATATAAGCTTTTTGATAAATGGAATTCGTTTTCAATTTATGTTTATAAAAACCTAGCTCTAAACATTTTTAGGTCTGTTTACTTTTTATCGATACCATTACACGATAATTTCGGTAGCAAAATAATTAATAATGACTAAGTGGAGTTGCTTTAAGTAAAAAAATCATACAATCTATTGCAGGGAAAACCAGAGCGAAGGTACATACCTACGTAATAATAATAAGTATTGCGTACAGATAAAAAAATAGTAGGCATGTATTTCATTAAAGAATGTTTATTTGTTAGACAATATAATAAATAATAATTTTGATAAAAGTCAGTAATGTTATACTAGTTATATCTAGTTTCCGCTTGTGGCTTAACCCGAATATGAGAGGGAGGAGATCTGAGATCTGTCGTTACCTGTTTCTAACAACGTTTGACAAATTACATGACGATCATTTAAGAGGTTAAATTATACGTAATAAACTCACTATCGCATGTATGCAGATATAGAATGTAATTCAAAGGTGCGTAAGGAGTAAGGCACTTATTAGGTGTTTTTTTTTCCTTAGCAAGTCGTCAAACCGTCCATCAAGTTTTCATTAAATCTTTTGAATTTGAACAAAGCATTACGATTTCTTCCTTAACCCATTTCCGTATCCACTAGCATGGCTACAAGCCAAAAAATATGCTTTACAAATATTTATTCTAAGTTGTTCGATACCAAATTAAATATTTTCATGTTAAAGTATGATATTATAAGAATCTAGAAAGAAGGGTTATTTGTAGGAATACTATATTATAAATCACGTGACTCTGTCCTATGTCTTGCTATTTACTTGACTTCGCTGTCAAACTAAAAACATACGAAAAAATTGGTCGTCACTGCAAACTAATTCCATACTTATTGATACACCTCGTGGCAGAGTACACAATACAAATAATACCTAAAATTTTAATAATACACTGGGTATTTTACTCATCCAGATGACATACCCCAAGTACGATCCCATCACTAAGTATTGGTAAGTTTAAGGAATGCTAGTCAGTTTTATTTACGAATAAAAGAGACCAAGTTATATAATTGACAGTACATTAGTGTTGTAGTATTATTTTCTCTTATGTCAGTCAATCTATCGGAATTTGTTTATTGGTAGCATCTTCGGTTTAACCTTATTTATTTAAATATAATGAAATCCAAAATGGCTGCCGGAATAATTCTCGTAATGGCATAATATAACATGAAGTATACATCCTACGGAGGGTATACTTTTTGCTCATTAGCTTGCCAATATCAAGTCCGACCACAACAATTGCTACCAACTTAAATAATGTTATATGGCAACATTATACTTAGTAGCGATATAGTTTAATGGTTTTAAATATTGAACGACTGTCACACGCCCCCATTGCTAGGTGCGAAGGGAAATTTTCTCTTGAATTATAAATTTGAAAAACGTCATTACAGCATGATACGATGATGACATAATAATGGCTTCGAAATTCAAATGTACATGGTAACCGACAATTTATACTAATAAAATTTAAATAACGTCACGTCATTTCAAAGTATTATATATTGCATTGTTATAAAAGTAACATAAACGAAAGTTTAATATCAATACGACGAATTTTAAAGTAGGCTAATTTAACTTCTTAGATTTCTTTACATATTGACTTTATATCGCACAATACAAGTGAGGATAATATAAAATATACTTTATATATAATATATTATAACTATTCCAAATTTAAAAGAAAGAAAACGTTTCCTATTCCACGCTAATAATAATAATAATTACAGGCATAAGGGACATAACATCTTAGTTCCCGAGGTTGGTGGCGCATAGGTGATGTAAGGAATGGTTAATATTTCTTACAGCGCCTTTGTCTATGGGCGGTGGTGACCACTTACCATCAGGTGGCCCATAGACTCGTCCGCCAACCAATGCCATAAAAAAAATAAAACGCTTGAATCTCTATCGATACGAACCGTTAAGAAACTCAGAAGGTATTTAGTTTCTTAAATGAAATACCTCAGTAATCAAGTATGTATAATTTTTTATCTAAAGCAATATACATAATACATTATAATATATATAATACTAAAATGTAATTCGTTTGTTTATTACATTTATTGTAATTTATTTATGTTATTGATTGTAATCTTAATAGATATACGTTTTAGTTGTGAGGTTACGAGTATAAAGAAAATCTTTCTTCGTAAGCGGCCTCTTATAAGCCAGTGTAACTTAATAGAACAGCCTGTATTTACTTTTAATGTGATATTTTTTAATTTATTTTTAGCACGAATACAAGCCTGTATATAAGCTACAATAATATATTTTAAAAATGCTTTGTAAAATGTACTTGAATAAAATACATTTGGTTTTATATGATTTGAACCTTTTTTTATTGTACTCTTAACACAAGCTTTGCTTTAATTGGATGAAAGGAAAGGAATATTAGTAATTCTTTCAAAACAATATTTATCAGTATCTATCATTTATAGAAAACTCACCGGAAATTGTTGGTACGGTTTTGTGGCAGCCCAGACGATCTGTACTCACAATTTATCCGTAATTACCGGCCCAAGGGACATAAAAATTAAGTCCCATGTTTGGTGGCGCTTTGGCAATGTAAAGCCATTTTCAATGGGCGGTGACTACTTACCATGAAGTGGCTATATATTGCTGACATTCGGCTATTGACATATTAGATAACCAGATTCCCACATTTAAAAATCCAAAAAAGATTTTATCTTTTTTGGATTTTTAAATGTGCTAAAATATCGTCTGGAATTGATGCAGCCATTGATAGACTGTATTATATGGATACCACATATCGATCAAAATAAGTTATCCTTAAACTTTAATTATGATACCGCCTGGAAATAAAAACATGCATGTTCACTAAAATAAAACAATACAAAATAAAGATAACATATGTATATCAATGGGACATAACATATCTGTGGAGCTACAAACATTATTAATAATAAAAAATACGATAAAAATATAATATTATTTAATAAAATACATAATTTTTTTTTCGCAAAGTCGCGTTAGCTGACTTGTATATCAATGCTAATGTCCACGGAAGTCATTGTTATTTATTACCGAGTACATTTTTTTTGCGTTTGGTAAAGTCAGCTACGTGATCAACGACACGATTCCAGGAACGCATGTTTCTGAAGGTCTGATGCAGCTCGAAGCATAAGCTGGCGCAACGATGGGCCAGATTTCGACAGATCAGGAACTATACAAGGTTGCAAAAGTAAGTCAGGCGTGCTGGAGTTTCCTTTGCGATGTTTAGACTAAGGTCAGTCTATTTTTGATCATGCGTCCCTTTGATTATTGTTTAAATACCGCGTTTTATTTCAATTACTTTTTATTTATAATGGCGCTAAGTACGCACGTCAAACTAATTTATCTAAGAGACCCAAGGTTTTAATCTTTTATTATATATTACCTATATAGTTTCTAGGCTCGTTCGTACACTACTTTAAATGTTATTTCAATATTATAAGACGTAGTAAGCATAAGTTTCCAGAATATATCTATGCATTCGTTGCTTAAATTACAACAGTATGTTTGATGGTTTGTTTGAAAAATACATATTCGACGTAACACAGGTAAATTATAGAGCCGAAATAAAAAAAGATTTTTGGATATACAGTCAAAATCGAATATATAACGACATTGAAGGGACTACTCAAATTGAGTCGTAAAAACCGATAGTCGTAACAACCGGTGATGCTTATTTTTTAATGAAGTGTTATTATTTAATGTGTAGGTCATAGGTATTAATAGGCAAAATATATTAATGTATGAAAAAAATTATATTTCGTTTATTTCAATCTAAACGTTTATTAAAATTAATATCGCTCTCTAACTTTGAAATAATACGCGACTTTTCTTCGATATTAATTTGCTTTCTTTTTTGCTCCCGACATGTTGACAGTTTCACAATTTTATTTATTTTTATTTTATTTGAATGGCACATCAACAGTACATACATTAAACACTTAACACTAAACATTTAAAACTGATACTTATCTGATGTATGTACCAATTACAGACGTACACAGCACTGCTGAAGATTACTGTCTATTAATTAACTCAACACTGTGTTTTGGTGTGTCTTGTGTACAAATGCGTGTGTTTTGTCTCTAAGAATTACAAAAGACCCTAAGCCTTTAATTTGTGCCTAAACTCGACACGTGTTTACTTTTACGACTTTTACGATAACAACCATTGACCATTAATTAAAACACTGTGCCTATTCAAATTGCTTACAATACGGATCAGTTGGTTGTTCTAGAGATATAATTTTTCGAAAACATTAGCCAAATGTGGTCGTTTAATGCGGTAAGTCGTAGTAAGCAATGTCGTAAAAAGCAATATTTTTTATAAGACAGTTATATAGCAATCAGCCGGGACCTTTGATATTGGTCGTTATATCCGATATGTTGTTCTAAACGATGTCGCCACAAACGGTTTTAACTGTATTTAAAACAGGATATGTGCTGCTCTCCCTTCTTCAATTCGATTCGGTTAATGTGTCGTTCGATTTAGAATACCAAAACAAATAATTGTAACCATAGTATGCTTGCGCAAGCCCGTCTGGGTAGGTACCACCCACTCATCAGACATTTTACCGCCAAACAACAGTACTCAGTATTGTTGTGTTGCGGTTTGAAGAGGGAGTGAGTCAGGCTAACTACAAGCACAAGGGACATAAAATGTTAGTTCCCGAGGTAGATGGCGCATTGGCGATGTAAGGAATTATTAGTATTTCTTACAGCGCCCAAGTGGCCCATATGCACGTCCGCCAAGCTATACCATAAAAAAGCACACTTTTGTGATTAGAGCGATACGGTAAGGATAAATGGGTCTAGCGTACATATAACATCTTTTAAATTTAACTGAGCGAAAGCACTTCGTGAAATGTCAAGTAAATTAAATAATACACAAACACGTGACGCATCAGATCTAAATAAAGAAGGTTCATTGAAGGCAGAAGGAAAGTTTGCCTCAAAATTTTAATTTTTTGGAAATTATCGACTTACAACGAAATTGAAATATATAGAAATTGTATAATTTTTAAAAGCTAGTCGGTCTGAAAGTAAGAATTTGAATTTAAAAATGAAATCAAACGAGACATATACCTAAAGACAAACTAAAAGAGTCGTGTTATATATTATAGCAAAATTGTAATAAGTCGTATTGATGTTTTTTTTCGCATAAACTTTAATGCGATATTAATGTGATAGTTAGTAGTTAGTAATATAAGCTTAGAAATTGTTTCAAAAGAGTTTCTATATTATTAAATTTAAAAAGGTTTTATTTACAAATTTTCGTGTTAAATCTGTACCGTTGACGTCGTCTCTCAAACAATCCATTCGCTTTTGCATATTCAACTTACTCGTTCTGTGTCCGAAAATCCACAACAGATGCCGAGCAGATGTCCATGGACATTGGTAATCACTTTCAGGTGAGCCTCTTGCTCGTTAAAAAAAATAAAAAGAAAACTGTGATATCCACCAGCATGTCTATAAAAAAAGTTTAGTTTACAACACAAATGTCGATAAAAACTGAATAACTTTTATTCCTATCTCTTTCGTGTATCGTAGCATTAATAGAGATTTGAAGTGTCATATGTATTTGTGGCTCTTGTTCGCTTCTAAAAGCATTTCTTGATTCCTCGGCACATTCATCATTCGAGTAAGGCATTTAGGGTCTTACTGGAAGACGGTTTACATTTATGTGGCAATGTGACCTTTATCAATAAGCCAATAAGATAATATATTTTATTATCAATGTTATTTAATTATATATTGTTTTAAACAACATTTACTTAAAATTCTATAGTTGTGAGCAAATTTATAAATGTAGTTTGAAAAATATTATAATATTTAAAAACTCGATGTACAATTAACAATTTAAAAACTACAATACGCATTACAAGATTTTCATATATTTATTTATCAAGATAATATGACAAAATTGATAACACGAATTATTATATAACTAATTAAAAATAATTAATAATTAAAAACAAAATATAAGCATATTACACATCTACTTTATTATCTAATATTTACACAAAAAGAATCACTTGAGTAATGAGATTCATTAAGTTTTTATTAGTGGCGATTTGTTTCGTATATAAAGTGCTACTAATAAAAAATGAGTAAGATCTGTTGGTTCTTACATCAGACGTAAATTGTTATTTTTTATCTTATTTAAAATGATTTATTCGACATAGGCCAAAGCTGATAGGCAATTATTAAAAAAAAAAATGAGTAATTGCGAATCCCGTACCACGTTCATGTTTTGATAGTAAATTATATTATACAAAAAGTAATATCCTGTACCGTATTTGTCACACTGCTGAAATACGACCTCCTTTCCTATATGATATTATTCATACATTTGACGGAAAGCGGCCGTAGTTACGCGTATTCTGTGAAGTTTAAACTTGTTTTTTATCGATCACATTAGAGTATCTTTAATTCTCCCGTGATTGAAAAATTTACAAACGCGGTGGATAGAGTACGAGGTATTGTTTAGATGCGAAGCATAGAAAGGATGATGATGATGATGATAAATATTGTCATTCAGAATTGTTTGCGTAGGTTTACTATTAAAGAATTAATAAAAAAGCAAATTCAAAATATTTAATTTAATACTATCTTGCTGTATTAATTACAGAAAATTCCATTTTTTTAACATGTCACTAACGCCATCTATGTTTGATCATAGTGAATTAATCTAATAAACTACGATATATTAGTTTGAGACATAGAAGAAATATTTTATTGTTTATATTAAAGGATAAAATATCAGTTTTTAAAACATAAAACAGTATCTGGTACGTTTCTTTATTAACATTAGTAAGTAGCGCCATCTTGTTTATGTATTCACAACCTAAGTTAACATTGAAATTATTAAAGCAAATTAAATCGTTTTTAATCAAATTTACCATATCGTTACATTTTAAAAATATGCCGTCAATATTTCAATTAGTATTTACACCTTAAAGACTTAATATTTTTTTGTTACAGCACCATCTAGCGGCAAGTTAATATACTGAGGTACTAGTCTATTCACCAACAGATGGCTGTCACTATGCAATTACATATTTTATAAAAATAAAAACTAAAATTATCTATAGAAGAAAGACATATTATAATCACTAGGTGCGTCGACTGTAGTATATTAGCATGCCACGTGAAAACTTTCTCGTGATGAAACGTGTCTAGTAAAAAAAGTAAAAATAAAAATACGCATTTTTTTTTAATATTAAAAATACTATAAATTTTAAAGATTTCCCTAATGGCTTTTAAGTGCATAGGTTTATATATCTCATGTATCATAAAGTAAAATACCTATTACCCTAGTCAATATAAAAATAAAGAGCCTGGAAGTAGAATAGGGATAAGAATTACATTTTTTCCGCTGCCGTCCGCCTTTCTACATATATATGTACTGGAAAATAGGACATCCGATGGAGAGTGGTTACTACCGACCATAGACATTGTCGCTGTAAAAAATATTAACCATACCTTATGTCGCTAATGCGCCACCAACCTTAAGAACTGAGATCTCATATCTCTTGTACCTGTAGTTATACTGGCTCAATCACCCTCCAAACCTGAGCGTAATAATACTAAGTATTGCTGTTTGGCAGTAGAATAAATAGAATAAGCTGTTTGACGAATGGGTGGTACCTACCCAGACGGGCAGGCACAAAGCTCTACCACCGAGTAGTAGTATTAATAGGTACAATACGTGATACAATTTAAAAATATTTGTATTGCCTTGCTGCTATGGATAAAAAATAATGTGTGTAAAAACTCCTGATAATTTTTTCTAATGAATGTGTGCGCAGAGTTATCCTAGTCGTATGTCGTTATGGTGTTGTTGGCAAATATATACGATGCCAATAGCACCGCCAATCTCTTGCTGGCTCTTCGCTGGCTAAATCACTGCGTGATGAAAAATCCGACGTGACGCAGGCAAACTTTCGCCTATCCAGTTTTTACGGTTCGAATCAGATCCCTTAATCGTTTGATTGTGAAATTACATATTTTAATGAAACCATTACTGCAAAAGCTTTATTTATTAAAATAAGGCAATTAGCGACGGATTAATTTATTTTCAATATTTTAAGATTCTTTGATCGCAATTAAACTCTTAACGAGATTTAAACGCTCCACTTTTATAGGATTATTTATTATATTTATTAATTAATCTTTCGCTAATTAACACCCACTCAGATATATTTTCGAACAGTATAACTTAGTATTATTGTGTGCCGCTTTTAAGGATGTGTGTGTAGTAAACACTAAACACAAGGGACATATAACCTAACGTATTGGTACCCAAGGCTGACCACGCATTATCGATGTAAGGCATGATTTTATTCTTCCGACACATATGGGCTATGGGGAGACCTTTAACCCTATCCACTAACAAAATAAATGAAAATTATAAAATCTTCAATGGAAAAGAAAATTTACCGAAAGCGCGAGAACAATCCCTCGAGTCCATTTGATGAGGAGTTTCTTAATGACATTTTTTAAACAGAAGTAAAGTCTTCGTTCTGGTCACGCATTTGCCTATCTCTTCAAAATCTACTAAAATACTAATAACTTTGCCTGACCACGATAAATAATTCAAATTGTTGGAACATTACTCCCCTAAAAAAATCACTGATTTCGGTGATTTGTGTAAATTTTTTTACCAGTTATAATATATTGATTTATAGAAAATAATTTTAATCGAAATGATGGCAAAACAAAAAATAAATCTTCCCCGTAACAAAGGAGATAAAAGGCGTGTAAATCTTGAAATATACCATAAAAATATTTTGATTTCAAGGTATATACCTACCTTATATACCTATATTTCTAATTATTCTATTTAAGATTGTTAGCGTCCTACAAGCGTAACAATGCCACAGAACAATCTTTTTGAGAGCGTTTTTTTTATAATTTGTATATCAAGTGTAACCTTTTTTTTCTTTTTAACTCTTCTTTTATACATAGTAAATTCTTTAAATCCTTTCTGTATATTATGTTAATTGTTTGCTTGCTTGTTCTTGCACTTATGGTATTTTATTCTCGTTCATAGTATTGTAACAACAAAATTTAAAACAGATACCCGACGCTGGCGGGCTATTTATTCCATCCAACTCTGACAGAACGCGTGTGAGAGTTGGATGGAATTAATATGATAAAGGCTACCGAGGCAAGCTTTTGGCTGTCATTTTAGTCCTACTTTTTTTAATACAACTCCTAAATGCTTTCTTATTACAAGGGTACATGGTCTTTTATCAGAGATAATAAATAACTAGTTTGTTCTTGTTTATAGTATTATAAATTTGTTTGTCACAATTTTTAGAAATATACATAGGCACATCTCTTTATCAAATATATATTGTGAACAAAAATGTTTATATCCAAAACAATACAACATTCGTTTATATTAAATATTCAAACGTGTAGTAAATTTGATGCTAGTAATTATAATCTCAGTTAAATTATTTTCAGACAGTCTGTTCTAATTTTTAAGCTCTATATGAAAACAAATCATTTACATAAGTTATTTGACTGAAGATTTACTGTCTCGGTTGTGGTTTATGAACGAAATGCGATTTGTTTTTTTTTCTCACTGTTACATCGGCCCTTAGGTACCTAGACTGTACTATTTATGTATGTTTCGTTAGTAGAACTAAAATAGTATAGTCGCTAGAGAGTTAGTATTACGTGTAGTAAACGATGTCCGTCGGATGAATATTATTTCATTTTTTACATTAAATTAGCAGCCTGTAAATTTCCCACTGTTGAGCTAAGGCCTCCTCTCCCTTTGAGGAGAAGGTTTCAGTGGTGCGTGCTCGGTTTTGAACCCGAAATCATTGGTTAAGATGCACGCGATCTAACCACTGGGCCATATCGGCTTCTGATGATTAATATAATCATTTTTTCATGACATGGCTTGGTTATGGCAAATGCTTTTACCGTAATTGGGAGAAAAATCTACTTCCTTCAAGAGATCAACATGCTATAATTTTAGGTTTATTAACCCCAGTGACCTTTACAGCATTATCGGGTGAAAACTCTATTCCATATGGAAATTGCAACCTTCTCGACTCTGGAATTTTCCTGATAATAAGAATAACTATCGGCATATTCACAAAATAAACAAAAAATATATTAAAGAGTCGAGAAGACCAATTGGTTAGAACGCGTGCATATTAACCGTCGATTGCAGGTTCATCCCGGCAAGATTCACTAAATTATCATGTGATAAATTTGTGTTTATAATTCATCACGGTGCTCGGCGGTGATGGGAAATATCGTAAGGAGCTATCATCTGTGTATCCACCCGCATTAGAACAGCGTGGTGGAACAAACTCTTAACCTTCTCCTCAAAAAGGAGAATAGGTCTTAGCCCAGCATTGATGTATTTACTACTAACAGATGTCTATATATGTATAGAAATTATACTTATTATATTATAACATTATACTAAATGATTGATAGCCAGAATAAAATCACCCACCGGTTAAAAAAAGTTAGACGAACCGACGAAAAAAATCTTCAAAATCGCATGTATATAAAATTTTATTCTGATTAGTTATTCGATATTGTGGTGCGATGTTTCCATAGACCATATCGAATTCAAATGAGCACGCAAATATTTGATTCTTCTTAATGCGACGTAAAGAGAGCTCTGATACAACGCTGACTGGACGTAAAACCACGCCACGCTTCTAAAAGGCAGTATTATGCTTATCATAGATTTAAGGTATCAATTATATGTTTATTAAATATTGTACGAAACCAAGCGTGTCGGTTTTTCGTCATACGAGACTTTAGTTAATTTTGTACACTTGCACTAAAGCGATATGATAAGATGGCTCAGTGGTTAGAACGCGTGCATCTTAATCGACGATAGCGGGATCAAATCTAGGCCCCACTAAATTTTCTCGTCGTGAGTCCTTCGTGCTCGGCGGTGAACTAAAAACATTAAAATCAACGTGAGGAAGCCTACATATGTCTAATTTCAATGCATATCTGTCACATGTATATTATCGGAACAGCGTGATGAATAAGCGTTAAAACTTTCCTAAGCCCGGCACTAGGATACTTACAGAGTGCGACTTTTCTAAAGCGTTTGGGAAAGAAAGCAAAGAGAATTATCGTGGACTGAATTATCATGAGTCCCGTGTTTGAACTTGACTTTATATGTGATACTTATTATGGTCTAAACTATGTTTAGACCATAATAAGCTTTTCGGTTTGGAATGGGAAATTAAACAGAAATTTCATATATGTTTTCCTACATTAAAAGTGAATTGTAGTGGTTTATAGATTAAAGATAAATAGAGAATTTTGGGGAGAATATATATATATATGTATTAGCTATGAATATTACGTACAGTCTACCGCAACAGTATTGGTTTATATGGTAGATTTTTTTTATTGTTAATTTTATATCTCAACAGGTATGGTTCCCGTTGATGTGTCTTACTTTATTATTATTATTTTTTATTTTATCTAAAGTTAAAGGTCCTAAGCCTGTCAAAATTTAAATAATATAAAAAATGTTATATTTTAAAAATAGCGAGTTTAATAAGAATGACATACGATTAAGTAACTTTGTATTTTATATCTATAAATAATAAACACAATATTGCTTGTATAATTGATCGACATATGAGTAATATATAAAAAATATTATAATGGCTAAAATAAGTGCCGCCGCTTGTGCATCTTTCTTAAATGTGATTCAACTACTATTATGTTTACTGGTGTACAATAAAGGGTATTTTTTTTTGATTTTGATAACTATGTTCTTTCGGCCAAACCGTTGAACCAAGTCTGACGAATTATTTTATTAAGTTTCACCTCCTAGGAAGGACACGGGGCTTTTTGAACACCTCATGATTAACCCGTAAAACGCGAGCGATGCCGCGGGCTCCAACTAGTATTTTATATATTACCGCAGAACCGAAAGTTACATGAACTATGTCGAAAGTTGATATCAGTGTGTTCCCAAAGTTTATGAAGCCATCGATCAATTCCTGTATACAAACGAAACCGGGACTAACTTCCCTGACTAGTTTACAAGTCACAGTTTACATTTATCGACACTTATATTCAGGATGAAATAGGCTGAAATAAGTTAAAATTATATTTAAGGAACTTGGTGGTAGTACCACCCACATTAGATATTCTACCGCCTTCATTAAATAAAGTTTGAGTCAGCCAGTGTTACATAATATTTCTTGCGTTGACGCCTGTGGTTTCCATCAGGTGGCCCATTTGCCTGACAGCATACCTATACTATCAAAATAGGTCTAAGCAATATGAAAACAATTCATGTTAATTTGTATTTTTTTAATTTATACATTATATTCGATATCCGAACTACAGGCAGAAAGGACATAACATCTTAGTTCTCAAGGTTGGTGGCGCATTGGTGATGTAAGGAATGGTTAATATTTCTTACAGTGCCATTGTCTATGGGCGGCGGTGACCACTTACCATCAGGTGGCCTATTTGCTCGTCCGCTTACCGGTTTCATAAAAAAATATATATTATTAAGGTAGGTGCGATGCGGCACTTTAAGAAATGTTTAAGCTCTTGTCTTGAAGGTTCCACTATTAATAAAATTATTATAATTTTTAAACCTGTTTATACTTATTAATGTATCTTTCATGTCCGTGTATTTTCATGTGTTATGTCTATAAATAAAAGGCATTATTATGAATATACATTTTATAACAGCGTATACTTTGATTCCTAGTGACTTGATGCTTACAAGCAAACTTCCCTTTATAAGGTATACCAAGAAACGTTTTTAAATATTCAAAGCCTAGTTTTATTTATTAGTCTTGTTAAATGTTGTCATTTTAAGCTATCCTTATAAATACGTTCACATCTTAAAATACGTTTATCATAGAATATATATTTTTCAAAGTTACCGCCGGCAAAGCTTTTAGTACTTAACGTTTTATAACTTCACGATATTCACTCGACAATATCACAATAATATTATGGAATACCTATGTCATGAATACTCTGTACTATCTTCATCCTATTTTGAAATTCGTATTAAAAATATATATAAAAATTTCGTCATATTCGAACATTCCATATCCGAGCCGTATACATCAGCCGTTTAGCTCGCAAAGAATTTCATAAAAACTATTTGAATTATAGAGTATTTACTTGTTAAAGAAAATATTCAGTCAAATAATATTAAATAATAATAAATATGGATTAGTGAACTTAGAAGTTAGTAAATTCAGCTTACATTTATTTTTGAAGCATCGATGTTACTAATATTATTCGAAAAAAAAACTGACATCAGTTTTCCATCCAGATATCTTCAGTAGAAACTAGTCTGGAAAATGACAGTGCTTATATCAACAGTGTGTATCAGTGAATAGAAATGATACCCCCTGCCAAATTACGTGACTCGGAAACTTAATAAAGCCGTTGATGCCTATTCGAATCAGATTTGACGTCCTATTGCATCATAAAAGGATCCCCTCAATTCTGGGCGTATTTTAGGACATCATCCGGTATAATATAATACTGCATGGGGCATGCAGTAGGCAGCAGCTTGTAGTATAGCCGAGATGGCCTAGTAGTTAGAACAGGTATATCTTAGCCGATGATCTCGGGTTCAAAGCCAGGCAAGCGCCACTGAATTTTCACGTGCTTAATTTGTGCTTATATATTATATCTCGTGCTCGGTGATGAAGGACAACATTGTGAGGAAACCTGCATGTGTCTAATTACAACGAAATTCTGCCACATGTGTATTCCGCCAACCCGCATTGGAGCAGCGTGGTGGAATATGCTCCAAACCTTCTCCTCAAAGGGAGAGGAGGCCTTTATCCCAGCAGTGGGACATTTACGGGCTGCTAATAATAATAAATACTTAACTATATATTAAATCGGCAACAGCTTTACGTTTAAACAACCTTATATATCTAATGATTCTCATAAAAGCTCGTAAGAGTTTTATTAATCTTGTAAAATGAGAAAGCTTTTAGAAAGTTTTTTTACTCATAATCATACAGATGACTTTATTAGGAGTTTGATGTAATATTACTAATTATCTATAAAATTCTGATACGGCAACTGAAACCAATATTCAGAGATATATACATGGGTATATCAGTTACTTATTTCGTACTCCCAGACCGGACTTCGTACGGGTAGAATAAAAGTCTGCATAAAACATTTATATCATAACAAACATGTCTATTGATCGGCATATATTCTCACAACTTCAACGATCAACCCATATTTGACTCAGCACAATATTTAACGAATTATCACTTAGATCATCCTCATGAGTCGCGGTTAATTAGTTTAAACAGTACAAAAATCGTTTGGTAGTTTTTGAGTTTACAGCGCTTAGGGTAAACTTACTTCCTGTGGTGTGGATTAGGATAACTCAGTTAGAATGTTTGTGACTTATGTTGTAAAGATATACTTAGTTATAGGATTTAACATATAATCTATCTATGTATCTATTTCTTTATTTATAACGTATCCATAAAACTGAACTCTTTTTAAATGTATCCTTGATATACCAAATGTAAAGTAACATTTACATCATAAAAAATATTATCATCACAGATGTATACCAAATGGTGACTTACGGAGGCCATGTATTTGAGCATTTATATTTATTTATTTTTGTATAACTTTTTTGCTCACTCTAGTTAACAAATTATTATTAATATTATAAGTATAATAAGTATTATGATATAACGCATATCATCTATATCTTAAAACCCTGTTCATACTTGTGGCTCAGTGGTTCTGATCACAGGCGGCAAGGGGGTTATATCGCATTCTCACAATCCTCGCTATCGCATACATAATGGCTAAACCATACTATATCCTGTCTTCCTCAAATAAAATGACATCCACTGCGTCAGGAACGAAACACACTATAATTTCTGCCTCGCACTTTGTTTCCGCTTAACTTGATCGGCCTATAAGCAGTAACGGTTTTTTTTTTATTTATTTAATTTACAACATCCACGAGCTTACAGTTGCCCGTGCCTTTTTTACATTTTACTTTTATAAATTTTGGCGTTATTTTATATTTTTACTGAACATCAGCAGATCTTCGCTGAAGCAATAATGGTTCACTATCTTTATACATAAAATATATAAAACAATTCAATGATATTTACGAGCTTTTATTGAAACTTTACATTCGGTGAGTATTAATTAAATGTCACATAAATTTAATAAAGGAGAAATGTTGATATTTGCATGCCTGTATTACAAAAAAAATAAAAACAAAACAATAAAACACATATTGAAAACGCTTTACTTTACAGTCAAAGCGAAATTAAAACAAAATTCCGTCATCCGTATCCTGTCCCGTGACTAGAGAATGATAGAAATGGTATCTGAAATATGTTTTCAATTACGTAGGAATGTTTTCACATTTTTAGTATCGGAGCTCTTAATTTGCAACAGTTCTGCGGAACCAACTTCTAATTTGTTTATTTTTTATCGTTCGATAAAAAAACGTGATGATTTGGAATTTCTTCCATCAAACTGGTCCAATGCGGGTTGACGGATACACATGTAACAGATACACATAGAAATGCATTAAAATTAGACACATGCAGTATCATCACTATGTTTTCCTTCAACGCCTAACATGAGATGAATTACAGACACATACATTCTCCTCAAAGGGAGAGGTCTTGGTCCGTCAGTTAGGCATTTTTAGTACCGTTACTTTTACTTTTACTTCAATTGAAACATGAGGATATCTGCATACGTCTGAATACATTTTTAAGCATTCATGAACATTTTAAGGATTAGGTTATGGAAAGCATTTGTCTTGATTTGTAATTTTGAATCGACTTAATGAGACTTCCCTCACTTTCGGGCTAGCAAAGCTTAACACCAAGAAATATGAACATCTTCAACTTAGTTAAATGGCTTAAAAACTTTCACCACTGGCTTAGGAATAGCACAACATAATATATTTTTTATGGTATGTAAAGTTTATATAGCAGACAG
Organism: Vanessa atalanta; assembly: GCF_905147765.1. NCBI lineage: Eukaryota > Metazoa > Arthropoda > Insecta > Lepidoptera > Nymphalidae > Vanessa > Vanessa atalanta. Next base: position 4,467,591 of record NC_061902.1, on the reverse strand, counting down.
GCAAAAGAGCCACCTGATAGTCCGGATTTATATTTATATCCGATGCTTAGAATAAATTAAGATAGTAGTAGCCAAGAGTTCACATAAAAATACGATATTTTAAATACTTAATAAGTAACAATACTTTAATGATTTACAAACACAAATTAAAAACTCCTGAACGTCGAACGTCGAACACACTTACAAATAACAGTCACGTCTTCAGCCTCATTCAACGCTGGTAAAAAAATATTTTTACAAAAAATAAAACATTTTAAAACAATATGAATTTGTAATGTATTTATAAGTCCGTTTTTTTATTCTTAACAATTGAAATCTGAGAGGATGTATAATATACGACTTTCAGAATTTTTTAAAAAATGAATCCATCATGAGTTTAAAAAAAAGGATAATTGTAATATAGTAGAGCAACGGCTTGTATACACACCCCTGGGTTTGTTCAATCTAATACTACTTCAAAGTTTGGCGATAGATACGTAAAAATTAAGAAAGCACCACGCTTACCTGTATGAACCAATGATCTTTGTTTAAGATTCACTTGTTCTATCCACTGGGGCACCTCTGCTTATTATATTATACTTATCACATATTAACTGAACTAACAATATATTTTGAATTAATTTCAATCAAAATATGGAAATTTATTACGTCGATATTGTTTGCATGAGCAATATTGTAAATAATATTACTATAAATTTTAATGTATGATATTGGTATTAATTAATTAAGATATTTCGATAAACCCTAACGGGTAAGGCGCGCAGACGGGGAAGATCATGCCTTACCGCGGTTTACGGGTTCTATCGAGCATTAAAGCAATTCCTCAGGAAGATATGCATGAATGATTCAATAATACATTACTGATTATCAACATCAACTACTAATTAGTACGAGATTTCTCTATTGCTTGTCAAATATAAAATAATTAATTTATGTAATAAATACTTTTATATATCAACTGTAACGCCACCTACCGCGTCCATCATAAACCATCAAAGAACCTCAAATAAAAATTCATTGAAATCTGTCTAACTGTTAACTATCAGCTACATACACATGTATAATATTTATGTATATAAACACGCACAAACACAACATTTCAGTACCTTTTTTTTTGTCAACGAATTTTATAACAAATTTGTTTTTAGAACAATTGGCGTTTATAGCTATTTATAGAACTTATTATGGTCGAATTTAGGCAATTGAGCGTATATAATAACTAGTATTAAATAAATACAAAAAATCTTATGTCATAATATATAAGATCAACTTCATCACCAAAGTAGTAAAAAAAGCTTCAATAGTGCTTGACCGGCGCCCGGTGCTTCAATTTTCGGCTGAATAGTTCTAACCACTTGACTACTAAAATTTCTTATAAAATTCATATGAATATATAAGTTTACCTTTTGTGCCAAGATGTTTAGAATCCAAACTATTATTGCCGGAATTAATATTTAAAAGCTAGACAGATATGCAAATGTATAAATAATTGAAAGTATTTCCTTACGAGTACCTAACCTAATGTCTTACATAATAAATACACACACAGGCATAAAGAAACACACTCGCAGCCAAATTTAATTGTTATTTTATTATATTATGTTGTAGCCAATCAAATTAATATTTGTAGTATTTTAGTCTTATGACACTTTTTCGCTCTACTGGCGTTCTATGTCATTGATTAAAGCTTATTAAGCAAATATGGGAAAACGCTAAAATGTCCTAGCGTAAACAAATATGTTTTAAATAACATTGATTGTATTTTCGCAAATACTGAGCTTTTGTTCCATTACTTTTACTAATGGAAATGTGTTTTTTTTTTTTTCGAATATACATTTTATATGGAATTTTTCCGTGATATCATGAATGTAGTATATATAATAATCAACGCTATTCTTATGTTATTAATGGTCAATGTCTATTGTACTACGACTATCTGTTAAGCCTTTACGATTAATTCTAGTGGTTAACGAGCTGTAAATGTTTAACTTCGAAATTGATAGTTACGTATATATGTATAAGTAATTTCTGACAAAGAGTTTCCGTCTTTTATCGGGAGAATTGCTTTATAATTCGCCTCTATAAAAATAGGGGTTACGTGGGAGTGTGAACTCAGTGCCCATTCAAAACCAGCGATACTTTTCCGTGTTCTTCCAATCGTACATCGCAGTCATGTAGGCTTGCCAATCTAACAGCGGACTGAATCGGTCCGACCCTTATGAATAGTGATTTTAACTTCACGCGCTAAATTCGTCCTTTAGCCCCGTACTGCATACTTTCATATACATCGTTTTAAACGGTCTTTCCGTCGGCCGTTCCACCTTTTTTTCTCGCTGGAAAGACACCTTACGCGTTCCCCCATATTAAGTGGGGGGGGACCGCTTTCGCATGCGCCCGTGGAAATACCTAGTCATCTGCCTCTAACGTACCGCGAAGACGTTACATGCACCTTGTATGAGCACAACACTATATTTATCTTCATTTAAAAACATTACCCAAAAACTCTATATAGTAAATGTCTAAACTTACCAAGAAAAAAAAAAACGTTTTTCTCAACTCCCACTTACCGCCTTTGACTATTTCCATAATTGGCTTTTATTAAATACTTATAAATAATAAACAAATTAATGCAATATTTAAAGTTTGTTATTTTACAGATATAAAGTTAAAAAAAAACATAATAAACTTTATCATAATTATAATTTAACCTATTATAGAAAAGTTTTTCATGCTAAGCGTAGGCATAATATTTTTATGGTTTTTGTCTTAAACTAAACTTTGTATGAGTTTTACTAAAAGCTTTTATTTATTTTTTGTAACCATTGAGTTTTGTTTCTGGCGATAGCTTTACACTTTCGGATACGAAGAGGTTTCGAATGCATTACACGACATTATAAATTTAATTTAATATAATTCTAAATTAAATCTTAGTGATAAAAGTCGTTAAAGCTATACCCGTCATCATCTCATCAACAGGAGTTACTCCTTACTCACTATTCTCTAGCTGACAAGCGCTTAGCATTCACAAACAGTATGACTGTTTTTACAATAAAATAAAAATATTATTTTATTGTAAAAACAGTCATACTCAATACACGCAGGATTATTCGTAAATTCTTATGCAATGGTTAATAGTCCAAACCGTTTTCGTTTGGACAAAATCCTGCAAAACCGGAAAAAAATCTCGATAAAACTATAACATTGAAAATGTAAAATAAATAAATACAATAACATAAAACTAAATAACAAGTAAAAAATACGTGCCACGCACACGGAGGGAGGGTATAAGAGAGCATCATGTCATTTGCCGTCATGGCATAAAAATCTGTCTTACCTCCAAGGCACATCACTGAATGATTCACATAAAATATAACATAGGTATATGACTAACGTGATTAAGGAACACACATCGATTTCCGCCTCGATAAATCCATCCATACCAAAATAATAATTGTTTTTGTTAGTAGTCCGCTAAACTTATTAAGGTACCGTTAGACGCCCTAGACTATATTCAAATATTTTTATATAGTTGTATGTTCTCCTGAACTAGATCAAACAATACATAGTGTCCGTGTAAAATGGTTTTAACGATGAGATTGATAAAAATCGAAAAGTTTCAAAACGAATGCATTTGTTGCGAACAAACAGACAAGGAAGCAAGTTAAAAAGCTGAAATACCCTTTACCTTGGCTTTTTGCTTTATTTTACATGATAGGTATGTACTTACATGTCAATTTTTCTCATGTAGGCTCATTCTTAATGCAAACTAAATTCAAGTAAAACCAATTGTTTTGATACAACGGCAGTGAAGATGGAGTAACGACGTTATTAGTTTATTAACTGTAATAAATTTGTGGTCAAGTCACCTACTACACTTGTAATATAATAATTTCAATATTTAGTTGGATCGCTTGACATGAGTTTTAAAACACACGTAACCATTTCATTGGTCATCTTCTAAGTTCTCAATGTCAATAACACTAATCTTAATTAGAAGAGGACGTACGATAAGATTGTAGATACGTCATTCGATATTTAAAATTACTCCTAGTGAGCCAAATTCTGTTAAGGCAAGTCTACACAATGAGTATAATACAGTACATAATACCATTTAAAGACAATAAAAAATATATTATACTTAAAATTATAATATAGCGCAATAGAAGTTAACATTATAATAAAGTACTCGTACATTTCCAACAATAATAAATTAATGATGTAATTGAAATTTTGTTGCGACTCAACGACTTGTGCCAAATGAAATCTTATTTGTTGATTACAGAAAATCTAGACAAACAACGAGTGTTTTGATGCAACTGTGTAGTGTACGTGGAGTGCCGACATTATTAGTTTATTGACCTTAATAAATTGAAGGTACGGTCACCTTGCACACTTGCAGTATGTCAATATTTAGCTTGACCGCTTGACATGAGGTCAGTATCATCCAACATCTATGAGGTTATCAGTATGCATTTCATGTTGTTTTCCTGTGATTTTCCAAATGTACATTCTCAAATTATCTTAATTATAGATTCATTTCACAAATGTTGACTAGTTTGTCTATTTGATATCTTAATCAAATCTTCAAATTAATTTGAAAATATTTAGCCTTTTATTACTTTTATAACATTTAAAGAGACGACTCGTGTAGTAGACATAAAGGCTTTTTGAAAAAAATACCAGACCGTTTTTGGCTGACAGAACTTTTAATAAGTGAATCAGGTGATCGAATATTTGATTAATTGGAGCTGACTATTTGATTGGTAGAGAGAGTTTTGAGACTAAATGGAAAGAGAACAGTGATAAAAACCGGCAGTGGTCTTTATCAGCCGTTAACCGTCGCAGTGCAATCGCGAGGCAGGCAGATAAAGGATTTGCAGTTGTTTATATCGCTTCTGTGTGCGGAGGTGCGGGCGGGACGCAGTCAGTGCGCGCGCGATGTGACCGGTGATGCACGCGCGCAATGCTACGCATTAGTTCGACTTCGACCACGATAAATCGAACATGGCTGAGTGGTCGTTCCTCGAGCGCGACTACCCCAACCGGGCGTACGACGTTTTTCCCTTCCCGTACTATCAAGACAAGGAAATCCAGCCTGCGCCTGCGCAGTGCCTGGCAGCGCAAGCGCAACCGTTCCAATGTCCTTCGCCGACGCTGACCGTTTTACTCTCTCCCGCTCAGCAGGGGACGCAGCAAATATGCGAATACAATCCAACCCCCAAAGGGTATGTAATTTTTTTTTTAATTAAATTACGTAACAAATTGCATGCCTAGCGCCGTATCAATTAATATTATTAGCGTGACATGATCGACACATGTGAGCTGTCTAATTTATCGGTCGTTTCATACATTGTAACGTTAGGTTATTGTTTTTATTATGTTGTTATGATTAGATTATTAATACCCTGGCTCGCACTGTAAAATGGCGGAATGTCGGATATTATATTACTCTCTAGGTAATTGCTAACAGCGAATTTAATATTTTCAAAATATTGACATAACTATTTATGTACATTTTTATAATAACGATCCGTAATGACTACATTACGTGTGCTTTTTAATTATGTCCGTGTTTAGACGTTTTATTTAATGACGGTCGTACAGTTTTAGATTTCAATTTAGATTCGTCTTGCAAATTGCTCGAGTTGTTTGCGGAGAAATGTCAGCAACTGCTTAGCGTGTCTTAGATAATAACGAATAAGTGCATCCGATGACAAATATTTTATGAATATTACTTATCAAAATATCGATAACAAATTCAATGTCTCTCTCGTCTGCACCTAACGAAGGACGATCTCTTAAGGTTTAAATATCTTATATTACAAGGATCCAGCAATACATTAATAACATAAATAACATAAATTATAAATATTATAAGAAGCCAAATCATGATATAGATCTCGATCTATCGATAATTGGATTAATTTTATTCTTAAATTTTCTAAGTTCAGTTAGACGATGTTTCGGATAAATAATTTGGAAAATCATTGTTGTACATTGTTCCTCGTAGTAAGTACGAATGAGGATTGCGATACAGGTTTTTGCTTTCTCAAAATTACGTGTCTCCTAAAATGAAACATCTTTAAATCTTTAAAGGCCTTTCTAATTTTGAGGAGTTAGTTTGGAGCTTGAATGCCACCACTTTAGTCCATTGCAAGAACTTTGAAAATTATGATTTCCGTCGGCCAAGGTTTTATCATAAAATTATTATAATTTATAAGTTAAGATTAAACACACGAAAAGTTTGTCAATCCTTTTTTATATATAGGATAACATTCACCCTCCCATCCATTAGGTCATCTCAGCTTGGGTCCATTTCCTTGTTTTTTTAAATTATTACTTCTTGTATTTTCGATACCCTTACTTCTGCTTATTAATATTACTTATTTTCTTTTATATATTACAGCTAAAAACCAAAACAATATATATTTATATATAAATATAATAATATCATGAACGCGAAAGTATCTCTGTTTCTTCATGATTAAACCGTTGAAACGATTTAGATGAAATTTGATAGGGAGATAATTTCACTATCGTGGAAGGACACAGACATATTTTTTAATTTACTCCTCAAGGGGGTGAAATGTGAGGTGATGGGTTGTCAGCTATATGTAAAGTTTTAAATTAATAACACGTAATTTATTGATATCAGTTTCTTTAAATTCTTTGTCTCTGCATTTTTGAAATTTGCATTTTAAGACGCAAACAAACACTTTTTTCAAGTTCTTTCAGAAATTGTCATTTTGAGAGATTTTTTTTATGTCAACTAGGCGGAACTCCCAAAGAGATCACCTGATTGATTATAAGTTTTTGCTCATATATGTTAGTACTGTAAGAAACATGCTGCACGAAATATTAGCCATACCTTACCTCGCCAATACGCCACCAACCTTAGGAACTCAGATTTTATATTCTTTGTGCCTATAGTCCACTGGCTCACTCACCCTTCAAACCGGAACACAACAATAATGAGCACTGTTGTCTGGTAGTAGAATATCGCATGAGTGGGTGGTTCGGAACCAGATGGGCTTACACAAAGCCACCAACTAAAGTATACTTCCACCACCGTCCATGTAGTATGTGCAAATTCGACCCATTGAAAATGGGTAGATACCACTCAATCATGAAATATTCTATCGCCAAAAGTAGTATCCGTATTGTTGTGTTCCGGTTTGAAGGGTAAATGAGCTAGTAGAATTACAGGCATATGGTACATAACATATTAGTTGTCAACGAGTGGTTAATATTTCTTACAGCCCCATTGTCTATGGGTGGTGATAATTACTTATCACCAGATATGACAGACGGGCAAAAATATCCTTTGTAAAAAAAAAAGTAGAGAAAGTCAGAAATCATTCGGATATTCGAGACGCCTTTTAAGCTTGGATGTAGGATGCAGACTTACAAAGTCCTGTCTGAATCGATTTCAACCGAAGTTTCATAATAATTGTTTGCACGCCTTTAATAAAATAAAAAAAAAAACTTACTTATTGTGCCTATTTGTACACAAACAGAATATACATTAAAATAATTGTGTAGCGTTGTAGAATCAACGACATCGGTTGTTTTATTTTTCTTTAGAAAGGCTTATCAAATCGAAAGATACATTACATACACATATTTTTTTAATTTTTAATACACCGATTTATCGAAATATACGGAATAGGCATGTGAATCAAATATAGGTATATCTGACGTCCAATTAAGAAGATATCATGTGAACCAGTTAACTATACATTCAGCTCCGAGATAATTATTGACTTGCCGTGATAATTATTTCCTTGTTATCGCTTATTGTTTGACGGTTAATTGATATGGGGATCGCTGCAACTCACCTCACATCCTAATTGTAGACCACGATCCACCACCGGTGATCTTAAGCTGCTTAATTTATATCTATATTTAATAATTGATTATTATAAACGACCTATTCAGCGTGCGGATAGTAGATAATAAATTATTTATTTTTTAATTTGTATTTAACTGATAAAATTGCTAACATTAAACTTATAAATATATTCTGTATAAGATGAAACGCGATTCGGATTTGGTTTTAGTATATAATCTTACTAATGATGTTTGTTACTCGATCACTCCAGAACGGCTAAATGCATCTGCATGAAATTCGGCATAGACATAGATTATATTCTGGAAGAGCACATCATGTAAGTTACTTTTTATTCAGAAAAAAATAGTATCTTTAACCCGTAATTACACGCGGTGACGTCGTAGACGGAGACAAAATTATTATATAAGTCTCTCTCTTCGCAGTTATATCAATTTTAAATTTAGAATATTGACGTGACAAGCGAGCGTTTCATGTTCTTGTCAGTATTATATACATAAGATGTAAATATGTGATCAGTGGGGCACCATAATGCTAATTTATCGACTTCAAAATTTAATAATCCGTAACAAATATTTGATAGCAACAGTTTCTATGATTTAACCGTAATAATCTAAATACAGATGAGGTAGTAGTGTTAGATATCGTTTTAGATAAGAACTGAATATCATTGGGATGCATCGGCCGAGCAGTTAAAAAAATATATTCTATATCAGGACTGCATAAATAATTTGGTAGATGTATGTTTTACGTACAGAATATAAAATATTTTGGTTATGAAAACACACAACATTTTCAGCAGTCTATCAATACGATCAATGACAGATACCTAGAATGAATTCGACACAGTAACAATGAGCAGGATAAAATATTGTTTTTCGTTCGAAATTTATTTGTATAATAGGATTAAATATGTTCTTCGTTATAAAAGCGGCTATTCAAAATTATGAAGACCGTTATTCCTTTACACTCCTAGGTTCTGAAAACCAGGCTTATTGCGAGCGGTAAACATTGATTTTATTTTATTAAATATTAACGCATAATTATATACACGGTTTCGTCCGCTTAAAAATATAATAGTCAGCTCACGCCGCTGTCACATCAAATTAAACATATTTTATTCAAGTAAAGTTTACAATAACATATTCTTAAATTTCATTTCAACTTCAAACAATTTCAAGGCAATTTTGCAAAACTATCACCGGAAAACAGCCTCTAGCGTAGTCTTAAAACGTACTCGACGTTTATCTGTCTTGGTGAGACTAAGCATTTTTCTTTCGTATTTGAAAGGATGAAACTACAAAAAAATGTTTGATGTATTTTTTTTTTATAAATATTGGACAACATCACATACATTACTCTGATCCCATTGTAAGTAGCTAAAGCTTGTGTTATGGAAAATCAGAATTAACAACGGTAGCACAAACACCCAGACCCAAGACAATATAGAAAACTATTGAACTTTTTCTACATCGACTCGGCCGGGAATCGAACCCGGGATGTCGGAGTGGCGTACCCATGAAAACATCTGTACACACTACTCGACCACGGAGGTCGTCACAACAGTATAACAGTATTTATTTATTCGAAACATCATCGGCATATTCACAAAAACAATGCAATCAAAATTTCACGAACCAATGCAGTGTGATACACCACTACAGGTATTTACGTCACTATTGAATTACAATAAAAAGTTATATAATAAACAGATGTAATATTTTTTATTTATGTTCTTTATGATTGTAGATGCGGAAATATAATTGATTTATATTCACGCATCTACAATCCTCTCTAGTTCAAAATCACCAGTCACTTGTTTATAGAGAGTTTCCTCCAAAGCCATCTTCTTTTTGACTCTCTCGCTGGTCTCATAAAAGTCGATCGACACATTTCCCCCCTTTCTCAATTACCTATCATACACGTGTATATTGTGTTATGTCATATCTACAGTATACTTCAATGTAATAAGGGGCATTTATATAATTGAGGAGATAAATCATTGGCTTCAAAGTGTAGTTTCTCCGAATATGTTTTCATTTTAAGAATGATATAAGATTTTAAGAAGTCAAGAGGTGATTATCGTATTTCGTAAAAAATGCTTACGGACGTCATTAAAAAATAGTACTTCCAAAAACGAGCGGTTATTGTGTTTGCGTTTGCGTTGCATTGCTTAATAACACAAATTATTTTATTACAAAAATACCATTGGAAAAAAAGCCCAGCAATGAAAAACAAACCAGTAATTGATTGTCTCTTCATTCTCCTACTAGGATATCAAAATGTATGCAATTGTACCACGCTTTTTACCTTTTTATTACTTACTCGTTTTGAATATATGTAATTGTACAAGTGAGATATTGAAAAACTTCAGTAGACTGTGCAATTTTATGAGCTCGTTCATTTTGTTTCGACGATTAGGCTCTAGTAATAAGGATGATTAGGTAACTATATAGTGGAACTCTTCAACAGATACTAAGTGCGTAATGTTTAATCTCACTCGCTTGCTATCATTTATTCTATACAACACAAGCTTAGTCTTGAAAGCCTATTGATAAAGTTAAGAAGTGGTTATTGAACTGAGTTCACTACACACAATGAGGACTTGGTAATATTTTCTCGTAACAAATATAAGTAGAGTAATTTCATACTTACTGCGTTATTAATAAGAGCGATTTTTTTATTTCGTCATGGAATAGCTATTGAGATGCCGACATTAATTTATTTCTAATTTAATTTATAGTTTCTTAATTTTGTATAAATTAATTATTTAAAAATATTATCAGCGACTGTTATTTGTTATTCGCAATTTTATTTAACCGAAAACTATTTCTATCTCGAAGAAATCTTTCCTACTTCTTAGTCATTCTTAAGTACATTTTATTACTTCTATTCCAATTTTTTTCTTCTTTTACAGCGATTTGTAATATTTTTAATAAAGTATCCACTATATAAAATTATTTTAGAGCAAAGAAGGCTGAGTGGGTAAAACGAGTGGAAATTAACGAAAGATTCCGATTCGAAAACAGCCAAACGGCATTTGTTTATGTATTTATTCTGTACTCAGACGTAAAATAATAATATATACCATATCTCTTCGATAAAACGGCTTTCTAATATGTCTATACTAGCTAAACCTGCGGCTTTACCAGCGTGAAGTTTATAAACACACTTCTATTGGGGTGGAGTTTCGTAAACACTTTCTTAGCGGATGTCTATACCCTATAAGGAACCTACAGTCAAAATTTCAATTTTGTAGGTGTTATAGTTTCGGAGTTTTTGTGATTAATCAATAATATATATATATATGAGAAATTATTAATATATGTATATATATAGGTTTACGATAGACCCGATCAAAACCTATACACAATTATAGATCGTCAAAAATGACTTTTAGTCGACAACAAATGACTGTAAAATTAATATTTAACGCAACTATTGAATGAAATTTGGAATAAAGATAACATATACCAAGGTTAAGCATATAACCTAATCCAACTTAACAATTGATCCCCTCCGCACTGTTGAAAGCTACTAATTGCTAATTAGTACAATAATACATTAACAAGGCGCGAATAGAAACGACAAAATTAGCATATATATATTTCCCATACTTTCATATCTGACCTTTCTACTAAATCAAATATAATAAATCTGATATACAAAATCTTGCCGATGAGATATTGTATAAATAAAAGAATATTTTCATTTAACATTTAGTCCTTCATAATTCTCCGCTGCGCAAAATAACAAGCGTGGGACGACATAGAATTTACTATGTACCAGGTTACGTTGCATACGCATATAATATACAAGACACATATGATTGATACACTTTGTGATGCCGATGTTTTTCTGAACAAAAATTTAAAAATATATGTATATAAATTTTGGGCGTAACTAACGCTATTCAAATCCTTTTTTTTTTTTTTTGTTTAACGAGGAGGAAATGCATTTACGCATGCCGCCCGGTCGGGGGACCGGGACGGGTATGTGGGACTCAACCGGGAACTAATGCCCCGTGCCAGGGCACGCTAGTGCTAATGCCCTGTCCTACCCACTAAAACCATCCTCGGGTTTCCACCATGCCGCCGAGTGGTGAGGCCACGGGATCGCCAAGGGCATGCAACCGCGACCCCACCAGCGGCGGCTCGAGTAGCGAGCCCTCCCACTCCCTCCTAGCCAACGAGGCCACTCACATGGTCCGCCCTGACGCCGATCAGGGACGTACCAGGAGCAGCCCCGCGGCATCCCTCCCGCCAGTCTTAGCCGTGGCCGACGAGCAAGCTCAAGCCGGCCCCGTTGCCCAGGGTACACCACGAGGAGGTGACTGACATGTACCCCACGCTATTCAAATCCTAGCCAGAGTAACTATTTTTTTTTTTTTCATAATCTTCAGTGTTGAAGGAAAACATCACGAGTATAAGTACCTGTTTTGCCCTAGAGTTGATTATTTAATGACTGCCACTATTGTTTCTTACTAATAATATACGTAACAAAATTAAACCAATATATACAAATTCGTCCTTGAAATGTTACCCTAGTATATTAAATATTACTTATATTGTGGTAAAGGAAAATACACTAAAAAAATTACTTTAGGAAAAAAAAGCGGGTGAATGAACTTCGGCGGATTTTTAAATGTCAGTTTCGCGTAGTTTTGATCGCCTCGTTAAATATTTGTAAATCGATGTTCAATGCTTGTGAAATGACGATGGGAAGTCTAACTTCAAGAATTCAAAATGTTATTATATTGTATCCTTTATATTATACATTACTAAACCGTAATTAAACAATGTATATTATTTTTTAAACGACGCCGTCTGGCATAAAGGCAGTCGAAATATGATACTCTATTCAATAATAAAAATACTCTTTTCACATTTTGATTTCAATTGAATGAAAACTCATTTGTTTCGGATATTACGCGATGCCGTCCATTAGGGTTGCATTGATATCAACAATGAAAAAATCTTTAAGCTTACAACATTATCCGATTTCGGTATGACGCTACAAAAAGGCACTGACAACAGGTGACGTAACTCTGAAAGGCAAAGTATGGAAGCGTGATTTCAAACACATTTTTGCAGTCAAAGTTTAAGCGTGTTAATTAAAAGCGTTTATTAAATTCTCAGTCATACTGCTAAATTAATTTAGAACATATTTTCTGAAAATTTACCGAGCGCTGTAAAAGCATTGTCCCTTCAAACGGCAAGCAAGAAGTTTCTGTTTTTTTCTGTGTTGAAGCCTTTTCATTGCGATTCACGATCTTTTCACAATATGAGTACGTTATATTTTTATAAATCATTCATATGACGCTGAACGGCCGTGCGTCTGTCGTCTAAGCGCTATAGTATTGTTTCTTTTTCAAAGGCATACACTTGACTTGATAAATTACTGATTTACTCCTATTAAGACATTATTTAAATTTATATAATACTTCAAATACATATTGGGATCGAACCTAGAACTTTTCTGTTGAGAAGTTCCCTTTAACTATAATACAATAACCGCATTATTGTAAAAAAAAAAATTTTTTTTTATTTTTTTTTTATATAGAATATCCACGGGCTCACAGTTGCCCGTGCCTTTTTTTACATTTTATTTTTATAAATTGTGGCGTATATAAAATATATTTTTACTAAATATCAGCAGATCTTCGCTGGGCTTCGCGAGCTTGTCGTCTTCTTGGAAAACGTGGCCCACACACACATTTTTTTTTTAGTTTAAAATAATATATGGTAATATAAATTATATAAAAATACTGTATATAGTAGTTTTCTTTTTTTATCCGAATTACTGTAATCCAGCGGGCCCTGCTCCGTGCTCAGAGAGATCGTGCTCCGTGATCAGAGTGAGTGTAAAAATTTATTAAGGAGGGGTATTACATTATAACAACCCAATTCGATCGACGTAGGTCCAATTTGTATGTTGAATTAATTTGTATTTGTTAGGGAAGTTCGTAAAACAAAAAATTAACATCAAACAAGATATAATGGTCCAATGTTTTCTAACTGCAATATAATGATACAGGAGTTAGTTAGAAAATATTTCAAAGACTAAATTACCTGTCACGGATAGCTGTATTTTATGACAATTTGTCTTGAACGTTCTTAGGTGCATATTACTCGTATCTATCAATAATATTAAGCACCGGATCGTTATATGACGTGTAGTTTGTCACTAGTAAAAAATTCACAAATGCATGCATTCTACTTAACGGGTCACAAGACTGACTGTTTTTTTTAAATATTTTTTAATACATTTAGTTCAGTAGTTAGTCATAAGATTGAACTGAATCAAGTTCGGGAAAGAATTTCGACTTATGTGATCAAATTTAGGGCTATGTTTATATATATATATATATGTATATAGCCAAATTAAATGTTTGTGATTATTTACCACATGTTCGACTATTACAGAAAATGTCACGAAAAATGTTTTTGCTATGAATGTACTAATAAATATTTCGCATAATTAATTAAATTTATAGATTGTAAATTATTTAATGTTCGATAATATTCACTATATATATAATATTAACAGCCTGTAAATTTCCTACTGCTGGGTTAAGGCCTCCCTTTCAGGAGAAGGTTTGGAGCATATTTCACCACGCTACTCCAATGCGGGTTAGTTGGATACACATGTGGCAGTAATCGTTGAAATTAGACACATGCAGGTTTCCTCACGATGTTTTCACGAGTTGAATTATAAATACAAATTAAGCTCATGACAATTCAATGACATTTGCCTGGGTTTGAACCCGTAATCATCGGTTAAGATGCACGCGTTCATGTAATATAATATTATCATGTTAATAATTTAGAAACGGTAAGACTTATTTAGAATAACAAACAAATCAAAAAGAATTAAAATGTAATGTAATTACAACACTTATATAAGAAAAGTTCATTTTACATAAGTCTGTACGCGCACGAGAAGTTCTACTATCATAAAATGTACTCATGTACTTCAAAAATATTATTAATTTATTCAACACTAAGTCAACTTGTTATCGGCTTGAGGATACGTAAAATTTATATTAATTTTACATTAGCGCAATTAGGGCAATAGTCGACGAACTCACGAACGCCCTCTACATAATCAATCAGCAATTCGTACCGGCGTTTATACTCGTACATTCGTACCATAAAAATTGACAATTGCCTCTGCCATTTTGAATGAATAAAAGATCGGCTAAGTAAGACCTGCTGTATTCCCTATACTGTTGTCTCACTGACATTATTATATTTAAATAATGGCGAAATCGTTTTTTCAATGAATATAAATAAAATAATTACTGCATAAATCATGAGCGTGTAAATGGAATAAATGCTACCAGCATTTCCCTGTTAAGCTGCAGAGCCGAATTTCACCAGTGGAGTAGAAGCAACAGCTTCAAGGAGTATTTACAACGACATTTATTTTTACGTTGACAGGATGCTTGATTAAATAAAGTCTTACTTGAATATTTCAATGTTGAATTTTACTTTATTTGTTGGTCCTGCGGTTGAACTATTTCCAGTCGGGTCGGATTTGCCGTCTAATCGACTAATGACAGTGAGGGAACTGAGAGTGCACCTGTGTAGGTGCAAAACTCAATACAAATACATATATAAACATATACCGAACTTTAGCTCGATACTTAATTTATTAAATAATTTCCAAGCTCATCTATTTATCTAAGGGTTATACGACAGTTGACTTCGTTAGTAAGTTTCAGTTGAATATTGCAAATGAATTTAACGCTAGATCCAGACAAACGATTGGGCTGAAATTTTGCTCACCCTTTTGGTTCTGGTAACTAATGTCCGGCCGCTGAGAGAACGCGTTCCTGTGAGCCGTGATCGAATAGACGATGTTACTTTGAAATGGCTAAGAGTTTTCGAAATAAAAATACTTTCGAAATAATAAACACGCTGTTAGAAGAATTTGGTTAATGTACTATAGAACTAAAATTGCTACTATGTTTTAGTGACTAAGAATCCCTCCGTCCCTTTTTAGGTTTCCACTGATCTGTACCGGAAGGTACCATGTAATTTGACAAAGTTCTTCCACCAAGTATAGAATAACTAATTACAAGCATTATTGCTTGCAATTACATTTTTAAAATTACATTTAAGGAAAAAATGAATATTTTTTTTTAATCTTTCTACGTAAAAATAAGTAGTATAACATGGGTAATTAATACGTTTGAAGATCAATCATCGTTTCTTTTCGAGAGTTTTGGATTGTTGGCGGACCGGGACGTTAGGAATTCGAAGACGATACAAAGAAAACTACTTTAGGGATAATCGTTATCTCTATTATTTCCAATATTTCTTCATCCTTAATTATTATTACTGATTTTTTTATGTCAATTTATTTAATAGTTTGTTTCATACTTTATAATCTATTATTTTTAACCAGAGTGTTCATGTAATAAATTTAATGACAACTTAACGAAATGTACAATTGGAAATAAATTATATGATTGTAATCATTAAAAGTTGTATCTTCGATTTATATCACTTGCTCAAATGTTAATTATTTATAAGGTAAGTCGACAACTTGTACAAAAACTAAAATAGAAATAAACAAATTGTTTAAATTTATATTGAATTAAAAACTAAAAATAATTATTTCAAGTTAAATTTAAGTAACAATAGAGGCTTCTAGGCTAATAGAGAGAGAATCTCATGTGACATATTGAAAGAGCATCTATAAATCTAAGAAGTAAATTGTATGAATATCATCAAAAAATTTAAATATGAAAAAATAAAATATTCTTATTTTTTAAATACCTAATATTTCAAAATATTATTAGCGCCATAAAAAAAGTCGTTTAACAATTCTTACTTATTTTCTTTTGTATTGACAAAGGTAAAGAATAAAAGTTTAAAGGTAAAACGTTTAACGCGCAACGAATGTGATACATCTGTCCTTTTTTTAAAAAAAAAATAAAGGAAAATATCAAGTACTGCATCACTGCCTTTAAAACGGCAGGATTTTAAATACAGTTATATTTAATATACCTATAGATATAATACGTTAATACGTTTTCGCTCACTTCTTCTGCTTTAAGTACACATAAATGTACAGAAATTATTTTCGGTTATTTTGCTTTGAAATCATCGTCACGAAGTTTAAATTATGTTATAATTCGGTAAACACAATTGCATCAGACAGTGATACGACTTCGAAGTCACAAAGCAATTGATTTCGGATATGCCCGCACGCCGTCTGCCACGTCCAGACTTGACGTCCCTAGTAAGGCTGTTATACGACAGTTTTTTTCTGCTATATAGCGCGACATATCTTTCAATACAAAAATAAGTAGTTAATAAGGTTTTGTGTTACTAAAATATCGACTTCACATTTTACGTCTCTAAAGATAATCATAATTAATAAAATAGGCTTAAAAGACAAAATCGAAGATAAAGTAGAAATATATACTAATATTATATATGCGAAAGTAACTATGTCTGTCTGTTTGTTGTCCTTTCAAGGCTAAATCAGTAGACCGATTTCATGAAATTTGATATGAAGCAAGCTTAAACTCAAAGGAAGGACACACTCCAAGACCCGACTCCTAAGCCGCGAGCGTATACGCGGGCGATAACAAAGGTAGTAATTTATATAAAGACTTGTAACATAAAGAATCATAGCGTATCATCTGATAGTGAATGTTCTTTAAAATTGAAATAGGTTGATTTAGACTGTTACGTATTATGTAAAGTGTATCCGAACAATTTGACGCTTCTTTTTGCTTATCCTGAATCTTAATAAGCACGTGTTTTAAATTGTTCTGATAAAAAAGTTGACACACAATAGAAATATAATTTTCAAGAAATTATTTCGAATGTCATAAAACGACCTAAATGTGTTGGGAACTCTGACTTCAGAATTCGATTTTCGAATGCAATAATAAATAGAAAATAATTCCCATCTTATGAAAATGCGTTAGTGTGTATTTTACCTAATGCATACGATAACACTTGCATAATTTGAAACCAAAAAAGGCGTGGTGCTTGCAATAGATAAAAATAATAATTACTTGAATCACTAACACTTTTAATGTCCTGTTACTGCAAAAAACTATTTACCTATCATATAAGGAGCAGCCAGTAATACTATGTATTTAAAGACTCAAGTTTTTTTTTAGTAAATAGAACTATAAACAATCAGACAGACAAACAAGAAACGATTTAATAGAACTTCATGGCAAATATTAAGAGCCAATCATTACTAAACACTAAACCTATAATACCATCATTTACAATAAACATCCCCACTTGGATATCCTGTATCGCCGGCCTGGAAACACGAAACTCGTATACAAACACCTAAACATCGATAAATAGCTGACTATATATATATATATAATTATATGCAATTAATGCTTGGCATGTATCGAGATTGAATATGCGTATAATAGCAGAGATACTTTTAATTATAACTACTCAACATTAAAAATAGAATGAATATTATTGGTAAACTTTATCGATTAACGCCTTCATCGTTTTAAAGTGAGATCTTTTTTTAATAATTTTATTGAGGTTTCCTACTCCTACACAAAGGATATTATTATTACACGACAGAACGTCGTTACGGTTTTTTAAATGGATTTAAATACTCTCCAACAAATTCAAAATTTATATTATTTTATGTTTCTGGGTAAGGAAGTTGGAAGTTCTAATTGTCTGCTCAATTTATATTCATTGAATTACATATACATAATTATTACAAAAACAATTTTCGCTTAGCTTAGTTTAAACAACCCGCGTCTGCTAATAGCCTCACAAATGTTACAATTTAGAGGGAAAATGGATTAACATTCTCGAATATATTGAAACCGAATCCTAACAATGCATTCAGGTAAAATCAAAATATGAATGCCATTTCATGCTGCACCTGTGCAATCAGAAGCGATTGTTTTAAGGCGAATAATAATGTAAAACAGTGAGCTAATATTAGCGGTTTCCGTTTTGTTTGATGCAAGCTATTTCTGTACATTCAAATATTGGTTATATCGATATTGTTTCGAAATAACGGGATAAAAATATTACTATTTCGATGGAGATAATACATTTTTATTATTCCGTTTTATAAAAACCAACTCTACCTATCTAACTTAAAGGAAGACTTTAATTTGTATTAGTTAAAGTACGAGAAATATAATGTATCTTTTCTTTCTTTATTTTATAACAGGATGGCAAAGGCAGGAAGGCAAATTTTACGTCTAATAGTAAGTGATCACTATTGCCCGTGTGATAGGGTTGCCAGGCGTGTGGATAAAGCCGGACATAGATAGGTTTTGATAGCGTTTCCGGCCAAAATAAACTGTGTCCGGCGTGTCCGGCCTTTTGTTAGGCTTTTTACATTTATTTATTCATTTCGTAATCGACTTACATTTAATTTTATTTATATTCATTAGAATATAACAAGATTTATGGATTAATTAGAAAAGCTTGATTTAACATACAATTTTGTTTATCACCTACTAATACTGAGACATAAAATCTTCAATAATGTAGGATATCCGATTGATGCCGTTTGAAATTTTGAGCATTTCGTATAAAACCGATGTGCCACTAACACTGGGAACTGAGATGTTATTTCCCTTCTGCTTGTCATTCTGTCTCCCTTAAGATTCAAACAATAACACAACTATACTAAGTATTGCTATTTGGCGGTAGAATATGTTAATGGTACCCAGACATACTCGCACAAAGTCTCCAAGTAAAATATAGATAGAAGTGTCGTTTAAAAAACACGAAGATAATAAATATGAGTAGATACTAAAATATGACTCGCCTATACAGATTTCCTTAGAGATAATTGTTATAAGTATCTCAAATTAGTGCTCGATGATCTTAGAATAAATATAAATCATTTCTTATTCCTGTAATATAATCTTCAATAATGCTTCTGCTAGCTTTGTCACTATACATATGTACGTACTTAATAAAATTATTATTTTTTTCTCATTCTCTTTTCAAAATCAATGCTTTATTTAAATTTATTTAAAAATACTTTTTTTATATATGATAATACTTCTCTTTCTGTATAATATTTATACATATGTCATTGTACATTTGACAAAATTTGTCGATTCAACGTAAACATTTCTTGAAATATTGCAAACTTAATATCCGCTATAAATGAAGGCAATGATTCCGCAATATTTAAAAGCGAGTTATGTAATTTAATTATACATACAGACTGTGATAAAAAATATCTATGTTTAATTTAAATTTGTTTGTTGAAAATGTGATTAAAATGAATAAACCTTCGTACGGGATTTGGGTGAATACCACACACGTCGGGAACTTACGTCGACATTAGGCTTTCAATTGGATAGTCAGGTTACCTAACAGATATAAATCAGCCATGACAGACGTAGCTGGTCCAAAATGTTAAATGAAAATTGTATATTCGAATTCTGTCAATTTGCATTTATAAACCCGTGGAAACCTGCATGTGTTGAATGAAAATGTCATACGTGCTTGTATTTGAACAGTGTGGTGGAATGATATCCAAAAACTTCACCATATCTTAACAAAGCACTGCAACACTTAGTTACTCTTACTAATATATAAAATATTAATAATCGAATAATCCGTATTTAAAAGCAATACAATTTATATCTTCAATATGTCGGACATAAGTCATGTTACTTTTCAACGAATGTAATAACATCTGATTGAATAATTCGACACTCTTATCGCCATATTTGGATGGTTTGCAATCATGATACAAATATTCTACGACGTTCGATATTTTAACATAAACACACATACATCTAACAATCGGTCAAATCAACACTTTTTTGAAATAAAACAAATATATATCAATTTATAAATTAATATACAAATAAAATGATACCATTATCGTACTAATATAACAATTACAAAAGTTCGGATGTATGGATGTTTGTCACGACAGAACCCCTGAACGGAACGGCTTGCGATACTTTTTATCCCAAACACATGCAGGTAAAGCCACGGGTAGAAATAACTGGTAATAAAATAAAACATTTGTTACATAGATTATTTAATAAATAAAATTTATAAGATCAAGTAGAATAAAAAGAAGCAATGTTCTAACTTCCTGAAACAGACTTCTGATCATCATTGGTAAGTTCTGCTGGCGTCGTCGGTTGCGTCGGATTTGTTTCGTCGGAAATTAGATGACTGGGCTAAAAATCGCTTCGTCTAATTTCCGACGTAACAAGTTTATTGAACTCAAACGTCTAGCAACCCAAGTGATAGTATTTCGACCTATTTACAAAATTCTGACGATAATGCATTTAAATATTTACGTATCTTTTTAGTCTATTTAAAAATATACTTTAATATTGTTACTAAAAGATTTAGGTCCTGATGTCTGGATGTATAAGTAACATTTGTAACTGAAAGTGTATTTCGAGAATTCTATTGATGTATTTTTGTATGCAAATTTTCGGGTAATACTTTAAGTGAATATTAAATTTTGATTGTACGTATTGATAGGACTATTATTTAATAAAAAATGAGTAGGCTATACTCCTCAGAAATGCAAGCAAAGTTTAATGGGAATAAATACTTTTTACGTTTGATGAAATAAACTTATAGTTTTAGTGTAGAGTGTCGTATGATTTAGATACATGCTCACATGCCGAGGTAGTACAATGATGCGTACATACAATTTTGAGCGGGAAAATTGTTACGTAATTAAAATAAATTAATTTATTATTATTATATATTTAAGAAAAATCTATAACTAAATAAAAAATACATTAAAGAAAACTGTTCTCTGAACCGAAGAATCAAGTTATTTCTCGAAAATTACAGGTTTTAATATTAATATGATGATTCGGTTCAGAGTCATCATTACATAGTACAAAACCCAAGTCGTTTAACGCTGTCTGTCTGTCTCTGTGTATGGTTAGATCTTTAAAATTACGCAACGGATTTTGATGTGGTTATTTTAATAGATAGATTAATTCAAAAGGAAGGTTTATATGTATATAACATGCACAATATAATAGAGAAACACTGATAATTTTAGAGGTTTCTAATGTGATGTCGTAAATAAACAAATTGCAAAGGCTGGCTGAAAGCGAGATCATTGAGATAGATCAAAATATCAAAATAATACAGTATTGTACCCCTTAAAAAATCTACAATAACGTCCGCGATGGTATATTCTTTTATCCCTTAGGGATAACCCACAATAACTATTTTTTATCCTTTAGTTTTTAACGAGAAACAATAGGTTATTTTCGAAGCGTATTTAAGCAATACCTAATTAATCTTTATCCAATTAACCTTAAATACATTTTATGTATACAAGCTTTTAATGTAGATCAATATGACACTTTAAAGCATGTCATTTACACGAATGTTTTAAAATATTACAGATTTAAAATGCAGCCATATAGCGGTTTGTATTGTCTTATGACAAAAAGCTATGAACTTTGTATATAATGACATTCTGTAGTATATTTAGTATCAGTGTTGCACCCGTGCGAAGCCGGAACGGGTCGCCTGTAAATTAATAGTACCTAAATTCAGTTACCGCTTATTGACACATTTCGTAATAGTTAGCCAGATTTTACTGTATATATTTTAGTATATGTATGTATTTACGTTAAAAAATATATTAAAGTAGACGTAAATTTATAAGACAAAATTAAAATTACCATCGATTTAAAAAATTTGAGACCACTTACCATCAGGTGGCCCATTTGCTGGTCACCCTACCTGTATCATTAAAAAAGTATGTCGATTTTTAATACTGACATTCGTGATATTTATTTCCAAAGTTGAAAAGTGAAGACAATTATAATATGAAACAAATCCGATATATTCTTACGTCGATCCTTCGCATATATGTGTATTTTCCTTTCTGAATCGGTGGTAAATTTTAACTTAAAAAAACCTTTCTCTATCAACTGTACTATTTATACAATGGATACCCCGTTTCACTGTAAAAAATGGATCATACGGAATCTATAAAATACCTTGGAATAACAATAGACCATCACTTACGGTGAAAATAACACATATCAAGGTTGAGTGGATGTTGAAGAAATATAATAATCATTTTTAAAAATCTCAGCTATGTTTATGATATAAGTCTTCTGAACGATTATTACGCTTTTTGTCATTCCTTATTAAGTTATGGAATTTCAGTATGGGGTGGAACAAGGAAAATTTTATGCTTACACTGGAACGAGCTAAGAAGATTATATGCATCCTACTGATTCACTATATAAAAACTTGCCATTTTTAACAGTTCGGCTAATATACATAAAAGATATATTGATGACGCAACACAGGAAGCTAAGTACTACATCCCAAAATAAGAGGTGACATGACAGATTATATGATCGACCAGCGTATTAATTAGCCTTCTCCAAATAATCCTATCTCTTTTGGTACCGTACCCATATATTTATTTATATATTTTTTTTTAATATTATCATATGATGATACAGAAAAATTGTTGAAACCTGACTTCATTTAAGAACCTGACTCATCTAAAAATATAACATCTTACACACAAACACACACACATACACACAAAACGCATGCAAATATATACATACACATATAAATACAACATTGCACTATTAATATAATATCATATTCAGATATATATAAAATAAAAATAAATGTTCTTATTATGGAAGCAGCATGTAACTTTTGCATATACCATGCAGCTTTTGACTCGCGATCGAGAAATGTGCTCCTACCGTCATTAGGTTCACCTAGTACGGAAGGTTATATTCGTCGAACTTGAGTTCCTTAGAATTGTTTTCGTATACCTATTGTTTTTAATAACTTTGAGTTACATTTTTCTACTGTATACCTTGTAAAATAATTCTTATATATATATTTAAATTATAAAAATAGCATTTATTTTTTACAATAAATAACTAAATTTTAATAAATTAGTAATATAATCCAATTCTGGAACCACCTAAAAATTAAAGCTTTATAGGGTATATTAAAATTGCAATATATTTGCTGTGTACTAAACGTATGCGAAAAAATTTGGTTATTAGATTCTGATAATAGCGATAAACTCTCTTAACGCGTCTGCGTATCTCATTATTATAATAGTACGTTGATACACAGTACGCTATTTTTGTGATGTATTTGTGAATATATTTCGTTTAGTATTTACTGATAATTATAAGAGAAGACAGTTATTGGGAATAAATTATTAAAACATTTTCATTAAACAAAAACCACTAATAGATACAGACGTTGACTAAAACATAGGTCATATGTGCGTGCAGGAGATTTCATTTCTGTATACCGTTATTGTTGTTTGTTTGTGTTGTCGATGTTTATATTTCAAATATAGAATACAGAACGAATAGAAATTGCGATTCTTGCGAATTACCTTCGGGTGCATTCTCAGAAAAAAAATACGGTACATCTAGTTAAATTGTTTTGTCACCCAGTAATTTTTTCCTTGTTTAAATTATTTCTCCACGGTTTGTTGTGACCTGACCTTGTTATAAATTGTGATATTTTATGGTTTATTATGTTGGGCTACAAAAGGGATGACTGACAGACAATTTCATATGGTGGAGATGAGAATGTATGAGTACATAAGTTTGAAAGTGGCGCCGGTAACCGAGAAGCTATGTGGAAACCGGCTGTCATGGTATGTTATGCGGAGAAAAGAGGACCATGTTGTGAGTAAGGTCTTGAGCATGGATGTGGATGGATACAAAGGTAGGAACCGACCAAAGAAAAGATGGATTTATTGTGTGAAAGACGATATGGTTAGAAATAATGTTAATTGTGAGATGACGTCCGGCAGAGAAGTATGGAAGAAGAAGACATGCTGCGCCGAACCCAAGTAAAATTGGGATAAGGGCAGAAAGATGTTGAGGATTATGATATGGTTTATTATATAATTTAAAATTATAACATAGAATGAATTAGTTAATCCTCAATTATATAATTAATACATGTCTTTGTTTCCTGGAAAAATATACACGTAAAATATTCGAGATTAAAAATCAATAAGATGATTCTTTAAGCAATTAAACATATATCAATATTGAATAAATATTCCCTCCTTACTGGTGTATAATTTTTACGTTTGATATTTCGCATTCACGGTTGCAATTGGTACCGAGCGCCACGGTAGAGGGCATGCCAAGTTTTAAATATAGCAACATCTTGCCATTAAAATCTATTACCGCCGATCGCCAAGTCGCATTATTTGGGATATAAGCTATCAGGAAGTACTTTCATTTGCGACAAACACTCATTTTGATTGACGCACGACAGATATACATCCGTAATATCATTGTATTACAACATTTTATTACGAATCAAATATTATAATGAGTCATATTGATTAATTAATACAATATTTTGTTGAGAAATGTTTAATATATTGTACGTAAGAATTTAAATTAACCAATAAATAGATGCAATCATAGTAATTATGCATTATCGATAACTATTGTCAAACGAAAGATCGCAATCACTTGGAACGGTCCCAGCAACACCGATGCAGACGTTACAATGTATTTGATTCATTATATTTTAAGTGCAGATTCATCTTCTATTAATTGTGCGTTACTAAAAAAAAATATTATAGGTATTTGCGGCTTACATAGCACTATAGTTCAACTGTATGTTATAAAATTACCTTTTGGATCATGTTTAATACAGTGGAATAAATGAATTACTACGCAAATAGAACGGAATTTTTGCTAAGCGAAATTGAACTCAATTTGTATGATGTCTGAAGGACGCAAGTATTACTATGCCGCATCAATTCGAATCAGTATTTGAATTAGCAATTTAGAATTTACCTATGATTTTCTGCATTTCAGGAATTTGTATTGATTTTGTTCATTACTAAATAGCATCCATACAGACAAGCTATTCCGTATAAAAAGGAGTCATAAGCAAAAATATTGTGAAAATATTATTGATGCGACGCGATCTTCCCGGCAGTACCAGGCTAATACAATTATCGCACGCTCGACGTATTTTTTATGACTTTAATAATTAACTTTAGGATTGCAATTGGAATTCAAAATGTTATCAGTAGTTTTATATACACGATATTATGAGTACGCTATATGATTCAAATTAACATATAATTAATTTATATGTATGGTTAATTTAATTGCAAATCAAAAAAGTGTCAAGTAATAATAATAATTTAGTCGCATCCAATGACGTAGCATCTAATAATTAAGACTCCCTTTAATATTTAATATACTTTAAAATCGAGTTCTCCTTTTATTGGTTTGACTTGGTTGTGAAATTTGTTATATGTAATATCCCCAACCAAAACATAAGAGCGAGATAAAACACCAGCTTTTAAGTCCAATCAAATTTTCAAATACTAGTTTCATCAAAATCGGTTAAGCCGTTTGTGACGATGTTTGAATTTTAATATAGGCGATTATACTTCTATTCTATTTGTATAATTTTTAAACTATAATATTCAACAATAAAACATTTAGATGACATTATTCGCGATTCAATTTTACATACGACCTTTTGTATTGGCAGAGACGAATTATAGTCTCCCGACCTTATTGCTAGAATGTCAAATTTATTACTCTCGTAATATGATGTGGTGATTTTAATATGATTTTCTATGTCGGAATAATTTATCTGTAATTATTTAAATATCTAAAAGGGATTTGACACAAACGATACATTTCATTATTTATTTAAAAAAAAATTGTTCGTCAGAAACGTGAAACTCAGATTCAACGTTTTAACGTTATACCCGTCGAGCTGAAGAAGTTTCGTTACAAAAACGTATTACGCGGTCACATAGTAAGCAATATTTTACGTTTAATGTTTGCTAACAAATTGACAAGCCAACATAGGTAATTAATACATCAATAAGTACTTAAAACTTTCGAACGTGTCAGGTCGTAAAAACAATTTAGTGTTTGGCAATTGTATAAAATTAGTTTGTTTTTACACTAGACCTTCATAGTTGTACATATACGCTATGCACATGTGTAGTTTCACATTATAAAACAAGAGGCAGAAAGAGCGCGCAGAGCTATAAAGTGAAGCAACAAAAGCGAATACAATTACCCGGCAGTGCGAAACGATGTGTTTTTTTTAGACGTTAAAAGTGCTATCAATTTAATAATTAATTAATGACGTATTAAAGAATTGTTAATTACACACATTACCGGGAATTTGTATTCGCTTTCGATTTGTATTCAGTTATGTTGCTTCACTATTAATATTCCATACGCTCTATCTGCCTTTTGTTTTTATGTATAACTAGCGGACTTTTTTGAAGATCTTTTTAAGGTGTACAATGCTGTACTACATTATTTTGATAATCTCGTAGGGTTCAGTCAAAATATGTGTTCATTTACGACATTACTTTAGAAACTTCTAAAATTATCAGTCCTATATTGTTTATGTATTATACATATAAACCTTCCTCTTGAATCAATATCTCCGAAAACTGCATCAAAATCCATTATGCATTAAAGATCTAAGCACGCACAGGGACAGATAGCGATAAGCGACTTATACTGAGTGTGTAGTAAAACAAATGTATCGATTCGTACAGACGTACTTGTGTAGTACAGTCTCATAGCATGATAATTTTATTACGGTTTAGTTTCGTCGAATTGAGCGAACGTGTATAATTAACGTCTGTTCAAAATCCGTCGGAATAGCGAACACAATACTACAATGAGAATCAAACGTATACATTTGGACACACAAATTAATATTGTTTCACAATAAAACGAATATTACATTAATTAATAAAGCGTTATATTTAATTTAAAAAAAAACTAATACTATTATTAATATATTTAACAAAAATTATAGTACACTTGTACTGCCACTGACGTCATTACTTGTCGTAACGTTCCGGTCGTTGCTTAGTGGACCAGATGACTTCCCATAAAGCTCTTCCACCTGTGATATATAGAAATATAAAATAAATAAATAAAGTATTATCTCACATCGTATTATATAGAAATTATAAACATTAGAAGACAATGGATAAGCATAATTAAAATAATAACAAATCACACCTGGGCATGAGAATTCATTTTCCAAACATTTTCTGAAACGAACTTAATGATTTATATCGTATTAATTTAATGATACTAGTGAATCTTCCGCGTAACTTCGCGTTTATACAAAAGATTTTTTAGAAATTTTGAAACTTGTTCGAAACTCGACAGGTTTTGTTTTGATCTCACTTCATTTACATTTGACGCCAAAATGATGATACCTTGTTTAAATGAAATTTTTAATGTCAAATAGATTATATTAGTTCAGTTAGAATTGGATTTTGTCTATACCTAACAATTTACTTTAATTTTGTACATATTTCCTTAATATAGCCGTAACATCGCTCTCTAACCGGTCAGTCAGGTCTGTTTTCCGCTATCTAAAATTAATTCTTTGTTAAATTGTAACAATATAGTAAATTTAAATCAAGAATTTAATTAAAAGAATTCTACACATCTACGGCTGGAGTTCTTCAAAATGAGACCATAGCCGATTTATTATGTGCAGCTATCGTCCCATAACCACTGGGACAAAAATCGGCTTACGCTATTTATATATAAATATAAGATAACCTAATAATTTGTGAATTAAATTATTTTTTTAAGTTTAACTTCATAAAATCATTAATTATTAAGTTTCACTTATACCGTCTGTAAATTGTACACACACATTTTTTTTATAGTATTTGTAACCAACACCAAATATTTTATTAAATACATTGATATAAAGATATCTTGTAATTTGTATATGCTCTATGCATATTGTATAAAAGGAAAACAAATATCAGATTCCAAAGGGAAAATCTCGTAATTCCGGTAACGTCAGCAAAATAATAACGGACTCACCGTTGAATATTTTAAGTCTTCGAAAAATGTATAAAATATTCCAAACAGATATATCTGCAAATCAACCACTATTATTAAAATTCCAGTTTAAGATTATTAAATAATAACTGTAAGTAATGGGAATTAAGATCAACGACGGTTGTTATATACTTGGCTTGCATGGATTTTGGTTAGACTCAAAACATTGTCTTTCAAAAAGTTGAAGTTCATTTTAAATAATTATAGTTGGTATACATTTATCAGTGGCTAAAAAATTTACAAAAAAACACAATTTTCTAAATATTTTTTGCCTACCATGTTGATACTTAGGTTAATAAATTCATATTTCTCATGTTAATTTACTGGATATGGTATTACATAATCATTATTTGTAACAATTAAATACTCTATGCAAAAATGATTTAAAAAAATTACCTGTTTCATTGTAGAATATTATATCGCTTCTATCCATGAACTTTGTAAATCAAATTGATCCGTTGCATCGTTGCTGCGTGAGAGATGGATACATACTCGCTAATATAAACTAGGGAGGCAAACTGTACTTGACTTCTTGGTGGCTTTGTGCAAGTCTGGTTAAGTACCACCCACTCATCAGATATTCTACCGCCAAACAACAGTACTTATTATTGTTGGGTTCCGGTTTGAAAGGTGAGTGAGCCAGTGTAACTACAGGCACAAGGGACATAACATCTTAGTTCCCAAGGTTGATGGCGCTTTGGCGATGTAAGGAATGCTATACGGGCGGAGGTGACTACTTGCTCGGTGGCCCATATGCTCGTCCGCCAACCTATGCCATAAAAAAAACTCTTTAATACAAGATGCACGACAATCTAACTAGGAGATCAGCAGCTCACCCAAAGATTTGTAGTTTACTGGATGGTAGGACTTTGTGCAAACCCATCTGGGTATGCACAAAGTCCATAGCTCATCACATATTCTACCGGTAAATAGCAATATTTTGTATGAATGTGTTTAAATGGGGAGTAAGCCATTAATGTATTTAGTATATAGTAATGTATGTAGAATAAATATGATATTAAATTAAATGATTGACAGGAACTATATTTGTAGTTATAGAATATATTTAAACTTTTGTTCAATTGTTTTGATACCAATAAAGCCTATTTCCCTATTATCAATATTTTCGTGTATTAATAATTTTGTATTTCTTTTTATTAGGATTATTTTAGTACTTTAATAATATTTTCTTTTTTTATTTAATATGAAACTTCAACACTTTATTTAGGTGGATGGACAAATGCGCAACCTTGCATCCGTAAGATTTTTTTAAGCAATTCCTTATATCTCCAGTTTGGCACTAACCTCGAGATCTAAGTTTGTTATGTTACTTGTGCCTGTAGGCACACTGGTTCACTGGTAGAATATCTGATGAGTGGGTGATACCTACCCAGACTGGTCTGCACAAAGCCCTAGGTTATATTTTAATGTTTCGTTGTAATTTCTACACAGTCCATATAGCTTGATAATTTTTTTTTTTTAATATTTCATCACCAGATTTAGTACAGATTAAAAAGTATTTAAAGCGATGTGAATTTGCATCGCTGTCGTTTTATTTAAAATGATGTCATCATAACAATGATAATCATGACCTTTCTCAAATAACTACGGGGATCAAATTAATTACAGAGAAACTCTTAACAGCGGTGTCTCGTTTTTCGCTTACAAGAAGTTCTCGTATATAAATTCAATTAGTTCACTTTGATCGATTTTTGTATGTGGTAACATCGCACACCTGAGTAAGTAATTGTTTTTAATATTAGCCTTTCAGTGTTGTCTGTAGACAAATTTAAGTATGTACCCCTTGAAGGGGGTAAATTCGATTTGATACGAAAGTTTAAACGAGAAAGTTATTTATATTAATTCACTCAAAATTTTGTATGATTACGGAGCAGAAATAAAAACAATTTTTTTTATTGCCAAATAATATTGAGATGTTATATAAATACACACACACTCACACTCAAACGAAGATGCGAACAATTTGCTGACGACAGGATTATATGAGTAGTGGTTAAATATATATATGTGAAAAGTATTTATTACTTACGAATCAGCTCAATGTTCTGCGCTTAGCAACGTTACTCAAGTTTCAGTGTATTTTATTACGAACTTTAAACTTTTGTTTTGTTATTGATTACGAGATATATTGATATGAAAAGATTACGTAACGCTATTCAGTATATCTTAATGTATTATTAAGATGAAATATTTTAACAAAAATTAGCGAGATAAGAACTTGTTTTTTTAATTATAAAATATGTATTCGATGTGAATTTCAATTTTGTTTGATTCACGTTACAAATTTATTATTGAGAAAGATATTTGTGAAACGAGGTATTGAATTGTATTTTCGCGTATGTTTTTCATATTCCTGTACTCGTATCCACGAATCCGTCCTTTGTTTCTCCCCGTGAAAAACCGTCGTGATTATTGATATTTTAAAAAAAAATATTTTTATGTAATAGGTAGATGGACCGCCAATTGGGCCACCTTATGTTAAGTGGTCACCAACGCCCATAGACATTGGCGCTGTTAGAAATATTATCCATACATTATTTTTGAAATGTGCCACCTATCTTGGGAACTAAGATGTTAGTACACTTGTTACACTGACTCACTCATTCTTCAAACCGGAAAACAATAATAGCTTGTATTGCTGCTTAGCGGCAGAATATCTGATGAGTGGGTGTTACCTACCCAGACGGGTTTGCACAAAGCCCTACCAACTAGATATATGTGAGCTATGAAAATAATTGCAGATGAAATATCGATTGTATTACAAAATATCTTACAGATTTTCAATGATCAATTTTGGAAAAAGCTTATTTACTTAACACGTTGCTGACAGCAATTTAATAAATTTAACTTTCATCTGAATCTTTATTGGTTGACGGCAGTCGATGACGGAATAGACGACCAATGAGCGTACAGTGTTTATTCGAATCAGTAAATCGGACTTTGACAAGCGTTTCACAAGCTTGAGATAAATCTCAATTAAACTAAGCGTGTAAAACTGTAAAACAAGTTTAAAAAAAAATAGTAATATGCAGTTACTATCCCTATTCTCTAACCTATAACTTGAAGTTAATACATCTTACTGGTGTCCTAGATATAAACATATTTTTGATATTGATTTGAATATCAATTTTATTTATTATTTCGTCATTTTAAGTATCATTAAATATACAAATGACTACCATATATATTAATAATTTGTCTATAGGTATATATAAAGGGTTGTATAAGAACGAAAAAAAAACTGGATAAACAGAAGATAACCATAGTTGTTTATAGTTCAATATATTATATATCTAATCCATCATATAAGATTAAACAAAAAAAGCCGAGATGGCCCAGTGGTTAGAACGCGTGCATCTTAACCGTTGATTGCGGGTTCAAACCTAGGTAAGAATTACTGAATATTCATATGCAAATAGCATATTTGTGTTTATGATTCATATCTTTTTTCGCGGTGAAGGAAAACATCGCGAGGAAACTTGCAATTTTACATTGGAGCAGCGTGTTGGAAAAAGCTTAAAAACCTTCTCCAGAAATGGGAGAGAAGCTCTTAACTCAGCATTGGGATATTTAAAGTCTGTTACTCACTATTTAAAAATAACTTTTCAACAGGGAAAATCCACGCGAGTTGCGAAACAAAGCAGAGAAGCAAAGAAGGGACAAAATGAACGAATCCGTTGCAAGATTAGCTTCGATAGTCCCGCCTGTTGTCAAGCCTGGCAGGAAAATGAACAAGAGGAATGTACTTCGCCTAGCAGCGCACTACCTACGCTCCCATCAACATGGTACGTAATTTCTAATGAACTTTTATCAATGTGTACGAACCTGTAGTGCTATCAACCGCTTACAGTTTCACGCCAAACGTGTCAGATTACCTTATAAAATCTTTCTATTGTGGTCTTCTTCAAACCCGGCTATCGGCATATAGATACTTTTTACAGTGGACTTTTTAGTTATTTTGAACCATTGTACCGTGAAAATGACGTCTAGTATCAGTACGAAATGTCAAATTTAAGCTATCTTTGAGAGTCAGACATATTCTAGATCTAGCGTGTATACCATCTTCGACTAGATCATCACTTTCCATCGGGTGAGTTTGTGGTCAAAGAGTTTTCTTATCAAAAATAAACAGTGCTTAGGTGTTCTCATATAAAATGTTCGCTCAGAAAGAATAACTGAAAATGATTCAGTCTCGTTTCGATAATAATTCAAGAGCACTGTTTATATATTTATTATTGTGTTCGAGACGTCGTTGGCTACTGTGACATGTATTGACCGCTGACACTGTGACAGAAGGTTACGCTAAAGTTGAACAACGCGGAGTCTTAAGGAGATAGTAGCCTGAAAACACACAGTCGTAAACTCGTCTAATAATTATTGGTGAAGCAAGGAAATTGCCATTACGTATAACCCTGATAGAACTGACAACAACGATGTCAATTTTGTTGAAAATTTAAAATAAAATTAATAGTTATATTGAAATATAAAATTAATTACTACGTTAGGTATCTATTTATATTTTTTTATTATGCTGAAGTACTTTTAATGCAACGCAAGGTGGCACTTTTTTTCTACAATAAATACGTGTCAACGGACTAGCTGCGTTCTGTCATAGACTATATCGTATCTTACTAATGAAAACGAAATTATAGGACCTTGTCAGCTTCAGATAAAGATTATTTTTTAACTATATGTCAATATAACGACTTAATTAGTATTTTACTTTGTTTTGCAAGTTATTAATAAAAAAGCATTTATATTTTTTTAAATAATTGCTTTTACAAGACATTTTGATAAATTATATTATTTAGTATAGGTACAAAATTGTATAGCGTATTTAAAAAAGTTAAAATACTCAACATGGCCGTGTGGCATAATTTACAACTGAAGCGGACATTCAAAGACAAATAAAATCGATGTACTAACTCTAGTAAAGCATTATTAATACAAATAATACATATTACAACAACAACTTGAATCCCACATCGTATATATAATATTGTAGAACAATATATTTAACAAATGCATTTTCTACCGATCACAATTTTCAGAAAAAATTAAAGTACTACGAGAAAGGAATAATTATAACGAATATATGTATAAATAGTTTTTAATTTTTTCATTATTTTATATATAGATGTTCGTACTTATATTAAATGTTTTATACTATAAACATTATCATTTAAAAGAGAATTTTATTATTTAATTATGTGAGCATATTGACGTTAATGATATATAATTTAAGCTTATTTATTGGTTAAGCTAATTTTTTTAATGAAAATCTAGAAATTAAGTTTATTGTAAAACAATTTTACAGACGCAGATTTAAAGATATTTCTTACCTATGTGGCCCACGGCTACCAACGTTAATCGTGAATTGCCCGTCTCGTACATTTTCCACGGTTGACGTTGCGCTTCCACTAATTCAACTCTACGGTCATAGCGTCGAGTGACCTTCCTCAAAAACCGGATTATCAAACGCGAAAAGAATTCAATCATTCGTGTCGTTCTCGAGATTAACGTTCAATAATACAAACTCACCACTTTGTATTATTTCTAGATAATACATAACTGCATGAATAATGTATTATTTATGATATTCTATAAGTAAACAATCCATTGAACGGTGTACTCTCTGATTTTTAATAACCGTTTGTTTTTGTCTCTTGTGACGCATCTATGATCTAGTTTCTAGTTCGAACTACGCTTCGTTTTTTGAATAATTATCTAGTTTCGCCACATTCCAACCGGTAATTGTTATGACTTGGAATGTATTCATATATAATTACTATAACCCAGCAAAATGTAGTAAGGTACATGGTATATTAATGTCCTATAAATAAATAATAAATAAATATTGGACAACATCACATACATTGCTCTAATCCCAATGTAAGTAGCTAAAGCTACTAACTTGTGTTATGGAAATCAGAAGTAACGACGGTACCCCAAATACTCTGGGTATTTACAAGACAACATAGAAAACTAACGAACTTTTTATAAATCGAACCCGGGACCTCGGAGTGGCGTACCCATGAAAACCGGTGTACACACTACTCGACCACGGAGGTCGTCGATTCTATCTTCTTCGTTTGCACTTTGAAAATCTACGATCTTATTAACATCATTGAATTTATTCATTTTATATGTATTCTTTGGTAATTTTATACGCTATGCTGTTGCATTTTATATTTCAGTTTTCACAAAGATATTTTATTACACTTTGCTTTATTTAAGGTTGTCTGAATAAGTTGGTACCTATTCAGACAACTCATCACATATTCTACTGTCAAATAGAAAAACTTCATATTGTTGTATTCCAATTTGATAGGTGAGCGAGCCAGTTTAAAAAAACCATTCTTCAGCGAAATATAAATATATTTTCTTACTGAAATTATCATATTACTCATCGTTCAGATATAAATTTAAACGCATCTTTTATAAAGAAATTCTATACTTGAGAAGTTTCTTATCCTCCCTTACTTATGCGATCTTCAAGAAATCAATCGAAGATGCCTTACAATAACGAAAACTCCTCGCAATTTCTAATACTACTATCCATAATACTAAAAGTTAGAAATCTTTGTATATAATATTTCTTGATTTGGCTTTAAAATTCCGCATAAAATCAAATCATAGGTACATTATATCTGTATCTTTGATAAATACATAACAGTAAATAATCAATTTCGAGAACATTAACGATGGCATTAGTTGAATTTGTTTCCCGACGGTGACAATATCCTAAGTCGAGGACTGGCTAAGAAGGGACTATGACATAAGATTTCCCCTAAGCGGACGCTACAGTAGTCTCAGTACTCATCAAGTCCAGTAATCACAACTCGATAAAATAAAATCTAAATGATTTTCTAAACATTCTCTTACCCATCAAAATAAATAGTATATTTTTAATTTTATCCATTTTTGTAGTGTTTATTATAATGACTACATATTACTATTAAAATTAATATAATTGTAGAGACATCTACCCACTTTTCCGCGCAAAGTCGAGACGGATGTCTAGTAAAATATAAATACTAAACAATTAAAAAGGAATACATAATGTTACACATACAAATCTGCGCAGTTGAGTTTTTAGTACAAGTTATTAGTTCTACGCAACATACCCGTCCAACTTATATCGTGAGTCACGTTGGTAGGAGTTACGACCCGCTTTAGGTAGCTATACATACGATATTATACTAATTGGGGTATTGTTTATTACGTATTGGAATTTATATTTTATTAATTGATTACATCTAATGTGTTGAATCGATGTAAGGTATTAAAAAAATCAATAGATGTCAATTATTATTGAATATATAACCGATCGTGATAATTTATATCGTGCCGTTTTTGCGGGAGGGGGGGGGGTCGTCTATTAAAGAACAATACGAACAAATATACATACTCACTTTCGCATTTATGATAAATAAATAATAAATAAATATTGGACAACATCACATACATTACTCTGATCCCAATGTAAGTAGCTAAAGCACTTGTGTTATGGAAAATCAGAAGTAACGACGGTACCACAAACATCCAGACCCAAGACAACATAGAAAACTAATGAACTTTTTCAACGTCGACCCGGCCGGGAATCGAACCCTCGGAGTAGCGTACCCATGAAAACCGGTGTACACACTACTCCACCACGGAGGTCGTCAAATATTTGTTGTGTACATGTAGTGTTGACTTGTCGATTCTTATTCACAATATAAGTATTTGAATGTCAATGGCATTACAAAATTGTATTTAACATCATAAAATCTCTTTAATTTCTTACTAATTGTGATCTGTTTTTGATTTCACATATGTTTTCTAATTGACTTTGAGGTAATTTACAAGCATTTTTTTATTAATACTCACATCTCCAAAGACTGGATTTTTTATCTTGTTTCAATTTAATTGTTTTACTACATTGTGTACATTCTACGTATATATACATAAACCTTCCATCGTGTATATTTACGTCAAATATACGCACTATTGTACATTTTGTTTTTATATCTTAGCAATTATAAAAATAAATTGAACGAAGTCGAATTGTTAAAAAAATGTACATTCTTAATATTATCCTACGCGGATTTGAATTGATTCGAACAGGATTAAATGATGTAACGCAAGTTTATTTTATACGCATATTTAATATTGATAGTTGCAAATAGTCACGCAATCGCGAACTGATTGTAATCGGTCACTTCTGTCCATAGAAATTAGCATTGTAAGAGGCATTCCTTAGATTGCCTAGTGAGTGGGACGTAGCTAGTGGAAATTTATTTGTATTTGCACGTAGTGGTATGTAGATCGATGTGCATCAAGATCAATTACTTCTTAGTATTGAAAGCGAACTTGCCTTAATAGCTGTTATACATACAAACATCGACTACGTCTTAAAATACACTATTATCGATAAAGCTACAATTTTCTTATTATAAATAATAATAAAATGATCCAAAATGACAAACTTAATGTACAAACTTTATTGCATAATACCTCAAATTCTGTTCAATCACCGATCCCTATTGGTCTAGCAACTAACAACCAACTAAGTTAAATATAACGTTATTATTTTTCAAATTTAATTTAACATAGAGAAAGACATACAAAAATGTCTAAGATATTTTTTTAGCATATGCTCTATGCTAATTAATTAGTATGCCCTACGTTTATTGAATGAATCATTATGAGTAAAACATAATAATAATATATTCATAGCACTTAGCATAGTGGATTGTTCATGAACTAATATTACATTGTTCGATTAAAGAGTCGTGAAAAATCTATCATTACATCTTTAAAACACGGTCATCCTCATTTAAACACTGATATTAAATACTGATATTCGATATAGAATCAAATTAAATGATATCGGAAGGCGAATTCAGTTACCAACGTGCGTCCGCTACTTTAATGGTTCGCAAACGAATACTAATGTAGATTGTTGTATTGCACGTCGTATTGCGTATTATGGACTCGACCTCATGTGCTTATATTGTGCAATAATTTAAGCCCTTCATCGTTCCTCGACCGATTTGCATCGCTGAAAAATATACCTTCATAAAAATCATTATGTTTTATAGGAGCAAAATAAAAAATACTATTCATTTTAACCATAAGTGCGAGAATACCAAATATTTAAACTCTTATTCGAGATCTCGAGGCTAAAATTAAAATAAAAAAAGTATTACAACAGTTTACTTAATAATAATAATTGAAGTAATCTTTTATGAACAATATTTTAGCAGATGTACGACGCACAGTTGAAACGCGATTGATTTAAAATATATATATAGACTACGGACACGTCGCTGATGTATAATTCTCTCGGTGATGGATTTTCAGAATTTCAATTCCAGGAATATCCATACTAATATTCTAGGCTATTTTATAGTAAGGATAGGCGTTTTTGTAAACGCTACCGCAAACCTTGCTTGGAGTTTATATTCGTTAAAACCTGTGTATATTTCTGATGGCCGTGAACTGAACGTGATTATCCAGATCCACCCTTTTAATCGGATAAAAGCATATCTTCAAAAATAAAGAATAAATTTCAATTCTGACAGGTGACGTTCGACGTCCGTTGGTCATTATTTTTCATGATTTATACATCAGTGTCATGTCCTAATTTTGTCGATTTTATAAGTATAATATAGTTGTTTAAATATTAAATTAAGTAATTTGTTTGGAAAAATAAAATGACTTTCTGAACAATCTATTATAAACTCGACAAAATCTCTTTATAGTCGAAGTTCGTTAAATCAAAAACATATACTTTTTTATGACATATAGATTTAGCAGTAAGTCTCTGTTTAATATGCGTATGTAATGTTTGAAATCGGTACTTAGTCACACGTGAGAATGTTTCCATTTTAATGGTATTTTATATTTTTGTTATTGTGCGATTATTAATTTAGTCATAATCCGTTCAGTCGTGTTAGTTTGATGAAAGAATAAAAAAAACATACAAAACAAACAAATAAATGCAAAAATAATTTTTCATTTACCCGGAATAAATACTTCATGTTTATTATTCCATGATCTAAGTACCCGTCATTAATTTTTTTAATTTATTTATTTAATCGTTCTCATTTGAAAAAGGAACCACATTCCACATCAACAGTGTTATTTTTTTAATTTAAATCATCCTGTGTTTTATTAGAATTTTAAAAATAATTACACACTAAGAAGTTTCAGATAATTAAGTCATTTTACAGAATAACGATACAGATCTCGAATAGTTTCGTTTCGTTGCATAATAATGCAGCATACAATAATGCTCATTTAATGTCACGGTCATTCACTTCCCGATAACACTGGATCGAATTATTTGACACACTGTAGTAATCTTTATCAAATTATTAACATATAAATTTTATAAATGTTACCTTTAAATAAAAATAGCACTTTACATTTTACGACTTGTATTTAGATTGAAAAAAGTACTTCAAATATCAATTAATTATATTGGTCAATGTTTCGTGATATTATAAGATACTTTTTTAATGAAAGTAAGAATGTCTCTCATATTAAGAATAATAATATGAGGAGAACACACGAGGCTGTCTGTAAGAAGTATTGGTACAAAAGATAGGTGGATAGATCATTATTATTGTTTCCTAAGTAATTTTCTCGGTTCACATTACAAATTGCTAAGGAGTAATGAACTTGTACAAAAACAGATTATTTTAAAAATAATCTTAATAAGCTTACTCAAATTGCTTAAATAATACATTTTTATCATATTACGGGTTAAACAGCTTAAGTCGCCCACACTATTGATCGCTTCTAAGCCAACAGATAAAATAGAAAATTAAAATTGAAACAAAATATAGCTTCGGTATCCCCTCCTGACAATTTTGTAGGAAATTGGAGGATTATATTTCCACTTTTTAGAACATTTTCATTTCAATACGATTCAATTTACGGATAAGGTTCGAAAACTCGCGAGTTCAACGGGTAAGTTCTAAGTATACATATGTTTAATTTTTATGTTCATTTTTATATAAAAAAATCAGAGGTATTTGCCCGGATTAGTACCCGTAATAACGGTCGGTTGATCTCACCCGTATCCCAGAAAAATAAGATAAAAAAGATCTAAAAAATACATACTGATGCAATCATCTCCGTTACTCAAGTTTTGTTACAAAAATATAATAATAAAAGTAAAAGTTCGGAACAAACCTCGTAATATTAATCAGGCAAATAATTTACCCGAAATTTACTTAACACATATAGAAAATAAAATTGCATTAATCATTGAAATCCGCTAAATAGCATGCCCGAATTTTAATAACACAATGTAAGCAAAACGAATATGAATGGAAAACACTGCAACTGCTTACTTAAAACATTACTAGCGAGCTCGACGCTTAATAAATATGTAATACGATACGTAAACACCATTCGAAAGCGGATAAGAGTTACAATACAAAACCGTAATACATAATATTTAGTTGAAATTTTATATATTGTAATTTCAGTAGTTCGGGATGGCAAAATAAAATTATGTTGTACCATGATATTTCTATCTCTCTCTATATTTTTACAATGATCACAATCATCCAATTGTTTTCCTTATGACAGCTCAATCACTTTTAAAATAAGAATTAGTGTTACATGCCAGTATTAAATGTTATAAAATAATATTAAATAAAGTTGTACAAATTATTGATCAATTAATTACAATAATAATTGTAATAATATGTAATAATAATAATAATAATGTGACATTATTAATGATATTATTAATTATGATATCCTATGACGTAGCACCGTATTGGAGGCTAGGGCTAGTCTCGTAACAACATAGATATCTATATAACTGAATGTATTTATTGCGGTTCAAATTTGAGCTTACATCCAGCTATTATATGTAAGATGAGGTACAGTACAACATATGCAACATTTCCCATGGATGGATGGTATCAAAATAACATTGATAAATAAGGCGTATTACTCACTACAAGATTATATTAAAAATAAAAATTCTTAGTGGACTTCTAGGCAGGATATATAAAAAAAATAATTGTTGTTTACTGACATATTTCTATAATTGAAATGGTAGAAAAGGGTAACTATTAAGTTTCTTGGCGGTTCCTCTCAGTAGAATCTACTCTCCGAACCGGTGGCAGCTTTAAATTTAATTTAACAGCCTAATTGAATTAAGAATATTTAGATTTGATTTTGATTTTGGTATTTTTTAGTAGGCTAAATATGTTTCTCTTGAATTTATATGAGATTTGAATCTCGAAGGGGATGAACCTATCAATTATAATGTTAGCAAATAAATATATTTAAAACTTGTTACGAGTCATCTAACATCGTAAACCGTTAAACCGCTAATGTACCGATTTTATCAAAGGAGATTTTTGTTTTTAATACATTACTCTGATCCCAATGTAAGTAGCTAAAGCACTTGTGTTATGGCAAATCAGAAGTAACGACGGTACCACATACACCCAGACCCAAGACAACATAGAAAATTAATGAACTTTTTCTAAATCGAGTCGGCCGGGAATCGAACCTCGGAGTGGCGTACCCATGAAAACCGGTGTACACACTACTCGACCACGGAGATCGCTAAGATGATTTAACTGTATTTATTTAAAAAGGAAACTTGTACAATTGTGTGTACTACTCGTTAATATGGAGAGTCTTATTGAAAATCCAAGTAAACCAATACATATCATACTAATACCAGAGGTTGCAACGCGTTTCGAAGCTCTAACCTATATTGAAATATTGATATGTATCTCGATGGGCTTTCCAGTTTCGCGCGCTTTAAATTAAGACTATCAACTCGACAAGCGTAAAAGATAACGCTCGAAATTCTGTATAATTTTGCCCCATCCGGACAGGCGTAATACAAGCATCCATTACTAGCATTTGATTTAAGCCTTATTAATCTATATTATATATATAATAAAATTAGAGTGTCTGCTTGTAATATTAAAATGACCGTTTTTTACTAAATGCATACACTGATACATGTATACACGGTACGTATACCAAAATAACATTTTTTCAAATTTTGTCTGTCTATTTGTTTGTGCCGGTTAATCTCTGGGTCGATTTTGACGTTGTTTTCACTGGCAGATAGCTTATGTAATAAAGAGGCTACAACAATAACTTTTTTATTTAATTACGCGCACGAAGTCGCGGGCATAGCTAGTAATAAATTAAATTAAATTTAAATGCCACTACAGGAGAAATAACTTATCAGTCCAAAGTTGGTTATGTAAAAAGTGGTTAAGATTTGGTGGAATTAAATCCGGGCAAGGTGTCCATTAAACCATTTGCCTACTGATGCAATAAAATAATATATATAAAATATCGAGTCTACATAATAAACGCAAACTAACATATTGTTATATATTGTTAATTAATTACCGCCTTCATGGTTTT
The DNA here is from genome assembly GCF_905147765.1 of Vanessa atalanta. NCBI lineage: Eukaryota > Metazoa > Arthropoda > Insecta > Lepidoptera > Nymphalidae > Vanessa > Vanessa atalanta. The sequence continues at coordinate 4,425,427 of NC_061902.1, read as the reverse complement.
TCTGTTTGATCTAAAAGTTGACTGGCAGAGAATGCCTTCTCATTCAGGCATTATGTCCGCCTTTTGTCCCATTAACTTTATGGTGGTCAATAAAGCATTTAAATAAAATAAATAAATATTATTACACGGGGCACGATCGATTTTTCCACTATCACAGCGTATTTTTTTTTTTTTCAAAAATTAAGTTCTGGAGTGCTTTTATGTAAGAAGAAACTCGAAACTCACTGCAGACCGCGAACGTGAAATGTCAAATTGACTATAATTATTGTATTATTAACGTATCAAAATGGCGTATCACAGTAAGTCGATTGTCAAAATTTCACGATTGAGATACGAAGTGAATATTGTACTAAATTGACGTCCGTAAATTACGTTTCGTTACATAGCATACAATTTCGACACAATACTTTATTTAAGAAAACATAATATGAAAATCATATCAGATAAAACCTAGCTTGTACGTTCGTTGTATTTGTAAATTCATCAAAGTTTTCTCGAAAAACAAAAATTTAAACATGAGTCAAATAAATTCCTTTTTGTTCCAGAATTTTTTTAAGCGAGGCTTTTACAGAATCACTGATTATTGTTCAAGGTTCTTTAAATTTTCACATGCTTTTTTTATCAATTTTCATTTGATGTATACGAATGAATGAGATCATTTCCCGTTCTTTAATTAAATTAAAAAAAAAAAAGTTTACTTACTTTCATACTGCCGATATCAACACATGTCCTCTTAAACTTAGAAACCATTATAGGGTTTTATGTGATTTTTATTAGCAATAGATTATGTTCGAATTTCGAACTGGATTGAATGGATTAGTTATAATAATTAATTCAGCCTTCACTTTGCAAAAATTCATGATATGCAAGGATTAAAATTACTTCGTAAATACATAACTCACGGCAAAAATGCAATCTATATGTTGATGAGTATCGTGGACGTAACCACCCCCTTCTTCTGCTACTCAAACACATGCATAGTACTTATTAAAGAGTGCTACTGAATGTATTTTCTATCATGTTATTGAAACCAAATTTTCTTTACAAAATTCTTTACGAATTTTTTATTTCTTAATCGAGACGTTTTGTTGTAAATGGTAGTTTTGAAAATGAGATTTAGAGTAAAAAATTTACACTAAAAAAGCGCTCTCAATTTTGACAGTTGAAATAAATTATCGATACATATTTTCTATACTTTTATGTTTTAATTTTACAAAATGAAACCACAAACCTTTAATACTCCACTACTGAACATAGACATCCCTTTATTGATTCCACCTATATCCGTCATCAAATTAATTATTGTATTTTGTTGCAGTATTCGGTAGCAGCATCGATCGGGGTCCCGAGTTTAGTTCTGCGTTCACGCAAACTTTGCTGAAAAGCCTTAAAGGATTCCTGATTACCACAACGTACAAAGGGATCGTGGTGGTCGTCTCGCCAAATATTCAAGAATATTTGGGCTATACTGAGGTGTGTGATAAGAATTCAACACTAATCTGTACATAGGTACGGACAAACTTATTTTCTCAATTATAATGGTAATAATATAAATGGGAAAATAACTTTGCCTGTTACGCTTTCCCGACTGAAGCACGTAACCGATTTTGGTGAAATTTCGTACGAAACAAACTAGATCAAAAAGGGTCGCATGCAAGTTCTGAAAGTATTTTCGTCACAGACTGAAGCTAGTTAGAAATGAAAATAGTTTTCACGGAAATATATAACTTTCAAATTACGTACAACGTATTTAATCATAAGTCTGTACTAATATATCCGTTGAAGAATGTTTGTTTGTTTGAAAAAAAACATGCTTCAAATTGACTATTTATTGAGTCAGGCTATGTGCAATATAATATTATGCCACAGCACGCAGCAGCAGAAGTGGAGCAACAACATTTAGCGCGTATGTAACTGCACGATGTCTATTTATTTATTTATTTATTTATTTATTTATTTACAAATCGCATATTGAAACAGATTACAAATATGTATATACAGGGTTATTGGTACTTCGACGTATTCCGGTTAGGGGGGGCAATAGGGGTGAAGTGAACTATTTTTGAGGTATCACGTTTTTTCAAAGTAAGTCGAAACGCGATAACTCAAAAATGGTATAATTTGAAATATACAAATGAGAGTTAAAATTGTCGCAAATAGACACCCCTATGTTTCATATAAATAAGAAATCCATTGATGTGAATTTTCTATTTCATATATACAATACAATAATTATATTTTCAACCCATCATATCGATTTAATTCTATATTTGCCAAATTACAATGAGATACTCAATTCTCAAATTAAAATTAGGTCAATGTTGTAAGGAAAATTTGTGCACATTAAAGACTTAATTGTCTAATGAAGATTAAATAGAAATAACTATAATACAAACAGCTGGTAATTCTGCTATATTATGTAAATCGCCGCCACTCCTGACTTTGAGGTTTCTGAACTGACTTTGAATGGCATATATTGCTTGCATCTCAACCAAGGATCCAATTCAACTGGTTGATGTGCGTATAAATAATAAACAAGCACTCTACAAAAATATATTTTTTAATTTAGTATCGAAAACACTAATGGGTATTATATAATATATGGATATTGTATGTATATGTATATAATGTAACTAAATACCCAATACATAATTATCATTTTAGTTCCCAAGGTTTTGGCAAGACGCCTTAGCAACGTAGGGAATGGTTAAGAAATATTTCTTACAGCACCAATGTGTATGGGCAGTGGTGACCGGTCAACATCGTTTTGATTACATTACAACCTACGGATTAATTTAAAAAAAGTATCTCGTCTTTTGATTTTCATTTCCAAATTTGAAATATTAGACAACAAAAGATGTGACTTTATTTATTTATCGGAAACTCATAATTAATAACAATCAGTTAAATATATTATTATATAAAAAGTTAATATATTATTATAGAAAAGAGAATATAAAATCAAAATATACTTTATTCAAGTAGGCTTTTACAAGCACTTTTGAATCGTCATTTAACAAACTATTTAAAGTAAAGCTACCACCGGTTCAGAATGTAGATTCTACAGAGAAGAACCGGCAAGAAACTCAGTAGTTACTCTTTTTCAATATCTAAAAATACAGTCATGTTAGTTAAATACAATTATATATGTATGTTATGTCTCCTGCCTCGAAGTCAACAAGCATTAACTCCACGCTTTTTTATCATCAATATCCTCTTGTATCGAATAATTTGCCTTCGTTACCAATGTATTTTTTACAATTGACTTGAATCTATGAAACGGCAAAGTTACTGCGGAATTTTATTATAGAAGCGGATACCTTGCCAAGAATGATTTATTGACTTTGCGGAGTCGGAAACTTGGCGTTCTAAGCTTATCCTTACTTCTTGCGCAAATACAATGATTATCACTGATTTTATCAAAGTGATCAATGCTACTGTGAATATACATAATATTGTTGTAAATATACTGTGACGCAACAGTCAGTGTTCCTACTTTGTTAAAAACATCCCGAAGAGAGTCTCTAGCTCCAAGATTATTAATAGAACGGATTGCTCTCTTTTGTAAAATAAAAACAAATTAAATATCTGCAGCATTACCCCAAAGTAATATGCCATATGACATAATGCTGTGAAAATAACCAAAATATACTAGACGAGCGGTATCAATATCAGTTAGTTGTCTAACTTTTCTAACCGCGTATGCTGCGGAGCTGAGTCTTCATGTCAGGGATGATAAATGAGGACTCTACTGAAGTTTGGAATCCAATGCTATTCCCAAAAAAACCGTAATATCGGCTGCATTAAGATATATAATATAATATAACAGAATATGTGCACAGACAACGTAAGTAGATGGTAATAGTTAGTTTCATATCGATTGCACGATAATTCTATGTAACGATAATTGTTATTTTTTATGATAATAATTATTACTAAATGTAAAAACAATTGCAACGCCAAATTAAAACCTTTTTAAACAGTTCCAGTGGTGTTACATCATCCCTTTGCGTTTGAAAATAAACATACTATAAATGGCTGCGGCGCTGATGATTTTATGTTTCCGCTCCGGTTCCTTTTCATTCTAAAAAAAATTCGTTTACTTTTAAGCGAGTCCAGTGCACACGGCTAGCTTTATATGGCTCTGTCGCGTGTTCGCAGCTGCAAAAAAATCTATGCTTTAATCTCCGACGGCACTACATTTAATATCGTATAACATACATTATAAAATTAGACAAATAGTTATTGGGAACAACAATGCCACGAGACACTCAAAGATACACAGATATGTCAACCATATATTCCCACATTTGAGGCTTAAAATCACGTGAACGGAGTCGCGGGCACCAGTTAACATATCATATAATTAATTAAAAATGGAATAACTGAGTGCAATCGAGAAGTCGTCGTCGTAATACTAATGTTCTGTATGGTAAGTGTGCGCACACTGCGCAACTAATGTAGAGTTGCCTAGACTTAGATAGTTAACTTTAATAGTGACAGACAGTCGGAAGTGTAAGCCGGTAAAACATGATTATGCATATCGAACTGGCTCTTTATGTAAAGGTAACATAGTTAAGGGCATAAAGCCATCAACGCAATACTTTGAGTGCTGTGTTGATGGCTGACTTTTCCGACAGTCGTGAGCCTGGCTTATTGACTGCCACCGATTAAAAATAATATTAAATCAAATCCTGCCATCATATCTCAAACTCTGAAATATATACTTCCGTGTTTTCACTTAATTCTCTACACACCTTTAGACATACTTGGTAGTAGGTTTTTTGCAAGCCTGTCTGAGTAGATACCGCCCATCGCATACTCTACCAACAAGCAGCAATACTTAAGATTAGGTTCTGATTTCATAGATGCGTGAGCCAGAATAACTAGCCACGGATAACATCCACTTCCACGCTTTGTTGGTGGATTGACGATAAGAAATCCTTAACATTTTCTACGGTGACAATGTCTATGGACATTGATGACCACTTACCATCAGATGACCTATTTGACAGTTCGCCTATTTATCCTATTAAAAATATATATCAGTTGTGAGAGAAACCACCATTTAATGGGCTACATATTTCGTCATACTGGCATACGACTGGATTTTGCTTAAGACATACGTTTTCCACTGATCACCAGATATAACAAGCTCGTGAAAGGACAGTCATGATAGACATAACTTAACCCGTGATCGTCGGATAAAATCCACGTGATCTACTCAATCAGCTATAACAGCTTCTGGCATATAGGTATGACATACATTTGTATGACAAGTTTAAGCAATTATCTGGATTTTATTATTATATTACGGAGGAGACACATAATGCACAAAGAAGCTGTTACATACAGAATATTAATTCAGATGATGGAGTACAATCAAAGACAAAAGTTATTTTGTAATAAACACATTCGATATTCGATGATCGATTCGATAAGTAAGGTTCAAAAGTGCCCCTCAAATTATATAATTAATTAATGCTGTTATATCATTTACTAAATGAATTCATGATCGAGTGCAATGTCGAGATTCGAGTAGTGTTAAAAGCACGTCATGGACCGGATTTACAAGCGGGTAACTAGGGTGGTTGCCCGGGGCATATTGACTAAAGGGGTGTGCTAGTATGGCGGCCGACTTTTGAATGAAAATCGAACCAATTAAAACTAAACAACTTCGCTGCTAAGCTTGAGCTACCCACAATGTGATTACCGCGTAAAATATACCATAACTAATATTTGTTCTATAACACAAATTTATGCATTAAAATAATTGCGCCCGGATTGGTGGGGAAGGTAGACAAAATTAAGCCGGTCCGCCGGCAGGGCAGCTTAAGCTAGCTTTGCTTTGTCTGTAAATTCACAATATTATCCTACTTAAATGTCGAGTAACAACATTAGTCGAAACAAAATACACGAATAATATTGGAACGAATGGACAAAATACGTTGCTGTGTACAAAATAAGATTGTATTCAGACGAATGCGTTGAGATCTGTTGAGAGAGGATCTGTTATGTTTTTTCATTGCATTCATATTTTTAAGTCTCAATCGGACAACAGTCTCAACTTTACTTGTTGAACGACGCTCAAATGGAAAGGAAAATAGAATAATGCCCCTGGAACCGAACCGATCTCTACCATGGCGATCCTCTGATAAAAGAGTTATTATTTGAGATCGGACGTAACACACTAGTGTGTATAAAAATCCATATTCACCATGATTGTGTGAGAATTGAACAGTTCTTCATAATGTTTACTCTTTAATAAAAAAACAACACAAATTCCGTTATAAATTTATTATCATGAAACGTATACAATAACGAAATAAGTATTTATTACATAACATAATTAAACTTTATTAAAATTTGCAAAGGTTAATATGATGAAGTCAATGTAATGAATGCACTTGTAATTCATTTTAAATCAAACTGAGTCATGATTTTTAGATAAACTCATCAGTATTACTAAAATTGAATTTTGCTTCACCGGGAATAAGTGTGTTGTTACCCTTAGGATGCACCCCTTACCTGTTGCCTACTTGTACCATTTAAACTAAGCTCTGGAGAAAAGATTGCGTAACCCTTTGTTGTGAAGTGTTTATAAAGTTGTTGTATTTATTTCAGTAAAACATTACGAAACATTATTGATAGCTAATGTAAAAATCTTATAATTTTTAATGTTTATACTTTTATTTATTGTATCACAGAAACTTGGCTTTGCTTTTTAATTTTATCTTCATATGTGTAATCCTTAAAAAAAAATATATCGAATTATTGATAACCGATATATCGAGTAATTGTAGCAAGGCTTCGTATTTCAAAAAAGTACTATATGGTATTATATATATATATATATATATATATATATATATATATATATATATATATATATATATATATATATATATATATATGTAGGTACCTATATAACTGCTTACCATTTTTCTCATTGCGTATATTATCATCTATATATTTTATGTTACCACTGAGACTTTTCCCAATGTCCGTGGTCAAGACAATCGCAAAGAAAAATCTCCGTTTCAAAACTGTTTCCGCTACTAAATTTCATCTACTTAATTTTTATTTCGAAAAAAAAACTCGTGTTTCCATAGTTATCTAGAGCACTGTGATGATCTTCTCCTCCTAAAGATAGAAAGCCTTAGCCCAGCGGTGGAATATCTACTTTACTTTTACTTTACAGCTCGAATTACTCGGCCAAGATGTCTTCAGCATCATACACAAAGAGGATCATCAGCTCCTGGCCGAGCAACTATATCCAAGATCTTGCTCTTTGACATCGAATGGCCAGCTCTTGTTACCTCGAGAAAAAGACGCTGAAAAGACAGTCGCAGAAGCTTTGTGCAATGAGAAACGGAGTTTTATTATAAGGTAGAGTAAATAACAAAAATTTTTTTAATAATTTTTTTTCTAGGTATCAACATTGGAACATACCTTATTCTGAACTAAAAGTAAAGCTACATTCACACCTGTGATACCAAGCAAGAGCTTGGGTTAATTTACTTATTGCACTTTAATAAACTAAATATTATATGTGACGAGAAACTAAGAGCAAGCATTAAGTTGTATTAGTTTCTGTTGAATTTCTCGCTGATGAAACGATTCGTGCAAGCAGCCTTTTGACTTAGGACTGATTGTAAATAATAATCTTAGTAATTATTTTATCAAAAGTAGTATTTTTTAAAAAGACCAATTGATTAATCACTGTAAGAAAAAGTTGAAATATATCTTTTTTTTTTTCTTATACATTAAAATGTGTCCGACAATGCTATTCTCTAAGAACTCAAATAATGAAATTTCACGATCTTTTTTCGAATTTCGACTTTTCTCTTACAGACTAACACAATGAGACATTGACGGATTGTTTCTTCATGTTCATCGGAACTATATTCTAATTTCAAAATATCCTTGTCTAGATTCAAAAAATTAAGCCATCAACGTTCCGAGCCACCTCAATATGTGACTTGTCACGTCGAAGGCTCACTACGCAAATCGGACCGTGCGGGCACCAGATTCGATCAGATCGTTCAAATTGGACGGCGCGTCAGATCCAGGGGCGAGAATCCATTTTCGAGTGGTAATGACATTGTAAGTACGTTACAAATAATATACACCAAAATATTGTAATGGTTTATTTCACAGCAAAAGTAAATGATACAGTACAATACGGAACGTTTTAGGGCGCCGTGTAATTTTGCTATCAGACTGGTTTCAAATACGTTCATAACATTCTTGAACTGATGTACTTTGTTACGATCAAGCTTATAATATTACATATGTCATATATCGTATACATAACATTACATAATTGTGCACTATTTCTTTTATACAATGTAAATTAAGTTAATTGCGGTATGTATAGTCTTCATTATAATTGGTTAGGAGAGAATATACAAAGGAATTGATATAATTATGTATCCATTGTACATTCAAACCTAATGTGTACGTAAGCTATTATAGAATTAAATATTAATAAAGCAAGAAACGTATATTAGCTCAGTATTAGCCAGACGCTGAAAAAACGCTTTCTTATTAGGGTTAAATGATATAACGATAACTCTTTTTTTACCGTAAGATTTCACTAAAAACATTTAACTTGGTGGTAGGACTTTTGCACGCCCGTCTCTGTAATTATCCACCGTCTCATCTAATATTCTACCGCCAAACAGTAATACTTATTATTACTGTGTTCTGTTTTGAAGGCTGTTTGGGCCAGTGTAACTGTAGACAAGTGACGTAACATCTTTAGGTCCCACGATTGTTTTCGCATAGTTGTTAAGTACGGAAAAGTTAATATTTTTACAACGACAATGTATTCGGGGAGAGGTGATCACTTACCGTTAGGTGGCACATAGGCAAGTCCACCTACATATCATAATAAAAAAAAATATATCGATTTCTGTACTCCTAACGACATGTAAACAAAATTTTATGATGTTATCACATCTAACACTAAGACACTACCGCATTTAAAATGAAAGTAAGGATTATTATTAGCAGTAGTAAAGTATTAGTATACTTATTGTTCTTACAAATTATATACTGTTCAGGCAGGATACAAATTGAATAAAGCGCGCTGAATTTAAATCTGTCGATGCGATTTCTCGAAAATCCATCAATTACATGCATCCATCAACGTACAAATAAGCCGACCACTCAGCTTAGTCCGGTGTGTCCCTTTCTGTGTTATATAATATATTTTGCATCTCGTTCACGCATCCTGAGGCTTTGAATCGTTGAACTACATGTGAAATATGTAGTTAGCTATAGGTGACATACTGTATCAGAACGTTCTATTCATAAAATCTGTACATGCATAAAATTTGAAATCATTGTTCATAAAATTTGTTGCAGATTTATATTTGGAAAATTGTAATATCAACAAAATGTTCAAATGATCGATTCTTTTAATTGAGTAATGAGATATTTTAATTTGTTTTCCAAATATTTAACGCATCAGGATAAACTTAATGTAACTAAACATAATAACTATATATATTGTGTCACCTTAAAATTGTAAATACCGTTAGATTAAAGTCTATTTCGCTCGATTGTAAACTGTCTAAAAAGTGAACCGTAACAACGCGTTAATTTCGGTAGATTATAATCTACCGAATCTAATTAAAGTTAAATTATAAAGACTAACCTAACCTAACCGAAATACCCTAAACTAGTTATAATAACCCTAACGAAATTTTTGACGTTTTATTTTGTGTTGAGTTATAATACACCGTTCACAATATATCGGCAGTTTACAGTCTCGCGAGATAGTTTACAATCTAACGGTATTTGCAATTATACATATATATTATAAAACAAAGTCTCCCGCTGCGGGCCCGGATTACTCGACTGTCTGAATATGACCATGATAAATTCAAAAACTAGGGACGGATTTTTCATATGGCAACATTCATTAATTCCTTACACATTCAAATCAATATGCCATAAATGAACGGAATGATTCATAAATTTAAATCGTTTAATCTGATAAATATTAGTGTAAATTAGCTGAAATTTAAAGATTACGGAAGATCATTTAAGATTGAGCCGTAATGGCATGCGCCGCGTTAACACTGGCTCTCTCACCCTTTGAACTGTAACACAACTACGCTGAGTATTGCTTTATTGTGGTAGAACATATAATGAATGGGTGGTACCTACCCATACAGGCTTGCACAAAGCCCTACCACCAAATATATGTCATACGCCTTCTGTATGTAATTACACTGACTAAATTTAATAGATTTCAAACTAGAGAACTTTGATGCCGTTATAATAATATGTTTAGATTCTGAATAAAGTTAGATACAAATATTGATAATCGGATATTCGAATCAAATTGGAAGCAACTGAAACATTTATTATCAGTCAGTCGTAAGGAAACCTGCATATTTTCTGCTTAATTTGCTTCTTACCCACGAGCATTGTTATTGTGATATAAAATCAATTCTTTTAAAAGCTTCCCGTTCAGAAGTAGATCACGTTCGGCCTGCTTTACTATATTTTTTATTTATTTTTTATTCAAAAGAGATATCATTTTTCATTCGTCTGGAAAATAATACTATTACAAGGAATCGAGCTCCTTATAAATTTGTATTGTGTACTTGTGTTGTCTGGTTTACTCGTATAAATTGTGATTTTCGATAACTGAGTATATTCTGTATCGTTATTGCCTATTCGTTTTTGATGATTTGACGAAATTAAATGTAAATATTATCGAATCAAACGTACATAGACACATACATAAATAATCTGATCCACCCTTCAAATTTATTAAGAGTTTGATCAGTTTATTGTATACAGTTAATAGCTTTGTTGTATTTTGGTTTTGAGTGAGTTAGCCAGTGTTACTATGGACACAAGGTAAATAAAATGTTAGTTGCCAAGGTTGATGGCGTATTGGTGTTAGTTAGAAATGTTTAATATTTGTTACCCCTCCTATGTCTATAGGTGGTGACCACTTACCATCAAAAGGGGCCATTTGAGCTTCGATCCACCTATATCCAAAAAACACGTAAAGTTATAGGATGCGTCTTTATTATTTCCATTTATATTCATCAGATTGTATTGTATAGTTTAACGCAATTGGAGTAAATTTCATTTTCATTTAGGCTTAGGATATAATTCTGCTAAAAATAAGCGTTTGAATCTTAAAGCATTCACAGAAATATTGCATGTTGTAGTACAACGTGGTAGGCTATATTACGGCTGTTAATATATACTTTCGAAAGTATGTTTAAATACCTACATAATATATATGGCGAACATTGGATAAATAATTTCATTTGATTCAGAGTCATTATAGATAGATATCATGATAGATAGATAGAGCCATCAATAACACAGTTACAATAAATAGATAAAAATATAATTGAAAAGTTAAATCGTGTGAAGTGTAAATCTTAAACTTCTTTTAAATTACATATATTTTAAATTAGTAAAAAGTATAAAATATCAAAACTGTTTGGATTGGTTATATTCATACGAGCGCGGGATCCTAGCAACAGGTGAACCCCTTGTTGAGCGGCGAGCGTACTACTTCCTATTATTTTGCAATATAAAATTTGTACTGGCTATTATTTTATCGAGATATTTTACAATATATTTTTAATACACGTGAGAACTACTCGATCCTTTCCAGTACTGAAATAAATATAAAATTTATCACATACATTTTTATTTATTGTTTTATATTATTATTTAATTTAATACAAGTATCATTTTAATAAAATTATCTCTTAAAATTTCAACATAATGAGATTCATTTCAATATTTTAATTATTATTTAGAGAAAGAAGAGCCGAGATGACTTAGTGGTTAGAATGCGTGCATCTTAAACGACGATTGCGGGTTCAAACCCAGACAAGCACCACTGAATTTTTAGGTGCTTAATTTGTGTTTATAATTCATCTCGTGCTCGGCGGTGAAGGAAAACATCGTGAGGAAACCTGCAAGTGTCTAATTGCAACGAAATTCTGCCACATGTATATCCACCAACCCGCATTGGAGCGGCGTGGTGGAATATGCTCCAAACCGTTTCCTCAAAAGGAGAGCAGGCCTTAGCTCAGCAGTGGGAAATTTAAAGGCTGTTAATATTGTTGTTATAAAGAAAGATAAATAGAAATTTATCAAAACGGTTACAAAAATATATATATTTTATATTATACTTCGAATGCGATTACTGTTGCCCATAATGGCAACTATCCATTTCTCGGGCAGGCATTATAAATTTACTGGTTGACGAAATGAAATGATTGGTGCGTAGCATTAGACAGAGAAAGAAGACTGAGAGATCCGAGTTCAACCGGGATAGGCCAATGAGAGCGTTGAATATGGAAACCAGTGTACTAGGTCAGTTGGACTTTTGTCCTATACTATTAGTATCAGAAATGCATAATTCGTTCGTTATATTCAAATAAAACTTGTAACGACGTCACGTTTATTGAGATGAATATATACTATTATAATTATTATTTGACATATTTTATGTATGTTATTATTAACAGTAATATTTTTAATGATGTAGTAGGGTGAATAAGTCAGTCTAACTACATGGCACAAGGGACATGACATCTTAGTTTCCAAGGTCGGTGGCGCAGAGGCGCTGTAAGGAATGGTTTTAATTGAATACGGTTCCAATTACGGTTGGTGACCACTTACCAAAATATGTATGAGGGTAAATATGCTTGGGTCTAAAGTTTTTTCAGCAGCCTTGTAATAGTAAAACGCTACAATTCTGTGTAGTGGGGAAATTTCCAACTAGAAACTTTGATGATCGAACATTTAATATTTCCCTTGACATTAGTAATAAATTAATTTAAGTTTATTTGTAAATTAGAACTTTTATTGCCGATACGTTGAAAAGTAAAAATTTTGTCGATGCATGTTACTGAATATAATAAAAAATATTTTAATCATTCGTAGCTTAGTCTGAGTGAATGTGGTTCAAATAATGTAACTAATTAAGCAATTGCACTCAGACGATTTATTTGAAATTTTGCTGACATTTCTGGTACTGGCACTACAATATTTTATTTTAAATTTTATTTGTACTTGTAACCGAAGATCAACAAGCAATCAAATTCGAAAGCCTTGCGATAACATGTGATTGAACGCATTAGCTAAGCATCTAAATTAACGGTTTAATCCATTACATTTCATTGTTTTATTTATATTTAGATGTAAACTTTTTATTTAACTTTATTGAAATCATCGTCTGAAATCATATTTCGCATAATTTCTTCCTTACTAACATCGAGCAAATTTCTTCTCTTCCTCTCTTGGCAACAATATTCTCTAAAACTAATTGCTTTTCAATTTTTGATTGAAGGTAATTTATATTTCAAAATTTCAATTAAGTATATAGCACTAATTATACATATTTATATTTATATTTACATAATACTAATCAATTAACAAGATTCCATAGAACTCGTCCTAATGAACCCTGATGGTCTAAGTAACATGTTTGTAATTAATACTATCAAAGCCATGCCATATACGAGCTAATGATAGAAGTTTAGTCAATAGCATTGTGTCTACGCGTAGTTAGTAGACAATAAACAGTCTCAGGTTTCAAAGATACAAGACCTATTGTTCTGCTTGCATTATGTATGATAAAAGCAATTTTTAAATTAACTTTATATGTATGTGAAATCGATGTAGAGGTAAACACACTAAAAGGCGAAGTCGCAACAGGTTCAAGTCAGGTTAACTTACCTAGTAGAAAAAATGGGTTTTGAGGGATGTAATAAATAAAACAATTGTTGACGTAAATTTATGTTAAAATGGACATTATCATTAGTTTACTTTTTTTTTTAAATTGAAATTTATATCGATTTGATGACATTTGAATATGTTCTTTATTGTTATGTGTAATATGAGTAAAAATTAAACAAATAATTTGGAATATTACTATGATTAATACTCAAAAAATAGAAATACAATAATTAAATTAGGCACAATTAAGAACAGTCTCATAATAGTTGATAACAAGACAGATTATTTTATTTTAGGTGTTCGTGGGTATGGTGCGACCGGCAACTGATACTTTCATAAGCGAGAGCGGTCTAGAGTCCTTCAGGATGGAATACCGTACTCGACATTCCATTGACGGTGAAATAATTCAATGCGAGCAACGCATCGCGCTCGTTACTGGCTACATGACGCACGAGGTGAATGGTGTCAACGCAATGAACTTCATGCATCGTGACGACGTCCGCTGGGTGATCATCGCTTTACGGGAAAGTAAGTACCTGAGTATATTGAATTAGTAGCGCTGTCTCACTGACTCTTTAAATATCTCTACCGCTCACTTCGAATGCCTACACCTCGCTCGCTGTGCAAACATAAGCGAGACAAACAAAGTTAACTGCGAAACCTGACACTTGGGACAAGGTATAGATCAATTAAAGAGTCTATAACTAACTGTCGACTGCACTGCGAACGTTCTAAAGTACATGATACGCATTTAACTATGAACTTGGTTCGTCTACAATCTTTGTTTATTAGTTGATGACGTTTAAACTTTACCGGATTATAGGGTCATAGAGAGAATTAGCTTACAATGTCGTTTAGATACAAATTGATGTGTTATCGTACATAATAATTACGATTAATAAATATTATATTAAGAGTACCACTCGAATATTCCATGTAGCTGCGTACAATGAAATAATAGTATAATTAAAAACAGTTTCTGAGAAACTACGTTTTGTAGTTGGTTATTATGAATATTACCTTTCAAAACAATTCGGAACCAGTATAAAATTATTTGTTTCGAGCGAACTCTAAATAAAATGTTGCTTTTGTTGATCGCTCTGGCATATGAAACAATTGCAATGCGAATACTCAATATTTTTAATAAAGAGTCATCGAATGTTATGCGTATCGTAGATGATGAAACATTATATAAACGAATAAAGGTTAATTGTTTTGTTGCGTATCAAAGGTGAATCAGTCGAAAATTCTTTAATCAAATAAATATTAATTAGTAAAATTTGTTTCACGTCACTACCATAGTTACAATTGATATTATTATTATTAATTGCACAATGAAATTTTATTTGATATATCAGTGAACGAATGGCATTCATATTATCTGACTTGTTTACGTTCTCAATATCGCCGTGCAAATTGTTGCCCTATCACACATGTTTCCATTATCCACGTAACCACTATTGCAAATATAATAGACATCATGATTTTACTTCAAGTTCCTTCATGGTTTGAACATTCAATTATGATTATATATATTTATAAGGAAACAAATGATAAATACAAATGTTTTTGAACTTATTTGACGTTGTAAAGTCATCCCAATTTTTATAATACATACCTTTAACATATTTGAGTTAAAGTCGGTGATGTTCAAAATAGCTATAGGTTTAAGATATTGTATTCTCCACAAACTTGAATAGTAATTAGGTATTCATTTTCTATTTCAAATGTGAAACAATTATAAAATTATCAAGAAACAACTTAAAATGCTAAACTAAACACAATAAGAATTAAAAATATTACCGAAGTGAGTAAATTCACTGTACCCTCAAATTAATATCGTACGTTTAAAAAGCAGACATGTTGGTTCCAGACATCAATGTCAACAGTGACATCTTTTTTTTACTTATTCTGCACTCCCTACTGTGCGCGTCAATGTACAAACAAGGTTACGTTAGGCTTTTAAAAGGATTTCATAAATTCAATGAAACGACTCAACTCGACTCGACTCAATTCAACTCGAGTGAGTGAGTGTTTTTTCCCAGATTGGACTAACACAAAATAATTTTATTACATCCACGTATTAACGTAGCTGGATCACGGATAATGAAAATGTACGATTTCCGTACAGTAGTAGTAGTAATAGTCTATAGGTGAAAGAAAAAATATTAAAATTTAAACAAATTAAAGAGCTCAGCTATTAATAATGAAAATATATTATTTTGTTACCTATAAAATGCTTGTTTTGGAAATCATTTATTATATTTTTTATTACTGTATGGTATATCTTAAGATTATTTGTTCCTCAAATTGTTTTTGAGGAACTCAGAGCAGTCATATCTGACAAAAAAACATTACAAGTAAAATTTCGATATCCTTCAATTACTGCGAAATAGTATCGAACCCTCTCAATTACAATTCCAACTCGCACTTGACCGGTTTTTATATGTAAACATTATTTTAATCATTTGTTATATTTGCAAATGTATACGTCTCGAGCCTAACTATCTTTTCATTTGCTGATTACAAACGATAACTTGGTATTATAATATCGAGAGACACGTTTTTTTAAAATAATTTATGACGTCTCACGGCGGTAATCGTATGAGACGGTCGTGTCATTAGCTAATTACTTGCGCGAGGAAGTTAAAAACAATACCGGGCCGGCGGACGCATATTGTGCGACCCGTCCGGTCCTTATCAGTTTTACCTGCAGTGTGGACGGTTCACGCGGGAAGGAACCATTAATAAAATGAGTGAATCTGAGTCAATTCAAAAAACACCTGAGTCCAGATTCTCTTGTCCCAGTGGAATGGTGGATGAAATACACAATATGTGTGATGAGTCGGTAGACGAAGAGTTAATGTTAAATCAGGAGATATTGCAAAATTCGACTTTAAAGATTGATGAAATAAAGGATATTGAATTTGAGGGAGTGAGAAATAAGAGGGAGCGGGAAGAAGATATGGAAGATTTAAATACGAATGAGTTTGAAACAGTAAGGAGTCAAAAAGAAAAGAAGCGTCTTAAAATACAAGAAGAAGTGGATATTTACATTTTTTGCAAGGAAAAAATACATAAACAGTTTGCTTTAGCTAGGTTGTTTAAAGAAGAAGGAATTATTGGAATAAATAAAATTAAATATTTAAGTCCATATAAAATCAGAGTAACTGCAAAAGATGAGACAGTAGCGAACAAAATATTAAATTGTAAAAGATTTCATGATATGGATTGGCGCTGTCAGCGCGTTTTTGATGTTAACGTGTCTTATGGAGTAATAAAGGGGGTGGATTTGGAACTTGAGAATGAGGATATTTTCAAAAGTATAACATGTCCAGAACCAAGTATTATGGTGGCTGCTAAACGGCTGCAAAAACGTGATGTGGATGGGAAGTGGATACCCTGTGATGTTGCGAGGCTAGCATTTAAGGGTACAGTTGTGCCATCGCACGTATTTGTGGATCAACTTAAGATTTCGGTAGAACCATATATTTTCCCAGTCTCTCAATGCTCACGATGTTGGAAGTTGGGTCATACATCTCGCTTTTGCTCCTCTAAGAATATAGTTTGTCCAAAATGCACTGGCCCTCATGAAAATTGTAGTATTAAAGAATTTAAATGTGTTAATTGTTCCCAAAACCATATGTCTTTAGAAAAAATGAAATGCCCAGTATTTGCAAAAGAAAAAAGATTACGGGAATTAATGTCAGAATTTAGGTGTACTTATAGAAAAGCTTTGTCAATGTATGTTTCTCCAGAAAATGAATCCCAACAAGCAAGGAAGACTGAAACAGTGATGCCGAAAGCCACACTTTCAAGTTCTTGGCCTTTAGAAATACATGTACAAACAGTAGAAAAAGTTAAAGAAGAAGTAATCAATAACAGTGATGATATATATAAAGAGAAGAAAGAAAAGAATAACTCAAAAGATAAGAAATCTAAAAAAAATGCAAGAAGTCAAAATAACATAGACGAGTGCTGGTGGTCTTCAAACTCAGAGTCAGAACAGTATCGGGAGACTTACGTTACTGAGGAGAAGAGAAAGTGTAAGCGTAATACTAAAATGAGCAAGGATCGTGAGGTGACTTTTAGCGAATTATTAGAAAGACTGAAAGCGGTTGTTTTTAAGCGAGGTTTTAATTTTAAGGATAAAGTTGGGCATGTTATTAAATTATGTGTAGAATGGTTAGTATTGGTAGTTTTTGAAAATTTAAGTGATTGGCCATTTTTGAAGACATTATTTGAATATTTCAGTAACATATAATCATTTCATTAATTCAGTTACAAGAGTAAGAATAGCACAATGGAACGCGCAAAGTTTAAGACCTAAGTTAATAGCTTTCGAAAATCTTCTACTACAAGATAGGATCCATATTGCTGTCCTTAGTGAAACTTGGTTGGAAATAGGGAGTTTTTTAAAAATTTCTAATTATAATATTTATAGACAAGATCGTAATGACGGATATGGAGGTGTTGCTGTAGTACTGCATAAAACCATCCAAGCGCACATCGGTAACATAACAGACCTCGACTTGGGTGGAAGTAATGACGGTATTGAGATTTTACATATAAAAATATTAAATTGCGATGCGATTGAAAACATTATTTCTGTTTACTGTCCGCCATTGGCTCGTACTTGTTCACATAATTGGATAAAATTATTTTCATTGTTCACTAAGAAAACTATTATTATGGGTGATTTTAATGGGCATCATTCTAATTGGTCTAATAAAAACGATAACAGAGGGATGAAAATTTTTGATGCCCTTCTAGATAGTGCTTTCGTTTCGTTAAATGACGGAAAATCCACGCGATTAAAGTTAGTTGGCGGAATATTGCAACAATCATCACCGGATATTACCTTTGTGTCCAGAGATATTGCGCTCAAATTTAAGTGGGATGTGACGAATGAAACATTAGGCAGTGACCATAGAATAATAGTTTTATCTAGTTTTTTAACCAAAAGCAAACCTCCAATTTCTAAAAGAAACTTTAAAAAAGCGGACTGGGTATCTTATACCAAATTGTTGAATAATTTGTTTTCTAATTTTCCCGAAGAAAATAATTTACAATTTGCTTATAATATATTCGTCGATTATTTAAACATTGCGGCCGATTTACATATTCCTTATCTTAAAATAAATCAAAATCCTTGCGGTAAATTTGTCCCCAAATCTTATTGGTCTTCAGATTTATCAAAAATTGTAGCGGAACGTCGACTTGCACTAGCAAATTTTCGAAGAAATCCTACTCCAACAAATTTCGACATATTAAAAACAAAAATTGGCGAGGCACAAAATCGTATACGAAAAGCTAGTTCTAAAGATAGACAAAGTTATTGGTCCGCGGTGGATCACACAGTTACGGCGGGCGATATGTGGAATAAAATGAAATGGACTAAAGGATATAGAGAGCCAAAGAGTCAGATTCCGAAACAATTAGCATATGAATTATTATTATGTCTTACACCTGATTACGTCTCCCCGCAACCACCCGTATTTTCCTCGTCCGAATCAGTTATTAGCGTGCCTTTCACCATGTCTGAGTTAATGCAAGTTCTAAAACAAACTAAAGATACATCTCCCGGTTATGATGCGATCCCGTACTGTATGCTGAGACATTTACCTTATAACGGAAAAAAAGTGCTATTAGATCTATTTAATAGGTTTTTTGCAATCGGCTTTGTTCCAAATCAATGGAGAGATATTAATATCGTGGGTATACCCAAGCCCGGTCGAGAGGTTGGTTCTGTGTCGTCTTTGCGTCCGATATCAATGATGTCGTGCATTTGCAAGCTATTTCATAACATTATTAACAGACGTTTGGAATGGTTTTGTGAACAAAGAGAACTTTTTTCAAATTACACTACGGGTTTTAGAAAAGGACATTCCACTTATGAAAATTTGGCTTCATTAGTGACAAACATACAAATAGGTTTTTCTGATAAAAAATGTACAGTGGGATGTTTTCTAGATATAGACAATGCATATAACAATGTTGATATTTTAACGTTGCTTAAAATTATTAATGATTTAGGGATTGGATTTAAATTTTGTAGATATTTTTGGAATTTTCTTATAGACAGACGACTTAGGTTACAAGTAAATGACAGTTATTTGTGTCGTTCTACGGGCCGCGGTTTGGCGCAAGGAGATCCAATTTCGCCAATTCTTTTTAATTTAGCAACTTTACACATTTCTAGGCAAGTTGATAGTGTGTTTATATCCCAGTATGCAGACGACTTTGTTCTGTATGCTATCTGTTCAAGTATAGAGATATGTAGATATAACTTACAAATTGCGTTAAATGTTCTTACACGGTTGTTTTTGGAATTGGGTTTAGAAATATCTCCCACTAAGAGTAAAGTTTGTATTTTTAAAAGAGGATATAAGCGGGATATTATATTTCTTACTTTGGGAAATGAATGTATTCAGGTAGTGAACCACGTTAAATATTTAGGAATGTGGTTGGATAGGTCGCTGAATTGGTCTAAACATATAAATGAAACTAAAGAAAAAGCTTCAAAATTTTTGAACATCCTTAAAGTTTTAACAGGGTCTGGATGGGGTGTACATCCTTGCCATTTAAGACGTTTATATATGGCCGTTGTGAGGAGTAGACTAGAATATGCTAGTTTTCTTTACGATACCAGCAGTAAAACTCATTTAAACAAATTAGATGTTATACAAAATCAATGTATGCGAATTATCGGTGGTTTTATCAGATCTACAGCTATCAATGTGATGGAATCGGAACTAAACTTACCCCCTCTAAGTGTACGTCGAAAATATTTGGCGGGAAAATTTTTATTAAAGTGTAAATCGTTAAACAGTCAAGATATTTGTTCTTTGTTAGACAGCTTAGAAGAACGGATTAATAAAAATTTTTGGAGACATAAAAAGAAACCTCTGCTTCTTCAGTTACATGAAATTTTACGAAATAAACCTATTTTTAAAAGTAAAAAATTAGAAATGTTTTCACTTTCAACTTGGGTCAGCAATATGGATCTTGGATCAGCTGTCCAGTCAAATATTGATTATGTCACCAGAGCAAAGTGTCATTATAATCCGATTTCATTAGGTGTTTTGTGTAATCGGTTCATACAGGATCGTTATGATAATTTTTATAAAATTTTTACCGATGGTTCGAAAGACCATTCAGGTGTAGGTGCTGCCTTTTATGATGTTCAGAACGACAGTAAAGTTTGTCTTAAAATGTCACCAACCATTTCAATTATGCGAGCGGAATTGATAGCTATAGCAGAGGCTTTGTCTTATGTTGGAGATATTAAAGGTCAAAACATTGTAATTCTGTCGGATTCTAAAAGCGCTGTACAACATGTGGCTCGGTGTGCCTCGACTGTTCGATGCCTTCCGATAGCCTATTCAATCATGCAATCCATGTATGAATTAATGAATCATAATAAAAATGTAATATTGCAGTGGATACCTTCGCATACCGGCATTCCAGGAAACGAAAAGGTCGATATTTTGGCCCGAAATGCTACGATAGAAGGCGAAGATTTACATTGTGTGCCATATTTTTCAGAGTTGCTTGGCTGGTTGAAAGATTTGTGTTGGAAGCAATGGAAAGAGCATTTTGATGAAAGAGCCTTAAGCAAAGGAATATGGTACAATACCATCCAGCCTAATTTGTCACGTGGACCTTGGTTTGCCGATAGTCGTATAAGTAGGGAGAATATTATCATAGCCCATAGGCTCCGATCTGGTCATATTCCACTGAACAGCTTTGGTTTTCTTTTGAAAAAAGTCAACTCTCCATTGTGCTCAGTATGTAACCGCTTAGAAGACGTGTACCATGTGTTAGTGGAGTGTGTGCGTATCGAAGCCGAACGTAAACAATTTTTTTTGCATTATCCACAATACAATGTAAACAATGTGGGGATATTTAATAGTATCCTGGCCACACCTACCTCCAGAGAGGCTAGGCATTTATATAAATTAGTTAAGATTTATTTAGATAGAAGAGGTTGATGTAGTTTGGAACGATGGGGGTGACATGGTCATTATTGACAAAACCCTCTTATAAATAAAGATAAAAAAAAAAAAAAAAAAAAAAAAAAATAATTTATGAATCGGTATTGAATTATCAGATGTTTGATCGATTTGACCGCCAGACAGTCTTTTATAAAAGCATGACTGGACCAAAATAGTGTGATATATATATATAGTTTAGTTTTTTGATAGGGTTGTCGTTTGAGTGTTGATTAGTTTTCTTGTTCTATTTCCGTGCGATTAAATATGCAAAGAAAAAGATATACCATCAGCTGTATCCACGCTTTGGTTAAAAACACTACACAAGGAAGCGACTACCATGCGAAGTTATTCTAATAATCATCACAAGCACGCACACATGCATACAATCTTGTTTCAATATTCACATGCATACAATCTCTCTCGCAATTAATTACTAATTAATATAATATAGAATTGTCGCTATCTTACACGGCTAGCTAAATAAGAACGACTCATATAAACATGACTGCATTTAAAATTCATGTCGTGGTCGGCGCTGATGGAAAACCATAAAGAGAAAATGCATGTCAAATGAAATACCGTATGTATGTATATCGACTAACATGAACATATCTATCGGTCATAGAGAATAGAGCAGATTCATGAAATATTATCCTTTAGATTATCCGGAGGACGGACAGTTTTTACTTATTGTGATAAGAGTATTCCAGTATAAACTCGTCGTCTTGTAGGTACCGTGTCCATTTTGAAGGCTGAGTAAGCCTGTGTAACTCGTCCAGTGTAACAAGAGGTGTAGCATCTTAGTTCCCAAGGTCGGTGGCGCATGGGTGATGTAAGGAATGTTCAATATTTCTTTCATCGCTAATGTCTATGGATGGTGGTCCTTTCTTATCATCATGAGACCCATTTGCCCGCTCCAACCAATATAAATATAAGTGATTATATAAATATAATAACATAATATCACTAATTATGATGAAATACTTAATCAAGTTCATATTCAAATTAAATATAACTGCCGGTCAAGGGGAAACTAGGAGCGGGTATTCGCCCCGTTTACCCACTGCAGCGCTCGCCCCTAATAACGTTTCCCTGCTTTGAGACGAGGTCAACTTGTCAACGTATGTAGCGTTTCACAATAGGGACAATTTTCAGGAAACGCACGTCTGTTAGGACTAAATGCAAATTTCCTGTAGTGTGTGACGTAATTAACGATTTGTTGATATTTTAATCTATGTAGTATATATATGTGTATATATAAAATACAAAGTCCTGACTGACTGATTCATCATCGTCGAGCGTAAACTATTAAAGTTAGGACCTTGAAATTTGGTGAGTAGGATCGTTTTATTAAGTAGACACCTACTAGGGAATGAATTTTTGAAATGATACCCCTAAGGGTGTGACGTAGTAATTTATTATTAAAGTGACGTAGTACTTTTGATGTATTAACAAAAAGACGCGTCGTTTTGCACCGTCGGGATTTCGAATTCGCTTTTGATTTTGTATTATTTTTTGTTGCTTCACTATAATGTTTCGCGCGCTCCACCCGCCATTTGTTTTATAATCTGAGCTTATTATACGACAGATATTAATGCACTGCTATTTATTTGATGAAACGATTATATTGATTTATATAAATTGACATCCTTATGTCAATCAGTGACTATATTTATTGATGTTTATTTTCATATGTATATAGGTATAACTACAGTTTAGATGTATTAATCAAATCGCTATTAAAAATGAGCAGGGCACCAATTAGCATCCTATATTATAGACAAAATCAAACATTATAATCAAATATATTCGCATATCATAAGCTATGTATTTTATATTGGTTTTTGTTCCTCATTCGCCTCTGTGTAAATATATATGCATTCAAAGTAGCGCAGAAATGAATGATTGACGTTACCGAAAACTTTCGGGTAACACTGCTGGTTTTTCGAGTGAACAAACCGAGTCGCGTAACACTTTTAAAACATGAAACCACCTGTAATAGCCTCTTGTTATTTTATGTGCTACGATTACATTGTGATACTAATTATATTTTGTTGGTATTAAACGTTTTAATATAAATCAAATATTTCTACGAATGATAAACCTATAAACTTTAAACTATTCACAAATTAAAGTAGTAATTATTCAGTAATTTAAGATTCTTCAATTATAATGGGCGAGTGATTGTCAGCCATCATATATTTACATTTTCAAAACCTTTTCAATTTAAACGTTTCGTGACGAAAACTACCTATCTTACTAATAACGGATTAATGTATGAAGATAACTAATTGTAGTCTATATATTTATCTACAGATATAGTGTTTGTTTTTCTTTCTCATTATGACCAATCGTCGCGGAAACGTCTCAAGATAAGGCTATGATTTTTATTGTAATGCTCAACGAGGCGGGCGGGTAACATCTAGTATAAAGTATTATACGTTTATGATTTAATTCCCGTCCAATATTGAGTGGTATTACGTGGCGTTGTTTTTTTTATATCTCCTGGTATAATATACATATACCAAAATATTATACTAACTAAAAAATCTTATTCTTCTTCAAAATATTCATTGAAAACAACCAATGCAATAAATTATTTTCCTTTATTATTTATTAATGCATCATATTTTAGTTCAACTCCTATTGACATTAGGATTTTACGCATCGGGAACAATGCAATCATCAGCGGCTGACTTTGTTAAGTTTGAAAGCATCGGTTTACCCTAAATACGTGACGTCTGCTTGCCGTGTTTTACATGATATTATCGTAACTAGTTAGCGCCCGCGACTTCGATCGCTAGTCAGAAGAGGGTGAGGGAGGAGTGTGTTTGCTGGTGTTATTCCAGATCTATTCGTTCCGCTCTGTTGTGATTTAGTAACAAACATCTATTTATTCAAACTTTCACGTTGCCATGTAAGATTCGTATGCCGTGACGGCAAGCAGCACTCGCTGACGCTCTCTTATGCCCTTGTGGCGTGTTGTGTTAGGTGTATTCAGTGGTATATTATTAAATCAAAAGTAGAAATATATTTTATTGTTAAATTACAAATGATTTATATAACCCAACGGGCTTATATCGTATAAAATTGTATAATAAAACAAAATTATGAGTTTTATTTTCTACTTTAAAGATCATTCAAATAATAATTATAACATAATTATTTTGATATTACCACATTCGACGGGCACTGTACCATACACGTGCGAAAGAAAAATGAAATTACTTGCAAAAAAGGGCAAATTTGTACCACACATCAATACGGACAAAACATGGCCTTATAAATATTTATACCTCATATGAGCCTGAATCAATTGACGATGAGAAAGGGCTGTAAAATCATCATTAATTGGTCAGTTTTTTGAGAATTTTGTTTTCAATCATCGATTGTGCGTAACGGAATATATATACAATAACAATGATTTATCGAACCTCCTAAACTTGACAGTGTAACTTCAAAGAGCTACTTTAGCGTTTGATACTACTACTTATCTTAAACAAGAGTAAACTTAAAGTAGTATGCGCAAGCAATCCCGTGACGTCCCTCGAAGAGACAGAATGGGTACCGCCGGCTACAAGTGGGTACTCCGGTGCCTTTAGCGCTGTCGGAAAACGCGTAAAGGCGGTTTGCCAGCGTAAAAAAGGCACTAATAAATTACCGTTACGGTAATTAAGCCTGCTAATTACTATTAGGATATGATATTACTTCATAATTTGAACTTTCATACAACAACAGTAAACAGGGCAGAGGCGTGATTGGAGTGGATGAGTGGGCGGCGCCTAAACATAGACGAGCTTACAAACAAATCTAACGCCAGTCACAGATTCTTGTGAAATACATTTTAGTTCGAATATATTCTGTGTCAATACGAATAGCATTGAGTTTGAGACTAATATGTATCAGAATAAATCCTCGCACCATCATTGAATATATATGTTATATCTACGAAAATTTAATATCAGATCTTTATTATATATAGTAGTTATCCGTTTGTATGTTTATAACAGCTTAAAAAAATGTTTTATTGGTTATTTGATTCTTCCTTTCTTCTGGTTGGTCCGTTGGCCATTATCAACGGACACTAACATACTTCGCAGAAGATATTAAAGTTAATGTTTCCGTCACACTCTATTTCTTCAGTCTGATAATGCGATAAGGCGGCAATATAACATGAAACGAGACGAGAGGCGAGATGACCCAGTGGTTAGAACGCGCGCATCTTAACCGATGATTGCGTGCTCAAACCCAGTCAAGCACCACTAAATTCTCATGTGCTTAATTTGTGTTTATAATTCATCTCGTACTTGGCGGTGATGGAAAACATCGTGAGGAAACCTGCATTTGTCTAATTTCAAAGAATTTCTGCCACATGTGTATCCAAAAACCCGCATTGGATCAGCGCGGTGGAATATGATCCAAAACTTATCCTCAAAGGGAGAGGTGCAGCAGTGGAAAAGTTACAGGTTGTTGATGTTATGTCGAGGAGTCAATATGACGGGAGAAGAAGTTTACACGTACTTATATAATCACGAAACTAGGAAGGCATTTTGAAGACTTTCTATGTCACTATATACTTAGTATCACGAACTTATATATTGAAAATATAGTATGTGAAAGGGATGAATCAATAATTGTAATACCATCGTACTTAAATATATACCTATACATAATTATATTGGAATATACAAAATTATATACTATTTATAGCACGACCAAGTAGATATGTATTATTGTTATCAGATATAGAATATTTAAATATTTAACTTATTTTTTAATTTATCATATATCTTCATAGACATCCATAAATAGTACTCGAGGATATCAATTATTTTATACTCCCACTACTCCCCCAGTATAATTACCAGATCACATAACACGAGCACAGCATAGTTCTATTACCAACTAAATAACCAGACGGGCCAGAAAGTACTAGGCAACCAGAAATAGCTTGGAGACTATCAGTAGCAATTTTTTTTATAATTTTATACGTACGTCATAAATCTTGCTTTGATATATCCTGTTAATAAATAATTATTATCAACAACAACAGCAAGCGGCTAATTATTTTCAATGTTAGTATTGACCTAGCTTGCTTTAATTTGTATGCCGCTAATGCAATCGATTTTCATCAATAAATAATCAAAAGATCGTATGGCAATTATATGAAAATAGAAAATCTATGAATCTTATAAATAATGGAATACATACAACGTACGATATACATACATATATAGTATAATGCACTTTATACTTTAAAATTATTAAACTTATCACCGGATACGATACGATTTGGTATTAAAGAGTTAAATATACCCAAAACAAACTTAATATTAGCAATAAATAATACACAAGATCGATTTATTATATTAGTAATACCATAAACGGTACTGAAAACACTGGTAGGAACATTTTACGTCGTTTATTTACTGTAATCAACAATTGGATATTTTCATTAAATTAAAGTTTGATGTTCAAATAACTCCACTCTATTTTGTGTTAATTATACTGTGTTCCTACAATACAGAAGTAATACAAAATTCACCTAGTTTAAGGTAATACCTGGATAATAATATTGTGTGTAGTTTGTTTTGTATCTCTATACAATAGCCGTAAATTCCGGGATCAAACACACGGAGTAATTAGGTACTATTAATTAATAACTTGATACGTTTATTTGGCTTGCAAGGTTATCTCTACAGATTATTTTGGTTGAAAAGTACACCAGAAAATATTTATGTCAAGGTTTGGAACTTATGCGGCCAAACTGCTCCAATGCGAGTTATCAGATACACGCGTCCTTTCTCACCACTGAGCATAAGATGAATTAAAAACATTTATGAAGCACACAAAACACAATGGCTTTTGCTCGTTAATGTTAAGTTAAATATCACGAGTTCTAACTACTAGACCATTGTAATTGTTAATATATAATAATACTATTCGAAAGCTGAGAGCCGAGTTGGCCCAGTGGTTAGAACGCGTACATCTTAGCCGATGATTTCGGGTTCAAGCCCAGGCAAGAACCACTGAATTTTCATGTGCTTAATTTATGTTTATAATTCATCTCGTGCTCGGCGGCGAAGAAAACATCGTGAGGAAACCTGCATGGGTCTAATTTCAACGAAATTCGGCCCCATGTGTATTCCACCAACCCGCATTGGAGCAGCGTGGTGGAATATGCTCCAAACCTTCTCTTCTCTTCTGCTTATGTTATGTTATACTATTCGAAAACCTTTGTTTAATAACCCTAATACAATACTAACAACTGTAAAGACGAGAATACACTTTGAAAATAGAACGCGTGCCTTCAGGCTCTTTTAATAATAAAATATTAGTGTAAATAAAAATTGTAGACGGGAAAAAACAATTACGACGCTGTTTTCCATACGCCGGCTTATCTCAGGTCTGAAGTAATTATTTTTATGAGGCTCTCTTATAAGCTTACAAACAAAACCATTGGCATATGTTGTCTGCCATGTACTATATACTGCCTCGCGTTTGTCTGCCTCGTTGCTCCAGTAGCTATACGTAAGGCCGCAGATCCCGCGGTCCGGGGCTCAAACACCAGGTCAGGCCGATAAAAGTTTATTTTAAAGCCTAGAGTCCGGAACTTGGATGTATGTACACTCCCAAGCCCCAAAGCGCGTGAACTATATCCGGTCGTGTCAGATTCACCGTCGCAGCGGATTATGAGTGTGATGGATTAGAGATTGCACCTATTTTTGCACAAAATTGTGCACTATCTTTATTAAACAGCGTAAGCTGATTTTTATCACAGTGATTATGATCATATCACGATAGCTGTACATAAAAAAATTATTTATTATATTTTATGGTTATGGTCTCATTTTGAAGAGTTCCAGCCGTAAATGCGCAGAAAATTAAAGAGGATTCTTGAATGCAATTGACTTAAGATCCACTAGTAGTAGATTAATTATCCGCCGTGGGCGCCCTTGAAATTTTCTGCCGTGGGCGAAATTGGTCAGGCCATTATAGAGTTTATAAAAAAAATATTTTATGGAATAAAATTTGTATAACAATAAAAACGTCTCATCTATTAATATGAATAGATAATACAAATATCACAATAACAGCGGACAGTTGGATTTATTAAGCGTATAGATATTATAAAAGTGAATATGACGTCACAAATATTTCGTTCCAAACTTTACTAGCTATCCGTAGCGGCATCGCGGCATCCGTAGCGCCGTCTACGATGTATGATTCTGTAGTGACAGATGACGACGTTTAATTTATCTCCTATTATCAAACAATCCAAACAGGGCAAAATCTTATTAAAAAACCACCATAAAAGAAATTAGCGAAGTAATTAATTATATTAACGAATACAAATATGCGAGTGTTTAAAGACCATTGAACATTATATAGAGACGATATAAACTTAAATCTTAATACACGAATGATATTCATAAAGTAAAGTTTTAACACAGTATTTCACAGTTATTTTAGTTTGAACAGTCATTTTTGGGTGTGGATGTTTTAATTTATAAAAAAGTTAGTTAGTTTTTTATTTGGTTATCAATAAACAAGTGTGACGCGTTCCCACGCGTGCATAAAGATTGTTATTAGTAAATTTTGTCGACAATTTATTAATATTTTTATTTTTGAAATTTTTAACTATATATTCTAGTCTGTCTATCTATGATGAGTATGTCTTTTAAAGAGCGAAACAGAATATAC
The DNA here is from genome assembly GCF_905147765.1 of Vanessa atalanta. Taxonomy (NCBI): domain Eukaryota; kingdom Metazoa; phylum Arthropoda; class Insecta; order Lepidoptera; family Nymphalidae; genus Vanessa; species Vanessa atalanta. The sequence continues at coordinate 4,395,989 of NC_061902.1, read as the reverse complement.
ATGGTATTATACCACCTATCGCTCTTACTTCCACTTATTACAGTAATATTGCCTAAATAATTGCATAAAATTTGAAATAATGTCTTGATAAAACATGACAGGTTTACAGAAATGTAACAGTGAACTGCATGTATGAACTTATTTTAATTCATTAATACATGTTTGTAATTTAATTACTTAAGTGCTTAAGTTAATAACCCTTTAATCATATAAAATAAAAGCTCTGACTAGTCCAAAGTTCAAAGTTACAAGAAAGTTCGGAAATAGTTTCCGAAGGACTTTTCGACCGTAACTGAGTTGTACGTTAGTGTCACGAACTTTGTAGGAACCAAATACATGATATACAAAGCATAGGTCACCTGATCTTTACAAGTTTATGAATAATCATAAACTTGTTAAGAGAGTACGTCAAAACAAAAACACAAAACTATAAAGTTTTGTGTCACGTATTCTCGTTTAATTTTCATTTGTTTCCCTTCTCTTTATCTTATATTTACATTTGTTTGTTATTTATCTACACTTTAGGTACGAAGTTGACTCACTTTTGTCACAGGAAGGCAAGAATTTTAGAAAGTATACAGAACAAAAATCATAATTAATATTTACGCATATAAAACTAGTCATTTAAATGGGTGGTTGTCGAAATAAACAATTGATGGTCGTCAAATAAGTGTATCTTTGTATTTTATCTCCACACGACAAAATAAATTACTAAAATTCACACAAGCGCCCTGAAAGCTTCGACAAAACTATTCAAACAATCGAAATAATTGATGATGACTTATATCTCGGCTCTCGTTTATTTTATTTTGGTAATCACTGGTCGTCTAGTATACCTAAAATAAATGTTTGCGTTGAGTTCAATCAATATTTCATCAAACACAAATGTCAACTTTTAGCCACAATAAACAAATATAGAGCAGTGTCAAACATTTATATACAGCCTGCAAAAAGCAATTCAAATAGATATTCGTTTGACGAAACAATAAAAATCCATCATTTGAGTTTTTGGCAAAAATACTGTATAAAAGCAGTTTTTTTTCACATACCAGGTTTTATAATAAATAAAAACAATCAGTTCCTACAAATTAAATATATATAACGTTACGTTACTTACTGCGTACTAAACATATCACACGATATTGATCAATGAATGCTATAACTTGAAGATTATTGCGTTATAAACTTCAAGACATTATTTTAATTTTAAATAGTGCAATAAGGTTTCGTGTTAAGTATTGTAACGTATCTTTCTTTCCCCAGTGTACGATCAGCACCGCTTGGTTGGTGAATCCTGCTACCGTTTGATGACGAAGAATGGCGAATTCATATATATGAGAACTCTAGGCCGTCTCGATGTGGACAAGGACACGAAGGCGGTAACAAGCTTCGTGTGTACAAATACCGTCGTCGCAGAGCAAGAAGGAAAACATCTGATTAAACTAATGAAGAGGAAATTCACCTTGATGATCAACAACGGGGAGCCGAAGGATTTTGATGAAGAAGAGAAAGAGGTAACAATTCTTAATATAATATTATAAGCTATAATAAAATAATAATATATTCTTGTTCAATTCTATAGAACATAAAATTAAACGGTACTTCAATCTCCTGATCAAAAATTAGTTTTTACAAACTGACAACCACACTACAGCAAGCTTACCCTAAACATTAATCTGAGCAAACACGTGATGCAATGTAAGCCCTCTTTCCTTCTTGAAAGAAAGGACCTTTTAAATAAAAAGACTCATCTCCTTCTTTTTTTGGTATCAAGTTATTTTGGTTCAACTCATTCTGAGTTTAACCTTTACCTTTTTTTATTATCAAATTTAGGTTCATGGATAAATATGTAACAGGTTATCTTCTAATACATGCAGGTTTTCTTAGGATATTTTCCTTCAACACTGAGCACGAAATTAATAAAATTATGTGTTAATGTTTTGAAATTAGCCATTCCCATGAAACTTAGTTATTAGATGATAAACAGACATATAAAGACAACATTTGCCAATTATATTCAATCGGACAATATATACTTTAGGTGGCGTTGTAGTGATTTATTCACTAACTTAACGAGGTTAACCTGACATTCAAAGTCTTGATTATTTAATGAAGTACGTCGTCGCTGGTGACTTGACGCTACTAAAGCGACGTAAACCCTCTTGAACACAACGATTGTCATAAGAGAACGTTATTTTAAAAATTGTAAGATACACGAATGCCGAGGTTCATTCAATGAATTGTATTCATTGCTTATCAAAGGTATTTATATTTTTTGTACATATTATTGCCGCTTTTTTTAGTGTATTTTTAAGGCATCATCTATTATGCCCTTAAATTGAAAATTTTTAAAGTCGATGTTGACAATTGATAATCATATCAACATAGCAGATGGCGCGAAAATCTAATAACTTTATGAAAAAAAAAATAAAGACTCATTTAAAGTCAAGTCATAAATTTCTAATATAGAAGCTTTAAGCTTGATTATTATTTGTTGTATAGACAAAAAATACAAAAGCAGTTCGAAATTAAATACCTCTTATGTTAGATAAATGTAAGAGACTTACTCAGCGGGGTTTTCTTTTAATCCGTATTTAACAAGGGTTTTCTTTTAAACCGTATTTAACAATTATGATTTTCATTACAATAACAATATACTCTATTTTTAATTTGAATATCCATCAATCAATCTTCTAAAAATTTATTCGTTTTTTTTTTATATACAACTAGCGACCTGCCCCGGCTTTCCACGGGAGCAATGCTGATACTAAATAATGTCTCACAACGTTCACAGTTTTTCATTTACTAGACAGTATAAACGGCTATGTTCCTGCGTTTTAAATCTGTAATATCTTCGTCAATATTCATTTAAATTACATGCTGTAAACGGCTATTTTGATCTATATTAAATACACAATGTATTTAAGGATTACTTAATTGGATAAGGATTAATGCTGTATTGCTTAATATCGCTTTGAAAATAAACTATTATTTCTCGTAAAAAGTAAAGGATAAAAAATGATTATTGTGAGTTATCCCTAAGAGATAGACATATACCATTGTGGATTTTTGAAGACCCTTTTAAGGTGTACAAGACTACATTATTTTGATCTATCTCGTAGGATTCAGCCAGCGTTTGCAATGTAAGCGCAAAAAATGTGTTTATTTACGACTTAATTTTAGAAACCTCTTAAATTATCAGTGTTTCTCTATATTGTGCATGTATTATACATATAAACCTTCCTTTTGAATCAATATATCTATTAAAAAAATCGCACGAAAATCCGTTGTGTAATTTTAAAAATCTAAGCATACATCACAGGGGTAGACAGCGGTAAGCGACTTTGTCTTATACTATGTAATGATGATACACAAAACCGTCCGAGTACTGAACTATCTGTGATATATAAGACCGGATCTAATATCATTGTATCGCTCACAGCAAGACACCCGGTAGATAATTAGATAACTAATATTAGACATAACTGATACTAGATTGCGGTACTTATACTTTTATATATAACGATAGTAATTTTTGAAGTACCTTGTACACACAAATAATTTAATGAACGATACATAGTTTGCATTCATTGTATTTAGAGATAAACGTATTAAAATAGGTTTCTATCTTGAATTGGGCCCAGAGAGTGGTATAATTATTATTTATTTATGTATTAGATTATTATGAAATATATAATTGACGATATAAAGAAAGATATAGTGGTGCCCATTGATAAAACAGGTTATAACTGTATGAATTGTGGAACAAAAATTTCAAAACATTTGTTTTTCTCAATTTAAATTTTCAACTCAAATAACAAAGAAATATTTCAAAAACGTAAAGAAGTGAGTAAAGAATTGCTAATAGAAACAACGACTCCTTGTTTGTGTCAGTAAAATTATAGTTCATTACGATTCTTTTAACCGATAAATACTTACCAAATCTATAGATCTATTTACCATAGTAATGCACGCCGATAAAAATTTGATGTGCAAAGACGCGCCTTCGTGAGTGAATATACCGGTGATGATAAAGGTTCGATTCGGACGCGGTACAACAAAAATCACGTGCCTTCTAACGTTAGCACTTGGTGGGCGCGGAAATACAAATAAATAACATAATATAATAAATAATTCAGGATAGTCCGAATTGACAATTAAAATTTTGTACATATCTATTATTTAATAATGCATATCAAACAGAAAAAAATGAATAGTTGAAACCTATTTTAAAAAACAATATTTTATAGTATACTAAATTTTTCGACAATGCTGTTATCTTTTAAGGAGTTCCTTCGCCTAAAACTAATCCAAGACATGTTCAAAAAAGATTTGCCAATTCAAAATAACCTTGAAAAAATGTAACGCCTCATTCGTCAAAACTACAACAGAGCGGTTTATAAAATAAACATTAGTGATGTTTAAAGTTATCTTATATCGGAATATATCAAGTTCCGAACGAAAATCACAGTTTGACAATTCAGAGAATTTTTGCACACACATTTTACACACAAACGAACAAAGGAAAGAACGTAGGAACTCTTTTATGAAACTACCAATTTTGATAAAGATTATATGAAAATACTTTTTAAAAACGATATTACAAGTAGAACGTTCTTGGTGGTAATGCTTTGTGCAAGCCCGTCTGGGCCACCACCACCCACGCATCAGATATTCTACCGCCAAACAACAGTACTTTGTATTGTTGTATTCCGGTTTAAAAAGTGATTAAGCCAGTGTAATTACAGGCACAAGGGACATAACATCTTAGTTCCCAAGGTTGGTGGCGCATTGGCGATCTAAGGAATGGTTAATATTTCTTACAGCGTGACCACTTACCATCAGGTGGGCCAATTGCTCGTCCGCCAACCTTAGCTATAAAAAAAGAACTTCTATTGGAAAATTATTAAATAATATTTATTCATAACTCTGCTTCAATGTATTCGGTATTGAGATTACGTTCGGTTTTCGATTTCAACGTTCTTACATTGTTGACGAAATATTCGGATGGAAAGCTGTTTACTGCCGGTAAGCCGGTTACTGAAGTGTTATACTCCGAATAAAATGTAACATAATTATACTGTACGCAATATTTAAAACACAGCAATGCTCTGAATTAAAAATACACAATTACTACACATATACATACATATATGCAATAGAATGCTGTTAATTAATATAAAGAGAATTATATTGTAATGTGTACACGAAGAGGAATTTACGAGTTGGTTCACAACAATGGAACAAACGAATCATAAGTAAAGATCGTTGGTTCAAATGCGATCAAGAACTGTCTTGTACTTGGTGATTTAAAAATGCTGCATGATTCGAATAAAGTTCACCAACATGTATCCAACAATTCACCAGTGAACCCGATCTACTCCAATGCTTTTACTAGGACAATTAGTACGGGAGAAGAACGATTACGGCCGTTCCCTATAACACAAGAACAAGCCGTCGTTCCTCAATCTATTTAAAGAAAATAATGTAATTAATACTATATTCACTATCATAATATCTAAAAATACACGATATATGTTTTACTTAAGTTAGATAACTTGTGTTTGATAACAATCGTAATAGCATTGCACAGCCATGTAGAACCAGGAAAAGAAACGAGTTATATTTACCCCCATTCTAGTTACAATATTCTGAGTTGTCGTTTGAGTAGTTATTAGTTTTAAGAATACAAACGACGTATCCTCCCCATGTAAATACTATCCCCCTAATGCATCAATTTAAAAATTGTCGTTAAAACATTTGTATTGCGTTACGTAAACTCTTTATTTTATTTATAAACAGCGACCCGTCGTTCAAACGGTTGCAATATCGATTTGCAACATATTTTAGCTTCACTCCGATGACCGACATGCATATTGAAAACCTTGGTTGTAAGGTCTCTTGAAAGCACGCACGATTGCACACTTGGGTAGTTACCATCCACTGATCCGCTGTTCTTCTGTCAAACAATATAATAATTATTATTGTTGTGTTCTAGTTCCCAAGGTCAGTGGCGCATTATCGAGGTTAGGAATGGTTAAAATTTCTTACAACGCCAATGACTAATATAGGTGGCCCATTGGTCCATCTGTCTACCATACATATAAACACGTTATCATTAAAATGTATTGACGTTGAGACTCTATGTGGGCACATCTACAGAACGATCAATTGAGCTGTGTGTTTAAAAGAGAAAAACTATGTGAAACAATAAATATACTAGCGCCCTGCCCTGACTCCGTACGGGCAATGCTGTTATTAAATATACTACAGAATGACTTACAACGTTCAAAGTTTTTCAGTTGTTAGACAATACAAGCCGCTATGTCCCTGCGTTTTAAATCTGTAATATCTTCGAAAGTATTCATTTAAATCACATGCTGTAAGCTGCATGCTGATCTATATTAAATGCACAATGTATTTAATATACTTAATTGGATAAGGATTAATGCTCTATTGCTTAAAATCACTTCGAAAATAAGCCATTATTTCTCTTAAAAAGTAAAGGATAAAAAATAGTTGTTTTGGGCTATCCCTAAGAGATAGACATATACCATCGCGTGTTCAGGTGTACATTACTGTAGTACATATAGTACATACAGTTATTTTGATCTATCTCGTTGGGATCGTCCAGCGTTTGCAATGTAAACGCAAAAATGTGTTTATTTACGACATTTTATTTTACATATTATCAGTGTTTCTCTAGTATGTTATTCATTTATTATACATATAAATCTTCCTCTTAAATCAATCTATCTATTATAAAAAACTGCATCAAAATCCGTAGCGTAATTTTAAAGATCTAAGCATATATAGGCACAGACAGCGGTGAGCGTGTTTTATACTATGTAATGATAATGATTAGCGAAATAAAGATATTCCGACTTTGGGCGAATAAAACGTGAATCTTATTTACTTCCCGGTTTCAATCTAAATCATCCATTGAGTAGATCTCATATGCACGCAAAAAATCAAAGAAATCGGTCCAACGTTTAGAGGTAGACCAGTTACTTACTCACGTACAGAATTTTTTTTTATATTTACAGATAATTATTATGTTATGTTAAATATTTAGTCGATGTTCGATATCCGGAAATCCACAACAGTCCAATTTTTAAGGAATTTACTGTCTCGCACAACCCCTCCGTGGAACCAGCTGTCGCCGGTGGTTTTTCCGACCCGATTTGGGAACCTTTAAGAAAAGAACCTACTTATTTCTTAGAGGACGGCAACTCTACTGCCAGCTCCCAAATGTTGCAGATGTCCATGGGTGGTGGTAGTCATATCATCAGGTGAGCCTACTGCTAGTTAGCCACCTATACATTATCACCCTGCGAATTTCCCACTGCTGGGCTAAGGCCTCCTCTCCCTTTGAGGTGAACGTTTCTAGATGGTTGCAACAGGTAGGCCCAGTGGTTAGAACGCGTGCATCTTAACCGATGATTTCGGGTTCAAACATAGGCAGGCACCACTGAATTTTCATGTGCTTAATTTGTGTTTATAATTCATCTCGTGCTCGGCGGTGAAGGAAAATACCGTGAGGAAACCTGCATGTGTCTAATTTCAATGAAATTCTGCCACATGTATATTCCGCCAACCCGCATTGGAGCAGCGTGGTGGAATATGCTTCAAACCTTCTCCTCAAAGGGAGAGGAGGAAAATTTACAGGCTGCTAATGCTAAAAATGCTAAATTTATCAAAGGAAAAATACTTAATCCGATTAGATTACTATATTGGTATGAAAATTGAGATGCTACACTGTTATGTACAAAGGCCGTTCTGATTGTCGACGTTAACATCTAAACAAAGGGAAAAATCAGTTATTTTATGTTAAAGGTAACGCCATATTGTATAACAGCAAATTTTCTACGTACTTGTTACCCGAGCAGAAGTCTACCATCTCCTTTGTTCTGTAGTTTATTCCGTCGCTAACGGTTAAAATAAAAAAAATGTTTTTAATTCATTAAATAAATCCTGCTTAAAACTGCGAGTATTTTATTGCTATACTATTTATAAAATACATTCATTTTTTTCTTTACAAAAATCATTTGTTCAATTTACACTAATATTATAATGAGGTAAAATTTGTTTGTTTGTATATAGCAGGTAATATTCGGAACTAACGATCCAATTCTATTATTTTCTTTTAGTAGAAAGATACGTTATACCTAAGTGCTATAAGTATGTAATATAATTTTCTTTATTAATAAATTGAAACCGTGTAAAATATTTTCGTAACTCTTTTTTTTCTACATATAAAAGGCACAGAGTGTAGTGATACGTAGTCAATCTGTATTTCTATTTATCAACCATGTTGCAGTGAAAATTTGACATGACATCTGCTGAAAAGCAGCTTGGTGGATTACGTTCGAAGCTCAATTTCAATTAGAGATGATGTCGTCGTTCAACTTTGGAAATAAATCGTCTATATATTAAATCAATGTAACGTATCAAATAATTTTAAATGACCAGAACAAATATTTGACAATATAAATTAAATCTATTAAATTAGACGTATAACATGAGAGAAATCGACATTGTCTTCTAATCAAGATCTCTCTAACTAGCTTTACCTAAACGCCATTCCAAAATTATTCGTAATCATAATAATATAAACACAATATGTATTTATTTTTGAGTATAAGTCACGGAATGCAGATTCTTGGTGGCAGGACTTTGTGCAAGCCTGTCTGAGTAGGTACCACCCACTCATCAGGTATTCTACCGCCAAATAATATTACTCAATATGGTTGTGTTCCGGTTTGAACGGTGATTGAGCCAGTGTGACTACAGGCACAAGGGACATAACACCTTAATTCCCAATCTTGGTGGCGCACTGTCGATGTAAGCAATGGTTAATATTTCTTAAAGCGCCATTGCCTATGGGTCGTGACACTTAACAACAGGTGGCCTACTTGCCGTCGGCCTATCGATATCATGAAAAAAAAAACCCAAAAACGGTAGTCACTGTATTTCACCAATTAACTGTACGAATATCAAAAAAGCGTAGCTAGTATCTCTGTCTGTCTGTTACGCGTTCACGACTAAACTAATTCATTGATTTTGATGAAATTTGAATCCTTGGTACGGGAATAGGCTACTTTACCATTGGGAACAAAGGGTTAAAAACTAGTTCTTAAAGCATTCTTGTCACAAACTGAATTCAGATATAATATAGAGATATAAATTAAGAAACGACTATAAAAGTACACTTTAGTAATCCCAGATTTATACATACACTTTAAATAAACTTAACCAATCAGATAATAGCTTAGTTTATTCAAAATATTCTTAATTAAAGAAAGCGCTTTTGCAGGTAACAATGAAATGATGGGCGAACCAATATAATCCAAAAATCGCGATTTCATATTTGTATACCTAAAGATATATGTTTAAATTGTGTTTAAGACTATTTATACCGAATAAAACCCTATAAATAAAATCAAACTAGTACCTTGTAATTTTTTCGTTTACAATATTCTAATTTAATATTCGTAGCTGAAAACATCCGATACAGTCGAATTATTCGAAATAATTTCGTATGTGAAACCGGTAACATTTCGTTCGCATATTCGTATGCATATCCAGATCCGAAATTACATATCAATAACATCCCTGTTGCTAGGCGTCAATTCTGTTCAACTCGCTTATTTTGAGTTAATTAGCCGACCTACGCTGGCTAGTGAATAAAGACGTCGGAAGGTAATATAAACATACCACATACGTGGTTTGTAAGCCCTTTTAATAAGATAATTAATTTCCAATATTCATTTACAACATAAAAATAAATATTTTTCTTATTGATTATTAATTTAGTCTTTTTATGGTCGTCTTATTATTTTATTTAATATATTCAATAATTAAATTGTATGAACATTTAATAAGATTAAATAAAATTTAAAGCAGAAGAAATGTAGATTATACATAGAATTTGATTGCAATTCGATACAATTAAATTTATAAAACCTTAAAAAGCTTAACAATCCTCGTTACCAATGTATACACACTTCTTTATAATTCATATTAAATGGGCGTAAACGTTTAATAAATTCTTGAATATAAAAAGGCATATTGCATTTTTTTTACTTTATTGATGAGAGGGCAGGTACTGGAGGCTCCGCCTACCGCCTATCTAGATTACAGTAGTACGTGTAAATCCTAGTAAAGTTTTCACGAGTGCAATATGAACTTTGATGTATGCTCGACCCAATTTTTTTTCAATTTGCAAATTTCATCTGTAAAGCTTACAACTTAGGGTTCTAAATTGAACGCTCCGCTCTGCTTCACACTACTCTATTGGAATATGGTCTATGTGTCTGATTTATTTGTTTATGTGTGAGTGACTAGAATATAAATGCAGGTGCAATGGGCGGACGTTACAAGGACCAGATACCGCGCAATAGTTAACATCAAAGCTCGCGGAGGAAAATTATCCGCGTTTTCCGTCGAGTCTGTGAAGTTTTTACTATAGGGCAGTGCATTTCTAACTTAAAACAATTTATTTAAATTTCTCTTAACCTTTGTTCTTAAGTATTTAATGAAATAAATAACGTTATAGTGGTTTTTTTAAGTGACTGAATTAACTATTATTAAACAGTTTTAAAAGTTTCAGTAAAATGTATATTTATTTTTAAAAAAGTGATGAAATATTATTTTCTTAATTTGTAACGTCTTCCGTACATATTATTTACGTGATTTAAAAATGAAAACACAGTGTTAAAACGACTTTCTCAGTGAAAAACTTTTGAAAATATGATATAATTTTTAGTTTTGCTCCGCCTCGAAGCTGTTGGTATGTGGAACTTAATATTTACACGTCATTTATTATTATTTTATTTAATAGTCATTTAAAAAAAATATTGAAAAACTGACCTATTCAATAAGACCTAATTAAACAATTTTAATGTATGTGTATTTTAATTATGACAAAGTTTACGTAGGATTTAAAGAAACGCTAAAAAAGAAAATACGTCAATTTTATTTAGTTTATGTCGTATTTAAAATAAAACATTATATGTGTTTAAGTAGAATCGATTATTAATGAATTTAAAAATATTTAATAAACTTACATTCCACTGTCATAATAATAAATTTACACTTTTTATTTATATCGCCCAGTTACTTTTGAAGATAACGAACTCTTCCGGTTTTTATGCGTTACGCGTAAACTAAAATATCACAATTATTGTTTAAATTACTTTTACTAAAATTATTTCATTTATCTAAAGCTAGTAAATAGATAGAATAGATAGATAAGATATAGTTGTTTATAATTTCCTAGTCAAACACGATATTGTAAAATTTACAACAAATTCATAGTCTTTTGAACACAGCTCTGAAATATTTAAATTATTATCTTCGCCGTTGATATCACGCAATTACATATATTCGATCCACATGCATATGCTTAAACTAGCTACCAGCGGCTTTGCTCGAAAGTGACAGGTGGGGGCAGCTGTTACGTACCCCAAGTCCATTTCCGAGTCCCTGACAACGTCATACACGTTGTTTACAAAATTTATTATGTTGTTTAATAGGACGTGAGCACGTTAACGTTCAATTCACTGATAATCCACAAGGTAGCACTTTTTCCCCATAAGGTAAAAATGGAAATGATTAATCCACCAAACTCAGATAAAAATAAAAGTTTCTGTAATGATACGTGAACTAGCAACATTTTCGAGAATTAATTTTTAATCAGCAGGTTTTACTATATTTCACAAATAATTATTCAGAAAAGTCTCGAAATATAATTATATATATAAATATAATATCTTCATATAATTATGAAGATATAATTTTCGATGATTCAAATGATGTATCTTAACTGACATAATATCAATTAACTCGATCAAAAATCGAGCACATTTTTTAATAAGGTTTTTTTAAATGTAGGCCAGTAACAGTAACTTATCACCTTTGTCAATACGATTTTGCCATTCACGAATCCCTAACCTAAATTAGAAATTAGCATTAGCAGCCTGTAAATTTTTCCACTGCTGGGCTAAAGGCCTCCTCTCCCTTTGAGGAGAATGTTTGAAGCATCTTCCACCACGCTGCTCCAATGCGGGTTGGCGGAAATTAAAATTAGCGAAATTAGAAATTAGCTTTATCAATTAAAGAGTCTGGTCACTAGTAAGAAGAGTTATCGTAAATATCTTGAGACGATGAATGTTTCCGGATACCAATAGGTCTCCGACTGACCGATGCACTTTGAACTCGGATGCCCGTCTGAAAGGCGGTGAACTCTTTCGTTTCACACGGTCTTTCTTATCCAAAGAGTACAGATAGGTTTGTCGCCGCGGTTCTCTTCCACCAATGACGTTCCTGCTCTCATTAAGTCGTGTAATTCCACCTAGGAATTAAATAGCTCCCTGAGAACTAGGGTGGGCCGTATTGAATACATTGGCTCCGACTTCTATCAGAGAAACAGCGTTAAAGGTCGGAGCCGGTGCGGATAAAGCAAACGAACTATGCAAATATTCTTATCTTATTCCAAATTATATCTTTGTTCAGATTTCAGTTAAACGTTTGGTCCTTGAAGTAGTAGTAAACTATAAAATTGTAACGCCTCCACTAGTGACAGGATTAGTTCGTTATTCACCCAGAAAATCGGAATTGCTATTCAACTGCATCTTGCGATTGGCAGCATTCTTGCTGGCATTCCTAGCGGTCATGATTTTTACAGTTTCTGTTTATTTATTTTTATCTGTATGTAATTAATTAACATTACGTTATCATTAAACAACTTTTTTTTTTCATACAGGAGGACACGAAGCAATCATTACCTGTAGAAGATCCAAGACAACTTGAAAAGGTTATTCTTCACCTCGTAACAAACTTGCCTTCGCCGCAGCCTGAAGACACTCACCATAACCCCTGTTCCAGGAACGGAGAAGTTTCACCATCACATCTGGCTATTATACCTCCACAGCGAGAACGTATACAGAAGGCTATAGAGAAAAGCTATAGTGTTATTAAAACCATAGATATGGCGAGTAATAGGGAATGGAAGAGCAATAAAAATTTACCATCAACGAGCTCCGCAAAGGATTCAAGCAGAATTGCTCGGAACCAAACAAGCGAAATGGATACACAAGATGATCATTCGGATATAATCAGGGCTCTATGTCTGGGAATCTGTCAAGGTCCACCGTGTACGTGTATCTCAGAAAGCCCTGAAGATGCTAACCGGACATTATCCCCTACAGAGAATGATCTATACATGAGCTATTTAGCGCCCGCTCCACCAACTATCAACGTCGTCGATACAAGTCTTATCAGTCTGAGCGACTCCCGAGATTTGCCAATAGAGTTCAATATCTCCAGTTCGAACTTTTCGTCCGATTTATTTTGTGAACAAGAAAGCAAGCCGTCATGTTCCCGAACCTCTGGAAAACCAACAAGAACTGAACAAACCAGAAAACCAGCTGAGCCGAGCTCTCACTTTTCACCACCAATTATCCAAGAACGTCGAGTGAAGTCGCCATCCATCAGATCACCAGACCCTTACGTAGAACCGACTCCGGGAACATCAGGTTTGAAAAGACAACGTAAAGTCGATAATAAGAATGTAAACAAAAGAAATGTTTGTGTCGGGAGTCGCTCAGAAAAGCTGAAAGACAATCCCGACTTTGATTTCATGTTAAATTTAGCGAGTAAGTAGTCGTTTGTGAAATGGACAATTATTCACGCGCATCCAATCCAGCGGTCGTTAACAGCCGGTTCCTAATCATGAAGAATAAAAATGATGACCGTTTGAAATAATGTATTGTTCATATTGTTTCAGTTGAGGATAGTTACAACCTAGAACGAGGCAGAATTACTCCGTCCAACACAATACTGGTAAGTTTATCACTCTAAGAATTTTGATTACCAGAAGTTTCCGTCGCTTTGATATGAACATGTAGATTATATTTCATAGGCATATTACGGTATTATGTATAATTTGATATCGATAGATAATATGCTATTTTGGTTTACTTAGTTTAGATTAGGTTAGGTCTAGGAAGTCTGAAAGGTAGTGTATATTATAGAAAATATTATTTGATAATCATAAAATAAGATAAAGTCTTAGATGCTTCTTGCGACTTTGCTCGTGTTGACTAAGCACTGTCGTGCTTCTATAACGTTTTAGCCACGCTGAATAATCTCACAGAGCTAAGCCAACATCACGGCAAATCATACCTTAATATCCACAATCATTAAAATCAACAGCACATTTGTAAAATAATATCGATGCTCTCAGCACGTCAGACATAATTAAATCATAGCTATTATTGTTTTTAATACAACAAGAGAGTATCAATAACAGCTTTATCATCAGTGAAAATTTATTCAAACAACATCAGTAATTATCGTATCGTTATTCATCAAATATATTAACATTTGATTTTCCGCACAAGTATTTAAAGCTCGAGCCGACTAAGCTGTTATTTAAAACCTTTAGTAAATAATTATTTATTATAAATATAGTTACACATTATTTTTGAATATGCAACTAAAATTTTTAATGTTTTTTTACATGCAGAAACAAATGTTAGAGGTAATTCGACTTAGAATTGATATTTAAAATATATATACATCCAAATTGACTTAAATTGGGACAATGCGTCAATAAACTTAATTATAAACGATTTTTTACGTTTCACTTAAAATGATTTTTTTATATAGCAACCCGTTATGTCGAGTTGGATGTTTGTGTATGATTTTAATTTTCATATGATTTTTTTCAATTCTCAGATAAAGGAGAACATTTTAAAGCATTTCATTTAAAAATAATATATAGAACACTTCATTATTTTTTTATGTTCACTTATTATCACTAAAAATAAAATCAAAAAGAAAAGAAATTCGCCCTTGTGAGGCTTTAATAGAACGTAAAAATATAGCTTTGTAACAAATTCATATACGTTTTACAAGTGCATTGCCTAAAAAAAATTTTGATGCGTTTGCGCACCGCGACTTATACTAATATTGAAGTAAAAGTAAGTAACAGTCAAATGTCCCACCACTGTGCTAAAACATTCTCTCCGTTTAGGGTGACTTGAAGCTCCACAAGGAGGTCAGGCTATTGTCTATTGCGAGTTGATCATACATTTGACAGATATTCATCCAGCCACTGGACCATCAGTTCTCGACTATAACGTAATATCTCTTCTACTAAACTCTTACAGCTGTAAATTAAAAAAAAAAGGCTAAACGATACTGTGTATCTTCAGATTTATAAGTGTTATCTATATGGTACACGATCTCTCATAGATTTTATACACAAAATATCAACAAATATTTGAAAATATTACTTCTCGACATTCTACGCGTTCAATGTATTAAAAAGTATCGCTGCTAATATTAATTGGGTACTAACATGATATTTTCTGTACGTTTATGTGAGAATTGAAAAATATATGCTAGGGATAATTCTACGAACTTATAACTTACGATACGTTTCACTATTCCTCGCAAAAAGAAACTTCAACTAAATCGTAACTATGATATTATGACGCCCGATGGAGATGATTATGTTTAGATTCAATTGGGATCACATAAAATGACAATTTGTTAGTAGAATTGTCCCCCTGGATGCTATTGCTGTTTTTATTCTACATGCTATGCGATGTTAGTATTTTTAAATTATTATTATTTTTTTATGTATGGGCTGCTGCGAAATCTTTTTCACGTGAAAAAATATTTCTTTGAATGTAATGAGGTACATAATGCATGTTTGTATGTGAGTAGGTATGTACACTTGAGTCGTATAGAATTAATGGTTATAAGGTACTAAACATAAGGAAAGTAAGTGTAAGTTTTCCGTTAAAGACACTTCTCAAAATCGGATGTTTCCATTTTCAAATATATTTTGTATGATTTGCTTATGAGTACAAAAATAACCGAACACCGTTCTGAAATACCTGTAATCTTCGACGCTGTTAAGGTTACATCAACAAAGATCTATATTCACACTACTTCTTTGATTTTTATTATATTTATTAATGCTCTACAAATTTATACAATCAATAAAATATAACATTGTATAAATATAACTCCAATAATGATCATTCAGTATAAAAAAAAGTATATTAATTTTAAAATCAACCTCATTCGATTCAACTTGTTCGTGTAATGAATATTTTGGTATCATTATTTTATCTGGTGATTAGTGCACTCGTATCAAATTTAACGCTTCGTATGTGTATTCAATGTTCGCTTTCGTGAAAATTCGAATAGTCCTGTAATTAATAATGTGAAATACATAAAATAATTTATTACAGGGTGACGATGAACTCGTTAAAACAATTGATAAAATTGAAGCAGAAGACGGTGTCGATAGTCGAAATCTGATGATTGATAATTTTTCCGAACCCGAAGTAGATGAAACTGCACGTTCTAAGAAATACTCGAAAAAGTCCAGGGATAAGAAAAGAGCGAGCGGCCGCAGAATGACTCCCCCCGATATTTATGAGTTTAAGGATGATGACACCAACTAGTGTAAGACCTCTTAAGTGTCTAAGTATGCTTTTGACATTCTTGACACTTAAGTTCGAACATTTTAAATATGAGTCTTACACTAAAGAGGGAAAACTGTTATTTGAAAAAAACATTTATTAGTGATAGTGCAACTAGTGATTGACATTTAGTATCAGAACTAGACATGATAAATATATTTTTAGTGATAGTATACTCTTCAGTAATACTGTATGAACGCTATGCTACGAATTCTAAATATAAGCTATAAACAAACTTCAGGCATAAAATTGGATTAACAAATGTAAATAACAGAAGATAAATTTAACTAAAAAAATACAAATTTAAATAAATTTCTCAAACGCAAAATCATACTCAAAAATATTAGAAGATCATAAAAAAGTGCTTCAAATTTAATTTGGACAAAATTCCTTTAGTTAATACTTTCGAGTTCAAAAAAAAAATCAATTACATCTATAATTGTAGTACAAAGTAGACTTTTTCCCTAGTGATAATATAGTTATTGACCTTAAAAGAACTATCAAATAACCTGCAAAACAAAAATATAATATAATCACCTTCTATATCAATGTGTACATTAGTGTTAGTGCAACAACTTTGTTAGATTTAAGTGATGTTATTATCAACTGTGAACTCAAAGAGAATCTGATAGTGAAAAATATAAACTAGAACATAGTGATCGTTAGGATATTTCTCATTTTAAAATTAAAAACTTTGAACAGAACATTAGACAATTTTAAAGTGACAAATATACAAAATCAAAAAATAAAATTTTGTAACTTTAAGACTGATGAGGCTTTTCGGTGGTAAGCATAGAGCCGAGGAACTGTACTGGATCTGAGAATTATAACGGAATATCTAATGGATATAACAAATTACAGATTATTGAATACATACCGAGGAGACCTTTGATGACAAATAATCCAACAGCTAATAGATGTTTGGAATATTTTTACTCATAACGGACTAAATTAAAAAAAAACAGTATGAAGCTTTGATATTAAGCCTTTACAGTAATTAATTCAAATAAAATCTACAATATAAATAAAATAATGTAAAAAATATATCCTTTTATATCATCAGGGCCAATTTTCAAATCATAGACTTTCTAATGCTGATTCAAATAATTATTCGATAAAAATAAATTAAATAAAAAAAACGATACATTCAGACTGAATACGAGAACGAACTACAGTACAATAATTTAAAAAATATTGTGACAGTAATTAGTACTATGTTGCAGACAAATATGATATTAAATATGAAAAAAATCGTTGGACAACAAATTTATTGTGAATTACAACAGAAAGTCCAGATTGAGAAACTCCAGTTCGACTGGACAGACTGGATTATCGAAAAGAAAAGACTGCAACGAAAAATTTAAAATTTACATCGAATTATTTTATTTTTAATATTGGAGTACACTTAAAGATATATAGTTAGTTTCTTCGTCAAAGACATTAAATTGTAGTTATAAAATGCAAACTCAAAAACTAGTACAAATTGAATAGACCACATTAAATAATGGATATTGTGATACAAAAAACCAGAGTTTATTGAGAATGGTACATCAAATTTTGATCTTCGTCATTATAAGTGTTATCTACAAATTTAAAAATTCACACTTCGAACTTTAAATTACGGAAAAAAAAAATAAAAAGAATAAAATTCTCATCGGTGCAAATTTATAAATATATTTTTTGGAAACTAAATATCAAATTATTATTCTATTGATGGTGCAACTATCAAAGTTATAGTGATAGCTGTGAAACTCGAATCAAAAAATTGTAACAGAAAATGTAATCATTCTTACCTATATGTAAAAGCTGTTAATATTGATAGTATAACTGTCATTAAATTGTTATTATATATTATGTAAAAATAAATTATTCTGTCAATTAAATCGTAATTGTCGCAAATTGACAAAGAAATTGTGCTGTTACAAGAAAATGGGATAGTGTTGTTAAAAACATTTGATGTATATATAGCTCGTCCACAGTGATTCTACAATAAAAAAAAATATTTCAACATATTTTCGAATAGTACCACTATTCGAAACTACTTATGCAAAGCTCTTACTATGTATATAGTTATAATAAAAAAAAACTATGGATCTAATTATTAAAAAACATTATTGTAAGGAAAATAAATATTAGTGACAACTTTTAAAGTTATGATATAAATTTGTGAGTTCCTTTCGTGTGACTTCCAAAGACAATTATTTATACCTTGTTATTTATATTTCCAAAACGTCCTAAATATATATCTTTATATGTTTATAATTATGATATTTGTAATGTTTCCTCTATGAAATATTTTTTATTATTATAATGACAATCTCATTAACTCGAAGTTATTTTCTTGTATTATTTTGTATAATATGGTTATATTTAGCCGCGTGGTTCCGGCAGAGTAGAATAGAGCCACCCCATCTCGACCCGTGGGTGTCGTAAGAGGCGACTAAGGGAATTTCGGTAAGGCATCGCCATCAATCGAATGAACGCCTCAATAACCCGTTCGGTGGCGGGAAATAATCACACCAACATCATAATACCCAAGGAGGGTTGGCGACAGGCAGGCGGCCGGCCGTAAAATACTGCCAAATATTTTTTTTTTTATTAAACCTATGAATTTGATTATTATTATTATTATTTTCTTTAATGTAATAATAATTATGACAATGCTCTTTATTTCTAGATTCATATTGTTTTATAAACATACAATTATTTGAAAATAAATTTTAATTACAAATTAATATATTTTCACGTTGTATGAAATAGTAATTTATGTTTGAGCAATGTTCTTAATACAGTTTATAAAGATTCAAGATGTTTATGAGGTTGTCTCGATAAAGCAGTGCACTAACTATGCACAAGCATGCATAAACCTATGTGCACTATGTAGATATCCTCCACTACTCTTTGAAATCAGAACACTTCCCAGCTCCAGTCGCATCCTGAGTGCATTTTCTGAGTTGACCTTACTCATTATCAAACTAAGATTAAGTTACATGTACTTTTAAGTTTAAAATTTTCGAACAAAAAAATTATTATGATCTTTATGATTTAAGGAAACATGTTAAATGGGTATAACATACGAATACCAAATATTGTTTTAATTATAAACACGTTAGAATAAGTCCGCACTTTATTTACCAAAGGCCTTTTTTTTTCATTTACTATTTATGGATTTCATATTTCATTAAACTAGTCATAATTCGGCTGTTTGTTTAAGAATCTTTATTTCGAAATTAATGTATAATTAAATTTCAATTAATTCGGTTAAACCGTTATCTAACATAGTTTATACGCAAAGACTGATTGCTTCATAATCTATTGATTTAATAACTCATTCAATTTATTGATTACGATTTGATTATATTAGCATTTGTTAATATTTAAAAAAATACTTTTGCCATATTTGATGTGTGTAATGCAATAATGTGTTATTGTTATAATTTCAGTTAAAAATATAATTTTAATTTTTCATTTATTTAATTAAGGTTTTCTTTTATAGCTTATTCTAGTTTATTTTGCGGTTTGTAATTTAGGTTTCTTGGTCTGGGTAGGTTTAGCTTATTATGTTCGATGTTACGTCTCTTCAATTATTGTTTAAACCAATTAATTTTCATAACAAATATATTGCATATTTGTAAATAGTTGAGTTCTTTAATGTTTTGAGCTGCTGGAAATTAACTTTGATTTATGTAAAGAAGAATAAAAAAACATGTAATGTATAAATATCGCCTTACATTATTTGGGGTATTGATTCTATTAAAATCAATATTTTCTTTCATACTTGTTATTTTGGGTTTTTTATTTAATTTTTTAAATTAATATTTATACCAATTGAGGCACCAAGAGCTGCTTAATCTTTCGATTGGACTAAGGAAGGAATCAGAGGGAATGGAGTCGCCGTATCATCAAAATAACTCATGTCAGCATATATTCTAAATAAGGTTTCATTTTTATTTATAATTGTAAATATTTAATCTTTAAATAAACGAGAAACTAATTATTGATATCTTTTTCAGTAGTGGAGAATTTCACCGTCTCATCTCACCATTATATCATCTCGTCGGGAATGTATAAATTCAGACTAGGATCTGATATGTTAACAAGATGAACAGGTGATATGAAAATGTACGATTTGCCAATTAAATATTGTATTAAAGTGACAAGTAAGTGGTCGTTTTATGCGGCAATATTTTCACAAGTCTAGTTGCTTGTTGAGGCAGTTATTAATTTGCCATGCGCCTGATCACTCTCATCAGGCTGCTACCACCAGTATGGCGCCCTATTGAGTACATCATCGTGCCCTGTTGAGTATTCAGTGACGTATGTATGTAAGCACGGCCGAAACACCCATAATCTCAGCGAGTTTTTCTATATGATTATTAATGCAACATACAATATCATATTATAATTGGAATGTATATTTATCATCATCGTTTGCGTTATGACTGCGTTGCGAAATACTATTATAATTTATGGAAGGCGAATTTTATAATGATGTACGTATTTCAAGATTTAAGAATCATTTAATTCGCATCAATTTGTATTTATTTTTTTATTTTTTTTGTAGGCTGAAAAAGCTGCTTCATCGGTCGAAAATCTAAGGCCGCAGAAGAGTCAATATCGTCACCTCGTCACAAACGCTTCCTGACATCAGCATGAACATCATAATTAGTAGAATTCCATAAATATTTTAAATATTTCTATAGATATAAAAAATATTACAGTAGTTCTAAAACATATTCTTAAATCAAAGTACTAGAATTAATGACTAGAAATGTGCAACGTCTAATTACTATAATAATCTTAATGAGTATATGAATCTTAATATTAATTAGGTAATAATTGTAGTTGAATAAGAAATCATATTTATCCTTAGAAATATCAGTAGTACTTATAACGTATAAAATATTCTTAAAATATTTATTGTAGTTTTAAAAATTTTTGAGTAGTATTTTCTGTAAGAAATATAAATGAATGCATCTTGAAATGATTTTAACAAAGTTTTTTTTTCTATTGAGTTCAACGTTATGTTCAGGTCTGTGGAGAAGGTCGGTACAGTCGTGATCGGTTTGTAGCCGCACAATCCAATCAACGACGCGTCTGTCTGAATTTAAAAATAGAATGATTTCAATAAATAAAATCATTTTATATTTTAAATTTTTCTTCATGTCCGTAACTCATTTCGTTCGTACACTTTTAATTTCATTTCCTTTTTTCACTCTGCTATAATTTTGTTTAGGAAAGATAAAAAACAACTTTGTTAGTGCAACCTTCTTGGGAGGTAACCACTGACTAATTATTCTATCAGAGATCAGCAATACTTTGTATTGCTGTCTAGCGGTAGAATAGAGAACCGTAACACAGTACTTGTTTGAATGTTGAGTGAGCCTGTGTACTTACAGACAGAAGGGACATAACACCTCAGATCCCAACATTCCTACAGATTGACAACGTATTCGTAATTGGAGAAATATTTTATACTTTTTACTTAAATATTCTCAATTTTCAATATGCATAAAAACAATATATTTGACCTTTTTCATACTATGAGCCCAAGTATGAGCCAGTGTCAAATTTATATTATTTTCTTACAGAATAGCTGCTTCATATAATCATATAATCATATAATAAGTAATTAAAATAAGATTTGCTTAACCATTACAGTTCACTCATAGAAATGCACAGGCGAATTCCTGCGATAAAATAAAACAACTACTGATTCAAACTCGAAAGATATATCAGTTCATAAATTTAATAATTCTTTTTTTCTTTTACTAACAATTAATTTAAAATAAGTTTCCTATACTAACTGATTGCAAAACAAGTTTTCAATATCCCAATACAGATATAAAAATATTTAGCGTTTTGTTTACACTGGGAATGTCTGAACATAATTATGTTCATAATTTTTATAACAAGTTTCCTCTAAATTAAGAATACTTTGCAGTGGTTCTTGATCTAATTGTAGTCGAAGGACAATCAACTGCGACTAAAGCGAAGAAAACCGTTACAGAATTGCATTATATTCTCACGGAGCGCTTAAAGCCGCTTCACGTAATACGTACCGACCACAGGTTGAGAACCACTGATGTCCAAAGTGGGCATTCTTTGGCAGCTCATTGATAGCTAAATATCCATCTTCAGGACGTCGCCGTCTAAGAATAGATAGTAATTAATTAATAAAATAATGTTTATTAATATAACTTACTTTTACTTCGAAAATTGTAATTTTTATTATTAAATTTAGCCGATTAGCGATCTTAGATTTCTGAATTACTGCATAGCAAAATTGATTGAGAAAAAAAAATAGTATGTTAATTAATAATTCTTACTGATGTCTGATCTCATGTAACAGTTATTATGGGTTTTTTGTTATATAATGGTCATTGACACCAGTGACCATTTAAGAATATCCAACAGAAAATAGTAAAAGTTTATACCAAACACCATGAATAAGTATATATTATTTAAAAATTATAAAAATTTTAATATTATTATTACAAAAAAAAATTATCTTAGAATTATATAAAAATTTTTTGCTCGAATTAGAGTTGTAATTGTTAAGATTACTTTGTAAAATCGAAAAGCATGGTTCAAAGTTACTATTAATAAAATGATTTATCGATATTATATTCGTTAGTTATTCGATTTTAATGGTCGTATAATCAAAAATTATATCGATATAAGATACTGTTGGATATCGTAATATGATTTGTGTATATCTCGTTGCAATTCATTAATTATGCTTTTCATTAAAATATACATGAATATTTTACTTCTATTGTAGTACGATATTTTTCTCGGAAAAACTTTGTAAATCTATGAAATTAAATTTTATCTTTGCATACATTCTAGTAAGAAGTAAACGGAAGCAGGGACTGGCTTTATAAACTTTAAAGGAGAATGTCATATTAGCTAAATAACTTTAGTTAATTTTATTTTTATGGCGATATTATATAAAGATAATGATATTTTTTTTAAGGTTACAAATGATCTATAGAGGAAAATATATCGAAACATACGTATTTTAGTCTTAAATGGTAAAACAGTTAGATATACCAAATTATACTTAAAGAGTAATTGGATATAATTTTCATAGTTTGTCCATTTTTAGCCGACTACGGCCAAGCAACTGACTGTAATGTATTTACTGAACTTTCATTAACGGGTTTTACACTTTGAGCCCTGTGTAGAACCTGAGTGTGGAAACCACGTGGGGAGCGTGTCTTAACACGTGGGGCCACACTTCAAATCATAGTTAATTCGCAGTTGTAAATGTATAACACAGATGTTGAGCTTCGTCGTAGTCGCATTTTAGTAATTTTAACGTTGAAAGATTGATTATTATTAAAAATATATATATATTGTTAAAAAAAACTACTGTTTTAATTTTACAAATTATATTAATGCAATTCAGGGTTGCCATGGATATTATTTTTTTATTGTTGCTTAAAAAGTTTTCTAATGTAATACTTATTTTATGTAATCATTAAATATATGTTCAGATAACTGATATTTTATTTCTCATTCATCACAAGTATTATTACAAATGCAAAAGAGAGTTTGGTAATTTGTTAAATATTTCAAGACTTGAATATTAATCTGATGCTCATTCATTTTTGGATACATGTTATGAGACGTAGAAAGGAATATAGGAACACCTGTCCCCCCATCAAACGCGGGCGAGGCCACGGTTTATAATCGAACTTCAAAGTAAAGGGTAAAATTGCGCAAATAATGACACAATTTCAAGCCAGTCGGACATCATCGATAACAGTTTTCCAGGACCAGAATGTTTTCATGATTTTCAGCGACTGTAAAACAATTGTTTAGAACAGATATTAGGTGCTCTACCTGCCCGCCGGCACAGCTTACACCACTAACGATTTTATAGAATTCAACACACCATTCCTTACAATATTCTGAAAATCTTCTCCTGTGAATCAGGTGCTTTGATCAGAGACAATACGCTTGGGAACTCCGAATGTCTGGACGAAACTTCTAAGGACTTCACAACCCGATCGAGATTTCAGATCTTTGACAGCAATTACGTGTAAGAACTTAGTGAAAGCGTCCACTATAACAATCACATATTAAAATCTTAACTTGGAATTGTTGACCTCGATTTCTTAAGCGCGTTCGCTACCATCTTGAATAAAGGGTTGCTTTATGTTTTTTTTTAAATAGTATATTCTTAAAGTATTTGTATAGTTTTCTCAATAATTATTTAATTTTATTTTATGTTTTGCATAGCGCTTTGGTAGCTACTAGCTAGTCATATTAGGATATAGACCATAAGACAACATTGACAATTTATTAAAAGTAAACATTGGGATCAGAGAATCATAATGTATGTGATGTTGTCCAATATTTAAACTAACATTAGTTATAATAAGCGGGCACGTCGATTACAAGAACATCACACCAATGATGATATAAGTTACATTATAATGCCCATAGCATTTTATTTTAACTTTTCTCACAGATAAAAACGAAGAAGAACACATCCCAAAAAATAAATCGTTTATTGTTTGAATATACATCTTGAACTGTTTTTCCTAAGCTTACACCTTTAAAATCTATTCGTTTTAATTAATAAATTTAAAATAATATTATTTATTAAAATATCTAATGATTTGAGATTGAAGGAATTGAATTTTTAACCAAATAATGTTGAAATTAATTTGATTCCTTGGAAATATTACATTATGAGTAAACTAGGCGTCGTTATTTGCGAAACATTCGCGTAAATAGTCCGAATAATGCAAGAGGCTTAACTATAAACAATACAAAACATTGAATGTTTGATTTCTATTTTCCGCTCGAAATTAAACACGCTAATAATAGGATATTATCAAATAATCGAGTTTACACACTGTTGACTAGACTGATATGACATTTTGCGCCATTTCTATTTA
Source organism: Vanessa atalanta (assembly GCF_905147765.1). Classification (NCBI taxonomy): domain Eukaryota; kingdom Metazoa; phylum Arthropoda; class Insecta; order Lepidoptera; family Nymphalidae; genus Vanessa; species Vanessa atalanta. Next base: position 4,370,569 of record NC_061902.1, on the reverse strand, counting down.
AACGGAGACTCTAGACATCTGACGTAATATGATAGACTTGAATAAGCAATTATTATAATAATTTGGAACAACTATGAAAGTTAATATATGAAATCAAATCAAAATATACTTTATTCAAGTAGGCTTTTACACTTTTGAATCGTCATTTAACAAACTATATTAAGCGAAGCTACCACCGGTTCGGAATGTAGATTATATCGAGAAAAACCGGTATGAAATTCAGTAGTTACTCTTTTTCAATATTTAAAAATACGGTCATGTTAGTTGAAAACAATTATATATGTATATTATGTCTCCTGCCTGGAATTCAACAGGCATTAACTTCACGACTTTTTATCATCTATATAATCTTGAATCGAATAAAATGCCCATCTTTACCATTGTATTTTGTACAAATGATTTTAATTTATGAAACGGCAAAGTCAAAAATGTCTGCGAAATTTTATTATACAAACGGATACCTTGCCCCAAGAAGGATTTATTGACTTTGCGGAGTCGAAAACGAAAACTTGGCGTTTTGAGGGTATCCTCACTTCTAGTGCGCATACATATGCTTAATAAGTATAATATGTATTTATTTATTTAATAAATTAATGGAAAACACTCTAACAAAGATTTTTAGATAAGAAACTCACATTATACAAAATATATATAATGTATCGTAAACGATTGTAAATGTACAAAGTCAAAATCAACAATCATGGATGATAAAAAGTCAGTGAGTGTACATACTGCCGATAAATAAATGAATTCGGACAATAAACTAACCGATGATGTATACGAGTGACATAGGACATCTACAGGTAATTATTTAAGTAAAACATAACAAGTCTTTGAAATCAGTTTAATAAACCTATATATACAACATAAAAATATAAACAGGAATTATATTATAATTAAAATAAATAGAATTATTTTAAATTATGATTAAAAACGTAAACAGCGTTATAATGATACTTAGTAAAAAGCTAAATGCAAGTGTAATATAATTCCAACTTTATCTTAATACTTAAATTCCTACGACCAATACTTTACAAGTCATTCTGGGCCTTGTCGCAATTTCATCACGCTTGCTTATTATTTATGACTAAACGCGTTCTGTTGATATTTTATTTAAACTTAAACAATATTTTTTTAACTCTAAATATTTGAATGTACATAATTCAAGGGGCTTCAATAAAATATATAAGGAGTTCACTTGCAAAAAAAATAAAAAATAAAAATTCCTTCCTGACAGGCCGGCAACGCACCTGCAAGCCCCTCAGTGTTGCAAATGTCCATGGGCGGTGGTAGTCACTTTCCATCAGATGAGCCTCCAGCTCGTTTGCCAACTCTAACATAACAAAAAAAAAAATACAAATCAAATATGCTAAGGGCTTATCCACATTTCCATTGACAGACAATTGGCAAATCTTGTATCGTTAATATGCGTCAGTGGAAACAGTTTGTGTTATCGTCTGAACCGGTGCCAACGCTTATTACTATATAGTATTGTTTTTGTTTGGTGACGTATCGAAATCTGTGACAAACACATAAATAACCAAATGCTTTATTGAAAATACGCTATAACGTCACTCATAGTACTAAGTTATCAATGCCGAACTTTACAAGCTCCTTAGAATTTAATTTCATAATTTTGCCTAATACTACGCGTATAATTCAAACCCTTATGACATTTGTGTTTGACTTCACCGTGTTAAAAATAAACGAGCTGTTAAATACATCCATGCTTTGTCGCTCACTTTTCTCATAGCTATCATGTATACTTCTTCCGACTCTCACAGTCGGACAAAGTATGGTAGATAAAAATAAATCATTGCTATAAAACACGTTTAAAAGTAAACCAGTTAACAAAACAAATTATAAAAAAAATACAATTTTCTCTACACCGTTCTTGTTAGTGAGGAAATTCTCATTACATCATTTTTATAAATGATGTATATATATTAATACATAAAATAAAGAAAAATCTAGTTTAGGAAACCAAAACAAAAACATATTTACCAAAAATTGTTACCATAGGGTTAAATTTTATTATTATTTAAATATTATTTAACGTAAAGTAAAAGATATTCGGGTATTAAAACTAGCTTAAATTAAATTAAGTACGTAATGACTGGATTAAAGCATTATACCTATAAATGTAAATTAAAATTAGCAGCTTTCATAAAGAAATCACATGGAGTTAAATAAACGCTAAATTATTAATAAGATGTAATATTACAATTACATAAATATTTTTTTTGAATTAAGAATATCAAAAAGTAGCAGCTTCAAACTGCAAGAAGATGAGAAAAAAGAAGATTCTTGCAAAATCAATAAGTATGTTTTAAAGGGTAAGATCAGTATCAAAAGGAGAGTGAAAGAATTTACTAAAAAAAATTTCAACCATAGATTCCATTTTGACATTTGCGTAACATTCATCATTAAGATTTTATTACCAATAAGGGATTCTAAAATATACTTCATTTTTCGAATCGAATGTACATCAGAAATACACATTAGACAAAAGAATGAATACCATTAAATAAATAAATTATTAAATTATAATATTACCTAAAAGATAGAATAATAATAATAAATAATAATGGTAATGAATTTGCACAAAGGTCTTTGTTGTCTGTTAGTTTTCTTGATTATTAACCGACTTCTAAAAAAGAAAGACATTTTAATTCGGTGTAATTTTTCTCTCAATTGTTGAAAAATTCTCTTAGGGGTGAAGTAACCACCCAATAGATTGAATTCCCCATACCCAAAACCAAAATAAAAATCCAATCACAGATAACTAGTATTTTTGAAATTGTAAATGCTTAGATTTTCATTTTGGTCATGAGGCAATCCCCCTCCACCGCCAGTAAATAGCTTTATTATTCTTAATATAAAAAAAAAAACTAAGAATAAAAATCAGAAAATAAACTAAGTAGGATTTGTTATGGTATTCAATCATATAATATTGTATATTTTATCCACAAAATTAATATTGGTTATTAATATTGCTCTTAATGACAATATAGGCGATGAGTAATTGAACGTGTTCAAGACGTTGATAATGTATTTATAGAATCTTTGATTGAAATTTTTAAAAAATAGAACAATCTTCTTTTTTAAGTCGTATTTGCGAACACCACGCTAACTTTTTCGGATTTAATCATATCGAAATTTAAATAATTAACAAAAAAATAAGAACACAAATCTGTCTATGGAAATTTATGAACTTATAAAAGTATAATTAAAATTTAAAGAAGCTGTATAAATGATATTACCAGGAAATACAGAACCAACCCGTTCGATTGAATCACCCAATTCTTCTTCCCAAGATATGTCCTAGCAATATACCACAACAAACAGAAGAACTGTCAATCGACCCGTTAAATTCCTGGTTATGGCAATTATACGATATAGGGGGGCGTGGTCGCAGTAAACAGAAAATGGTCTATTGTGAAGTTAAATAATATTCATTTAAAAATGACACATTTAAATAAAATTAATTTCGCTGTGATTTTCTTTCTTCGTAATGATTGAAATGAAAGCTGATCCAGGATTCGTCGCCAGTGTCGTGTAGTGAATAATCCACGAATTCTGAAAATTAAAAAATACACTATTTTAATGAATGATAATAAATTGTAAAATATTAAAAAAAATTTTTTCATAATATAATCCATTGGTTCACAGGGCATCGGGGTATACGAAAATTGTATACGTCAAATTGAAAATCTTTTAAAATTAAACCTTTTAGAAAAATAAAAGAATACCTAACGGTTTTATGATATTTTTGTTAAATTCGAAATCATGTTCTATTTAATAAGTGGACAAAACCATACTAAAGTAAGTTTTAGGTAATGTTATTCGGAGAATACCATAATTTTTTCAAATATTATCAACCAATAAGATTAGAACCTGACGTACTTAACCCACCAATCAACCAACCAACCAACTGTAATAACAGCCAATTAAAAGTTTTTGGGTTAAATGAATGCATCAATAACATCAGTACTACCATATTAAATTCACCAAATAACCAACGAAAAATTTACATAAAGCACATTGTCAGACTTAAATCTGTAGTCTCGATCTCAACCTCACTTACTATTGAAATCAATCCCACATGACTTCCTCGTCCATGAGAGCCACGTCTTGGGCATTCCACTGATTCTCAAAGTTCAGTTCCTCGCGCTGATTCCTCAACATAAGTAGGGCATAAACCATCTCTGTAAACAATTAAAAAAAAACGTCATGACATAATATATGATGATGATGATAAAAATTTGATCTCTCGAATATCCATAAACGAATAACACTTAGGAATTTTTATAATACACGTTTTTAAGTAATATAGAACTAATTTCTTGTTTTAATGTAAACCAACGCTAGAAATATTAACAAGGACGTGGAAAGATTACAGTATAAAAAATTCGCCATTATTACATAAATCGCTGAGTTTTTAATGAAAAAAATCGCAATGCTCAGAAAATTCACTGTGCTTATATATATACATATAAATATCAAGTAAATATTGGTTTGGGTTGTTGATATTACAAGTCGTAATATACAATATATTTTTACAAAAATATGAGCCATAATGTTTTTATTTGAAATGAACTTTCAATTTTGTATATATATATTGTTATTATAACAGGGAACAAATCATACCATGCAACTCGAAATACTTGGCTTCAGCAATCAGTAGCTCCAAATACGGAAAGTCGAAAGGTATCAAGAGTTTCTGATTGCGCAGGAAATTAAGGATGTGACGGAACATTCCACCGTCCCTGTCGATGAAGTAATGTTGTTTCAGGGTGTCTAGGACGATCGGTATGGTACCGGAAAACATCCGTGACAGTTTTGAATCGGGGTAACTGAAAGAAGAAAATACATTTTATTAATAATTATAAAAGAAATATTTACACGTCGATTCTACGATTACTTAATTTAATTAAGGAAACTTAACCCTATAAGAGTTTCAACAACAACATGCAACATTAACAGCTTGTAAATTTCTCACTGCTGGGCTAAGGCTTCCTCTCCCTTTGAGGAGAAAGTTTGGAGCATATTCTACCACCCTGCTCCAATGCGGGTTGGTGGATAGGATACACATGTGGCAGAAAGTCGTTGAAATTAGATAGGTACATGCAGGTTTCTTCACGATGTTTTCCTTCACCGCCGCGCACGAGATGAATTATAAACACAAATTAGGCACATAAAAATTTCTGGGTTTGAACCCGCAATTATTAATTGTGAAACTGGAAGAGTCAAAAATAACATCTCCGACTTTAGCTTATCTATTGACAACAATTTATTTTCCTCAGATCGGGATGTTGCAACTGTTTTTGAAAAATTTTTTGCTGACATTCCATTTTCGGCAACTAACTCATTAAATTTCTGTCTTACCGTTGCTGAATCATTATTAAAAAACCATGTGGAAGAATGTAATATTAGCTTTAAATTTAATACAGTAAGTGTAAGTGATGTAATAAGTTCCTTCAGATCACTAGATATTAAGAAAACGGCCGATCTGTGGGGGATCTCTGTCAAGGTAGTCAGTTCAATAATTGATGTAATCGCACCCTACCGTGTCACTATATTTAATAAATGTGTCATTAGTGGCGTGTTTCCTGACCTCATGAAACATAGTAGAGTATTACCAATATTTAAGTCAGGTAGTACATCAGACCCCAACAACTATAGGCCCATCTCTGTACTACCAACTCTTAGCAAGATCTTTGAAAAGTTATTACTAAATCAAATGCTAGTACATTTTAACAATAACAAGTTGCTACACGAGAAACAATTTGGATTTACAAGGGGTCGCTCGACAACTGACGCTGGTGTTGAGCTCGTTAAAAATATTTACAGGGCCTGGGAGGAGTCAAAGGGCACCTTAGGGATATTTTGTGATTTATCTAAGGCCTTTGATTGTGTGCAACACGAAACTTTGGCCAGGAAGCTACGTCATTATGGAATTAGGGACACTGCACTCAGTCTTCTGATTTCGTATCTGAGCAATCGGATTCAGAGGGTTGATGTAAATGGAAAGAGATCTCCCGGGTCTCCAGTTACTGTGGGGGTCCCTCAAGGATCAATTCTTGGACCATTTCTCTTCCTTGTTTATATAAATGACCTGCCACATCTCCTAGGTGATAAACTCGAGATAGTATTGTTTGCTGATGATACTTCTTTAATTTTTAAAATAAAAAGACGTCTTTCAATATATGACGATGTGAACAATACTCTCTCTGAAATAGTAAATTGGGTTAGTGTTAATAATTTAATGTTAAATAGTAAAAAGACTAAATGTATTAAATTCACTACTCCCAATATAAGATGTGTCAAAACGAGTGTACGTTTAAACGGGGAAGCATTACATGTTTTAGAATCAACAGAGTTCCTTGGTATGAAAATAGACTCTAAGCTCCAATGGGGCCCCCATATAAATAAATTGGCGAATAGACTTAGCTCTGCAGCCTATGCGGTAAAAAAATTAGACTTTTGACTGATGTGGATACGGCTCGCCTTGTGTACTTCAGTTATTTCCATAGTATAATGTCGTATGGCATCCTACTCTGGGGTAATGCAGCTGACATTAATACTATTTTTGTACTGCAGAAGAGGACTATTCGTGCAATTTATAACCTGGGCCCAAAAGATTCGTTAAGAGGTAAATTTAAAGAAATTAAAATAATGACTGTCGCTTCTCAATTTGTTTTTGATAATGTTATGTATGTACGCAAAAACATAAATGATTTTCCCAGAAATTGTGACGTACATTCTATTAACACTAGGAACAAGAATAAACTTGTTACTCCAAGTACCCGATTAAACAGGGTTAGTAACTCTTCTTTGGGGCAATGTATACGTTTTTACAACAGGATCCCAGAAAACGTTCAAAATTATTCAATTATAAAATTCAAAAGAGTCGTTAAAGAGCGTTTGTGTGCTAAAGGATATTACAACACTAATGACTTTTTAGTTGACTGCACACCTTGGGAATGAAATGATCGCCTCCAGGCTGTTTCAAATAACTAAAATTGTACATGGAAAATGGTTAAGAAAATATATATATATATATATCCCGCTGGGTTTCTTTCGCCGGTTCTTCTCAGGTCCGAGGTGCTAAATTCCGAACCAGTGGTAGATTTTTGACAATCAATAAGCAAGTGTAAACACTTCTATATTGAATAAAGATTTTTGACTTTGACTTTTGACTTTGATCGGTTAAGATACACATTCTAACCACTGGGCCTGGATATTTCTATATTTGAATCTGTTTGAAACAACATAGAAATTAATTTGTCATTCTCTTAAAATACTCAGTGTTCTGTTGGCATTGCTAAAAGCCAACTATAATTAAATTGTTATCGACCGCGGCTTCGCTCACATTTTAGGGGTCGTCAGCTCTTAGGCATAAAAAAGTAACCTTCGTCCGTCTTTGGAAATCAAGTTCGATTCATACCAAATTTCACCAAATTCTGTTCAGTGGTTTAACCGTGAAAGAGTAACAGACAGACAGACAAAGTTACTTTCGCATTTATAATATTCATACAAAATTATAGATGGAAGAATTGAATTGAAATGAACAATTTTGGGTAGATTAAGGTTGATTAGACTGGTCTAGTAGCTAGATATATAACCGCAGATCCCAATGTCCTGGATTCAAATCCCATGCCTTAAAGAGCACGTGAAGCCGTTGGTGTTGCTCCTGAACTCCTTTCGATCGTTTCGGATTTGCTGTCCCATCGGGTCATGGGAGTGATAAAATAGTGCATCTGGGTTTGCGCGCGGACTTGCGCACGATATTTTTCCTACGTAGTTGACTGGTCCTTGATATCAGTCAGGAACACATCACATTACAGTTTTATGTATGTTTGTAAAGTAAGGTCACGTTACTTTTATTTAAATGCAGATTTTAACCCAAACATTATGTTATTAAAATCTCTCTCAGATTGGGTTGTCTGGAAGAGATGGCTAATTAACCATAAGTCCGCCCGTTGTGTACAACGTTGTGTTGCAACACATCAAATATTTGTTTATACTTTTGTTTTTATTCTGAGTATTATTTCTGTTTTTGTTTTATTTAATTTTATTGTGTTTAGTCCTAAGATTTATGTATTTTATGATTGTGGTGTACATTAACATCATCCATGCACCGAAAGTAATACTAATAAATGCAAAATAAATAAACTATATGCCTGACTTGGTATATAATATTTTGTTCGTATATAATAGTTAATCAGTGTCAGTCAATATTTATTTTAAATGTTTTAGTAAACGATCGATTCGATCAGAATTTAAAATGACATTTTGTTATTTGAATTTTGTATTTTAAAGCGTATTTTTGGCAATTTTAAATATTGATTATTATGTGTATTTAATTGTCTCTACATAGTATTAAACAAAGTCGGTTCATCATCGATTTTCATCCGTAAATAGTAATTCAAGAGGAAACTCTACAATATACATGCAATATATAGTAGAGAAATTCGGAAAATATCAACTTTCCAAATCGTATAAAAAAACAACATTATCTTCCTTAATTAATAGAACCTTATCGTACTCGTGTGAAGTCGGGACGGATAGCCAGTTTTATTTTTGCTAAAGTTTAATTCGATTAAAATTTTATTATTATTCTGAATTATTATAATTAGTTGCGTACCATATAATATTTTTATAGTTGGATAATATTTTTTCTTACAACGTATATGTATCACACAAACAAATATTCAACTTCATAGTCTCGCAAATACATTTATAATTGTTATTATTAAGAAAATGTTCACTATCCCTTAGACTTTGATGTATTTTCCTTGATTATGTACACCGTGCGTGAGAATGTTAAAAGGTAATAAAAAGTGTCTCTTTGAACATTTTAAAGCCTGCAACGGGATGTAATCAATTAGTCGAAGTGACTTCTCGTATCTGATTTCATAGCTCCACTGTTTGGTATGTGTGCCTAGATAACTTCATCAGGGCTTTCTAGCATATATTTCGTTGTATTTTTATTTTTTTTTCAATTTCAAATTTTATGTTCTATTATTAAGCTTTGACTTAAATTATTATGACAATCTGTGTTCATTTTAATGTTATTAAGGCGATAATCAACGGGACAAGCGCCTCTCCAAGACTCATTTTATTACAACCACAAGAGGAGCAAAGTCAAACAACATTGAATATTGAAGCACCCAGGAATAACGTAGTAAGTATGTAATATAGATATTACTATTTGTGGTTTTTTTTTTGCATTATTAGCTCCAAAGATTCCTCCTACAAACAAATAAACATATTTTGCCCCTTGATAGTATTATTATAATAATAAAGCTGCTATCGGAACGTTGGAAATTAAATTAAAGTCGATATAAGTAGTTAAGTGTTAAGTATATGTAAATCGTATGGAAACGGCTATAGTAGAATGTATTTCTACATAAATAATAATTAATTATATTTTTACGCCTTGAAATATGTAAGTAAAATATTGTTTTCACCTCAATAAATACATTTATTAATATGCCACGATTATAAGTAAATCACGAAGATACTGCGAACTTTAGAAAAACAAGCTTAGAAACACAAATCAATAAACAGCACTAGTATTTTGCCAAGACAAAATGGATCCTTAGACTTTTTGTACACCGAGTATGTATTTTATTCACCTGTTAATATATATCAAAAGTATAACATATATAAAAATCCCACTAAAATTTCAAACTTAATATTCAGAAGTACTGGCCATTAAAACACCCTGAAATCAATCAACAGAAATACTTAAAAACGCTCTTTAAAAAAAATAGGAGCACTTACAGTTGGTTTTCAGTATCGACGTTTATTCTATCGTATTCTCATTGTGTCGCTTTACAAGGTATACATTTGGAGGGATATATATTTTCATGGCCTCAAGGGGGCTGATTAAAAGAGCGGTACAACAGCGCCGCGGGACACAGAGTGTAATATGGCCGCCAGCATTGCCGTTGGCGCCACAAGCGTGCACGACATAGATAAAAGTTAAAACAAGCTTATTTACAACCAACCTACATGCCGACCACCGCAGAACGAGACAATTTAAAATAAATATATATTTTGTAACGTGTTACTTTGTTAAAATATAAAAAACAATTTACAAGCATTTACTTTAGTTTTGTCATTATAATTGTTTTACTAATGAACTTAGCAATTTGAAATATTTTTATTTATAATATAATATTTCAAAGTACCTATACATATATAGTTACAAATAACAAGTAAATTCTGCATGATGTTAAATAATCTTACAATATCCGTGGCAAACATAGTGCAAAAGCTTTTTAATCCCGTAGGTGCTATATATTATTTCATGTATGTTTGTTTTTTTAAGACACTTCGATGCAATAATTTGTATTTGAAAACAAAACTTAAACAAGAAAGTTCGTGACGTTACGCAATGAAATCATAACGTGGTACATAGCCAAACACAAATAAACAAAATTTGGCATCAAATCGATGAGATATGATTAGCTTAAATAAAATCTTTTATATTCAAAGTATTTACAAAAAAAATGGGTTTAATGACGTCAAAGTTATCATTGGAACTTCGGAATTAAAATTCAAATGTATTCATTTAAGTGGAATACTTATAATATACTTATAATGTATTCAAAATAAAAAATATTAATCGATTTATTAGCAAATCGCATGGAATACGTGAATCTAAGGTTTGTTTATCTTTATTTTTTTTTATTTTCTTTAGCATTAGCAGCCTGTAAATTTTCCCACTGCTGGGCTAAAGGCCTCCTCTCCCTTTGAGGAGAAGGTTTAGAGCATATTCCACCACGCTGCTCCAATGCGGGTTGGCGGAATACACATGTGGCAGAATTTCGTTGAAATTAGACACATGCAGGTTTCCTCACGATGTTTTCCTTCACCGCCGAGCACGAGATGAATTATAAACACAAATTAAACACATTCAAAATTCAGTGATGCCTCCCTGGTTTTGAACCCGAAATCATCGGTTAAGATGCACGCGTTCTAACCACTGGGCCATCTCGGCTCATTATCTTTATTCCTTCTTCGATTAGAATAGGCTTTAGAAGTATTCACTTAAGAAGGATCGCCCTTCTATGTGAAATTATTATTATCCGCGTGCATAAGGATGAGTGAGTGACGCTTGTCATTACAAGATGTCTTAGTGTGCGTGAGACGATAATAGTAAAGATAGCAGAAAAATACAAACTTAATTATATTTATTAAGTTTATCTTATTAAAAAATAATTAATTTAAATTTGAGGCGACGCCTTCGTGAGTAAATAAGATCTATACAAGAAATTATACCTTAGGTAATGAATTATTTCAAATAAGAATAGTCAACTGTATTATATATATAGAAAAATCAATCAATTTTCACGATCATTGGCAAAAATTGTGTAATATATGACAAAGTATTCTAAAGTCGATGTTTACCTCGCTGATAATATAATATCTAAGTGTGCCCGTTTATCGTTGAGCAAAAAGTACAGTCAGCACAAAAAATGTGTAGAAATATTAAATTATACACCCTTAGAGGAACCAAATGTGTTGGAACCTCAATAAGTAAATTTCATAAATATTTACTTAAATATGCATCAATACATAAAATAAATTATATTTGGATCGTGTATTGGTTCGAAGGTCGATCTAGTTTTAGCGTAAAATTCTTGATGCTTATATTTAAAATAAAATTATCCTTACTGTATGACTGTTAAAAACATTTACTATTAGATTACTTACGTTGTAAGAGTCTCGAGCGAAGAAGTGTAGATCACACCTCCGACATCGATATGGACCGGCGCCTTGAATGTTGAGGTGATCGCGACGCGCGGTATCGGATAACAGTCCGGTACTTTTCTTTCACAGTGGCCCGAGCATCCAGGCGATGCTGGATTCATCGGCAACATGGTCACGTATTTTGGACCTGTGAACCAGTCAAACATTCAACTATTATACAATACATCTTCTTTCTTTATCGTATCTCTCTCTCTCTCTCTCTTTCTCAGATAAAAAAGAAATTAAAACTACAATAAACCGATCAAATTTAATACACGGGTACCTTTTGTTATTAAAATATAAACTACAAGAACTATGTCAGTAATGGCTACAGAAAATAATAGTGAAATTATCTTCGCAAGCAGTCAAAGTTTTCCATAAAGGAATATGATATTTGAAGCCATCATCACGTCATTGTTGCACGTCCTTGGCACGTAAGGCAATTTTATATATATATTAGTCGGACTGGAAATTGTATACTATTGAAATAAAACTAGTTTCTAACGGATTTAATCGCGTATATTAATTATTTTATTTTAACATCCCGACGTTTCGAGCACTTTGCAGTGTTCGTGGTCACCACGTGACCACCGTAAAATAAAACAATTAATATACGCGATTAAATCCATTAAAAACTAGTTTTATTTCAATGTGTAATAATCGCGAAAATCTAAGACAACATAATTGTATACTACCTATGAAATATTAACCATTACATCGTCAATGCGCCACCAACACATGAAACTAAAATGTCATGTCTCGCTCATCACACTAACCCTTCAAACCGGAACACAATATTCCTAAGTATCATCGTTGAATATAGACAGGCTTGCACAAAGTCCGAACTAAAAATAGAGGAGTAATAAAATTATTCCAAATTACGGAAATCTGCTACTGAAGTTCCCCTAAAAAAAATTAGTTTTGTCAAAAATTTGATAAAAATTATATAGTAAGCAATGTTTTTAAATTAAATATTATAATAAGATTGGTAATATAATACTAAAATGATAGAAGAATTTCTAATGCTGATGAAACTGGAAGGTTTCAGTAATTTCTTAGAGAATGAAACCATCAAAAGGATATTGACTAGATCCTATATTGTCAGGTGCACTGGGCTCGCCTTTGATGCTACAATATTTTGCTTAAGTTATTATAGTTCGAGCAATATTAATCTATGCGTAATTATACAAAACCGATACTGTGTGTGTACATGAATATACAGAATATGTCTATGTAAGCGTGCAATCTATATGTTTCAAACCGTAATTTAAAATTTAAAAAGCAAGAGGCAATAAAAAGTATGTATATGAAAACGATGTCTTAAGTTTCACTCGGTTAGACCAATGGTTTTATTTATCGATATTTATACATTTTTTTTTTTATTTATAATACTCAATAGAATTGCTTCATATGTAGGTACACCGCTGTCCATTAGACAAGTTTGTTTTCTTAAACGATCTAACAAACAAATTTTAATAACGAGACCATTGGTCTTATATTATATACTTACTATTTATTTTTTTAATTAAAATAATTCATGAACCGGCCATCGGGGCTAAAATCGATCAGACAATTTACTTACTCTCTTTTATGTAATTAGCCACTACAATTATTATAATGAAACTTAATACAAGTAGTCTTTATCCGCCTTGATAGCTTTAAATATTTTAATATCGATTTTAACGTAACCAAAAATACCAAAACGAGTAAGTATGAAATTTAAAAAGTTTTATTTTAAAGTATCAACACGGTTTTTTTGTCTATATATATATATGTATAAAGACCAAATATAAATATTTAAAGTCACAAATCGACTAGTAAATATTCCACTCCTGGGAAAAGCCTTGGTCGTCTCTTAAGAATATAAGACCGTAGTCGTACAAAGGTGGCAGAATATCATATCCTCACGGCCTACACCGCCGAGCACATGAATTATAAAAAAAGCAATTCCGCTTTAAATATTAAAAACATACCTTGCCGATGAAATCGTGATGAAACGAAGTATCACACCGAGCTGATGTTATCTGAAATGTATAGAAAATGAAAAATCTATATTTTTGAAAATATATTTTGTATACAAAACTTATTCTAGCTCAAATATGTAAAATTTTTGTAATTTCAAAATTAAACACATTATAACTCTATAAAATAAGATGCCTCTCACGAATTCATATGCCTTTTTAACAATTAAGTATAGATAGGTAATTAATGATCATGAAACACTCAAAAACCGATATATTCTCTCGTACGTTGTTGATGCGTCGAACAACACCACGTATGTATCATATTTATTAATATATCTCGTAAAATTACTGGTTCGACTTTCAAATTGTCAAAGGTAATATTTATTTAATAGTAGCAGACATTTTAGGAATCTACAAATGCCTCATATAAAGTTATCTACTGGCACGCTTCAAAATCACCTGGACTCACAATTTTTGCTCCAACTCCATCTCAACTAACTCAAAAAATTTGCAAGATATTAATAAGGCCCATGTCCTGAAGCAACCAGATATGGGTGTTCTATATCCTTCGGATTCGTAATGACTTTCAATCAGGATAAATGATATAAATTTAATCGTATTTAACTGATAGAAATTTCTATTTCAAATCTTGGAAAAAAATGGACTGGCAAAAAATGCAGTAGTCTGCATGCATTTTTTGCCGGTTTTTCTCGGTAGAATCTACATTCCGAACCAGTAGTAGTTTTTCATTTAATACAATAAATCTGTAAAATGAATTTGATATATTTGATATAGAAAAAATATTATGATTAAAATTTATGTAAAAAACCAGCAACAAAAACAAAACTCGTAAATTTTTATTTAAATATTGCGAAAAGATTGTTTGAGAAGTGTTCTTTTAAGTTATTGATCTTAGAACGTAATTTCGATATATTATTTACGAAAGTACCATATTTAGATTGTAAAATAAATGATCGTATAAGCAGTACCTACTTCAGAGGGTTATCTGAGACAGAGTAAATATTACTCGTTACACGTATGTTACCGTTGGTAACAAACGTGCTTTGATTGATCGTAATTAAAAAGCAGCGCTGGTTCTCGCGACTCGACGACTCGGTAAAAATTACTATAATTACTGGCCCAGGAATTGCTACTGTATTTCGGAGCGCTGCAGGCCGCTGTCGCGACATAGGCACCACTCTGGTCTGTCTGGTTTCATTATAAATATGCCTCAGGCCGTTTGCCTACTCAGTATCCGTAACGTCAAGTGCTGCTGCGACGCAATAATGCGTTATTTCTACACATGTGACGCGATACTACGATGCTATATTTAAACTATTTAAAAATTATATTATATTTAGCTATTTTTATTTTTTATTTTTGCACAGATAATCTAAATAATTAACATATAAATTGTGCATAGTTGAAGCACGTCACAAGGAAATTCATATTTACTTAACAGATATGAAAACAATTGTTTAAATGCATTGCTATTTAACGCTCTCTGGACCACCGTTGACCATCATATAAATTATCCAAGGAGCAAACGTAATACCATCCTTAAGGTTTATTTATGTTGCATTGCTTTTGTGCGCTGAGGCCCGCGGGCTTGTACGAGTCGAGCGTTTTTTGAGTAAAAGACGTGCGCCGGCGGCGGTCCAGTCGCCGCTCGCGCCCCGCGGCGGCCGCCGACGCCGTCGGCCCTCCAAGCCGTGTTACTTTGAATATCTTCGCGAACAGATCGTAAAAAATATCGTATATGACCTGTTTCATAGCTTTTTTTTATTTTGTGGCTTGAATTTTATTGTTTAATTCTCTCATGAACAGAATTATTTTAATTTTTAATAAAAGGGCTTGGTTTAAAACATATTTTACTTTCCCTGGGGAATACTATAGCAGTAATAATATGAATTAGCTATAGCCGAGATTCCTCAGTTGTTAAAACACGTGAATCTTAACTGAAGATCTTGGATTCAAACCAGGCAAAACACACTGAGTTTTCAAGTTCAAGTTAGTTGAAGTTTGTGTTTCATCTTGTGCCTGGCGGTTGTACGTGACCTATGTGTATCAGCACGATTAGAGCAGCATGGTCATTAGAGGTCAAGTAATTTAATTAACCTCAAAGCCAGATCAAAATCTATTTCGCAAAAATGTAATTTTATTTACAATAAAATATGATGCATTAGTCTCGTTCGAGACTACGATCATATTTATTAAGGTAATTACGCCATATAATATAAAATACCGTATAAATAAATAATAAATAAATATAATGGCTATCTGAAAAACTTTATTAAATTAATTTCTTATAAAAAATATCTAAATATCGCACAGATCAGCTCGAAAGAGCTCAATATCGGCCATTCAATACCGTAAGTACTCAATCTATATATGTATAGTAGTAGGAGATAAACCCACTAGGATATGTATTTCCAGGGAGTTTTGACGCCATTCAAGCGGCTAGCCATAAAAATTAAACACAACTTAAAATGTAATCGAAATCTTTTCTACAAAATAACTCTATACATATTTTCTGAAGGAACTGTCAAACTATAGAAGTAATAGTTTTATTAATCAAATAAGACTATTACAATAAAATTTAAATAAATACGAAATAAAATAAAATATGTTGTTGGTATTCTCCTTACAGACTACGCAGGAAATGCTACAGTAATCAAGTGTCAGTCATACTAGAAACACTTAAACTTATAGTCTAGTAGGACAAAAGCCAAATAAATCACATTTGATATATTATAGACGCGATATCATTGTTCGAAAGCTGTATAGTCTATGGTATATTTGGATTAGAGAAAAAATGGCGTTTTAATTATAATTTAAGTGAATGTAAGTATTTATGTAAAATAGTAATAGTATAGCTGAGCTATTTAGTAAATCGCATGGAATACGTAAATCTAAGGTTTGTTTATCGTATTTCCTTCTTCGATAGGAATAATCTATACATATAATTTAAACAAGATTGTTAGGTAAGTCTTTACTAACATACCCTATTCCAGTGCTTAAGAATAAAAGTAAATACAAAACTTTTTTTTTAAGTGCTTACTTATATTCTTTTATTACGTAATGTGTTTCTCAGCCCTTTCATAATTGATACTTTTACTAAAAAGGCTATTAAGCCTTTACAACGTCACCAGGTAAAGCGACCTAAAATATCCAAACCAGATGTTGGGAGGCGAATACAGGCATCCTAAGCCTCCTGTATAACCTCAGCTTAGAATGCTGTTGACATCACGACAGGGAAATGTACGTTGTCATACGCCTATACGTCGTCGATTCCTAACGAATAAGGAAAAGCGACCACGCATCCGCCAGTGAAATTATTTTAGTTGATATATTTATCTTTTCGTCATCGTTTTAATCACACCTAAACAACGTTTATGGGCTATTACTGCGAAACTTCAACTATTAATGTATTGAAACAGAATCAAACATCGTGTAGTGCACATAATATATGTTCAGTTTAACATCCGAAGTTAAGCTGCATTTCACTTATAATAAAATACTCTTCAAGCGGATTTTACAAGTGCTGTTCAAATAAACACATAGTCGAACTGATGCGTTATTACATTTAATTTAACGTTAAAAGCCTTCCACCGAGAGAGGGCAATTAGCTGGGATTTTGAACTTAAAATATTACATCGGTCAGACAAAATCATCGTGAGTGAAATTTCATAGCAATTAATAAACAGTTGATATCGACAACGCTAAGTGCATTGAATTTTAATAACGTACTATTTAATTTCGTTATTTATTTGTTTAAATGTTTCATATTGAGTGATGAGTTTAGTTTCAGTTGCAAAGGGCAACTCAGATCAGATGCTTGACGGCATTTTAAGAACGCAAACATCTTGCAATTGCCATGTCTATGGGCGAGAATGACCACTCACCACTAGTAAGAAAAAATACGTTTGTTAATATACCACTGCTGCACAAAGACGTATCTACATATTGCTCCTTTTGTGAAGGATTGCTCTTTGCTCTGCTCCAATGCATAAACATAATGTGGCATACTTTCATACAACACTTGAAGGTTTCCTCGAGATGTGTTATATAAGAGCCGAGATAGCCCAGTGGTTAGAACGCGTTGCATCTTAACCGGCTGATTGGATTGATCACTGAATCGGATTGCTTTTGCACACGTGTGCTTAATTTTGTGTTTGTAATTTATTTCGTGCTTGTCAGTGAAAGAAAACATCGTTAGTAAACCTTCATGTGTCCAATTCCGATCACATGCCACCAACACGTATTGGAGCAGCGTAGTGTAATTAGGTCGAAAATCTTCACCACAAAGGGGATACATAGCCCTTTTACAGACAGTTACTTTATTTTTTTACTTTATGTTACATTGCAGTTGAGTACGAGATTAATTAATAAAAAATATATTATCTAATAATATAATATTATAAAATATATTTGAGAAGTACTCAGCGTCTGACTTATTTGTATAAAAAAGAGACTTGAATATTTATTTAAATAATACAATAAGGATGAACGATTCATTGATTTCAGCGCAAACACAGGCACTTGTACGAAATGAGAAACGGGAGTCTCAGCGCTGTCAACTTCCAACAGCTATTGAGAATTTATTTAAAAAAAAGAACAAGAGGACCTTGAGGTGCACATGATACGCCTTAATAAGCTACTTACTACATTAACGAGACAAGGTCCGTATTTTTTTTTAATAAAATACTCGTGGTCATTCTGCATGCGAAAGTAACAGACAGCTGTTATCTCAAATATTATAAATATTGGACAACATCACATACATAACTCTGATCCTAATGTAAGTAGCTAAAGCACTCGTGTTATGAAAAATCAGAAGTAACGACGGTACCACAAACACCCAGACCCAAAACAACATAGAAAACTAATGAAATTTTTCTACATCGGACTCGGCTGGGAATCGAACCCGGGACCTAGGAGTGGCGTACCTATAAAAACCGGTGTACAAACTCGACCACGGAGGTCGTCTTCACGCTTAAACCGCTGAACCGATACAGATGAATTTTGACATGGAGATAGTTTGAGCTCCGGGGAAGGACTTGAATGAATGGAATGGAATGGAATGAAACTTCAATTATTAATAACCGATTACGGTTCAAATATCGATTCGCATATCACTTTAAGCCTCGTTGATTTTGAAATGTACGGTTTTTTTTATTGTTAATATGTTTTCATTCTTAAGAGGCTTTTAAACTGTAACGTCTATAATGTGGGAGAGATAAATTATTTATTAAATGTATGTCTGCTTGTACTATGTACTTATTTGCTATATATTACTATAATAGTAACACCAATATGTTTATTTAAGTAACGAAACTATAGGTTCTTATTGATATCAAATTTTAATTTTATTTATTAATTTTCTGTAATTATACAATCACTCATTAAAATTATGATTTTTCGACGTTTGAATATCCGTTTCCGTTATCCAATTTCATCAATCAAATGATTTCCATAACGTTAAGCGTATTAATTTAATTTATATTTGATTTTACACAGCATTATTGTTAAACAATATGATTTTATGTTTAATACGTCTTACCTTTATTTGTTTTTTGAATTTACTGAAATAACTTAATAAATAAACAAAATTATGCACCGACTCTCTCACGGTTTGATGTATTAAATTAATACCTTATAAGTGGACTTTTATCATATAAGGCCGGATTAGTTTGAACTAAAAGCAGTGATATTGTTCGCGTTATTTTGGCTTGCGCCGATCCGTGACCGATTTTGAGCAAAATTAATAATCCAAACCGAAATGTACGCAGGCTACAAACTAAATACATATATGAATTACTTAATTTTGGTATGAACAATGAAGCTTTAGTAATACGAAGCTGAGGCCCCGAGCGGTGCTGCCGGCTACGAGGCCCCTTCCCGCTTTATCAATAGTTTATATTTTTGCCTAAGGCCCCTCACCAACAAAGCTCGAAGACGCTTTGTTGATGAGAGGCCTTAGCAATCTTGATCTATTTAAAATACCGTCTCATATCGATGATAAATAAAGTATCAAAATATTTATTTTCACTATAAAAAAGAATAAAAGCAATAAATTCAATATTTTAACAATAACAAGCACCATCCCAATAGACATAAATCACAAGCAATATTAGTTTGTATAGATTTGTAGTCGAACTGAATGAATGAATGAATTTCAACGCTAATTGGCATAAATTCCGCTATGAATGACTTAATGAAGGTATTACAGGCTTATTGAACTTCTAGGTAATTCCAGTAGGGAATAATAGATCTAATAAAATTGATATCTTCGTATGTATAGGTTTAATATATTAATATATTAATTCTTTCTCAAATTACTTTAAATTTGATAAAATTAAGCGTGTTTGAATAAAACATTCAAATAGCAAAACGACAATTTTTATCAAAGGTAAAATTAATCTTTATGAGTTTTGTATTTGAGAATCAATTCTCGAACACATGACAACAAGTCTTTTTTGTTCTCATGAAAAGTTGTATTATTGCAATTATTATTTTATTTGCCGCGGAGGGCGATGTGTCCAGCAACTCGCATTGGGCTGGCGCGGTGGAATAACTACCAAACTTTCTCCTCAATTTTAGTCCCAGCAGATGAGATATTAACGACTACCACTGCACTTTTTTAATTAATTAAATAATATGTTTATATTTATTTTCACAAAGCAAGAAACATATTATTATTATTTTTTATTTCCATTTAATAATATACATTACTATATACTATGTACTAGTATAGCAGTATAGTATTGTTGTGTTCCGGTTTGAAGGGTGAGTGAGCCAGTGCAACTACAGGCACGTAACATCTTAATTCCCAAGGTTTCAGGCTTAATATCTCATACAGCGCCTACGTGGCGCACTAACCATCCAGTGGCGA
The DNA here is from genome assembly GCF_905147765.1 of Vanessa atalanta. NCBI lineage: Eukaryota > Metazoa > Arthropoda > Insecta > Lepidoptera > Nymphalidae > Vanessa > Vanessa atalanta. The sequence goes on along the minus strand of NC_061902.1, from coordinate 4,349,944 downwards.
ATTTGTCCACCTACGTCTTACATAAAGAAAAGGAATCTACAATATATACATACACATACATGTATGTAAAACAGAATTAATATAGGACCCTCGATCGATTTCGTTCAACTCTCCAACGATCGTGGTGAATAGTTTTGGTATTCGCTCTAGCAGTACGACATGACGACATTATTGCATCTAAAACTTCATTCATCTAATAAATCTTATTCCTCTCAAACTGTCTGTCAATATATCTTGTTTATTAATATCCTTTGTGTAAGTCGCCGTAGTATTGAATATGTCTTTTGTGATGAAACATTTAGACAAATATATGGATTTGACAAGTTCGACTGCATTTTAGAAGTAAGATACTTTGTGTATTTGTGGAGAATGCATTTTTAACTATTTTCGGATTGGATGATCAGAATATAATTAAGATCTTTAATTGTTTTCCTCTAATATTCTTCTTTGTTAAATAATTTTTAAGTAATTAATATTTACTGACGGAGTTATCGGTCGATGCAACAAAAAAAAAAATTTCTTACAAAAAGTTCTAATGATAAAACACTATTGAGCATGTTATAAGCTGCTACTGTTGAGCTAAGCCATATATCAGTGAAATTAGACACATGACACACAGACACATCTTTTCCTTCATTACTGAGCACAAGACGAATTATAAACACATATTAAGATTATAAAAATTCAATCGTTTATGTGTGAATTTGAACCCACAACCATCGGTTAAGATGCAAGAGATTCATTCACTGGGACATTTCGGCTTTATTACAATATTCACTAATGATAAATTGACAGCTTATGAAATGATAAGGAAATTCAGGTTTACCAATCTGAATAGATACTGAACGCTCATTGGTCGCCTTTGTTTCATCGGCTGCCAACGTCCAATTAAATTCAGTTCGGTTCGAAGGGTGAGTGAGCCAGTGAAACTACTACAGGGAACAGAACATTTTAACTCCCAAGGTTGGTGGCGCATTGGTGTAATGTATGGAATGGTTATTATTTCTTATAGCGTCAATGTCTAAGGGCGGTGGTGACCACTTACTATTATATGGGCGAGATGTTGTAACATCAAGGATTGTGAGCTAAGTCCGGCAATCACTTTCGAACTTAAATATGCTTTATTTACTTCCCTAATATATCTGGTGCTCGGCGATGTATCTTGCATGTATTGGAAAATCTGCGACATCCGTATTCACCAACGAGTATGAGTTTGAATCCGTATATCGCAATGAGCTCCAAACCTACTTCTGAAATGTAAAGCCTTTAGCCGTTACATTACGTTTATAACTATAATAAAGTAATATGATGTACATATAAAATGTCCCATAGGAGAAATAATGAAACTGACTAGCATTCTACTGTGATTGTTTTTTAGAATTCGGTCATAAGTTCCAGAGTTTACCCCCTGCATACAAACAAACAAAACTGTTCCTCTTTACAATATTAGTATAGATAACTTATTTCATAAAGTCATGTTTAAACTCGTATATTATCCGTCCGAGCGATGTCCGAGAACTTTAGCATTAACTAGATTCAGATATGTAGCAAAACAAAAGATACCTAACCTAACCAGAACTATATTTAGAACTGCAGGAAACGAAACCTACACAGTCTAGAATACTGAACTTTTGAAATATTAGTTTGCATATAACTTAAGCATCCGCTTAATAATTATTTTTAGAAGTTTTAACTTTAACAGAGGAAATTTTAGAGATATGAATTTAACATTTGACATTTGACACTGGAATTTCGTGTGTTCATTTTATTGTTTATGTCATTCTAAATTTAAATAAACCCGAATGAGTGTGATGAAAATTGTCACAGATGTCTTTATTCATTACTAGCATCCGGTTCCGCACATTTAAAATCTGTATACTATTATTATATTCTATTTATATTCTTACAGTTCCATCCTACGTATAAACCTTTGTATCGTAATATATACTTAATTGTTAACGTTCGACATTACAAATCGTCACGATGACATGATATAATAATGATTAATTACGGCACGTATTTTGATGACATCTTGAACAATCATCATAACTATTCAACCAATTTTATTACATTCTCAAACCTTTCTCATCAATTGGTCAAAACTGTATGAAAATTCGTTCGATGGTTTAGGGCTTATAACGATCAGACAGACAGGCAAACACAAAGATAGACAGTGGTGTTTGTGATATAATACGGTATAAACGTTGTCTTGAAATGACGTCAGACCCAAAGTAAAACTTGGTCATATAAAATATGATGTCTTATATTGAGATATTGGAAAACAAACTAAAAAAAATACCGGGTAAAACGCGCTTTACCCAGCAAAATACTCTTATAATTATATCTACATCACATGAATTTGTTAATTACTTAAAGCAAAACTTAAAAAAAGCCACTTTTATTATTTAAGACACTAAAACTAAACATATTATTTTGATTTTGATTTAATCGAAATAAAAATACTACAACGTGTTTAAATAATTGCATTAGTCTAAATAAAATTAAATTCATAGAAAATAAATAAAGCTGTAATTTGTAAGGATATTCCGTTAACTATGGAATAGTTACAACATGAAACTTCAAAGCGTTCAGCTTTTATTCTTTTAGTGGAAACTTCTAAAAGAAATCTAAGACAGTTCATGTTTCCGAACGTTAACTCCTTTATACTTTATAAATAAGGTTCTGAAATATTCCGTGTAATATTCTAGGCAGGAACAAAAAATGCATTTTATTATGTATGAATATTTTTCACAAAGTTTTTTTTTCGTATAATATTTATATTAAAAATTAATATCAATATAATCCGAATACAGATCTGATTAAAAAACAAAAAATATAAATAAATTTAATCGAACTTATTTTAAGAATGGCGTAAATTTTTTTATTTTTATTAACTATAAATAATATATTTATCGGACACTAAGCTTGTATTTGACCTAACAAAGTCTTGTAAAATTAGTTCTTAAAATATTCATGACATTAGTTTCCAGTTCCATAAGAAACGACCACCCCACGTATCGGAGACAGATCAGGCACAAGATCAACGGGTTCACGGATTCGGTGCGGATGAGTAGTGTTGTCAACTTCCCATATCCGTTTTCTTACTAAGAATCAACAAATACAATAATATTTATTATTAACCCCGTCAGTGATTTGAATCACACATGTACAAATCGAATTATTGGTGCGTGTATGAGTTTATTCTGTGGATGTATGTGAGGACAGTAGAGTCGCAGTCTACGGAATTTAAGGCTTAGTGATTTGTTCAAGATTTTATCTCCAAATTTAAATTTGGAATAACTTTAAAGTTTCTTTAGGGTTTTTTTTAGTTGCACTAGCTCACTCACCTTTCAAACCGGAACATAACAATACTGAGTACTGTTGTTTGGCGGTAAAATATCTGATATGAGTGGGTGAACCTACCTTGGGCTTGCACAAAGCCCTACCACCAAGTACTTTGTTTATTAATGAGAACCGCATTAAAAACCCAAACGTAGTTTAAAAGATCTAAGCACACAAATGACAAGCTTTGAACACTATGAAGTGATATATTTCAGTATTTATTACAAACTAGCTTCCAATCGAAGCTTCTGCATGTCAAATGATTCGAGGGACCAAGTGTTAAGTATCACACCTTTTTCTGTATCATGACAATGTGTATTCAAATTGTCATGATATTCATTTGAGTAGTTAAGATATGGAATCGAACTAATAAAATATAAACAAATAAACAAACTCATTGTAGTAGTAATATAAGGATAAAGAGTATTCATTCATTCATAAGCCGTCCAGCGCCCGCGATTTCGCTCGCGGCTTAGGAGTCAGTCATCCGATGTTAGGTTTAAAAAATAGCTTACCTTTGGTGTTCAAGCTTGCATATCAAATATCAATAAATTCCGTTCAGTGGTTTACCGTGAAAGAGTAACAGACAGACAGACAAAGTTACTTTCGCATTTATAATATTAATATAGATTTAGTGTTTGATTAAAGTAAAAAGAACCAATTAAACAATTGAAAGGAACTGTCAAATTGCCTCGAAATGGAAGGGCGTTTTAGAGCAGCAGTCGTATATTTATAGGCAAATAAATATCCATCAAATTATTTTATGAATATTATTTTTACTATGAATATGATTACTGGATCTCACCTAGCAATATTTTATGTTAAATTTTCATTATAAAAACACTATTATTGCACTCCTACAACCTCCTCATCGTTAAGAGGATCAATTAAAAAATAGAGTTTATAAAAATACGAGTATTCATTTAATTATTTATTTGCGTACATATTTTCTTTAAGACGCTGCTGTAGATAAGTATTATTATTTTAACGATGTTTTGTTTTGTAACAAACTATAAAATGCTTAGGATTTATTTTTTTTAAATATAAGGAATATCTGTTTGTTAATTTACCTATTACATAATATATTTAAGATGTCTCGCCTTAGCGAAGGACCAAATGGGTGATCACATGGGTAGATTCACAAGTCAAAAGAAGAAGACGTAGATCTGCTGCTAGTTTGAAAGAAATGGTTAAAAGAATATACGGTCCCAACTACATTTAATGAGCCCAATCTATAGAATACTGAGTAACTTTCAAGTAGATTATAATTCTACTAATATATCATTTATCCATCCATATTTTCACATCGCCTCTGTGCTAACTCTGGCAATCAAGGCCGATTTCGGAGCTATTTAAAAAAAATAGATAGATAATAATTACATCACATAAAACAGAGGCATAGCATATCACTAAAAAACCCTAATATTTAAGATAAATCGGACGTGCTCGCTAGGTATACCTTATCACGCACATTGTTCATCTTTTGGAAGAAAAATTATTGCAAACATAAAGGACTATAATAATAAAGCAAGAGCCCATAGTACGCCGGACGAGGGTCCGAACCTTTGGCAGACGCGTTTCATAACGCCTCGAAAATGACTTACTTGGTTGCAATGCATTTTTTATTTAGCGCTCACTCATGACTAGCTTCGACGTAATATATTCGTAACACAAATAAACAAATAATAATAAAATGACTTTTTTCATATTTTTTTTCCCATGCATTTTCAGTCCCACGGACGCACCTTGGACATTGCCACAAGTAAATTACGAACACACGCCGCCCACCTTGGTCGCTTTATATATTTGGCCCTTTAATTCCTTACATACAACGTCATACATATTGTCCTCGGAGCGCTTCGAGGTTGTGTACAGAGTATTTTTCACATGACATACTTGAATTACTTTTTGAAATTATTAAATAATCATTTATCATAACTGTAATAACAATTATAAAAATCGTTATTGTATCTCATTTATTATATTAAAATTCTTAAAATATAATACCAGTTGAAGATCGTTCCAGACTCTTCCATTATCTACAGCGCTCGTTACATTTAAATAGAAACAAGTAAACATTTTGGTAGTTATAAAATACATAGACTAGGTACTTATACAAGATTATTAATATTATAATAATAGTACCTACCTTCCGTCATTTTAAATTGAATGTGAATTTGCTTCCGAAGAAGCACGCTACTTAATCGAACGCTGGTCTATTATTTCGTGCTACTTACCACAATTATGGAGGCAAGGCTGACATATCACTTGTAATTTCATCAATAATAGTTTCGTTAACATAGATAAGGACATATAAATAAATTAAATGTCTAACATTTTTTTCAGAATTTATCAAAAACCTGATCTCGATGTTACGAATAAGTTATCCTGTAAAGTTCAAGTACCTTTAAGATGCCGTTAACCGAAATTTCACTGTAATTATTTCGGATACCGATCGAGATACCAAAAATGAAACCCAGCGGGCTAGCGGCTACGTCACGTTTTGCTCATCGCCCTTGGCTTCCTATATAAAGTGGACCTCGTAAATTATTATTTAGCCGCATTGACTGAAGCTTATGCGAAAATATGATTATTTTATTGGAAGTGGAGTGGTGGGGCGAGGCGCGGGCGCCGAAGGGCGCGGGGCGAGCTGGGTCCGGGGTAAGGGAGGAGGCGCAGAGAGCCCGCGGCGTCGCGGCGCGGTCTAGCCTTCGGCGTCAGGCTGCGACGGTATTAAGGAACACCTAGCTCCGCAGCCCCAAGCGATTTCACCGGAGGCGCTCATCTACAGAACAATCATTTCGAAAATTATTTTGAATCCGCCGTAAGCGGTTCGAGCCAAACTTTGAGTGCTCCTCCCATCGTCTACTTCGCATGTGTGAATGATCCTTGAGGTTACATCTCAGCCTCATAAAATATTTCAATATTGTGCTTGTCATTTTTATAGTTGCTTAATTTAGCTGCGTGGGCGCACTAACCAAAAAAACAAAAGTCGCAACAAAATGACCGTAATCCTCGCTATTTACATATATTCTCATTATATGTAATTTCCGCGTACAGTAACAACTTATAAATTTCCCACTACTGGGCTAATGCCTCCTCTAATTTTAAATAGAGAGTTCGAGGTTTATTCCACCGCGATTTTCCAATGTGGTGAAATGTTCCATTACAATATTTTCTTCTGCACCAAGCACGAGATTAATTATAAAAATAAAATTAAGCACGTGAAAATGTATTGGACTTTGCCTTTGAAGATTCGAACCGATAATCTTCATTTAATATTGACATGTACCCATTTCTATCCAATACTGACTCGGATATTGAACATACAATTAGTAGAATCTCTTCTGAATACATCCAGTAGGTACTATAACTAATATAATTCATCGAGTTTATAGGCCGTATCTGTTATTCGGATGCAAAGCTTATTTGGGAGAGCGTATTGGACGCGATGCTGGATAAAAGCCTGTTACAATGTGCCTTTGATGATGTCCAAATACAAACATAAATTCTCTCTACTTTATGGATGGATTAACAAAATATATAGTATAATAAATTTTATGTATCCATTATTATGAAGCATCAAACAAGGACATCGATCTTGTCTAAACATTTAAAACGTTACAAAAAAACGCTAGAGATTTTTTTTACAATATTTTTTATGCCAATGATCTTATCATCTATACCCAAAAAGACGAAGACGTTTGATTATATTTTTAGCTTATTTTTTTTTTACATTAGCAGCCTGTAAATTTCCCACTGCTGATCTAAGGCCTCCTCTCCTTTTGAGGAGAAGGTGGAATACACATGTTGCACAATTTCGATACATGCAGGTTTCCTCACGATGTTTTTTTCTTTCACGAGATGAATTATAAACACAAATTAAGCACATGAACATTCAGTGGTGCCTGCCTAGGTAAGAACCCGAAATCATCGGTTAAGATTCACGCGTTCTAACCATTGGGCTATATCGACTCCTCGAATTACATTTTTAACTTCAATACAATGTGTGTGAGAGTAATGGCGATCGGAAATAAATCCAATCGAGGATTTGATGTTTTTTTTTTACATCAAACGACATACGAAATACAAACCAGTTTTGATTAAAAAATTGCACCGTCAAAGCAATATAAAATAAAACGTATCTTTATTTTTAACCGCCCTTTCGGCTTTAGGAGATATGTTAGAAAAAGACACAAAATATTTCCATAAAACGCTTTGATAGCTCATACGAGAATGGAATTCATATACTGCACTATTGATTGCATTTTTGTACCAAAAACGAATGCAATCGCAGGCTTTTCAAAAGCCTGTCACCGTTTACATGTAATATGAAAGTTACACGTGAAATTCTATTTAAAAAAAAACCCGAGTGTAGGAGTTAAAACAAAAGACAAACTTTAAAAAGGACTACGTACCGTTCACAAGAACATGAATAGTTTTTTTTCAAAAAAATCATTGTTGAAAAATAAATGTTCATATCATCAGTGCAAACCTGAAATAAGTTTTATTATTATGTTTTGTTTATGAAATTTTAGTAACCAACAAAAAGTTTTGAAATAAGTAACACCGCATCATATTTCTTACTAGTAATATTGTAGAAAAACTATCACTAACTTGAGTACATATGAAGAACTAATTTAAATTAATAAGATTTGGTTTAAATAATTACTAATTGTCGGCTAAGAAGCATATCCGCTGGGCTCAAACATAAAAAGTGTAATTTAAGTGAAAGATATGTATATCATTTTTTTTTAAATATAAATAAATAATGTAAAGATATTGTAAGTCAAAAACTCAATAAATTAAGTATTTTGCGACATCACATATGACCTTCTGTACATGTCTCGCGAGCCGGAGCTGAAAATTCCACTGAACTCCACGCAGTGATGAAATCGTTTGAATTTTTCTAAGATTTACTACAGAGTTTCTTACTAAACTTTACAAATATAGTCATAGCTTCACACTAAGACTATCAGGGTTTAAAAAAATCTTCAGGGTCATTGACCCCATACGATGTTTGCCCTTCAATACAAAAGTTTTATAGACCTATAGATATGTAAACCCTTGTTCTATCCGTGCGACATCAGGTAACTAATGTTATCTGATATCAACAAATCATAATAGTGATTAGCAAAAAATACCTATTAACAATGTTACAGTAGCGAATTATTTAATACACTAGGAGCTACACTAGGAGCTACTGCTAACAAAATAACTAAACTGCCGTGGTGATACATAAGTAAACGAAATCATTATTCTCGATTGTAAATTTATAATTATTTCAATTGTTAATATGTTTTAAGCGTCCTTTGATTGCTATCTACAGGACTACACTTACAATTGTACTCTTGGTGTGTAATTTCCATTTCACACCACTGTCATAATTACTAGAATTCGTTTAACAAAATAAACGGAGCACGATTCTCTGATTGATTTTATTAAGACACAGTTCTTAAATTGATTACAATTTCAATCTGTTTTAAAACAACGAGAACTATAGTTATATTAAGCGCAAGCGTTTTAAGATCAATTGTTAGGTTAGGTCGGATAAGGTTAGTTAAGTATTGTCTACGTAAATCGACTGATTATAAAAACGTTTTTTGAAACAATATGTCAGTGACGCCATTAATTGGAGAAGGTTTTTATGTTATTTATTATGCAGTAATGTAAACAAGCAAAACACGTGACAGGAAATAATTAAGACATTTCCTGTCATAATGCGATCCTTAGATACGTTACAATATTATCTCTAAGTTTGTTTATGATTCGGATTCACGCAAGAGTTACAATCCTCACTGCATAATATTATTATCATAACCCTAACCAGATAAATGCAAAAGTGACTTTGTTTATCAGTTCCTTACGCTTTCACGTCTTAACGATAATCATAAAATTGCATCGTCATTAGTGGTACAGAAAAATATATACCCTAGCCACGGTACCTCACACCTAAAACGATACCACCCCTGTGGAGTGAAACTGCGGGCCCAAGCTTTTAAATTATAACAGCAATACGACATAAATTCATTATTACGTTGCACATTTTTTAGAAAATTGACAAGGCCATCGCAGCTTCGCGAAAATCATAGTGTGTAATGAAGTCGAAATGTTCACGTTTAATCTGCAAAGTTGGAATCTGTGTTTGTTAGAACGACGTCTGTGTAGATGAAATAACTCGAGGTCTGTTAAACGGAAAGTTATTAAAATGTCGAGACCGATTTTCACTCAGACACATTTTGTAACGTTGAAATTAAATAACTTTTCCGGTAGAGGTGTCGCCAATATTACATATTTGGCTACATTTGAACTACAGACACAGGCGACGTAAAGGCCCTAATGAAGATTCCTAGGCTAGTGGTACAATCAGCGTTGTACATAATGGTTAATAATTCTTACGACGCTAATGTCTATGGTCAGTGATTCAATACCAAAAGATCTAATTGGAAAATTGTACGTACATACATAGATACGTTTTTGGAACAAGCTCATAATATATAACTAAAAAATTAAAATGTAACTAACTAAAACGTCAAATTATTCGAAAAATCTTTTTTTTAAGTCTTCTGTATCACCTCAGTTTGGAGAAACAGCAATAAATAATCCATTCTATAACAGCATCTTGTAGTGGCAATGTTTTATTAATAACTAGTTTTTGGCCGCGGCTTTGCTAGCGTCTTAGAGTCGTATGTTTTTGGCATAAATAGGCATATATGATTTCTTGGGGTCGAGATTGTTTCAAACCATATTTAATCACAACCGGTTCAGTGGTCTAGCCGAAAGAGCGTAATAGAGAGACAGAGTTACTTTCGCATTTATAATATTAGTTTAGATATCTGCTGTATTAATATCTGCCCAAAGAGGAGTGTAATCTTTTCAGGGTTCATAAATGTATGTGACTTATTTGTTCATCCATAACCTTTAAATGCCTAAACATATTTGGGTGTATGCCGTATCGGTAGAACCCTCACATCAATGAGCGAGTGACAATGTATATGACAGAGCCAATTAATTTCCAAATTCAAATTAAATCTGTCCGTGGAATGTATTTATCAAAAGAACCGTAGGTGAATAACTTTGACATGTAATTGCATTATTTGATACTGAAAGGCATATTCGATACCTGCGGTACGCATGGTATTCATATCTCCCCTGAATAGCAGCGAGGTATTATTGTTATTTCTATTATATTAACATGAAACGCGGTCTATCGCGGACGCGGTTGTCTGGAACCGTAAATAATTTACCAATACATTTAATTGCGAGCGGTGTAATGTTTATCTCAAATTTAACGTTTATCACCAAATTAAGTATAATGTTTCTATAATGATTTAATCTTAAGGTCGCATATTTATTTGACTTGGTCAATTGGACTTGAAATCACTAAATCAGGCGGAGTGTGAATTTTTCTCTTCTTGTTAAGCTAACTCAAAGGTGCTCGCTGGGCCAGACGTCAGTGTTCTGTTTCATGATGCTGACTTCCATTGTTCTATTTTTGAAATTATCTGTAGTATGGAGCCATTTGCATTTATTCGAGTTGATCAATTGGGCTTAAAATCACTGAATCAGACTGAGTTGACGACTGTGTAAAAGAATATGTGAATTTTTCTCTTCTTGTTAAGCTAACTCAAAGGTGCTCGCTGGGCCAGACGCCGGTGTTCTATTTCATGATGCTGACTTCCATTGTTCTATTTTTGAAATTATTTGTAGTATGGAGTCATTTGCATTTATTCGAATTGATCAATTGGACTTGAAATCACTGAATCAGGCGCAGTTGACAATTGTGTAAAAGAATATGTGCAATTTTCTCTTCTTGTTAAGCTAACTCAAAGGTGCTCGCTGGGCCAGACACCGGTATTCTGTTTCATGATGCTTACTTCCATTGTTCTATTTTTGAAATTATTTGTAGTATTGAAACATTTGCATTATTCGAGTTGATCAATTGGACTTGAAATCACTGAATCAGACGCAGTTGACAATTGTGTAAAAGAATATGTGCAATTTTCTCTTCTTGTTAAGCTAACTCAAAGGTGCTCGCTGGGCCAGACACCGGTATTCTGTTTCATGATGCTTACTTCCATTGTTCTATTTTTGAAATTATTTGTAGTATTGAAACATTTGCATTATTCGAGTTGATCAATTGGACTTGAAATCACTGAATCAGGCGCAGTTGACAATTGTGTAAAAGAATATGTGCAATTTTCTCTTCTTGTTAAGCTAACTCAAAGGTGCTCGCTGGGCCAGATACCGGTATTCTGTTTCATGATGCTTACTTCCATTGTTCTATTTTTGAAATTATTTGTAGTATGGTAACATTTGCTTATGTATTGGTGTGTTGGAAAGGGTGACACGACCAACGTGTCTATTAGACCAAACTTATTATTGAATAGTGTATGCGTTTAACGCGCATCGTTTGCAGGGCATATGTATCGATCGGGCGAAGTCCATAATTAAGTTATATTACGTATTAATTACTAAATTTTTGATTCAAAATAATATCTGGTATCAATTTGTTAGAGAGTTAATGATTGTGTTTAGAATATGTTTAAACCTACTCGGAATACAAGTAAATTATTAGAATTTAAAAATAAAAAATAATATTGAATAAAATATTAAGCTAATTTGTTGATATTTTTTATTTTGGCTACTCAACCCACGCATAGACAATAATATCAAACCTCTTTTCAGAGTAACAGATCAATTTATTTTTCAGGTTTTGATCAACGAACCCCATATGATATATATTCAAAGATACAGGAACCCTTAAGGTACGAACAGTTATTAGCTACAAATCGTACGCTGATGGTGCACGAGTATGTGAGTAATCTTCACGCACGAGCCAACGACAACAGCACAAGTTCTAACGATGCGCGTGCGCAACTTATACGAACGAATCATGAAGTTTTAATATGTTTAAAAAGACAGATAATTAGTTCCCGATTCTCAATGAACGATTCAAAAATCCTACCGAAATCCAAATTAGAGAAAAAGTCCAGAACAGCTTATAATATAAATTCAGTAAAACATTGTTTTTTTTTTTTTAAACAAGGACTTAACTGTCCCGGGTATACATTTTTTTAATTAATCTATACCTATACTATAATAAGCATATCACTCTGTCAGTCTGACTGTATCTTACGTTATCGCAGCTAAACCTCTGCTTGCTTTATAGCAATTGAAGGCAATAATAAATATAATAATATAAGCAATTATACCTAAAACCTACGACCGAAACGCGCAAGAAAAGCCTAAACTAGTATTTAATATACTACAACATTTAATATACACATAACGGATGAATCAAAATTTATTTATGTAATCATTTTGTTTTTTTTTTATAGTCCCTTGCAACGCTTAAAATGATCGCAATGAATCAAATTTCAAGTTTCGGAGTACCAACATAAAAATAAATAATAATAATAATCCTACTTTTATTAAAATATGTATATCGATTATAAAATGTACACAACATTCACAAATTGTGAAGCTGATAAAATGTTTAATAATTAAGAATATTTAAAATTAGGTATGAAATAAGATTGAACTCCAAGGAACGCGTTAGACTTTTCTGGCTAAAACCTAACGACCAAACATTAAACGCGAGCAAAGCCGCGGACGAAAATTAGACAATTATAAATGAGATTATACTTCCAGCTAATCTTGGCTACCTTAAAATATATGTTGGAATACAATATAACGCTATAAGTTAAAAGGCAAGCTAAATAAAATGTAGGCTTCAACATCATTTTTAGTTTTTTAAATCATATTAAGCCGACGCGACGCGTGAAGCCTATCCGATTAGTGCATCGGTAATAGAATCGAATCGCATGAACTGACTAATTAACCACGTACACCCTGACATACGTGTGTTTCATTCGCAACTATTATTTGCATACTACTGCATGTTTAGAATTTTTGGAAATTTTTCATATAAAATATATTATTATTACAATAAATAAAAATTCTTCAAAGCCTTTAAAACGGACGAACTAACATTGTACTATAAATTTTGATATTAAAATTAACGCTTAGCATATGTTGTATGAAAAAATTGAATTATAAATTCATTTTAAACTACATCATGGAAGTGGTTTAGCTCTAGCAATTTTCTATTATATTTTAAGTAATTAAATAACGAGACACCATAAATAAATATAATACTATATAAATATTCTGACTTTATATTCATTAAGTTAATATTATGTCAATTTTACAATCGCATTGCCAAGAAATCAATTTCAAATACCTAATAATGATAAAAGGATGTACAACAAGTGAATATAAGAATACGCAAAATCAAAGTACGTTAAATTCAAATAAAAGTTTCAAATTAATAACGTTACGATTTTTAATACCGAATAAAAAAGATATTAACATTAAAGTAAAATTATAATATTGAAAAATCATAATAAAAAGAGAAATAAAAAATAAATATTCTTACCTAACTGCGACAGGAACTTGAGCACTCGTAAACGCGCGCGAGACCGGAGGCAGCAGACGCAGCCTTCCAGGTCGACACGAGAACGAGATGTGACGTACTCGTACTGACGAATGTAACGCACCGGTAACACTCCCTTAGCGTTACGGAACGACACGCGATTGGTTGGACGTGAGAGCCCGTTGCGCAGATTATAAACTATAATATAATATATATACATAATTATATAATATGATTTCTGGTATCGTTGCAATTCTGAATCCCGGTCTCTATAAATAGTACCTTTATATAACAATGTTAACGCCCATCGCAATAAATCGTTATCAATCAAGCTTTTATTGAAAACTTAATATTTTTGCAAGTTCATGTGAAATTGTCGTTTCATATAAATGAAATCAAAGGATTTTTTTAATGAAAAGATTATTCTTAACTTATATGGATTGCCAATTTTTTCATGTTAATATGTGCCATTTAAATGTTGGTAACGGATATTGAAGAACTTAAAGGAGTTCCTTAACATTTTATTAGATTTGAAAAATGTTACCTTGTTAAAAGATATTCAAAATTCGAAATAATAGAAATCAATTAGAATAAGCTGAGTACGAGATGACGAAAAGATTCCAGTCACATCTCTTGTGTTTTTGTGACTATTTGTTGTGCGAAATTTTTAATGAAAGTTGTGATGGGTGGACTAGAATCTAGATCAATTTACAAGTCTTGATCATTTAACAGCGAGCTTATCCATCTCCATTTGGAATCGCTTACAGCACATCTCGGCAATAATTGTTATGCCAACTATCAAGGTGTCGAGAAGCTATAATGAACAATGTCGGCACATGTCCATCAGTCAAAACCAACTTCCTTTGATACAATTTGCGTTGATACATAATTTGGATTTCTGTATTGTGTTCAAATACGGATTTTTTCAAATGTGTTGTTGTTATTCATAACGTTCATACGTTCTGACCTTGAATTTATACTTCTACTTGCGTTGAAAGCTACTCCTAGAAATTAATCTGCACTTGAGTCCATCATTGTCGATATTCGTCACCAGTCAGCCACTAGGGTTCAAACCCAGGCAGGCACCACTGAAATTTCATGTGCTTAATTTGTGTTTATAATTCATCTCGTGCTCGGCGGTGAAGGAAAACATCGTGAGGAAACCTGCATGTGTCTAATTTCAACGAAATTCTGCCACATGTGTATTCCGCCAACCCGCATTGGAGCAGCGTGGTGGAATATGCTCCAAACCTTCTCCTCAAAGGGAGAGGAGGCCTTTATCCCAGCAGTGGGACATTTACGGGCTGCTAATGCTAAATGCTAATGCAGCCACTAGGGTTATTGTTGAGCATAAAAAAATCCTGGACGAAATCGATAATACTTAAAAATGCAACGAGCGTTTAGTTTTTAGCGTATCTGACTGGACCACGTCTTTATATTGCGTACCGTCGGGTCGCGTTGCGTTCATTCCACGACGGAAGTGATATTCGAAATATAAGCACGATTTTGATTTTTAAGGTAATAGATATTAAAGAAAAATCAAATGTTCAAATATTATTGAAACTGTTTTTTTTTAAATTTCAAATACTTAATATTATACAATCCTAAGCGAAATAGAAGAAATGGAACTTCTCAGTATTTAGTATTAAAGTCATATATTTAATAAATAATGACCTAATATGTAAAATATGTCATATCATAATTTGTTTTATTATACAACGCAAAAACAAAAATTGTTTTTGCTTGCTCATAGCTGATTGAAAATAGTAAACTAGTGTAATTTTATTAAAACTTGTTAATTAAGGCTTGATAAAACAGTGTGCTGAGGATGTATTAAGAACTAAGTATGTATGTATATCGCTGTTTGCTTAAAATGATTACAGGGCTAACATCTTAGCTCCAAGAGTTGGTCATTGGTGTTGATGAGCATGTAAGGAATAGATATAATATTTCTTGTATATTTTCAGTATAAGTGTATTATACCACCTTCGTACGACTACTATTTTATTTCATTCAAAAAAGCAGTGTATTCGCTGTGTTGGCATCTTTATTTTTGTCGTATTATATTATCTAAGGCGATGTTAAGCGTCCGCAGGTTTGACTTTATTAGTAAAACATATTTTTTACGCGTAACGTAACATAACGTCTTAATTTTATTTTATAAACTAAATTATTGAAATAAATTGCACCTTTTCCTCAACAGCCAAAAAAATAATTTATTTTGTCGGTTGTCGTGCTGAGGGATAAATATCCCAATATCCTATACGATATAATAGAACCTGACTAAATAGAGACGGATCGATATTGATATATACATAAAATGATTGTGTTCATGTATATCGAAAATCGAACTATCAGATTTTTATCGTAGTTTATATGGGATAAACTACAAGGTGTCAAACATATTAAAGTAACACTAATACCCAATTAACTCTTAATGCCCTAAAATGTACTGTTCAGTTTTTACTGAACAGTATATTTTAGGGCATAAAGAGTTACATGCCACCTTGCCTTGGTTTTTACCAAGGCAAGGTGGCATGTAACCGATGCATTCGAAATTACTATATACATATATAGTGTTTACTTAAAACGTATTATAGTCCATTGAATAAAGACATTGCACTTCGGAAAAATTAGGGCAAAACTGGATTTTTGAATGAACCTTCCTTTTGTGGTTCTAAACAAAAACCCAAAAGTCCTAATCCATGTGCCGCTAAGAAAGTTATCCAGGGTCAAAGGTCGCAACAAATAGTTTTTCACGATTATCTTGGGAGCGGTCATAATTATGAAAAAAATTATAATTATTAAATATGAAGTACATAAAATTTCCAGTAAAAAAAATTATGTCACTTTTTCTCGGAAATTAAGCGTTTTCGAAAAAAAAATATTTCAAATGTTGTAATATTTATCTTTCTCATGAAACGGCACTCCTTTTTACACCACCTTAAAGGTAGAGTACAATATTTTTTTTTTTTTTAAACTGGTGTCCACACGGCATAATCTACGACTATTTGTGATTAACATTAAAATCTTAGTTTAGTAAAATAATGATAAAGTTCTGGACTATTAGTTAGCTATTTATTTTGTTCTCTTGACCAAGGGAGCGATTTATTTCGCACTCGAATTTTAGTTTTTAATCCAATTTTTTTTAACACAAAACTCATAGTCCTTTATGTTTTGAATGACATCATATTATCTACTGATAAATAGCAACGCTTAGAATTGTTGTGTTCCAGTTTTATGGATGAATGAGCCAATGAAAATACATGCATAAGGTACATGACATCTTAGTTCTAAACTTGGTGGTGCAATAATGGTGTTAGGTGTTGTTAATACTTCTAATAGTTTCGTTGTCTATGTACAATGCCGACTTACCATCGGATACCTCATTTGCCAGCCTGACTATGTATTGATAAAATCGTAATATGACAAAAGTAACCACCTTCCTTATTGAATTGTCAAAGAGAACTCACCCTTTCAATTTTATTAATATTGTTCCAAGGCTCAGAACAATGAACTCATATTTGCAGTATACATTAGGCAATTAATAAAAACGAATCGAAGCATAGTTCCTTTGAGGACCTCGACTCAACCCGTGTGGTGTGAGCTTTAGTAAAAAGTACATTTCCGAATGAACATTAGGTAATATCAATTCACTTAACATCTGACACTACTGTTCCACCACCAAAGCAAATTTAATCAATGTTAAGTAAAAATATGAAAACATTGTATGGATATTTTAGAACTTTCTGAATATTTGAAACCAGTAGAGGCGACATAAGGCTGGTGCATACATGATACAATATTATTATATTGGATTCCTTCAAATAATAAATACAACAGATTCATTATTATTTATCATAAATTAATGTTATTCAGTTATTAAAGGTTATAAGGCTGGTTAAGCTTACCGCGTACACTCGTGGACACAGAGTTTATGAGTGCATACAGCCAGTATAAAAGCTTTACCGCCTTTGTCGATATTCTACCAACCTGCACTAATTTTTAGGGTTCCGTACCCAAAGGGTTAAAACGAGACAATATTAAGACCGCTGTGTATGTATCCGTCTGTCCGTCCGTATGTCTTTCACCAGGCTATCTCAAGAACCGCGGTAGCTAGACAGTTGAAATTTCCACAGAATATTTATTTCTAAAAACAAGATAAAATGAATATTTAAGAAGAGCTATTTTCTGCTCGATAACAATAATAGCAACAGGTAGGCACTTGAAATATTTAGTTTTATTTAACAATTAAATATTTTACAGAAAATTGATGTATATTTAGTGTGTCGCGCTATGCACTTTTTAGGGTTTCGTGCCCGATATGAAATTTGTGTACCTACTGTTGTTTACTTAGTCAATGGTACGGAACCCTCCGTGCGCGAGACCAATTCGCACTTTTTATATCATTAACGTACCAAAACGCAAATTCCACAATATTGTGATGAGTATCATTGTATTCTGTAAAGCATTTCAATGGCGAGAATATAAGTTTCGCTACCGTAAACACTATACAATAAATTTGGACTTTAATATAAATTGATTGACGTTTGATTCGTTTGTATAATATAGTATTTTGTTTTATTATAAAATTATGTTCGTTCAGATGATAAGAATATTAATACAGCCAGATATTTTTGAACACTGGCAACGATTTACGTCTTCGCGTAACGCCATCTAGATTTAGACGGTGTTCTTAAATCAATTCTCAATCAATTTTCGTTCAATAGCTTCAACAGAGATGGAGTTGCGTATTCATACAATCATAGAGCGAAACAATCCTATCAATTGAAGTGATTATCTAATTAAGACTAAATTCGTTTTCATTTTATTACAATGTAAAGATGTCGTTATATGCTTTTAGTTATGTTTTTCGATAATTTTAGTAATTTATAGTTGATGGCTGATTTTATTTGCAAGTATTTCTTTTGTAGCAATTAGCTCAAGTAAGAAAGGGATTATACAAATCATCTTTTGATTTTGTTATCCGTGCTATTTTCTCGCAACCTGAACGAGAAATGAAACGGAAAAGATTTAGATTAGTAATATTAAACAAAAGGCAGATGGAGCGCGCTGAACATTATAGTGACGCAACAAAAGCAAATACAAATTCCCGATAGTGCGAAAAGCGCCATGTCACATCAAGTGAAACATCGAGTTCTATCGTATTTAATTAATTTAATTGTTGTTTAGATTTTGTATTCATTTTATTCGCTTTTGTTGCCTAATTATAATGTTCCGCGCGTTCCATCTGTGTTCTATTTTATTATCTGAGGCAAAATCGGTCAAGGGAAAATTAAAATCAAAGTCGGTCTATTCTAACATTGGCCTTATGGATTAAAATGTTTTAATTAGGTAAATTGAAACTGACATAAAAAGTTTGCCTGGATTTAAAAAAGTTAATATTACTGTGTTGACGAAAAATTCAAACGGTAATATATGACTCTATTGTTATTGAAATATTTACAATACGTCCTGGTACATATTAAGGCACATACACACTCACACATATATATATTTTGTACTCTGTCTGTCGGTGGGTCTGTGGGTCGGTCGCATCTTTCTTACGAGATACGACCGACCCAGTTCGCAGATGACAACGATGTTCGCCTTAAAACTCCCCCCAGATGTCAGCACGAATACCTTGCCCCATCAAGAAAAAACTCGACAAAAAGGATTTATTAACTTTGCGAAGTCGGACCCTTAGCGTCATAAGCCTATCCTTACGTCTTGTGTCATACTCACTGATTCTATCAAAGTGATTAATGTTACTGTGAATATACATAACTATATAACTTAAGTATTACTATTTTGTTTAAAACATCCCGAAGAGAATCTATAACTCCAAAATTATAAATAGATCGGCGCTTTTTTAAAATAAAAACAGGTTCAATATGTTTAGCGTTACCCAAAAGTAATATTCAATATGACATAATACCTACTATGAAAATCCAATAACCAAAATATACTTGACGAGCGGTATCAATATCAATTAGTTATCTAACTTTTCTAATCGCGTATGCTGCGGAGCAGAGACTTCATGTTAGGGACGTTAGATGAGTATTCCACTGAAGTTTATAATCTAATGTTATACCTAAAAATACCGTAGTATTGGTTACTTTCCTTACTGTTTAATGATATACGTATTATAATTTTACATTAGGTAGGGTAAAAACGACAAATATTGTTTTTTTGCATTAAAAACTTAAATTATTTACAGCCTACTCTTGTAATAAATTGTAACAATTTGAGAGTGCTTGAACCCACGACTTCAGGACACAGATCCTTATAGACAGCGACTAGAGCAACGAGACATTTATTTTTGTAACACTTCCCGACGCGCTGTGTTCTTCGCAACTTTATGTTACGAATTTTACTATCTCTACGCGGTTTATATTATATATATAACATACTGTTTACAACTTAATGCATTATTGTTTGGTAGATTACAATCTATCAAAGCGAATTACAGTAAAATTAAAAAAAAATCAAAGATTTAAAACTGTCGAATTGTATAGCCTATTCCAATGGATGTAGGAAAAAAGATAAACAAACCTTTGATTTACGTATTTCATGCGATTTGCTAATATTTCAGCTATATGCACTACTAAGAGTTTATGATTAACAATATATATTTATAATACAACACAATTACAATTTACGACTTATTTCCACTTTAATTTTACTTCCCAAATTTCGATAATAATTTGTCGACGTTCAAAACGCCATTTTTACGCAAATCCATAGTGAATATCAAAGATTAACCAAGCTCTCGACCAATGATAGCGCGTCAATTTACTGTCAAAAATATGTTGTTTATTTGGATTTTCTCCCCTTATGTTTGGAATAGAATATAGATATTTTATTATAAGTTGAAGTAATTAGTACCATTAGTATTCAAGTAGAAGATTTAGACATACGTCACGAAAGCCGCCCTCAGTTCAATTGAAAAAAAAAAACTATTTTTTTTTTGTGATCATTTTTGATTTTGTGGTATATAAATCTAAAATCTTATTGGTTTTATTAATTAATATTTATTTATTATTTATTATATAATAGTTAAAAAAATATATTATAATTCTAATCATTGATTATGTTTTATTTATATTTTTATGTATCGTGCAATGTGATAGTGCATGGTGAGACTACCTGTTAATAGTAGAACATGGGCCAAGATAATTTTGAAACGTATTTTTTTATTTTGATTGTATCTACTGTTGGTTTTCCTATTGAAAATAAAATAAAATAAAGTACCATCTGATACCAAAGCACAGCGCGCGTTTCGTCGTTCCCTGTTACGACACCATGTAACACACTTCCGGCCCTTCTTACGAAATCAATCCCAAAGATTGCTGAAAAACGAAACGAAAGAGTTTACACGTCAATAATTGCATATATACATAATATGTTTAATTATTACGACTTTACATAAATCTTTTGTTTAGGGTGTGAAACAATGTTGTGTCGATTTATCTTCAATTTCAAATCAATGATGACAGATCAGACAGAGAGATGTGAGTACTTAATTAAACAGCGACGCATAATGTTTGTAAGTAATCCCGTTCGAGAATTGCAGAATCATAATTAAATATTTACCGAATACCGAAACAATCACGAGTCAAAAGTCAAGATTTTAATGTATGTTATCACTCACACACATTAGTTGAGTGATATTGTTCTATACGATTATTACCAAGAAATCAAACAACTATAATTTATGTTACTATTTAACTAGACATTTGAATTATAAATTCATCGAATATGATTTTTTTTTATGTGTAACTTCTCATGGAAATCATAATTTAATTTAGGTTTAATGAAAATATATTTTATTTATAGTATTATGATATATTTATTTAAATATGCAACGATGTACGGTGTGAAAATACAAACCAGTTACATGGACAAGTACTAGTTCTGGTTTGATGTTTTATGACGTCACCAGAATCCAATATGGCGGGCAATAGCCTGAAGGGAACGTTTAAGCTCTTTGAAAGCAATTGAAATCGTGCCCTTATTAAAGTATCAGATAAATATAATTGTACATAACAGTAGTACAAACACGTAACTCACCGCAGAAAACAAACAAAACAAAAAGCGATACAAGATAGCGTCATAAAATAGGCTTAAACCAAGTTTGCAACATTTCACGAATGAGCTATATAAAGAGTTCTTACAGAATACAGCAGATATTATTTAATGCTATCGTGATTACGAATGTATACGACAAATAATGTGCCTATTTTTTTCGAAATCTGTTACCTTATTGACTAATCTATGTGTGCTAGAAAGAATAGTTGTCTCAATCATCAAATTAAACTCAGTTCCATTGAATAGTATATTTCTTTGTATAAGTTTTTCAGTTTTAAGGTTGCGTGTGAGTGGGCAAAAGCGAGCATTTTAAGTCCAATGGTCTATTGGGTCCTCGGTTTGCTTATTTGTTTGCCTGCCCTCCAGATTTCAAAATATATCTGTTACACTTTTAATAATACATTTTTTAAATACATATAATATATTGAAGTATGCATTCTTCATTTCATTTTAAGGTTTCAGAAATACAAAAATAAATAAAAATACTTTTTTTAATAATTTGAATTATTTATTTATTGCTTACAAAATAGACAACATATATGTAATTTTTTGAACATAAGACAAGAATGATATGATATAATTCAGTGTGAAATGTATGGCGTGGTAAACTGACAAAGCGCAGCGCAGAGCAGGTTTTCCACAGAACGCAGACATGGTACTTCTGCGTGCATAGATCGAGCACGAAAGAGCATACGACACTGTTCGAATTATTCGCACAATAACATTGCGCCTTATTTCACTTTGATATTCTCTAGTCGTTTGGATTCAATCGAAGATATCATTGCAATGCGTGCATCGCTTTTGATTGATAACAATACTGAAATTGCTCTGCGCTTCGCTTCGGAAAACTTCTACAAGCACGTAGGCGACAACTTATAATAAATCTACAAGATATAATTATATTTAATTGAAGAATTTAATTCGATTTATATCTTAATTAAGTATAATTTATTTTAACTATGAACTTATTATGATTGTGTGTATTAGTGTGGCTTGGTGTGTGTGTGTGTTAAACATTAGCTCCTTGTGTTTTTCCCGTTCCAAACGTTTTTAAAATATTTTATTTTTATGAAATTTTATACCAATAGCTACATTGATATGCAGGTAATGCTATTGATATTTCTAATGTTATTTTTTATTGTAAAATTAAATAAACATATTCTAAATACATATGTACATAATTTATAGTATGAGGTCACTAAGAAAGACTGCAAATTAAGTACTGATTTGTCTAATAACATACATACATAGATATCTTTTTTTTTAATATAAAACGTTTAGAAATAGGAAACGTAACATTTTATAAAACTTAAGTATTCAGTGTTTTATTTATAAATAACTATTTTTTCAATATAGTCTAATTCTTAAAATTAAATTAAGTTAAATTTCTTAAATAGTTTTTATTTCATTAAGGCGGACTTTCACGTTTATCCATCGACGTTAATCAAACTGTAAAAAAAAAAAATAGATATAGATATTATAAAACGAAACGACAAAAAATGACGCCATCATTACGGTTATATATTTGACTTCGCTTATAGAACACGTGGATCATAAACGAATATCGCAGGTTCATATCTGGGCAAGCAACGAGTTGTGGTGCTTTAAGGTTAAAACTTTAAACTACGTTTTCCATTTTGACGCTTGTGCGTTTTTATTTTTTTATGGCACCGGTAGGCCAATAGAGTTTAATGAACGTTTGACTGATTATATTTAAAACTTTATACTCACATAACAGCATTCGACTCCGAGATGCCTTTGCAAGGGGCACAGCGAGCTTTTCATTTGCATCCTGTTCCCGGGCAGGCAGTCCTTAATATGAACACATATGCCACCTTGTCTCACGCAGGCTTCCTCCAGCGCGATGATGCTTACTGCTGTCCAAACAGAACTTTATATTATAATCTATTTTTAAATATTTTATTACTAGCTAGAAGAGGCAGACGTCGTCCTGTCTGTTCAACATGGTTGTGGATAAAGTTGATTAGGTGCAACGCCATCTAGTGACGAATTAAATAAAAATGAATAGAATCATTTAAAAATACAAATATGAGCCAACTTTCATGATGATTGTTCGACCAATATCTTCATTTTTATAATATAGGTATTTGGACAAACAAAAGGACTAGCTGATGAAAAGTGGGCACCAACGTCCACAGACGTTGACGACATAAGAAATATCAACCAATTCTACGTATGTCCCTTGTAACCGTAGTCACCCCTCTTGTATTCCGATATCTGAGTGAGCCTTATATACGATTTTTCTTAAAGCGCCAATATCTATGGGCGTTTGTGACCATTCAACATCAGGTGGCCCTACACCTGAAACCTACAGCCTAGGTGTAACCTACAGCAGAAAAAAAGTCTTACTTACAGAAAGGGAAGAAAACTCTATCTGTCTAATCTAAAACAATAGCATTCGAAAATAGCACACAATGTAATAGCGAAGTCTACCTCAGACACGTCCAGAATAATTTCGTCTATCATTTGCATAAACGCACGCCACTCAATTTTACATGCCTATGTTATGCGTTTGACATTTGATTAACGTTTGAATTAACAATATAGTTGAATAAGCTAATTAAATTTTATATTAAGAGCTAAGATCATAAGACGTAAATCTTACACGACATTCGCGTGGTCAAAACACGCTAGCATCACTGTGAGCTGTGAACAAATCAATTCATTTGTGAATATATACGGTAACCTCGAATGATAATTTGTTATAAATTTTTAAAGAACACACTGAATAATCATCTTATACCTCGTCATAAAACACTCTACCTATGTACTATATAGGCTAAACACTTTAATAAAAGATTCCCTGGCCACATTTACATTGCCATTTAATCAGACAAGCGCATATATTTAAATATATCTGGTTTAAAATTAATAATCAAGGCTATTATGTTCTATATGAGATTTTGGTGGCGTAGTAGTTAAAAATTTTAGTATTCTTTCATTAAGATACTGTTGATATAATAAATATTTAAATACGTTTTACTCTCCTTTCAACGGAATCCTTTTTAGAAGCTGCGTTACTTTACTTTATACAATTAAAATTTATCATATATTTTCGATGTCCAATAACGTGACTTTTCATTTTAGTCAGATAAATTAATAATGTTGTACTGAATTTCAATATTTGCGTAAAACAATACTTCTGATAAAGGTAAGTTTACTCATGTGAAAATACAAGCGACTCTTTGATATATTCGATGCAATTGTCCACGGTAAAAACACCCCTCGAATTGCAATTTCATCAAAATTACCTACGTTTAATATAAACTTTTCTATAGCCGCCGGAGTTGTGTAAAATGAAACCTTAATTAAAATTGGTACTCGGAAACAGATTCAATAAGAGTTACATGTAAAAATCAAAAGCGGTGAACGGTCTACATTTTATGCTGTGAATTAATAACGTCGCTTTCAACGTTTCACATGAAATACGTTTTGATATGATAAATGACTGATATCAAGTTATTCTAGTAAATTAATATTGAAACTAAAAAAAACAAAAGTTATTTCCGCCATCCTCGTTATTATTTATTTATAATAATGCGTTATATAACATATAATTATTATATATTTTTAAAATAGTACCTACACGTACTATTTTACGTATTAGTTGACATTGAGCTCCCAGTACAAAACAACACGCAGTATTCGATGCGCGATGGCATTGAGCGAAAATCTTACGATCTTACGATTGAGCGAAGACTTCGAATTAGGTCACATTATAAATAACTCAGACTTATATACGATTAATATGGAGTTCTTTCCGCTAATATTACAATATTATTACGTGTGTAACGTTAGTTACAACGCAAAGCCATACAAACTAAAATAATAACTATATGGAAAGGGCTCGGTGATATCACGATTATATTCATCGTGATATCACCGAGATGGCCCAGTGGTTAGAACGCGTGCATCTTAACCGATGATTTCGGGTTCAAACCCAGACAAGCACCACTGAATTTTCATGTGCTTAATTTGTGTTCAGTCATCTCGTGCTTGGCGGTGAAGGAAAACATCGTAAGGAAACCTGCATGTATCTAATTTCAAATTCTGCCACATGTGTGTTCCACCAACCCGCATTGGAGCAGCGTGGCGGAATATGCTTCAAGCCTTCTCCTCAGAGGGAGAGGAGGCCTTAGCCCAGCAGTAAGAAATTTACAGGCTGCTAATGTAAATATATAGAAAAAATATTTAAATTATATGCAATTTTGTTCCAACGTTTAATAAATCGACCAACTTTGAAAAGGCTACCATACAAAATAACTAGCCCTCGTATAATACCGCAATACAACTCATAATTAAATAAAACTATACAAGTTCGATATTTCATATTGAATAAAATTCAAAAGAAACTAAGACCTGCCCTAATTACAGTATATTTTCATTACTATTTACAAAAGACAGAAGGTTTTTATATAATAATTTATGGAATTATAATACATTTTAAAACGCACAGATGTTGTAATCTTAAGTACGTAAATATTGTTTGACAAACGGATATCACATTGCTGTTACAAAATTACTTCCCAATTATAAAAAAAAAAAATATCATTAATATCATTCAGATAACGTTTTCAATTCAATCATGTAACTTTGATTATTATTATAACACTATCTGTTACGACTAAATACATAAACATATGAATATAATAGAAAAAATAACAATTGACGGCGTTAAGCATATTTAACTAGAAAAAAATTAATGACGTAGTTAGAATCAAAACAAAAATTGTTATCGAACAAGTTATCATTCACACTTCTATGTATATATAAGGTTTATTTATATATATTAATTATGTATTATATATATAATTGATTTTATATAATCGCTATCGATATTAAATAAAATTAATTATATTTTTAATAAAACAATTAAAAACTAATAACAGCAACTCTATCGTTTAGTGTAACTTTATCTAAACCAAACCACATTAAAATTAATAGTCGTTGATCACTTTTATTTTAATATCATTGTATAATAAACTCGTAGTCACACATAACAGGACCTAAAATATTCAACATATCTTTATAAAAGAATACCATGTTGGTGATCAAATAAAAATGGCTTAACAAAATACCTATACGTTCCGCTTATGTCCGTCTCGAAAAAAATATAGTGTAAAAAAATTTATGTACAATCTTGATCATTTCATATCCAAAGTCCACGTTATAACGTGTACCTTATTATACAAACGGCGTACACTTAAGCTTTTAAATTTCCATTTTAAATTTACGAGAAAACGGTATTAGATAATAGGTAAACTAGATTCTAGGAGCTTATGGTCAAGGTATTAGCATGAAGGGTAAAAAACTCTTAGAAATATTTCCACTAATAATAGTTATTCTCAGGTCGCCTTGCAAATTTTCTAACCGATCCACGTCAACCGTTTTAATGTGCGGCTAACTGCGCAGGAGATATAATTATAGTCTGTCTGTCAAAGGTGTGGACTAAACATACTGGACTCTCTATTCCCACCTTAATAACCCAATTGCATTCCTAATCTGGCTTAAGAGAACCACCGGACCACAAATATTTTGAATGATAATTAAAATTTCCAATTCACAAATTACGTCATACTAAGGGTTACTTGCCAAGGCAGAATAATAAAAAATGTATTACCCTGACTCGGGATTTGAACCCAGTGCCTCGGGTTCTAAACTCTTGTAGGCGAGTCTCTACACTAATAACGGGGTAATTAAATTAAATATTTATACAATTCATTTCCGCTAAAAACAACTGCACGAATTATATTTTTTGACTTTATAAAACAATTAATGCGTTTGTAGGTGAATGATTTTTTTCTCAATCTATTTAATTTGCTTAAGAAAATTTTGTTTAAACCTAGAAAAACCTGTCTCTGTTAGTAGACATGTTAGTTGTTCCAAAGAAACTATTACTAATATTTTATCTACCTATATTTAATATAAATATATACCTACACGAGAGAAGTATGAAAACTTAATTTTTTAAAATTCTAAATTTAAGGAAAAAAATTTTTTTTTTTTTTTTTAAGAAATCCACAGGAAATTTCTTTAATATTTATAAATAAATAAAAACGTAAATAGTGTTTAAAAAAGAGTATTCTTTACCTATGTCGTAATATTTAATTCACAATGCAATCAATGAATATTTACTATCGCTTATCAAAAAAAAAAGAAAGTCTGACAAAAAAAAAAATACCTAATTATATTTAAGAGGTAAAATTTATTTGTTAGGACATCGCTAGCAGATAATGTATTTAATTTACCTTCCACTGGCAACGTAGACCTCGTCTGGAGAGGATTAGCTGCCAACATCGGCACTAACACGCTTAGCACAGCAAAAGCGTACACTGTTTTAGAGATCATTATTATTTTCGACTAACGCGATCGCTGGATGTGTCTAGCTTGAGTTTAAATATCGTCTGACTAAGTCGCTGGGGCCCGCCTTATATATACAGACCTGTTGCCTGTTAGTAAACAACGCACTACTATACGATGGAAATTAGATTTTCTCACAACCATCTCTGAGCATGTACAAAATTAATCTCATTGAGGCCTCATCATTTCTCCGTTCGTCACTTTCTCGAAGCCCTTTGACACCGACCACGTGATAACCGATAACTTCGATAATAAAAATCAATAGGTCATTCATTTAGATTTTATTTTGCCGTCAAATATAAAACACATTAGTTGCGTAACTACTAAATATTAATAATAGTTTATTGATATTTAAAATTAGAACTCTATAAGATTCGTTTGAGAACTGTTAAACTAATTTAACATTTAATTATAAAGTTTCGTTTGGAAAAATAGTATTATTTTTTTTGGCATTTATTTGGTTATTTACCTACCGGACGCAAAGCTAATAATTACTTCGTAATGTGTTTTTCATATACTATAAATAGTACACATCGTATTTATATTAAAGTGAATATTTGGAAACCTATATGAAAATTTAAACGCAATTTTAAAAACAAAAGTATTATAATTGTTATATTATTGATGAAAAAATCATAAATATAACCTAAACGTGCAACAGTCCGATTCTGTATAAATTCACTTCGCATCTCACTTGTTAAATGTGATATGCTATTTTGATACTTGTATCCTATAAATTTTTAAATTACATATTATAGTCAACGTCGCTTTCGCTCAACACATTCTGATTTTAAACGCGTGTTAGCGGCGAGTTTCGAGTATTTCCTCTACTGTTCTTGTATATGTACCTTTATGACATCTCTTTGTGCTTAATAGGAAATAAAGTTATCCTTCAATAGTTGATTTTAATACTGCATAACTTTTTTAGAGCGAAGAGCAAAAAAGAACAGATAAAAAAAATTCTATCATCGTATTATCTCTTTGAACAATAATTTATTTTATAGTACATTGTCATTGTCACATGATCCATTTCGATGGCCTTTGATTAATGTTAAAATTTAACAAAATATTTTGCGATTAATTTATCTTTAACATTTATCACGTGCTGTATATAATATGTTTATTACTTACATTGATAACTGAAAGAAATATATCTATACTATTATACAAAGCGGTAGAGTTTGTTAGTTCGAACATTTCAATCATTTTATTGAGAAAGGTATAATAGTAGACACCCACCTATAGACAAAAGGTTATACTAGTAGCTAGTACTACATCTTAACCCTATAACTTACGGAGGCTGATCGAAGTGACGTTTAACTTGAGTGAAACTGCTAACAGCTCCAATCCAAATCCAATATATTTTATCCAAGTATAACAATACAACTTTTTGAATTATTAATGTTTCAACTCTAACTACATTTCTGAAAGCTGCTTCCAGCGAGAAGAAACGGCAAGAAACTCGCATAGTTGCTCCTCTAAATCCACATTTAAAATGAGGTTGGTATACTCAATTACCGTTCATGTACAACTTTTCGTTGGAAATCAAGCATCTCCATCTAAAATAATATAAAACGAATATACCTAATATAATTTATATTTGTCAAATAATTGTCCCCTTTTGAAGAGAGTTAAGGTTAAGTTAAGCTTGGGGGTTGCTTTTGGATAATATTCTGCCATTATGCACACTGGGGATTTTTCTCTTCACCGCCGAGCACGAAATGAACTACAAAAACAAATTGAGCAATGAAAACTCAGCTTTGCTCAGCCGGGGCTTAAACCCACACTCTTCGGTTGAGATTCACGTGGTCCAACCAGTGGACCTTCTCGATTAAATATGCACTAATTATTTTAGATTAAAATTAAAAATAGCTAGTGAACAAATAATGACCACCGGAGGAGACAAGAATTCTTGCAAAATATCCCAGTTCTTCTCTGAAACTGAACGAAGGGAGGCAATAAGCCGAGATGTTATATCTTGTAAAAATGTTTCCAATTATTACTAAAAATTTCAAATATTTCAACTACAAAAGGCATAAAGATATCATAAAATAGATATTTCCAGAAGAATAATATAACTATTTGGAATTTTCTAATTTTCTGAAATTTGACAGAGATGACTCATTTAAACGTTATTTTAACGGATACAAATTAATCACGACGACATTATATAATATTGACATTTTGTGTGATATTCAGAGATTTTTTTAAACGAAGATTGGCATGTATTGACTTATACAAATAGGTATTTTTAGTAGGCAAAAGGTAGTTTTATTAAAAAAACAGATTTCATCCAATACAGTCATCACGTTTTATTTCATGCAGTTGCACCCCTAATCCCTCTCTCATAATCCTACTGGATGGTTATCAGGCACGACCGGAGAGGATTCAGGCGTAACGTGATTTCAGGCTCGTCTGTTAACACTGCCAGCTTTCAAACTTCAGGCTGTGACGGGTACCTATTTCAAATAATTACCTTGTAAGTTTTTATTGGGCCGATGCATGGTTTGAACACAAGACCTTATATATGCTTTGAAGCGACCACTTATATATTATATTAATTGCATAAAAGATTTTGATGCTAGTTTCATAAATGATTCATTGTAATTTTTATTTGTGTAGTAGAAAAAATATGCGTCTACCATTTGAAGGCGAATCATGTGGAATTTTTCAATCATAATTTTAACAAGAGACGGTACTTGTATATAATATAACTTATAACTATGTACAATTAGAGGGTACATGAAACGATATTTCCCCGTGGATTGAAGTTAAAGGTCACAGGTATAAGGTCCAGCACTCAAACATATTAAAAAAACACAATATCAACATTTAACTAACGTCTTCAAAAAAGTCAATAAATATTTCAATTTCATTGTTTCATATTTTTGTAAATATTTTTAACAATAAAATATATCAATCACATTTTAAAACAACGTCAAGTAATCACATATTGATTGACGCTGTATTTCTCAGATTCGCTCTTGACCTTGCAACGATTGTTTACCGTCGAGATTGAAGTGACCCAAAGACCTCCCCAATCAAATGACCCACAATTTACTGATATATGGAACATTCGATTATATACTTTATTCAATTAATATAAGCATTATTATCAAATGCAAATATGTCAAGCTACGGTTTAGTTTGACAAATGTTATGCGATGGAACATACTGGAGGTACAATCGTCATTCCAGGAACATCGATTCGAACACAAGAGCGTCTTCTTTCAATTCCAAGTATTATAATAGTGTATGTATTGTCATTATCGTACATGTTCACTGGCAAATATATATATATTTTTATGTTCATATTATTTAACTACCGACTCAGACGTCTTAAATGTGAATGAATCGTTTACCCCCCAGATGTTTTTGTAAATAAAGATTTTATTTATCCACAACATTGCAATACGACCAAAGGATATTCGCTGTTATTGGAAAAGTCTTGCGTCCAATCTTTTTTCTTTGCGTTGAGTTTTGATAATGCTGAGCTTCCATACCTGTTTAAGTTTTGCAAGAGATTACATAAATTACACAGCCCGACGTCAGAAAAAAATAAATAAACAACATCAATTATGTTATAAAACTACAACCTATAATTGAATATATATATATTTATATCCCAATTTAGTGTCAGATTAACTAGACCTATTAACGGAGCTAGGACAGTTGTTTTAGAGGCGGCAAATTGAAAACCGAATCGTTTTCTTTTTTAATTACTTTTGTAACAACTCGCGAACCAACATCAAACAAATATTTTTGACATAGAATATGCCTGTGAAAGGGCTTTCAGATTTGTGACAAAAATTAGTCTGCTGAGTTTTTTTTTTTTTGGTAAAACTCGCTTTTATTTCATCGAACAGATAGATGAAATATTATATGTAGGGACATTTATTTCCGTAACAATTCTTAGAAAATGATATATACAGATATTTTTAGCATGAATGTAAATTGTGTGAATGACATAACAAAATGCATATAAAGGTTTGGATACTAAAACAAAACCTTACCATAGTTATAACCGATGATAGCGAATATTCATCAACGTGAGCTCGTATCAAATATAAAGGCTTAGGAGCCGAGCGTGCCACCATTGCATGACACAGCTTCAAAATACAACACAGTAAAAGGTGTTGTACAATTTTCAGATGTTGACCTCCTGAACTGATGATCAGAATTCTTATGAAAATGAAGGAAATCGATGATGCAGACACCCAGTAGCATTTAGAACGTATAAAGAATATACATATATGTAATATATTGTAAATTAGCGGCTCTTTCTGTATCAGCCTACGTTCCTAATTCCATGATGCATTGTTCTGCTAAAGTCCAATTATAGATTATTTGTTTACGGAAATTTAAATCTGCTTGCGCAGAGTCAAATTGGATCAAATGGGCGTGTATGCAACAGGAGCCATGATCAAATCACTAGAGAGCGTGATTTTCAACCTTTGAACAAAGATTACGCCCTATAACAATGCCGTACCCTGGATTTGTCTATGGATTTATTTATTTAGGATGATTTTGACCATTAACCCCATGACCAACATGATCAAATCTTTTAGTTTTTCATATAATATAGGTAGGCGATTGGTAAATAGGTCAGTCACCTGGTCTCCAATGACCAAAAACATTGGTACTGCAAGAAATATTTATCATTGCTCATTTCACCAATGCGCCACCGACCTTAAAAACGAAGATATAATGCGTCTATTGTACCTGTAAAGTTACACTGGCTAAGCTTCAAACAGGAATACAACAATACTAAGCAGTTATGTTTGCCGGTAGAATATGTGATGAGTGCGTGGTGCCTACCCAGGCGGACTTACACAAAGTCCTACCACTATACTATACTAGGGTATACTATATATAGTATACTTTTAATTATGAAAGGCTAGCTTACCATACCATTATGCTTGCCAGCTCCTAGCAATGGAAATGTTATTTTTTTTTTTTTAATGAATGAATGTACAATTTTAATTGGGCTATAAATCTTGTTACCTTTCGTTGTCTGTAGATCGTTATTCTGGTGTTACTTTTATTATTTAAAGGCCCAATGGTTAGGTAGGTAGAACACTAAAATAGATCTCATACACGGTGATGAGAAGAAAACATTGCAAGGAAACTTATGTTACATGAGAATTTATGTATATACAAGTCTGCATTTGAGTAGCCTTGTAGAATAAGCAAAAAATCATCTTTATAGGATAGATATACATGGCGTAGCAGTGTGATATTTAAAGGATCATATTAAGAATGATTTTTAATAACAAGTACATAATATATTATTTTTGAAGAACGACGCAACTATATTTATATTTAGTGATAATAGAACATAGGAAAACACATACCATGATCATCACAAATTCAATCCCAATAATTAGAACAGTATCAGTTTGGTTGATACAATGATGACATATACTCAAAAATATGGTAAAAATTGAACTTTACAATCTAGGCGTACCTAAGACTTGTTTGCATAAATATGGCGCTTTTCTCCTGTTACAATAATGCAACGGGCACAACTACCCAGAGAATGTAGACAGACCGCTCTCGAATATAATGTAAGATGATTTAGACCTGAGACTGCAATTTCCTTCTCGTTAACATTAGACGTTATATATTTTTCCTTTATTTAGTATTCCTTCTTTCTTGGTATAATATCCAATTTCAGCCAGGACCTTAGCTGTCGTCATTTATAAATAATAAGATTATAAAAAAATCATTTGCCTATCGTAACGTCAACGTGTGAATTAATAAAATATAAAGAAAAGTATGATTCGTAAAAAATCTACAGAAATACAATGATGAATATATTTACTATGCCCTGTACAAGTTAGCGTGATCTTTTTGACAGACGAGCTAGTGATGTGAAACAGAAAATAATTAGTAGTCCATAAAATGACGTTTTAAAATACTTGACTAACTGTTTCGAGATGGTGTGGGTGTATTAATGTGTGAAATTCTTTATTGCACCATACATATAAAACATTGGGTAGATAAGCGACGGTGTATCAATATTCAAGTACCTATTTAATAT
This sequence comes from Vanessa atalanta, assembly GCF_905147765.1. Lineage (NCBI taxonomy): Eukaryota > Metazoa > Arthropoda > Insecta > Lepidoptera > Nymphalidae > Vanessa > Vanessa atalanta. The sequence goes on along the minus strand of NC_061902.1, from coordinate 4,315,649 downwards.
TACAGGGTTATTTTTGGATCTCCCGACAAATTTAAATATGTGGTTCAGACTATGACAGTAAACAACTTTCCCAAAGAAACATGGGTCGAAAAGTGAAAAAAAAAATCCATACGAAAACTTTTTTTTTCTAAAAAGAGTTATACCACCTAAAGAAACCTCAACCAAAAGGTAACAATAACTTAAGAATGATCTTTAATAATGATTTTTTGTAATCGATATTTGTAACAGTTACTGCCTGTTATTCGTGTCCCATGTTCAAGCGTCTATTATTTTCAGTGTTCCTATTTAAATTTTACCTTAAAGCAATAGAAAGTCTTAAAAATTTCGGATAACGCTTGAATCTTTAGAGAATTTTGTGTTATATATAATTTTTTTATTTTTTTAACAATTTTTGAAATTATTAAATTAAGAAAATAATATATTCGTCTATAAAAAAAATAATAATATAAAAAATTTACATCTGTCAAAAAGATAAAACTAACTTGTACCTACAGGGCTATAAATATGGTCATTTTTGCCTTCGGAAATAATGATGGTTACTATGGGAGATAATAAATCTGACAAATAGGTCTAACGAAAATGGCGCTAATGAAGTCAAGCTTTAAAACATTTTATCTTTTACTGTAATTCGACACTTGAAATTTGTAAGATATGCGAAATTGCAACATGTTATTAGGGCCACTTAGTAAGGTCTTGGTCTCACGGACTAAATTGGGGAGTTAGGTCGGATCTAATATTAAAAAGATTAGAGAACCCTGGACTTCAAAGATTAAATTTAATTCGATACAGCAAGAGGTGATGTTAACAGTGCTAGAATTATTCTCTGAACCGTATTGTCAACGCGTGCATTCATATATAAATAAATGTTTGTTCATTCTAATAAATAAAGATCTTCTTGTAAAACTCATATCCGTCTAATATAATTTTTTCTACTTCGTATATCTTAATGTCTTTAAACAACATACACATGGATTAATTAAATAAAATAGAGACTAGACTCTAGAGACTCTCTTGACATTTAAAATATATCAACATAAGAAGAGAAAACATATGATAGAAATTCAACAGACTAAATACTTCTTATAATTATAATGTAATGATCCTAATTTATTTCAGAGTACTCATCTTACAGTGGATAGATTTTTAAATAACGAAAATGAGGTTAGCCGTATATTTATTACTTGCCATTAATAAATCTTGCGATATATTTACATATACGTAAAATTAGGGTTAAAGATCACTCTTTGTGTGAATGTGGCCTAGACGAAAGTTCCTTATCCTATATACTGTGTTCTTGCCCCAAACTGCTCCATCCCGTATACAACGTTCTCCCTCCTAAAGTTCCTCGCCCTATTAATTTTGAAGTTTGTGTTCAGTCAAATTTGTAAACTTTTAACATTGAGCGTTATAAAATTAGCTTGTAAATATTTTTGTGATTGATCTTACATGTTGTCCTATAATAATTTATGTTTATCCAATTATTTCTTATTGTGTTGTTTTAGGTTAGGGATTAACAAAGACTACTACTATTATGCTTTCAAAATTAAATTAGGTCTGTAATCTCGACCGTACCGTTCAACCTCCATCGCACGTGACATTGGTGAAATAATCTGTGCCCTCACGGAACAAATAAAAGACAAATAAAAAAAAAATTGAAAAAAAATCACCTTGTTTACTAGGTTGTTTTGAGATATGTCAAATAAAGTCCAGTCTGACGTTGGTTTTAGAAGTTTCTAGACGAAGTGTCTTTAATCAAACAGATGTAAAAATACTTTGTGTGCTAGATGGTGTTGGAAAACAGTGTGATTAAATGTGACACGTTTGTATGCACCAACCCGCATTGGAACAGAGGAGGCGTTTGTCGAGCAGTAGGTTATTTACAGGCCGTTACTCTTTTGACTTGTTTTCTCACGTTGGCCTAGTTAATAAAACACAATCAATGTTAGACATTTATTTAATATTTTTATTTCGTTCCCGCTTCAGTTTACAGAATCCATCTCGTATACAAACATATTTTTAATATATCATCTTTATCAAAACACACATATTTTACTTAAAATCACTAAAGTTAAATTACATAAATAATTTGCTCAGAATAAAACTAAGAAGATTCAGTTTTATAAACCTGGAGGCTTATTGTCGATCACAATCACGTTCACTTTGAACATTTTTATTACGAGAAAGCAGTAACGGTTGAACTTCGTAGGTACTTCATTATAAAGCAATCCATCGGCTTGAACTATCAAACCGAACGAAAGCGATTGTGAACGACAAGTAGCAAGCAATACTACAAGGTACGTTCGCTCGGTAGCGACAATTTACATAAACCACAGATATTTTTAAATATTTAATTTTAAACATCAAGATAAAAGTGAATTACTAGGAATTGTATTCGATTTAATATCCCTTCTTCCATTTTCGTAAACACGACAATAATACCCATACGAATCCAATGTTCTCTATAAAACTAGACAGCCGATCCAGGGATCAATTCTATAATCTATTTATAAATCTATGAATTAAAATTAGTGTTATATGGAGTATGTAAAAAGGTGCACGATATACTTCTACAGAATCGTTTCTCAACCTTTGGACGTCACGAACCTAATCGCATAATCATTGATTTTGTAATAACTTTTATTATTGTATTTATATGATAATAATTAATTTCGAAATAGTAAAATTCAATAAAAGAATGTTTCATAACCCATTGGTTGTTAAAAAGTTTCCGACGCCTGCTAGATAACTAAGACCCCGCTTCAGACGCGACCCCCAGTTTAAGAAACGATGAACTATAGAATAGAAATATAAATTACGCATGTGGTACAATTATCTGAAATTGTAGAAAATGTTTTTAAATTCGATTAAAATGTAAAAGCTATACTTTGAATGAACCCTACTTGGCTAAACTTTTAGTTCCAAACACATACTGATTGGCGGTAAAATGACAGATCCGTGAAATACTTAGATACTGAACAACTACACAAGTTTTTTTTTAACCGTGACATAAACACGAACTTAACATTTTACAGCCAACATTTCAATTCTATGATATAACCGGTAAAATATATCGATTAAATTCAACTACCACTAAGAAAAAAAAACAAAAAGCACATGTACTAAAGAAATTCACATATGCTTTCACAAATAATTATTTATATAATATTAATTACTATTAGTTAATTTCCCGCATTATATTCTGTAAACTGGATCCCGTTTACAATTTACGAACTAAAAGGAACATTTGAGATTACATATAAGTTTATAATAATAAATAAATTAACCTACAAAATTCAAGAGTACATTTTACGATTAAGCGAAACCAAAGACAAGCTACAATTTTTTTTTTATATGAAAATATATCATTAATATATCGAATTCAAAGATTTGTAAGTACATGCCGCAGAATTAAAAAAAAAAATTAAATTACGATGATATCATCGATAACAATATAGGAGGCATGTAAAAGAAATTGTCTCGTTCTTAAATAGTATTTATATGTATATAAATAGTCCAAATATTCACCATTCGACATATTTGTTATTTCTAATTATTATAAACTTTAGTAATGTTACATCTAGAAAATTAACATAAGTTTAAATTTATCATTTCTTGTTCAATACATCGTTAGTAAACAAATGTTTTGACCAAACAGAATAATGATAAAATAACAGCGTATGTTTAATAAAAAAAAAAGTGCAAATTAAACGGCCAAATCAATATTGATGTTCGAGTCCTATCGAACGCCTTAATACTATCACTTACTAAGCAAAGCAAGGCACACAATAGGTAATCATTCAATTTACATCTTATTCATGCATTACATTCATGAAATTGTCCTCAAGAACTTTTATAATACGCATTGAAACGATTAATTCCTACGCGGCCAAATTAAAAAAATAACATATTATGTTCCAGAATATTCGGTAACATTCCCGTTAAACAACTTCCTCGAAGTATTTATTCGACCTTGGGATTAAACGAGGTTTTTATTTAGAACATCTGCTGGAAAGAAACGGGCACGAGGTTTGGTTATAAATTTTTTTTATAGTACACGCAAAATCGACTTCCGATCATTTAAATACGCGTCGACCTTCACGATTCCAATCTGATGATGACGTTAACGGGATATTTTCCGGCCCACCGACATATGTAAAGATATTTTTGTTCTGGTCCAATCTTATCTTTGGCCTTACCGAGTTTGATAATTGCAATTAACAACAATCTATGTCAATAATAAAATTAAACAAATTCTCATTATGTTTCAGATTCCACTCCACAATTTTCTTAGAAATAAAATTATTAAGTTATTGACACAATTTTTGGTGCGCAATTGATATCACTTGATTACAGAAGACAGATTACATAATAATTCATTACAGTAAAATATTTTTTTTTATTAAAACTTCGGGTTTTACCCGCTTCAAATAATTTGTTAGACCATTAAAATTAAAAAATATACAATTTTATTCAGTAGTGGTCATAATAATCACTCGAAACGTAATTTTTTTTTCTATTTTCATCGCTTTATTGGTTTCAATTCATATTAGTAAATCATAAACATACAATATATTTTGAAATTCGTACAAAAACGCAGTTAATTCAATGTGATATTAGTACCGTTCATAAACATAATTATTATATTTTGCAATGTCGATTAGACAAGTCAGTAGTTTATTAGTAAAATAATTCTACTTAGTTATTAGCATTTTAGCACAAAACCGACACCAATTTCATAAATGTAAAACACGATACCGAATACAATATTTTATTTACATATCAACATTCTATACATATAACATAACACAAAACGGATACACTAGAAATGGTATTAAGCTTATTAATTTTAATTCATAATAATTGAGAGGCGAGTCGAACTCATTTATTGCTCTAAAAAAAAATTTTTTTTTGCTTTACCTAGAAAATTATTGCGCATGTCATAACAATGTCAGAACATGATGTCAATGCGTTAAATTAATAAGACACGCGGGTATTTTCAATTTAGGTTTTAATTTATTTTTAGCAAATACCATTTCAATAAAATTCAAACTTTTCTGAATTATATTTGGATACAAATCATACAAATAAAAATCAACTAAATAATACTTCATCTTAGTATATTTCCTCAATTATTTTCGGTGGATAAAGTAATAAAAAATACAAACATTATATTTAGTTGTTTTCGACTCAAAACTATCGTTACAGGTTAATATTTTTGTAATGAATATATCAAGCGAATCAGCTCAACTAATTTTAAAAAGTAAACATTATAACGATACAAGATTAATTATAGACTTTTATTACTTTAAAACACTAACAATGCAATTTGCAGTAATGAAATGTGGATGTCTTACCACAAAGGCGCGCAGTGAAGGCTTGATCACTAATTATTCTATGGGATTACGGACAAACACAAAATTTTCAATACTCCATGTATCTAAAACTATTCACGTGTACGTAACAAATACACGTATATTTGCTTACATACGAACCCAATTTTAATACCCATATACACTCTTCGCACAGTCCTGTTTGCACAGTAACGAAGAAAACTCACGAAAAGAATAAATGTTGTCTGCGAATAACAAGTACGCTTGATTTGTTGAAATTTATTGAAATAAAGAATATAAAAACATTGCTATACAAGTTTCCCAGAGGTCGTGCTTATGAAATTGTGGGATAATTATTGCTCGCGCTTAACTGCGCAAACTGGTTTGCACAAATTTAGATAAAGGAGAGTGTAACAATGTAGGCATTGTATAACTAAGACATGATCATGTAAGTTATTCGCTACAAAGATGGGTTTTAACATGGAGATTTCCTGATCGTCGATTATAATTCTTATTATACGAACTTGGTTGTAAAATATGTCGAAATTTTTTAAAAACAAATATAACGTCAATTTAATTCTTACATGCTTAAATATATAAAAAAAAAATAATTTGGTACGCAACAAATTCTTACTCAAAATGTTCATGTTTCATATACTACTAAAAATAAGGAAATAAAAAAGTCTATTATAATTTTATGTATTAAAATAAAATACTCAATACTTATTAGCCGTTATTCGAACGAAGATGGAAAAAATCTCAAACGATTTTTAGAGTATAATATTTTGAAATTCGGTTTTGATATCTTTTTACCCTGGTATTGATTATGGCAATGACGTATAATTTGTAAACATTGCCAGTACAATAAAATCGAATAACGGTAAAACGGTATTTAACTAAATTCACAAATGTCGGGTATTTTGTACATCACATCATAAATCAATAAAAAAAAAATATGACAGAGATACTTTTTTTAAGAGTATTTTTTAATATATCTCGGGCGTGACTTTTCCTCTTGTGTCATTATTAATTCATGCGGAGATATATAATTTTAATATACGGCTTTATTTTTAGTCCTTTTTAATTTAAATTGTTTGTTTAATAAATTATGACCGCAGCTTGTTTTTTAATACACTTCAGTCAATACAGAACTGACTGTTTCGGTAACACATGAACGGCTATAGAAAAGTTCCCTGATACGCGGCTTATTAAAGTAATATTATATAGGAGGGCACTAATACACATAACTACATCACTGAAGAAGTTAGTCTAAATCGGAGAAGTTAAATTAAATATTTATTTTAATTTTTTATTCATATGGACATATTCCGGCAAGGGAAGACGATAGCCACGCAATAGCAAAAGGAGTTTTAAATGGCACAATTTTTTAGTGTTAAAGACGGTAATAAATAGTTTCAATTACCGCTATTTATCGAGGAGTATTCCACGTGTTTCGGAAAGACTATGATTCACACGTCAAAATCACGACGCCTTCGCCGTAGTATTCCCTAAACATGACCAGCATTCAACGAAAAATTACGTAATTGAAACCGTAATATTCGATAATAATAAATTAAATCAGTAACATCGTCTTTAATATATCAATTTTTATTTATCTTTATAAGCAAATATTAAGCCAAATTTAGTATGTGTGCATTATTTTCGTGTTAAAAACTATAAACACAATCAAATGCAAAAAAGTCTCTTTTTTTATTTATTTAGTTAAACGACAAAAGGCTTTCAGATAAATCGATTCTAAAAATGTCAATATTTACTCGAGTCCAGTCGAGTAAATCGAGTCAAATTTTGATGTCAAAATTTATTTATATTTTTATTATTAAATTTAAATTAAAACTATAAAAAAAAAATTATGAGAGATAAGTTTTGATATAATATTTTTGATTTACAAATGAGAAAATTCAGTTAAAACAAATGTCTAAATATTGTAAAGCGAAATGCAAAATTATTCGGAATGTAAGCAAGATTGGCAAAAAGTGTGACGAAATATTTTCTAATGGATATATGATTATTCAAAATTATATTTTCGATAAATGTATGAAATATTGTATTGGAAGGCACAGTTTCGTGGAAGGTTTGCTGAAAATCTATATCATAAGACCTTAAACACACATACGATGTTGCTCGGTAGCTATAATTAACATTACGCCTATTCATTGGATTTTATTTCATAAACTAATAAATTTATAAGGATTAAGACTGTATGACTACTTTAAAATTCCATATCGACGATAACGCATAATATAAATCAAAATCAATCATATTTTATTTTAGCAATAAAAGTTGTCACTGTCATATATTATGGAAACTCATTTTTTTTGTCATAAAACTCTTCGCTAAAGGCATTATTAAGATGACCAAGGAGTTTTCTCTGATATATAATCATAATTTTTTTTTAAGAAATATAGCAGACACAGGCGTAGTATTATTATATTTCGTTTTTTAAAGTGGAATATAGTTTTAATCGTGTTTAAAAAAAACGCGTACTGGCGGGCAGAGAATTTTGATAATAAAGCATGACCGATACGAATTTACTAAATGTCAGATCTACTCCTGACATTTGAGTTGAGTTTCTTTAAATTTTTCCTTATAAACGAACCCAAATCAGCGTCCAAATACGACACTAATACTATAAAAAAATCGCCACAAAACTTATTTGAATACAGATTAAACATAAACCTAAAGATTTCAAACTTAAAACCCCTCAAAATCATTTTAAATACAGAGAGGTAAAGCTTGATATGCTCGTTAATTTTTTTTTATCAATAATATAAAATAATATTTAAAACTAAAGATCTTTGGTCCGGCGCGTAACGGCCAGCGATATATGGCGCCGAATGCAAATAAAAAAAATAATAATAATACAATGAACTTTAGGTATCTAAACTCGCTAGCACCATTTAGAAAGAAATACAAGTACATAGCAACTAGAATGAGATTACAAGTCGTTTTTAACCTAAATCTACGAGGGAAATCTGCGCGAAACCTATTAATGTTTTGTCGTCAAATTCTTCGTTCGGTCCAGTCGAATTCTGAAAACGAAATGAATATTTTGTTTTATAGACCCTCGACATAATGTATATAATGCTTGAAAATGTAACAAAACAAATATACGAACCAAGTGGAATGTCACAGTTTTCGCCGGCTGCGGCTGCTTCTGCATTTGTAAAAGCTTGGCGAGGTTGGTAGAAATTGGTGCGGAGTCGAGAGGATCCACTAGACCCGCGCCAACCAGTTCCGCAGCTATACCCTCAGCCGTGTCCTTCCCGTTGATAAACTCGAATCGTATGTCGTTCAACTCTTTTCTAGCGTTCCTGGAATATTTTTTCTTATTGAGTCATCTAGTCAGTGGTTGTAAATATTTATCGAGCGCGGCTGGTATTAATGAAACCGCTTAGTGAAAGTTACTTCTATCGTTCGGTAACCTACTCTGACGGATAAGTTAGTCTTATATATATAGCGTAAGCCGATTTTTGTCCCAGTGATTATGGGACGATAGTGGCACATAAAAAATTAGTTATGGTCAGTATGGTCTCATTTTTAAGAGCTCCAGCCGCAGATGCAGAAAATTAAAGAGGATTCTTGATTTAAATGTATACATATAATATAATTCATATTTAATTATTTTAAATAATGTGTAATCAATGGTGAAGATGTTTTAACATCACGAGTGTTTATGTACATGTTTATTTCGAAATAAGTTAGTATTATTTTTTCGTTGACGTTACAGGTTTAATATAAAAAAAATGACAAAAAAACAAAATTAAGAAAATGCACCTCGAAATGCGTCAAAACAGGTATGTTGGAAACTCAGTTCGGATTCAGGCCAGGTCGCGTGTACATAACCCCCTTGAAAATCCTGAAGATATTTTCCACAAACACAGTAGCTAAAGGTAAAATGTTGTTTCGGGTCTCTCTAGACGTGGCGAGAGCCTTTCGTTTCACTTTTCGTAACACACTCCGGTACCGATAAGAAAGCAGCAAACTGACGCCACATCATTCGCTCATTGAGCAAAGAGGACAAATTGGTAGACAAATAAGTTCGTCAAGACGAAAATGTTTCTCCCGGGAATAGATATACTCTGTTACGCGAATGGAACCTTCATCATGCGAATGGTAGATCTTCGATTGCTCGCAGAAGAATAAAGGGACCAAGTAAAGATTTCCGACTATATAATACAAATTGAATACGCATATTTCAGTTCAGTAAAGACAGGCATACCCCACATACTACATACCCATCATTTGACTCTCGCTAAATCACAACCTTGTTATCTGAGACCTTAAAAAATCATTTTAATTGTTACCCATTAAATTTAAGTTTAGTTTAACGTTCAAGACGTCGCGGCATACGAAAGTGAAGCATCGTATATGAAGCCTCTTGGTGATCATACATTATAGTCGGATTTGAAATTAGATATGCTGTTTATTCAAATTTATCTCATACCGTTTCAAATTACAAAAATACCTTCGGGCTTTCTAAGAAAATATATTTGATCATGTACGTAGATTATAAATAGTTTTATTTAATCATTATTGTGGAATGAACTAATTTAATTTTCAAAATAGAAAAAAAATAGCGTGTAAATTGTGAATAATATCAATATTTTGCACACATTTAAAGCTATTTTTGTAGGTAACCGACTCGACCGTTCTTTTTAGAATTACGCATAATCAATAGAAATAAGTATAGTATCTAGAATTTCCAATCTTAGGTACTCATGTTTTTAACATAGCATTTTATTTACATTTATTTATTAGAAACCTTTGATTGGTTACAATAATAAATAATATAATAAATAAATATTGGACAACATCACATACATTACTCTGATCTCAATGTAAGTAGCTAAAGCACTTGTGTTATGGAAATCAGAAATAACGACGGTACCACAAACACCCAGACCCAAGACAACGTAGAAAACTAATGAACTTTTTCTACATCGGCTAAGCCGGGAATCGCACCTGGGACCTCGGAGTGGCGTACCCATGAAAACCGGTGTACACACTACTCGAACACGGAGGTCGTCAATAATAATAATAACCAATAGGTATAAACATAAAAATAAATTTAACTTATTGAATTGAACTAAAAAAGTACAAATCTATCACGTAAGCGCCGGCATCTTTTTTAACTAAATATTGATTGTTCTGAATAAAGATATTTTTTTGGAATTCTAGAAGGAACTTAATCCGCGTAAGGTTATAGGAACCGTATTTTTTTTTATTTATGATTTTGTGCCAAATATTTGAGTCCAGTAATTTATCTCCACGCGTCAAGGGATAGTAAACGATAATGAATAACTTTATCATAGTAGGTGACACGTTGTGTTTTCCTAAACCAAAAAACTTGAAAAAAAAATATGCATCCTTTTTAGTGTTCAGAGGTAATTTGTGTCGAAGATTCCAGACTTTTAGAACAGTATTCAAGTTTGCTTCTGACAAAGGAGTTAAAAATACTTTCAATGAAGGAGTATAATGTGTGTTCAATGTGAGTTTTAAACTGTAATTAAGAATCCACAATGACTCCTAAATCCTAAACAGTCTTCACCTTACTTATACCAGATATTCTGTAATCACTATTCAAAACATTAACTTTTCCAATAAATTGAACATGATGGCTTTCACCTACATTCGATTCAATTTCGCATGCTTTGCAGTTTGCACCCACATCCTGTTATTAATGTCTGCATTGAATTAGGAAAGCCTTAAGTTATAAATTTTATAATTATTTTTATTGATCTTTATTAATTATTTTTAAATCTTTAATCTGAGAAAACTTTTACATGTTTTGACATTTTGGACTATATTGTTATAAAAATATATTAAAAAAAATTAGCACCCGACTAGTACTCCTGCGCAATTAAATGATGGTTTTATACAAAAATAAGAGGCGCACCTCTTCAGTAATATAAAGTGGTTAACGCTAGCAAAATACCTTCGAAAAGTCAAATACAACTTAAAATATTTCACTTATTAAGAATATCTGCTTAGATTTAGTAGATCTTCCGGGAATTAAACCTGGCTGGTAACTATATATATTAGATTTTCGCTTCAAAGGGCTTAAACAAAACTTAAATTTCAATTTTTTATAATCAATTATTTAAATAGATTAATGTCATACATTATGTAAATTTTAGTTCTTCTTAGTTCTATCATTCCGAGTATACGGCTTTTAATGACTTTATGTAACTTATGACGTGACTAGATTCAATTACAAAACGACATTTGTCTCATCATTTTAGTACAATAATGATCTCAATACATTATTAAAAACACCAATATATAAGGGCCGTTCAACGACGTCTAAGAAAGCTGAATAAGATTTTTTTATAATATTATTAGTTTTAGTAAATTGTTGTTTTTCTTAATAATAAAAAAAATCGAGACGTTCTATCTCCTTATTGTAAAAATAGTCAGCTTCAACCATATATAAAGGCGCTAAAAGAAGCAAAATCACTACGTAGACGCCAATAATGTGCCAATTAATGCGCCAACAACTATAAAATATAAATGTCATGACCCTTTTGAGTATGCACATACACTGGCTCAGTAATCTTTAAAACCAGAACATAGCTATACAATTTATTTGTATGAACCGTTGGAATAATAACTGACGCACTTGTCCAGATAGGTATCATCAACTGGTTATGCTACCAATAAATATATGACATAAACACTTTTTCAGTTTATCTAAATTTCATTAATATTATAAAATGCTAATGTTTTTTTTCCTTAACACACTATATATAATGAAACTTCATATATTTTTGTTACATTAAAATGCTTAAAATTTACCTTAGCCTCAGCACTAGGTTGACCACATTGGGTTCAGTCTGAGCAGGAGGCGAAGCTACTGGTCGAGGCGCAGTTTCTTTAGGAACAGTAGATTCCTAAAAATAAAAAAGAACACATGGAGAATACATAAACAAATTGAAATCGATTGTAAGCGATTTTGTTATTATTATTAGTCCCATATTTTTTATACATAGATACTCACATTTATATTTATCAATGATATTAGAATTTAACTAAATAAAAGTTTATAAGAAATGTTTTAAACTAATTATATGTCTTATAGCAAACTGAACTCACGTCATCATTGTCACTGCCGCTGGAGTCAGCTCGTTGCAATTCGTTCATCGGGCGCTTGTCTGGGGCTTCCTCGTCTGAGCCCGGTGTTTCACCTTCGTCCTCTTCTTCACTCCATACCCATTCGCCAGTAACAGTGCGGTGAAGACGACCCGAAGCGCCGGGCTGGCGTTTACTAGCCTGGAATTATTTTGTCCCATGTTAAAAAATAAATAATAAAAAAGGCTATAGATTGAAACCCGGTGGTTATTGTCTGTCTGTCTGATCTTTATTTTTATAATAACAATGTTAAAAAACATATTGTATATGCATCTGTAAGTATTAGGAATACTTTATTAAGAACTCCGTAAAAATCCTTACTCGAGCTTTAGGTTTCTAATTAAATCAAATGGCTCTGATTTGTAGAATGAAAACAATTTCAAATATCTGTAGCATCAAAATAAAATGTCGTCGTGAGATATTATAATACTTTGAAATGAACGATAATCGATCAGTATTAATATAAGTTAGCTGTATAACTTTACTACCGGTACATGCTGCAAAGCTTCCTATTAGCATCGAGTCTAGGTCTATTACAAATCCAGTTACATTATTGTTTAATGCCAGCTTTTACTTACATAAGTCAAACGCTACACTTTTTTTTGACATTACTGTAAATTATTTGTTGTAAACATTAGAACTGAAAAAATTTAAATCATCATAATTTGCTTGTTTAATAACTAAAGTAGTAAAAAGTAACAACTTATCATTTATGGGTAGTAATAATCAAATAGGACCATATTGATCTTTGCAGTCCACCTATACCTAGCTATCTTAAAGAATTTTCTTCACTAATGGAAACCATTATCACCATAGTATTTTCGCTTTTATGAAAGTCTTTTGTTAAATTAGAGATTATGCTTATTCCTCCATTAGATATATGCATTAAAACATCAGTTGTCGAGTTAGGCCGCGTAAAATCAATTTGCATACTATGAAATATTTTAATTTTTTCACAGTAAAGTCCAATAACATTCTAATTTAGAATAATTAGTAATTCAGTCGATATTAGTACAAATTTTGTCTTGCCATATAGTATTAGTCAAACAATTTATTACCGTCCTAAATTTCTTATATCAATAAGAATTTTGACTGCATAATTCTGCGGATACATTACCTTATGAACACGCGTTTCCATGCTAGGCCCAATAGCAACCAGTGTTTGAGTAAGATATTTTTTGTCTTTAGCTTTCTTGAAGAATGGATGTTTCAACAGCTCAGTCGCAGTTGGCCTCTTTGATGGGTCCTTCTGCAGGCAATCTATAATCATCTTCCTGAATGTCTTGCCATACACTTTATATTGTTCCTTTTCATCTGCCCCTGAAAATAAGCCATTCATGTAAAACACCTTTTTTGAGAATTATAAAAAATTTTGTTTATTCAAAGTTCATTGTCAATTAATAATTATTATAAGTTTTAACCATTTATAACACAAAGCAATTATATTGATAAAATTGTATTAAATTTTACAATAAAAAAAAACATAATTAATAACATACCTGTGTCTAAATTCGGTGGGTCATTTTGCAGAGTTAACATTAAAACTTTCATTGGTGGGTATTTATGATATGGTGCGGTGCCAGTTGCCATTTCTATAGCAGTTATACCAAATGACCAAATGTCCGCCTTGAAATCATAGCCATGGTCCTACAAAAAAAATAGAAAGAAAAATATGATTTCACGGGATATATTTTTTTGTACAATTGTACTATAGAATACTATAAATGTCTATTTTATACATATATTTTCTTTTTGTAGGCGATTTCCTAGCATTTCGCCCACTGCTACTTGGACGATTGAGTCAATAACGAGGAAGTACGAGGTGGACGGTTATCTCCTCCTCGATTGTTCTTCATAGCGACTCAGTCTCCTAAGACACAATACGGATTCTTGCCGTAGTTTGACTCTAAATGCTAGACATAATTGTCACGCAAGTAGCTGTCAACAATAGCTTGCAGATAAGGGAGTACATGGTGTTGTCGAAACGCTTCCTTAATCGTATTCCAGATACAAGCCACCCCGAGCACAAACTGCTGAGACAGAGACCGATCGATGTATGGCCAAACGGCTCTGTCGGCCAAACTGGCTCTCAGCCAAGTAGGGGCCTACACGCAACAAATGCCAGACGACAAGTGACTCTCACTCAAAAAGCTTACAAGCCTCGTTCTAACATATAGACGGAGGAGACACACGGAGATATTCTACAGTACTACCATCTTTCAAAAGCACTAAATTTCATCCTTGCGTGCAAATCGAAAAGTATTCATGCCCCAGGGACGTCGATGTTTATATTTTAGTGTAGGCTTAAGCCTACACTGTTATATCACCGAAAACCAGTGCGGTTTCGAATACGCAAGAAACCATGAGCTCGATCTATCTTCAACTCAACGAGTCAATCCGATGGAGGCCCGAGTGTAATTCCTGTATATATCACCAGGAAGAGCACATCGATCCTATAAATCCCATTTAAGGGGTTGATTTAAAATTCGCTATGGAAGCCCAAACAGATCCCTAATGTCCCTCATGGAGTTCGTAACGAGAACGAATAAGGGTAACAGAGACTTCTACTCGGGGCGCCAAATGCATGGTATAATATATGTAAGAGTATCTTTATACCACGGAAATCGAAAACGATATAACGGTGGTCAGATCATCGGTGTGACAACCTCCACCACGACATCCCACAGCTTTAAAATGGCAGCTAGAAATTCATGGGTGATATGTCCATATCCACATGGACATGCCGACATTAACCCTTTCCACCAGTGAATACAATTAATTCATTTCAATAGTTTTCATTGTTTATATTGTGGACTTACAGAAGGAATATTTTAACTCAATGATATGATGATGTTATTTTTTGAAAGCAGAGTAAAATCAACCACAAACATGTGAAGCCGCAAAAACCAACTATTGTATAAATAAATGTCCCAATAAAATAGTTTTATAGATTAACCTATTAGATAGATTAGCAAAGAAACCTTTGGCTTTGTCCGATATATTTATCAATAAATGGCTTTGACACAAATTACTTTGCAAGTTTATCGTAATATATGCATATTTATACTGTCTTAGATATTTGCAATCATGTTGATGCAATTTTTAGTGTTATTTGGATTTTTTGTTGTAAACTTATGTATATCGTCACATGAGATATAACATCTTAGTTTCCAAGGTTGGCAGTTCATTGGCAATGAAAATGCCAATGTCTAGGACAGTGGTGGACATTTACCATCACATAGTAAATGCCGGTCAGCCTACCTTTATATATACATATATTTATATACAATTTTAAAAATTAAACTATTTACCTGTTCCATGACCTCAGGTGCCATCCAGCATGGTGTGCCTACGAAGGTGTGCCTGACTTTCTGCCTAGATAAATCCCTGCCCGTTGCCAACCAAGCTGAGACACCAAAGTCAGCAATCTGCACTGTTCCATCTTCACCTAACAAAATGTTGCCAGCTTTGATGTCCCTGTAATAATACAAATATAATTACTTATTATTGTATCAGTAGATAAATGTCAATAAAATTGTTCAATGTTGTATATTATGGTCTTTGAAACATTGTTACATGCCCAGTTCAAGTCTATATCAGACATATTTTACTAAAAATGTCATATCATGGCAGACGAGCCTGTACATTTTATTATAATCTGTGCTTTTGTGTCTCTTAGGCCGTTGAATTTTAATCGTTCGTGCAAAATTAAACAATAATTAATATAAGAAATGATTCTAATTCCTGTAAATGATCATAACAGACTTATATGTCAATTTTCATTCGAAATTATTTCGGCAGCACCAAAATTCCTAAAACACATTCTATATGATAGATACAAATAATATATCACAGGATCTGCAATTGGTATATTACTTATTTACCATGTATAAACAATAGCTACTTGAGATAAAACATTCTCTATATCACTGACTAATTGATAAAACACTCAGAACGAAAGAGACAGATATATATTGTTAAAGATAACAGCAAATAAATTAAGTCAATTAAGATTTAGGCAGCTTACAATTATAACACGACCAAATCAAATAGACACTCTTATGAAATATGGCCTCCTTGCACACTTTATATCGCTCTCGTTTTGCTTTCGTTCGCAAAGACATTTCGCTAGGACTTTCGTAAATCGCTATAATTATAGTATCATGTTGAAAATGTGCTTTTGTTTTAGGTATTGAATAATGGATTTAAATGGACCAGCTTTTATAATACAATCAAGAGTGAAGTTTAAAAGCAAATAAATGCTTTCAAAATAAATATAACCTTTCATAAACAATCGCATTAAATCATAATCATTATTGCATCAGATAAATTCGCGACGTAATCAACTTAGCATATGAGTGTGTGATAGATTTACTACTGACTTTCTACCGCCAAACAGAAATACTTTGTTATATTGATTTCAACTTTGATTTAACAATTTAATTACAAGAGACGTAACATCTTACATTGACGTTAAACGAAGTTATTTATATTGTTTGCAGTGATCATTTTACATCATTAAGGTCACTTTGCTTATCAGTCCACTATATGATTCAAAAAATCCTAGTAATTTTATTATAGCACTAACAAAAAATTCGCAAACATGCTGCCTAAAATAGAACTTAATATTATATGTAATTGAGCTTAGTGGGTACAGTATGTTGATTAGACCATAGGTTGCACTTTCAATTTCCATACCGAGTCGAGATCTTTTACAACCAGGGTAACATTGTAAAAATGGTTACAATCAAAGCACCAGTGGTTTCTAGGAACCAAAGTATTCATAAATATGGAATAGACAATGAAAACACACCTAATTGTCATACATTTTAAGTATGCTTCACACAAAAAGAGATTTATATCCTTATATTGCAATACTTCTGTCAGCAGAAATTACAAAAATAAGTACAATAGTCTCTTTGAGGCAAAACACCTCCCAACAATCAATTTCACAACTAAAAATTCTATTATAAATATTCCACATTCAAAAATAATATTACTTTGTGTATGATTAACTTAACGTGTTTTACTTTAATTAATCATTATCACCCAAATGATGATGATGTTCTCTTGACCGACTTTCGATTAGTGAGTAGCGCACAGAGCAGATATTCCAAAGCATGTGCAAAGACATTTACACTGCTTTTTTCTCATAATTTGGTGGATATAAAATTCAATCCAATACGGGTTGTATTATGAATGTCCACAGTTACTCTAAAACCGATTTACGTGCTTTTCTAGGTAAAGGTGAGTGGACACTCGTCTTATATACTCCGGGTTGCTACTGAGATTATTTTCACGGAAAAACAGCAGGTCTAGAATTTGATCCAAGGACCCCGAGTTCTATCTTATAAGCTAGCCACCATGACGTCAGCAACAATGGGCATTCGCTTTTTGCAAAATCAGTATTAATTTTTTTTTAATTGCAATACAATTTTAAGCTCTTAACTTAAAGCTATATTTTATGATATAAGAAATCGATAGAAGCGCCAAATATTATTGTTATTCGCAAAACGATATACAAATGTAGATATTATATATGGTATTGTTTACATAAGAATGAAATCAAATTTCGCTTTCAGCATGTATGACGCAGCGCAACTCGAAGCAATCTGATCGCTAAAAATGTAAGTTGACAATGCACATTACAATTTACACTGAAACCATTGCCGTTTTATAATTTATGATAGGATATATAAAAAGACCATCTAATAATATTCACTTAGGCATTGCAAGACACATTTGATTTAATATTGAGTTCATTTAATTAAAAAAATAATAATTATCATAATGTTCCATTTGCTATTGGCCAGATGTCTTAAAATTATAGTTAGTAACCACAACAACTAGTTCATTGTTAGAAAACACTAAATATTCCATAAAATTTTCGCTTTGCATTACAATATAAAATAATAATATTCACCAGGCTAAAGTTTACATGTGAGGTCGCTCTTAGAGATAAGAGTGTTTTGTGTATGTAGGATATCCTTCCTCTTTAAAGCTGATTTTTATAGAATACATATTCTATTTTATGTTATGTTATGTATTTATGTACACAAAATAGGACGAATACTTTTGGATGTATGTTACAAAGTATGGTTAAATACTAAAAGTGATTAGGTTAGTGAATTATACCTGTGTATTTGTCCATTGCTGTGGAAATATTCCAATCCTTTCAAAACTTCTTTCAATACAGTGGCAATAGTAGACTCATCAAAGACACCATGCTTGCAATTGGATACTCGCATTTTATGCTTTATGACATCAAGGAGACTTCCACCTGAAAAGCATAATTTTATCCAATCAAGTATTATATAATTATTAGAAGCTATATTTGGACCCTCCATTCAAATAAGTCTACTCTACTATATTCTATCCTGAAATTAATTTTATTTATATATGTTACAGAAATCAATTCAATATCTCTAAACAAAATAATGTTGTATGTCATTAAAAAATTGCCAAACATTTTAAATAAAATCAGAAAGTATTTATTTCAAAATGTAGGTATAAATAATAAAATATGCATTAAAGTATAAAAATTAAACCATTTTAAAAATAGTAATTATTTTTTCATTATATAGATAGGCAGTCGCAAATGAGCCAATGGTAAGTGGTCACTATCACCCATACACATTGGCATTAAATGAAATATTAACCATTCCCTACATTGCCAATATGCCGCCAACCTTGGGGAGTTACATGAGTTCATTCGATCTTTAAATCAGAACACTATACTAAGTATTGCTGCAGTGATAGAATATCAGTATGTAATTAATTTCAAATTTAATATTCTTTATATTACCTTCTAACAGCTTCAGGACCAGCCACAGCTCGTCATTGACCACAAAACTGGTATAATATGTGACCACATTGAGATGGTTGCAGCTGGACATCGCCTGAAAAATTATTATAACATATCAACTATCTATAAACCTGTTTTGAGTCCATAAGCTGAGTCAATTACTGTAGACTTTAAATTTGGCAAGATAAACCTCACTATAATTTTATAAATGACATTTTTTCTAAAAAAAAATCATCAAAAATCTAGAAGTGTAAAAGTGTAAAGAATAAATATTTTTATATAACTGTCTTTAAAAAACATATTTAAGAAATATTCATATTCATTTTTTGGTTTCTCAATCCAGTGTTTATGTTTAATTAAGTTTTCTAATTTGTAAATGAAAATATTAAAAAAAAAAAATTATGTGTATTCTTCACCTATAATATTAGTTTAATTGAAAAGGAATGCACATTATGGCAAGATTGTTTGTTAACACACAGATGAAAACAAAAATCTAGGTATGCAATTAAATTTGATCCAACCAGGTATTCAATTTCAAGCTCAATGCGCAATATTATATTGTTGTTTATTTGAAAAAAATAATTATAATTAAATACCTATCATTGGAATACATAGTGGAACATAAAAATAAATCAACGAATCAAGATATCCCAGTAAAGCATGAATCTTAAGCAATGAATATGGGTTCAAACCCAGACAAGCTGCCCACTTTGTGTTCATGGACTTAATCTGTATCTATACTTCAACTCTTGCGCAGCTGTGAAGGAAAACTTGCAAGTGTAAATCAGAAAATTTTGCCATATTTATTTCCAGCAATATACAACATGAAATAAACCTTCCTCCTCAAGGTGTAATGAAGACAACAGTGGGCCACTTACTGGCCGTTTTGATGTTTATAGTAAATGTTTAAATGATCAGTCTAGAAAATATTAAATTTCAAATGTAACATTTACTTGAATCTCCTTGAGGAGCTCATCCATGGATGTATTCCATTTTTCTAAGTTAATCCTTTTAATAGCACATTTTTCATTCCTCGGCTTGCAATAGGCTGAATATACAACTGCTGTTGCACCAACACCTATTTATAAAAAAATATTATATTATAAAGGGAAACATTTGGCTTTATATAAATATTTGTTATGGCAATATTTGTTTGTATAATATAAATTACTATTATTTATTAGGTTATTATACTTCAGATCTTTACCACTACTGTTTCTCAATGAAAAAGTCTAATAGCCCTTGATATAGAGGCATACGATTGAAGTACTTCTTGTGCAATTATAACTAAATACACACAAGCAAATGATACTTATGATTATTTAAATGTTGTCATAAAATATGTCTTTTGTTTTTCAATTAGTTTTTTTTTTTTATTTTTATTTAATAAATGTATAAATATTAATTTGTAAGTAATTAAATATATATCATTTTCAAGTAAATGATTATAAATATATTTCATAAATATAATGTATTCAGAACTTGCAGTTTGTTATTAATGTTATTATAAAATAAAGCAATACAAAATATGTTTGTAATTATTTTTCTATAGATCTGAAACATCTATATCGAAGAATTGAGTTGTAATGGTACTGTAATAATCAACGAAACACGTTTTACTTGCCGTTTATAAAACACGTAATGAATTGTTTACATAAACCACATCGTGTAAATGGGAGGATTCTGTCAATAAGTCTGCGTATGACACGTACCGCATTACTATTTAAGTTAAATGAGGTTACATTGACGTTAGGGCCATTTAAGGGTTCATATAATGACAAAAAATATACATAATTTCTTAATTAAAGCTTTCACATCAAAATAATATTATCAATACAATTTATAATTGTCATCCGATACAACTATGACAGATCTCAGATTTATCAGCAAAATCAGATTAGTTGAAGCAAATATAATATTCAATAGGATGTTTAAGAAAATATTGAATAGAAGATTATTTAAAATATGATGTGGTAATTATTACATACCAATGACATCTCGTAATTCATAGTCATCTTGACTATTGGGCCACGGACATGATGTATTTGCACTGGCCGCCATTTTGCGTGTGAATAAATTTCCGATGTTACCGGCTGTGTTGTTCAAGGAACATGCAGCTCGCACATACGACGACAATGTTGACAATTGACGGTCGCAAGTACCAAAAGATTTCTAAAATATTTAAAAAATAAATAATGTGCTACATATATAAAAGTTTTAAGTAATTAGATTTGGATTATATTATCATATACTTTGCGTTATAAGAACGCCTTCAAAGCCTTTAAATATATTTAGTTAAAACAAATTAATTGTAATTTAATTAATAAACGAAAAATATAAGTCTTACATTCAGAAGGTTTGTTTATTATAAGTCACCTCATATTTATTATAAATAAGATTAAATCGAATATTATAGACGATTAGACAATTTTGTCGCATTTTGTCGTCAGTGTGACGAGTATTGTGTGGTGTCAGCTATAACGTCAATACGAAATGTCGGATTTGCAAATTATTTTTAAATGAGACTAAATGAATCATTATGACAAAGACAGATTACGGATTAATGTATAATATGCAATTTAATAATAATTTGTAATTATTACCTGTCGGAAGATCCCACTGACACCCGGCGGTGTTATTTCAGTTTTTAAATTGCTGAAATATACATAAATTTTATTTATTTATTTATATCTTCATCCATATATATTTGTGAATGGTTAAGGTCGATTAAATAAATATATTAACTAAACACCCTACAAGGAACGTAAATTATAACTATGTGAAAAAATAAAAAGTATCCTCTTGGCGTATTTCTGTATTGTATTCATGGTAAAATAATAATACAGTTATGTATAACTTTTTCATTTAAGAAGCAAATAAAGTTAAGATTCTGACAATCAATTAAATATTGTAAAATGCCGACAGTGCACACGTTACGAATATTCAATCCATTTCATATATTTCCGTCATAATACAAGGTGCATAAGTTGAAAAACGCGGGCGATTTGCTGTGTATTAAAAATCTTTTGGGGTTTCTTTCGGTTTGGAGATCGCCCTAGCACTGCTTGCAAACGGACGCTTGTTGTGCTTATAAAAGCGCTCTATCGAATCACACCTTATAAATTTTAATTCAAATAACCTTTAATTAATTTAACATAAACAGTAATTATTCCTTTTTAGGTATTTTTGAATAAAATGCACATTTTCTTAAACAAATTGTGTAACGATTACTTACTGCTTTTTATCCTATTTTAATTCACGGAATTAAATTGCTAACAGTGTTTTTGTTTGAAAACCGGTAGTAGCTTAACTTTGAAATAGTATATTTAAATGTTTGTCTTCGCCAAAAACAATTAGTTGCTTTCTGACGAACCACAAAATAAGCAAACAGAGATATAACCTTAAACATTTATATTTAATACACATACAACTTTAAGTTCGACATTCGACTATGTATCTAACTCCTTTGGACTCTTAATAAAAATATGTAGGCACTTACACCAGGCAACCGAATCGATTTATACGTTTGCTTCCACTCGTGTATTAAATAAATCTAAATAAGACCGTGGCTTATTGGTATGGATACTTTAGAACAAAACAGCATAATATATACCTACGTATTAAAAACAATAACATTTCCATGTAATTTGAAATTTGATTGTTATAGAGTTGCATTAATTTTGCAAACAATTTTGCGTCTTAATCGTTATTCTGCCTTTTCAGTTATAAAACAAACTACCTTAATACTAAAAGAAATGTTTGATGTCTGGGAGTTCAATTCTATATTAATACTAATTGTTGTTAGCGGCTTCGCTCGCGTTTTAGGGGTTGGTCGTCAGGTAGACAGACAAACAAGCTCACTTTCGATTTTTTACTATTAGTATAAATTATTATATATAACATTTTAAATTAACATGGTTATTTTTATTACTAACAGTATTTAAAACGGGATATTTCAACATTATCTACGAGAGTCTCGTGAACAAGACATTCGTCGATAATGTCGAAATATCGAGCTCCACCAAATAAAAATAAAAAACATGGTAAATATCCCGTTTTAAATACTGTTAGTAAATTATTATAGTTTTCTGGTTATGTAGCTTCTAATAAGTCTACCTAATCTACGCTAAAATTGAAAAAATTGGTAAGAGAACCAGTGAGACAGCGCCGCAGCTGCACTGTTATCATTAACTCTGAGTTACACAACAGAGCAAGAAAGCTCTATTGGTAACGGTACCTACTTTATTATTGATATTATGGCTTTTTTATCAATGGTAAGAATATATGCGCGGGCTTCACATAATCCGAATAGTCATTGTCGGTCTATTTACTTTGCCATAACTAACGAACGTAAGTACTTTAACAATAACGTCAAAATTAAAAAAAAAAGAAAAGACAAATGATGTCATGTGGGGTCACCTTTAACCATTTTTCTGTTGCAATAATATTTTAATAAATAAAACGATTTAAAGTTTTTTAATTAGCGTTCTCACTCATATTCATAATTGTTCTAATCATATTCTAAAAAGTTGGAAATAAAATTATTGTTATTAAAACAAGAAGACAATGCTTAAAATTTACATTACATCTCATCATCTTATTTTACCAAAAAGTAATGTTTTTATGTGGTAAAGGTTTAAGACCAATTCTAGTTGACATAACGGATAGGGGGGGGGGGGCACAGGCGTGGATTGCTTAGGTCATCAAGTATTCTTAATCCGTTACTGCACGTGTCTTATGATAATCAGCCGCATGTGTATCGACCCTTATTGGAACAGCGTCGTTGAATAGGCTCCAGATTTTTTCCTCAATAGGAGAGTCTTCCTTAGCAATGGGACATTTTACAAGCTGTCAATTTCGTACATTAAATAAGTATGGATACAACTGTTTGTGCATATTATACTGATATTTGTGAACAAATCAGGAATATGTAGTAAATAATACTTGTTGCTTTCATTACTTAAAAAGAGATGATAGTATATTTAATCCTTCCTTTCTCATTTTGTAAACGTATACCAAATCGGCACTGAAAACACAGAAACACAGTTATTGTTCATGGTAGATGTCAACTTCGGAACAGTAGACAAGTTATTTGTTTTGGATTTATATTAAACAATTAAGGTTGGTAATTAGAGAAACTTTAACACCCACACGTGTCAGCATTGTTTTATGATGAAATAATATCAATATATAATTTCATAATAAAATAACATAGGTATGTAATTCGAGATGAAACCCGTTTCGAGTCGTTGGCTAATCGTCTTCAGTACGAATTATCTACGTAAGTATATAAGTGAATGTCGTGATCGTCCATATATGTATATGGATAATCACTTATAGATAATAAATCTGATATTGTAACAGTTAATATGCAGCGACCTTTGTCACCGCGTATCAAGTCGCGCAAAGAATATTAGTTGAATTTAATATAAGTCTATTGGCGCACCTCGAGAGTCGGGATGAGACAAACACGTATGCCGTTATGACGCTCTCTTAATATGACATCCCACTTTCCGGCGCCTGTCTCTACTCCCTTATATGTTCGTGGCGCGTATAGTATATAGGTTATACATACAATATATTATTATAATATTCACAAAAAATAATATATTTTTTTATAAAAAATATAAAATGAGTGTATTTATTATATAAAACAATTAAGTTTTATGTATTGCATATTTTTATTTATTTAACTCTATATACTTATTTATTGATTTTTAGTTATTTTTTATTAAATGTTTTTACAATATAAATATATTATCCTGTCGATATTATAAATGTCGCCTGACGTCCACTGACACTAATATAATTTATATTTCTGTGGTAACAAAAAATATTGAAACTTAAACAAATAATGATTGCATGTTTTTTATAGGTAACACAATCACAAATACAAAATAATCCCCGGAAAGATGTACTGACTTTGCGAAGGCGGAAATAGGCGATTTACATTTACCCTTACTCCTCGTGTTTACACAATGATAATAAATATTTATTTTGAAAAAAAATATATTTTATAGTCAACATACATCATATTGTTGTAAATATATTGGGTCTACTTTATTATAAACATTCCCAAGAGAGTTTCGAGCTCTAAGATAATAAATAGATCTGACAGCTTTTTTGCAAAAAACCGTTCCAATATCTTTAGTGTTACTCAAGAAAATGCCTTAAGAAAATAACCAATTAGTCTAATCCAGTGGTACCAATCAGGTAGCGTACCCGGTTAAAAATGTGGAGTCTTTAATGTCGTAGAAGGATAATGTTCATAGGAATTTCAATCAATGGGTGTTCCACTTAAATTGAGCATAAAGTGATTCCTAAAAATTGTAGTATCGGTTATATTTAGGTCACGATATATTTTCACCAATTACTCAAAATCGATCTTGGCAATTTGGATTATATTAATGTCTCTATTGATGTAGCCCTCAGCGAATAAACCTATCCCGTTCTTAAAACTTATAATTATATTTACTAGCCTACTTATTACTACTACTTTATATTTAATAAAACAAATGAGAAAGGCTCTTAGTTAGAAAATATTAAGGGGGTATATATATTTTATATCGTTTATTTTTATTCGAAATAAGAATAATAAATTTATTGCGCAACATAGATCAAAATTTGACTAATACTTATAAATTGAAATTTGGGTTATTTGAACCGTCAAGGTCAAAACTTTACTGTTCTGACTTTATTTACAGCTCGTGTGAGCTAAAAACCCGCTAGCTTAGAAGTAATAAGCGGAGATATAGTCAAGAACAGGAAGTGAATTTGTTTTATACTTTTTATAGACTCATTACATTAGTCTACATTTCAATCATTTAAGCTAAACGTAGACAGAATAAAATAAAATAAATTTGAGCATTAATTATAAATAAACAATAAGCTTCTCTTTTATGTTTTGCTACAGATATCCTGTTAATAAATTTGATTCAAGATATTAAAAAAAATCTTGAACATTCAAGAAAATACATTGTTTTCTTTCATTAACTAAAAGGCTACGTCAATAATCATCAAAGTATTAAAGAATATCAAATAACCATTTTATTTTACGAGACTTAATATAAGCTTGAATTAACATCATAACTAATTTTAACAATTGGTTACTATTCGTTTATATTAATGGTCGAATTTACCTATTTTGGTTATTACTGAGAGCCGAGATAACGCTTAGATTATCTCGCTTTGTTAATCTGGCGACCAATAATTATAATTAATGAAAACACTTCTTTTGTCTTGTTATGGACATACCGATACAGAAATATTTTTATTTACATCGAGTTCGACACTCAATAATAACAATAAAATAATATGATTAATTTATAAGAACATATATGTAGGTACCATGATCGCGAGATCTCCCAAAATATTGGTCGTATTGACTTCAAATCTAGTATAGTTAGCGATTATTCCTTTCGCAACAAAAACGCTCATTAAGAAAGGATTTTTGGAAATATCATTTTCAAGTGAATAAATTAGATAAATTGGATTACATTTGTAAAAACTTCGTACGAAGTTGGTAGAAGCAACTAGTAAAATGTACAATGACCTTAGTGAAACAATTAAAAAAACACAGTCGTTTAGTGTACGAAATATTTGTTACTTACGATTATACGAAAAAAATTTGTAAATTATTTTTTCTATGGAACATTCTGAAATTTTGATACTTAGCTAAATGTAGGAAAAATATGCATTATGACATACCACTTCATAGTTCAAAAATATTATGTCACTAAATGCACAATAATATACTAGTAATAAATTATATTTTCACTATACACTAAAGCTTAGTGCTACATTTGATTGAAAACATTTCACTACGATTTTCTTTAAAATCTATTAATTACAATGAAATAGAAATAACAAATTTGAATATCACCTTAAAATGTTACAGCCTACTTCTATTATTATGTACTCAAACTTCGTTATTATAAAGGTATTGTATTAAACCATGTCAATTAATTTAGCAAAAGTTTTTACTGATTTTTTTTTACATACAACATTTCATATTTTTGCTAAATGGCATATCCCTATAAATTTAATCGTACGGATTAACACCGGATTTTATGGAAACACCTCCACAATTCAAAATTATTAAGATAAGTAAAGATATAAAAAGAGCGCGGATCATAATTTCGTTCATAAATAACCATAACATCGGTCAGTGGTGTCATTTCTCAGCCGAAAAAGATGCCTTCAGTCAATTCTTTACTAAAGGTAAGCACTGTGATGCTATTAGTAAGTATTAGTGATCGATGAAACGTAAACGTTTTTATTTATTTTTTAGTTGGCAACACTATTATTTTAACATTTTAAATACTACGTAAATCTTGTATGTGTTATATTTATAAATACAGGGAAAGAAAAAAACTCTTAAAATAATGCTTCAAATGTAAATTTAAGATTATTTAAGAAGCGAATATCTTCTGAAAAATTCTTCTGAATAAGACAAATCGCATTCACTGACATACAGAAGCGTTTAAAGAATAACAATTTTTCATTCCATATTAAAGGCTAGCCTTCTATATAAGACCACGAGGAAATGATTCCAATTAGATTCTCACGATACTTATCGTAGTCATCCAAGTTTTACCACACTACTTATATACAATTTAAATATGGTAAAGCAAAAGTAGTTCGTTCATTTCTGACTGACTAACTTTTCCTATATTTTAGCTTGTCTTCGTTTACTATATTGCATTCTTAGCGAATGATGTACTTGAAATCATTCGATTTAACATTATAAAAACCTATTTCTACTTCCTACAAAATTAGCTGGGTAATTAAGTCGCGCCATTTAAAATGTTTCATCGCCACGTAAAGTGATATTGCATCGCTATTTTATACAGATAATTATTTAATGAAAAGCTACTCTTTTTCTATTTTATTGAGAAATACTGGCAAGAAAATCAATAGTTCCTTAACGCCATCATAGAACTTACACTAGGAAATAAAAACTGACTGCATTCTTCCGAATGTGGAAATGTAATTAGAAAAAATATATAAATATATTTACCAATTTTTGTCCCTTTTGCCTTTAAACGGGCTTCCCATGTCCACGACTGGGTCCATTTTGAAAAACCCTCGATTTTTCCGACGAACTTCCATTTTCATGTTTCAAAACGGTAGTGCGTCAATATCGATTTGTATTATAAGCTTGTATCTGAAAATGTAAATATTAATACTCATGTCAGAGATTTTTATGTACTTTTACGAAAAAATATATCTACGTTTTTTTAACAAATAAAGCAAAAAACATAATTTATTATTTCAGAATAATAAATAATATCAATTCAAATTAGTAAAATGTCTTTGAATAAAAAATAAGTGAATCATATTTTTGATCTCATTTTCTCGGTTTAAGCTGCCGTATACAGTGTAGTGGAATATACTAACACAATAATTAATTTATAGAAAGTATAACTTTTAAATTAAATTCAGAGTAAAGTAAACATTTTATAAAAGTATACTTTGTCTTCTACAAATTTTGAAATTATCAATGAGAATCTCATCCTTTCACACCCACGACAACAAATTGTATCAATGCAATATATTTAATTAAAATTCATCCGTTTACATTTACCAACACCCACACACATTACGTTGGTGTTGGTGTCAAATGAGTCCACTTAAAAACTTTTTCAAAATAATCAACGGTATTACAGTTGAGATCTATCGTGGCATTGTATATTATTAAAGTTATTAAGGAACATTTTTTTTTATAATTAGGTAGGTGCATAGTAAGAGATCGCAACTGCTCATAGAAATTGGCGATATACGAAATATTTACCATTATTTATATCGTCAATGGGCTAATAACCTTGCGAACTAAGAAAGTAATCCCTTCCGGAACATAACAATAGTAAGCAGTACTATTTAGCTGTAGAATTAGTTATAATGTGGTGGTACCTACCCAAACAAGCTTGCACAAAGCCCTTGTTCCCCAACTGTTTTTATGGCAAGTATTATTAGTATTCGTTATTACAATAAATATGAACTAAACTAATCAGTGAACAGTACGTATTTTTGCTATTTAATTTTCATAGTCTTAAATATTCACGAGAGATTATATTTTCTTTATAAAAAAACATTTGACAATGACCCACATTACCATAAGACGTTTTTAAAGCGTCAGAAACCTATATAAGAAAATTGTAGGTAGTTTGACAATTATCAATTGATTTCCTCACCGCTTCAATGCTGTCACACTTATATCCAAATCCAATGTTATAGGCAATTTGTAATTGTAATGCATTTTAACGTAGCACATTAGACAGTAATCGTTGTAAAGTTCAAATGACCTTTGAATTGGTCACAATAACAATTTAACACTGAAGGGGTCCCGACTTCGTACGTGTGTCATTACAACAAACTTCAACTAAGTATGTTGAGTAACCCACGGGCCAGAGTTGAGACCGCAGAGTTGGTCAACATTTTCAAATTATCATGATTTGCCACAAATAAGTACAAATATGATAGAAAATATTACGTTAAGATAATGGAAATGTCTTATGCCTATGTTACGTAAAATAATATTTTAATAAAATATACCATTGCATGATACTAATAAAGAGCTATTTTACTATTTTATTATTATATACTTTTTATTGTTGGCAACAATAACATAGAATAAAATAACAAATAAAATAAAATCGGTGCCCAATTTATGACAAGGTTTCGATAAAAAATATTATGAAACAAAATAATTTTATGAAAACATTTTATATTTTGTCAACGAAGTTTATTCTCATATGTCGTCAATGAGAGAAAAGAATAATAAGTAGGTACCTTGTATGGAAGCGTAACGAAATTGTTCAGAACGGAACGAACGCATACTATCGCGCTGAAACATACAACGAAGTAATTTTTAACATTGTAAAAATTACCAAAAAGTATTTATTAGTTGCTTACGTATTAACTATT
This sequence comes from Vanessa atalanta, assembly GCF_905147765.1. Lineage (NCBI taxonomy): Eukaryota > Metazoa > Arthropoda > Insecta > Lepidoptera > Nymphalidae > Vanessa > Vanessa atalanta. Next base: position 4,285,439 of record NC_061902.1, on the reverse strand, counting down.
AATAAACCTAAATTTTGTGTCACATCTCAAAATAAATTTCATATAAAATAATTACTACGGTAAATTATAATGGCATTTGTATTTTTTATACATCTTATTAACAAATAAAACAAATATTCATTTTCTGAAAATATGTGAATAAAGTATTTGGTAATTTTTCAGAATTTCAACTATAGCTAAATGTTTAGCTTTATGATAGTAGTATTAAAGAAGTATTTAAAGGATCTCACACATAAATGTTTCCTAGACCTGGTATCCTGCTCGCTGCAGAACCGACGATGTCCGCCGATGCCAATCAAAGCGCAGGCCAATCGCGACTAATCAACTGAACGAGACGATCTCGTGGCTACATGCGTCATATCTTTCTTTATATACAATGTTTTGAATACTCACATTTCTTTTTTAATTAGCACGATATCAAATCCAATCATATAACTAATTTTTACCCTTTGCTATTCTGAAGTTATTAATTTTGAAATTCTATTTTTGCCATATCTGTATGTTTTTAGATTAGTCCTTTATGTTTAGAAGAAAATCTGTGTATCTTTTTGTATAATATATTCGTTATTTAAAATCAAAAAGGGGACATTAATAAATTTTCAACGAATTTTGAGACAACAGTTTTAATCAATAGTATATGTTATAAATTCTCTTGTCTTTTGAAAATTTTCTTATACCATGCATACGTATATTCATTCAATGTTAAATATTTAAACAGCAAGCTTGAAATTTTGAATTGATATGTCTCATATATATGCGACTATGAAAACTTTTCTGGATAAGGATTTCAAAAACAATTTTTAAATTACTATATACAAAAACATAGATGCAGTAAATCAAAATAGCTTAAGGCATGCTTATAAAATCCACAATTATACTTAAAAAAATTCAGACGGACAATTTAAAATATAATTAATCAAAAAATATATATTTTCTAGGTTTCAATGATATTTCGGCGAAAATATTATTTTCAAACAATTAGTTCTTATAAAGTTATACTTGCTTGAAGAATAATAAATAAAAATGCATCATCTTATGATAGTATTTATTTATAATGTACTCCAAAATTTACCGCAATACTTAAAGAATGATATGCCGCAGCCGGAGCACATAATTTCGTATTGCGTATTAAAATTAAAATGGTTAATTATTTTTTCTGGCTAGGTCCAACACAATTTCTCTACGATATGCCTAGATAGGCATATTGACATAACAAACATTAAAGTCTGCGTATGCCAACATCGTTGCGCTGCTTAACTAGTAAATTAGGACATTGCTTTGAATTTGTAAAAAAATAATAGCACTCCTGTACTATACGAATAATAATTCAGTTCTACCAAGTGTGCACATCATATACCTTTTAAATGTCATGAAAATACTTAAAAAATACTTCCAAAGACTCTCCTTCGTAGTTTTCGGGTAGAATCCTAAACTTCACCGTCAATTTGGACATAAGGAAACAATTTAACCCTTTTTTATTTCTACACGTAAAGCTATAGCTAAAAATCGCAGCGAAGTGGAACTTTAATTAACGGGACTTAATCGATACGTGTTAATCTAAATTTTAATCTTCATCGTTATGAAAGGTCATCTATATCGAAATTCTCATGTTAAAGCAAGCATATTCCGATTCCTCTTTTCTAACTTAAATCAATTGTTAGTAGTTGTAAAATATGTCACGCGTCCCGTTCCTTCCGATACACGTAGGTTATTCTAAATTGGAAGACATAAGAATCATCGTGGGATGCGCAGTTACGACCAATCTATAATTGTAGGAAACCTATGCAACTTCGAGCTGCTAGGAGCTAAACAATAACGTAACGATATTTTTATGTTATATATAATAAAGCACAATTATGTGTGTACACAGTTTTTAAGATAGATTTAATAGAGCTGAAGAGACTAATGTTTTTTTTAAAGTGTGCTAATACTAAGTCGGGTTTTACTGTTTATAGGTTTCTTTAACACGTACACACTACGGTATATGACGAGCAGGAACGTCTAGCGTAAACCTAAAACCGCCCTGCGCAACCAGTTCATAATTAACGTTGCTGAAAATTCGTATATCTTATTTTTAAGTATAATATGTAATATGTGGTGAGCTAGTCCAAGTGTGACATCACTTTTGCGCAAGCATGCATCCAGTTATCAATTACAGTTCATTATTATTTTGAAATCTGATCACCGCCGTCCTCTCATCGTGTGATTCGTTTAGTATTTATGAAATTGAAACTATTTTTCTTATCCATTTAATAATAACAGTTTCCATACGTGTTCTATCGTGTATCTTATTTAACAATACTTTGGTCGTTGTCATCGTAATTCGAACCTGTTAGGGTTATGTATAAACAATTGTAATATCCCTCTTGAACTCATCAATATATTATTATAAATGTTCTCGACTTCAATGAATACAATTTTAAAATGACTGTCGACTAAAATCGGTGGATCTCAAAAGATGAAATTATGTACAGGAACGGATCCTGGATATGGATGGTAAGTGAGCACTGAGAAGAGATTTTTCAATATTTATCAGTTTAACAAGTTTTCAAAAAAAAATGTCAAACAACTGTCCTTATCGCCTTAACAGAAGCCTAAATAGCGATTTTCATACAATTACAAACGTTAATCCCCTTAGAAGATAATTTTTGAAAAATCTCTTCTTCGAACTTCCGTAGAAATTCCACGCTTTTGGGTGATAATATTTCAAAAACAATGTTAAACAATTTTGTATGACTGTTGTCATTATTGCTGAAATATGGAAATCGATGTCATTTTGCACGTTAAAAACATCCGTTACAGCCCTTTTGAATAGAAGAAGAAAAGCGTGAAATTCCTACGGAAGTTCTTCATTTTTTATATATAAGCTTATTATTAGTTAGGGACAGTTGGTACACGGAAATTAGTATTTATGCTTCTCTTTTAAGTAAAATATATTTATGACAGCGTCTTTAGAGAATCATTGCCAAGAGGTAAAACAAGAGGAACGTGAGTATAGATGCTAATATTGACGTTAAGGTGATATCAGACGGTTCATTCGAGTGAATGTTTTTTTGAGTGAATGATAATTAATAACATAATTAACATAATTATTTTTTCTTTTATTCCATGTTCACACGGCTTAGCTGGAATGACGTTAAAAAGAATCCGTAGTTTCTTTCAATATGGCGTCGAATGAAGTCTATCTCTTGGAATAAGTTTAATTTGTGATCATTTGATCAAGGAGCTAAAAAAAAAAATTAAGAAAAATGCGATCGAGACAAAATGGCCAAATCCGAGTGAACGTTTACTTTGTGTTCAGACTGTTCATTTTTCGTTCATTCGGAGTGGGAATGAAAGATGCCGAATGAACCGATCCAACTTCGTTGGATCGGTTCACTAATGAATTAATTCGGCACTTTGTTTTTAGACGTTTCACTTTGAGTGAAAGATGCAAAATGAAACACGAAAATGAACAAAAAATGAACCGTCTGATTCCACCTTTAGTATAGGTGTCACTTATCAAATCAAATCGTTGAATTTAATTTTGAGGCTGAAATTAATACATCTAAATATTCTTATTGAATAATATTTTTAATGTATAATTATTACTAAATATTAAATAAATATATCATTAATGCAAAGAATATAAATCTTTGTGATTTTACAATTTAGTTATGTATTAGTTAGTATACAATGTAAATAATTTCCATATAAGATCAGTTTTCAATCTTAATTAAACTGTGGAACGGAATTTGAATGCGTTCGTTATAACTTCATAGTATGTACTTTAATCTTAATTACAATGGTAATAAATTTTAACTAAAAACTGCTATTCTTATTAGGTACTATTAATATGGATTTGTCTGGTGACCACGCTGTCAGCGTCTCGGGAGGACGCTGCCCAGGACTTTATCGAACACGTCTTGAAGATACCTAATCCTGACAGAGTTCTCAACTCAGTGCTCGGAAGACTAGAGAGGAACAGACAAGGGCTCTTGGAAAGGGCGAAGCCTCGGTTCGCTGATGATGCGGATTGTGAAGACCCAGAGGTAAGTAATTTTATTCAAAAAATTCAGAATATGAACTAATCATGGACTTTTTTTTGTGATTTACATCCCACGTTTGGTGATAGGTAAGTGAATCTCATTACTTATTTATTTAAAACAAGTAAACGCACTGGCAAATCGGCTACTAATAGTAGGAGGTCACGACCGACCATAGACATCGGCACTTTACAAATTTCCTTATACCACCAATGTGCCAACCACCTTGGTACCAACTAAGATGATATCTATTATGCCTGTACTGCCAAACCCGCATAAAACAAAAGTGTTGTTGTTTGCCGGTGGAATAGGTTATGGGAGGTGTGGTACATATCCAGATAGGCTTGCATAAAGTGCTACCACCAAGTAATTAATATAATTAATTATATTTATATTTCAGACAATAAGCGTAAGGCTTTATTACACTTGACCATTACTCTGTAGTTTGTCAGTTATACAGGGTTATTGGTAATTCGACGTATTCCGGTTAGGATGTAATAGGTGTGATTATTTGCGATAATTTTAAACCCTATATGCATTGTGCAAAAGTAAACCATTTTTGAGTTATCATGTTTTTTAAATTTATTCAAAATAAGTAAAAAATTCAACTTCAAAAAGTATCAATTAAAATCTATTTACACAAAAATGACTTAAAAACAATATAAAACTTGTTCCGCAGAATATTTTAAAAACATAAATACGTCGATTTAACAATAAAGCTGTATATGAATAAAGTTTTAATTAATTTTGTTTGGTTGTTTTGCAGAATCTTCCAGAATATACTGAGTCTTTGCAAGATTCTGTAGAAAGAGGTTTGAGGCATTTAGGTTCACAAGTAAGTAAAATTCTTTACCTTTTTTATTTTTCTAGAAATAAGATATCGAATAAATATTTATACGGTTACGGTATAAATATACCATTGTAACATAATATATTTTACAACTTACCAACAAACCGTAAATATTCCACTGCGGGCTAGAGCCTCGTCCCTAAAGATTTTATAGCTTGGAGCTTATTCCTCCACGCTGTTCCTATACGGGCTATTGATTCTCATGTGAAATATCATCATCTGATTTAACATGCACGTTTCCTCACAGTGAATGATGGCAAAATATAAAGTACGTGTAATTCAGTAGTCACGTGATACATATTCTATCTATTCGGATATCGGTTTTAAATATTACTAATATGTTTCTCAGTAAAAGTAGCCAGTAGGCTATTGAGAAATATAAAGTTATAAATCTAGAAGGTACAAGAAAAAATAATCTTCCTATTTAATGCATTAAGATCTCGGTTGCTCTATAATTTCATAACACGTTATAATACACTTCGTTGTACGAGTATTTTGTAAGGTCTCCTTTGTTGTTGCACGGAATAACAGTTCATGGCTATCTGAGGATTCTGAACTACGTATTATCCAACCGATATTGCTTTACATAATTTATTCAAAATAATATTACATTATTCGTGCATTTTCAAAATACCTATATTTATTATATACAGACTATATGTTTAAAGCACAATCATCGGTTGATAAAAAATCCACAGACTTATACAATACAGAGGGGTAATACTTAAAAGAAAATTAAAGACAATTCACTGTCACGATTAATAAAAAATAGATGTTAGTGTCAATAATCTTATTTACAGTAATATATTATATATATAATAAATACTAAATAGTATATTTTCAAGACAGATCTAGTCTAGGCACTATTCAATCGTACGCTGTCTTATTGTAACACTGAAACATCGCTTGAAGCAAAACCATCACGCTGATCTATCCTAGAGTTAATCTATAAAAAGTCGAAGCGAAGATAGGACGATATGACGGCTTGTATATAAATTAAGCCGTTACTAAACGACCGAAAATGCTAGATGCATTTTCGGTCGTATGGTAGCTGACGTGAAAATAATTATTATTGATCTGAGTGATATACTCAGTAAATAAGATTAACTTAAAACTCAATCTTTATTCTCTCTCTCAAATACTGATAAAATATAAATTAAGCAAGCAAAATAAGCAAATCGCGCCGCTTTGTGTATATATTAAAAACAGACAAGCAATAATCTGTTTCAGAAACATTATCCAATATGCCACTTGGAAAGAAAGATTCACAGATTGAACACTAATGAATATGAGTACAGGCCCGCGTATTACGAAGAGGTCCGTTGTACCATGACCCCCGGTGATGATGTTGGCGTCACGAACGAGGTAAACGACTTATTATTGCGCAACTTTAGAATCATGGCAACGCGGTTAAAAATGTTTGAAAATTTCCGTTCTTTTTTTAATGAATGTTGCCATCATTTTAATATTACATATATATTGTTTATATTAATTTAATCTATCAATTTAAAAAGTTAATTCGCCTTTCATATTACTTCAAATTAATTATTTTTTTATGAATTTAATATACTTACATTTTGAAAAATATTAAGAAATCTTTTTAGTCTAAATTATAAAATTTAAAAAAAGAAAACGTGTGTTGTTATGCCTTGATTATGTCGCAATTTCCATACTTAGGTTACTTTTTTGTAATCACTTAGTTTCTCTCCTATCCGTTTTGTTAGAACATAGAATGTACATTTCGACATACACACAGTTTGACAATACTCGTGAAATATGTAATTATTTAAAACTCAAAAGTCACTATGAATCATATTATTTTTTAATTTTTTTTTAAAGAATCAGTTAAAGGCTTTTCGATATGGAATCGAAAAATGGACATTGAATGCTTTTCTTTAAAATATTATAAATTTCATTGAGTAGCAACGGTCAGTATAAACAAAATTTCGTGTCTAATATTAAAATAAATGTATGTATGTTAGGTATGTTCGAGCCTCGGATTTTCATGCGTTCAATGGAACAAGACAATACATTTGACAAGAAGGCGATATTCAAGGTGAGAGACATCTAGAAATATTCATATCGAAAAGAAGGTTATACATGTACCTACATTAAAATGATTATATTTTTAATTTAAAATTAGAATAAACTTAATAAAGGAACTGTTTGATTTATAATTTATATGCAATTTTTTTTTTTTCGCATTTTTTTGACACCAAATAAGTTAATAAAATACAATAATAATAATTAATTACTAAATTACAGCCTTCGCACAAATACACATCAGACACAAGAAGTAGTTTTCTAATAAATTTTATTTTATTTACAATTTTATATATGTATAATAAGAATATTTTGTGTAAGTAATAATATTCTTTTATATAATCTCAACAGCGACTGTTGGGAAACTAAGACTATGGTGATACCAGCGGGATGCGAGTGCATGTGGCCAGTACACAGATTGGGACAGCTAACATTACACGTCTAAGGATACTGGAAATTCAAAATAATTATCTTAGCATTTATTTTATTCTATAACAATGTGATAAAAATTACTTCACCCATAATTTATTAATTATTTTATTAAGGAAAATATGACTTAATTTATATTATGAATATTGATGTTATGATCAGATAATTTTTAATTTATCTTATAAATAAAGTATTTAAAAGTATTATGTGTTTCTTCATTTATAATAATAATAGCTGAAGCTGCGGCTTGAATTAAGTGAATTAAAAAAGAAGCCGGTGTCCTTCCCAGACCCAAACTTTCTTAACAACAAATTTCATCTAAATCTGTTCAGCGGTTAAAGCGTGAAGAGGTAACAGAAAGAGTTACTTTCGCATTTATAATATAAGTACATATATGTAGATATACATTTTAACCAAACTGACGAAAACAGTGACCAAGAGTGAAACAGTCAACTGACCCATACACACATACACGCACGCACACGCACGCACACACACGCACCCACACGCACATACAATAACACGCACGAATACACCCGCTCCCCCAAAAAAAAAACATTCTCTAAATTATTTACCTATAAACATTTTACATAAGATATGTTTCGTAATACCCAGGCGATATCTCTAATGTATTTTAATTATTTCAACTTTCGGGGAGAGGACTGATTATCCTTAACACAGGCTATTTAATTCGCCTAGCTAGGATAGCCTTGTTATAGTACTTGATCAGTTTTTCTTTTGATAACCATATTACATTATACATTAAGACTTTAGTCATAATGCAATCATGTAATAGTTTTATAGATGATTTATGTGTAAAATAAATATTATTATTAAATATTTCGCGCACATGCTATGTGCCACGTGATACGTGCGTAATAAAACATCTTCATCATTTCTTCAATTAATTTGTAATATTAAAAAGTCAATTGTTTCTAAAATCGAAATGATTTAACAGCTTCAAAATACAACATGTAAGTACCTGCCACGTTTACTTGCCAAAAACACGAGTAAAAAGATTATTTAATTAATATTAACACTTATAACGTTTATTAATTTATTTGTGTATCTAAGAAAGCTATTTATTGTATACATATATGTATATATGTATAGTCCTTTCATACTTATTTTACCTTTGGCTATTAAGTTGGCTAACTTGTGCAATGTGTTGCTATAGCTAGTTTCTAAAAATCCTTTGTATAAAATTAGGACATCGTGATAGATGAGGGAATATTTGGTGGTAGTGGAAGAGTGATATGAAGCTGTCCTTCTATTAAAATACCTATTTACTTCTACCTGGGCCAAATGGGAGAATTATATTTTAACCCTTTTACAGTGGTGGTCATATATATATAATTCGGTTCAACCGGTGGTACTAGCTAGAGGAGACAGGCCCGTAGATGGATGGAGGCGTATACGAATAATAATTCGTGGCGTGGCGTTTGATTATATCTGTACCAATGCTCCTAGGCCTTGTATAGTAATAAACATATTATTGTAACTATATATTTGTTTTATGGTAATAAATAAAAACAAGTACAGATTGGTCAAAGCATTATTTTGAATAAGAATGAACTAAATGAACATCATCAGAAGAGCACGAATAATCAGAAGTGCTATCAGACTCAGTATCCGAGCAATCGTTTACTTGTGTTATAATTTTTTTCAATTTTATCGTCTACCTTTTTAGTCAAATCGATATCTCCACAAAGATGAAAATCTTCTATCTGTATTAATTTTATTAAATGTTTCATCGCAATTGATTTTATTTGAAATAACTTAACCATTAAATAAATAGAAGTAATCAGTTCCTTTAATAAAATAAAATTATTTTTGTTTTTTATAATGATAATTTAATAGCAACGAAGTATAGTATACGCGCCACGGACATACAAGAGAGTAGTAGAGAGCGGCGGCGGAGAGTTGTTATAACGGCATAAGAGAGCGCCATACCGTTTGCCGTATTCGTATGACTCCCGTTCTCTCATTTGTAAAATAATAATAATAAATAAAACATATTGGCACCGACGAAATATTCTAGCCGACAATTGTTGACACTCGCGACGCTTTGACTCTCTCTATTTCAACCGAATTTTCAATATAGCTTTTTTTTGTCTGACACTTTCCGAGCACGGTTATGAATAGATTCATTAAAAGTGGTCTAGATATTATACAGTTAACTGAAACTTCATTAAATTGTTTATCGAAGGATTTCTGTAACGCTGATTTTTTCAATTTAGCTTAAAATAAGCGTATGTAACGCATGAATTAAATAATTAATTTCTTTTATTTAATCTCTTTTGTGTAAAAATATCTTTAACTTGTTTAAAGATATTTATGCTGTACTAGCTGAACCTGCGACTTTACCCTCGCGGATTTTATAAAATTTACAAATAGCACAGAAGCAATCTCCCATATTTTACTCCCTCGAGGGGTGAATTAAAAAAGTTACTTATGTCTTTCCCGGCACTCAAACTATATCCGTATCAAATTTCATCTCAATTTGTTAAGCTGTTTATGCGTGAAGAGACAAAGATTCTTTAGCATTATAATATTACGAGTAGTACAGATAAAAATAATAAATAAATGCAATAACTACCTATTAGGTTTCTAGGATGTAATATATATGATAATAATTCAAGTTTATGTTCAAGGTGTCATTTTGTTAATGTAAAAAATATTGTTTTAAACAGTTTTGAATCGAAAAAAAACATATTTTACATAATTTTAATTACCTAATGAATTCCTAGATGACTAAGGTTTTTTTTATTTTTAAGAACAATAGAGTTAAAGGGCGAAGTTTAATTAGTAATAAATATATAGCAATTTAAAAAAAAAATAAAAAAATGTAGATACATAAAATAATTAGAATAAGTAAAAGAAACGTATATTATGATATAAACCATATAAAAAAAAATTAAAGAGCTTTATAATTATAATTCACTAGCTTGTGCCCGCGACTCCGTTCGCGTGATTTTAAACCTTAAAAGTAGGAGTAGTTGTAGGATATGGTTAACATATCTGTGTATTTGTCGTGGCATTGTAGTTCCCAATATGTCTAACTGCGTAATGTACCTACCTATATTACACGATATTTCACGTAGTGCCTTCAGGGCTTAAAACAAATATTTTTTTGCAGTCGCGAACACGCGACAGAGTCACATAAAGCTAGCCCTGAGTACTGGACTTACTTAAAAGTAAACGATTTTTTTTTGGAATGAGAAGGAACCGTGGTATAAACATAAAATCATCTGGGCCGAACCCATTTATATTTAAAGGACATTTATTTTCAAATGCAATTGGATGATGTAACACAATATGAACTCTTTATAAAGGTTCTAACCTCATCAGCCCTGGTTCCATACCATCTCGATTTTAATAAAACTCTATATGTTACCCCATGGTTACTAAAGTATGAATCAGTGATAACCGCATCCAAATCGCTTAAGAGATTAGTGGTAACAAACGAATAGATAAACAGACAAAAATACCCCCAGTACTATTTTTTAAAATAAATCAATAAATTCTAAATTACGACCGTGTGTTTTACAATGTAAAACAAAAAGGTTGCTTTTTTTCAACCTCATTGAAGAGCAAAGTACATACGAATAGCTATTGTCTTTTCTTTTTACATTCTGGAATGATACCTATATAATTAATATTTATAATTTATACATACTATATACATTTAAACATTATTTAATATACATTGTGTCTGTGAAGTAATAATCAATATTTAATTTTATTTTAATTTATGTTTTTTTTTTTTTTATTTACGGTTGTAATTTACACAAAAGTATAATATCACACAAACGTATTAATATCGACTGCATCACTCTAGTAATAGAATGCTTTTATACAGTGGAAATTACTAAAATACACAAGGCATGTTGTGTTTACATTAGTGGACAGTCTAATTTTATTTCTACACAGTCTATATCTATTTTTCTAGACTTATGATAAAAGTGCTAAGTAACTAAAAATATCATTTCAGGTAAAAGTTTCATGATAGGTAGCTGCTATAATATGCCATCGCTATGAATGTATAGGTATTTTAGGTATTGGTCGCCAAATGTTAGGCTTAAAAATGTAGACTATTTAGCTTGAAATTGTAGCTTGAATTCCAAGGGTCCTCCCTTCATATATCGTTAATTTCGGTTCTGTGGTTTGGCTGTGTGAGTGCAACAGATAGACAGAGTTACTCTCGCTTTTGCACTATTTGTATAGATTATTGGTTAGACACACAGAAGATACTCGGATGCTAAAGTCACCAAAATATTTATGTGCGGGTGTACGCTGTTGATACGTACTATTCGGGCATTATAGTTAGTATCCTGCTTGTTTCTGTACCCGATACGTTCATAAGTCGTTAAAATCTTGTCACATATGTACCAACCACATGGCACGGTCATGAAGTCAGACGTATTATTTTAGTGGTTTTCATCTTTATTGTCACAAGTATGCAACTTATCACCATCATCAGAATATTGACATTTGTTAAATCAATAAACCATGACAGGTACATCGAAATCATTTAAGTCAACCTCTATTTTATATTTAATTATAAAAACGACCACGAAAAATCATAAAACAAAGTAAAAATGTGTATAAATATCACAGGATAATCTCTTAGACTTCTAAATTAGACCAAATCTAGGAGAACATATATGAAAAAAAATGATATCATAAAAAAATATAAAAATGATGATTAGGAAATTATTTATAATATTTTTATTTATATTAAACTAACCTGACTTCTTAACAAAGTCGAAGATATACGTAAAACCTTAAATTTTCTATCATCATTGTTGTATCTAACATATTATTGTTAGTATACTAACCCACGATCTTTATGTTATCATAATTGAGTGTGAATTGTCATAATTAAACCCCGTTATATTGGTGCTTTGACACGGTTTGGTAGGGGGCGAAACGGCGTGACTAAACTATAGGAAATCCATAATAATAATAAGAGAGAACTGCTCATCCTAAAGCCAATTAATATTATAAATATTAATTAAAAATAAGACAGGCCATGGTAAGCCGACGATGGGTTGCACCAAAAGTAAAGTAGGGAACAGCCGCTTATGTCTCACTTCTGGACAAACACTTTCTTCTTGAGGAGACTGTTTGGCGCTTATTCCAAGATTATCCAATATGGAAAATCGACTTATACAAATTTCCTCATTAAGTTCTCTTTCACAGCCGAGTATCCTATGCTCATGAATAAGCTCAAGAGAAATGAGTTCTTTTGTGGCTGAGTTTTAACCCACAATCTTCGCTTAAAATTCACGCGTTCTATCCATTTAGCTGTCCTTTGGGCCATCTCGGCTCGTATACACAAAAATAATATATATTTTTAATATATTTATCTCCCAAAATAGTGTGAATTCGAAGTTTTCAAGATTCTACTATAGTGGCGTCGAGATGAGAACGAAGATAAAATAAGACGGAAAACTGTCATAATAATGCACTTGACTGTTACCTAAATCAAATTTATAAAAAAAGTGATCCGTAGAACTTTTTATATACTCTCTATATACTGAATCTTCTTGGTTTATTTTTCATCTATTATATCCAATCAATTTCAACCTAAACGATTTGGCATAAGGAAATTACAAAATTGAACCAATCCAAGTATAGCGAAATGCAAGCTCACCATAATACGACTTAATTTTAACAATACAGACATTTTTAATTGTGCTTAAATTATAGTTTCATTAGTGACTACCAAAGGTATTATTTGAAAAATATATTTACTATTAAATTTAACATGCTTTTTTTAAAAAATCTTGGGAGGTTTGCAGCAAAAACGGTGGGAAATACATAAATTAAATTAAAAATAATAATAGTTTGGTAGTTCAGCTGCTATTCTTGTCTGATTTAACTCATTATTTGTTAGTTTAGTAACTACCTATTTAGGCAAAAAACGGAATTGACGTACATATAAAATAAATAGCTATGTACATATAAAAAGGCCCTACATAGATACTCCTATTTAGCTAAAGGAAGTGCTTGTTTTAAGACTCTGTAAAAAAAAAAGAGAAATATTGGTGTTATTTTGGAAAACAGAACTAGAAAAGACAAAATAATATATATTTACACAAAGTATGAAATATACTATCAAATATGAAATACACTACCGTTAAAAATATATAGAGTTCGAAGTAGAGTAGGGTACGAATGTATTTTTTTTTAATATTACGTCAATACTATTTATTCTTATTTATTAAGATTTTTTAACGTATTGTAAAATTAATGTAATTGCATTATTTTTAAATATTAAAAAAAAAAAACAATAAATTTATTGTGAATCATTTGATTCACGAATTGGTTACATTAGTCGATGTTTTAAACAATACATAAAAGGCTACGACAATCCCCTAGACATAGATCTATTGCTTATTATAGTCGAAGAAAGTGTAGAGGTAAACGAATCTCAGATTTACATATTGCATGCTATTTCCTAAAAGCTCTACAATACTCGTAATGTGCACTACGACCACTTCTTGATATCTTTATTTACCATACAACTCTATTACAACTTACTACTTGTATCTGTTTGAATATTACTTCCTCATTTCTGACAACACTCATCATTTTTTTAGGAATAAATAATTAATACCATATAGATTATCAACATATCGCCCAATGATATCACGAAAAATCAATGTGAACGTCTTCTCCTATGATTGACTTAGATTAACCTGTAACATATTAAACCTGCAGATAATATGCATATTTTATTCCATACAGTATTAAAATTTCATTTTATTGCCAGTTTGTTGAAAGACCTTAGGCTACAATATATTCTCCTAAGTTATAAACAGAAATGTTATTTTATGTAGTTATAAATAAATTGCAGAACTGATCATTGAACTTGGCACCCATTTAGATCGCACTCCCTTTCTCGTTGAAGTCAACAACCAAGGCCTATATCTTAATATTGAACTTGGCTGTCATTTCACATTTATGTTTTGATGGGATTCATTATACAGTATTCTTTTTTATTCTGTATTAATAAAATTATTATTAAAGTAATAAAAGTACCTAGTATTCATTTTAATATAAACAGTCGGTTCTCAAAATTTCGTTCTGTCATAGCTGACAGCTATGACACAACAACGAAATCCGAGCCTTTCGCCACGAATTTTAATTTTCTATATCGGGCTCCAATAGTGATAGCTAACTGATTTCGAGTCGAGGGATAGTAAGAGAAGATTTCATTTTACTTTATGTAATTTGATTCTATAATATAACATGATAATATTTTATATATCCGGTTCCTGTACGAATTCATAGAAAAAAATTCAAAACCAAAATTATATTTAATTCAAAAAAATGTATATAAAACGTATAAAACTACGTAACGTAGTCTACACTATTATAAGTTTCATCCGACGTCGCAAGCGCCAGTGCGTTCTCGGTGTGCGTGAGAGGCTCTCGTGGAGGTCGTGATTAGTACGGACAACGTTGTTACTACAAGTGAGTTTTACAATATTTTGAAAAATGTAAAACAATTTATTGATTACAATGGGCTCAAGAAATATATATATTTATAATATTTTTTTATGTTACAATTATTATGCGTTTAGCAAAAAATGTATTCGTTTTAATTTGATGTATGTTAATGAGCTAAATCCAGTTTGTTATTATTCTTGCTTAAGTTATCGGACGTGTAACATTATAAGCAAATCTGTCACATATCTAGTTATAATATTAAAAATTATTTATAATAGTATATTTAAACTAATTCTTGTGATATAATCGATTTAAAAAATAACATACTTAATGTACTGACATTATTAAGAATTATTATCATTATTAATTTTTAGTACTTATTAATTTAAAAATAATAACTTACTATATCTACCTATATAATATTTTTTTTATATATATATATTTATGTGTATAGGATATATATAAACCGTATCGTAATGCTTACAATTTAACGTAAATTTTTTCTGTAGATTATTATCTATTACTACTTTAAAAATATTAAAATTTCATATGTTTTATTAAAAAGTAAATAATAAATAAATACCGTAGAACAACCTTCACAATCGAACTTAAGTTAACCGTTGAAATTATTCGACAGTTTACAATCTCGCGAAATAGATAATTACGGTATTACTGCATGTTTTATTTTAAACAAATAACATTGAAATTACATTTCTGTATTTCGTCAAATAAAGTATCGATTGCCAACACATTCCTTCCCCAGGAATCTAAATTAGTTCAGCGGTTAAAATGTTAGTATAGATTATGCCTTTTAGTGTAAATACACTTATCGTTAATGTATTGATTTTTTCTCGCTATGATTCTTAACAAATAGGAGATAAGTGCTTTTAAAAATTACAATACATTTGGGCTTTGTGCAAAATCGACTGGGTCCGCACCGACCTCATCGCACCCATCAAATATTCTATCACCAAACAGCAAAAGTATTGTTAATAGGAATCGCGGACTTTAAGTATTAGTCCAATTTTAAGATTTGCCTTTTACTGATCTCCATTCAAGTCTTTTTTACGATACTCTTTTCGAAGATATCAAAGTCTCAGTTACCATTCGACTTCGATGAAGAAATCGTCGTTGGTAAGGCCAATGAAAACTTGCAGTCATCTATCATAA
The DNA here is from genome assembly GCF_905147765.1 of Vanessa atalanta. NCBI lineage: Eukaryota > Metazoa > Arthropoda > Insecta > Lepidoptera > Nymphalidae > Vanessa > Vanessa atalanta. The sequence goes on along the minus strand of NC_061902.1, from coordinate 4,269,461 downwards.
ATAATAAAATACGTAATAACATTAAAATAACCACAATCCAAATTATAGAAAAGACTCGACATAAATTGACGATTGACTGATGTTCATAGACAAGAACATAATTTTTTTATTTTTTTTTATTTTGTCGTAAATTTTAGAATCAATTGCTCTGGAGCCTTGAAGTATATAATTAAATAAACACTTACCTATTAGTCAACAAGACTTCAGCCGACACAGAAAGCGTATTTAAATTGAATGCAATCATTTATCGTTACTCTTAATGCTAAAGGTCTTATGTAAACATTAATTTCAATTTAAAACTGTATAAGTCGTATGTCACTGACTTATATTTGAATTTAAAGCTTTAATAATTACCTTATACATTATTGGTCATGATAACATTAAAGCATGTTTTTCCCATACGACCTTTTGCATTAGAAGTGGCGCAATGTACTAAAGCTATGCTATGAACGCGTTGTGTCATTTTTAATTCCAACATCAGATTGATCAGTTAGATTAAAAACTATGGGCTCTGTGATTGTAACAATTAAACAACGACGCGACAATTTTTTTAAAAACTAAAATAACGTACCTGGTCGTATCATTTTTTGTTGGTAAAACGGACTGGTAAACCTCATTAGGCGTATTGAATTTCTAATTCGAACTAGGAATTTCATTGTCAAATTGTAAAGAATTAAAAATTAAATTAATTCCATCCTGCATGGTGTTTACAAAAAATACCTATAAAAAGAATACTAATACTTAGATAAACTACGCCAGTAACTTTATCGTCGTTGTTGCGTAAAATCTTTTAAAATTAATGGATATATATTTTTTTACAAAATAGTACACATTGTTTTTTCTCATAAGAATATAAACGGACATAAATAAATACCTTAAATAAATTGTGAGTACTTTAGTCTAAAAACAATTACGGTATAGTCAGTTGAGTGAAGGACTATACTAAGTACCAATACAAACCTGTTTGTTTATTTTTATAATTTTTTCCCCTTTTTTTTCATCTAAACCGCTCTTCCGATTCAGATGAAATTTGATGAGGAGATTGTTTGAGTCCCGAGAAAGGACATAAGCTACTTTTATAATTATTCAAGGAGTTAAAATGGGGGGAAGGATCTGTGTACAATACGTAGGTAAAGTTTATCATCTTACACGTAAATAAACACGCTGATTCAGATAGTATTTGATATTCTTCCTGGCAACATTTTTAACAGTTAATTAATCAACAGGATATATATTTTTAATGAACAATAATGTCTATGCTACACACACACACACAGATTTATATAATTCAATTGTTGGTAAATAACAGATGTTGATTCTATCCGTCGTTATTATTTATGGTGAAACATTTATTTATAAGTATTATTTTTATTTCGTATTTGTATACAGTTGGGGTATTGATGTAAATAATTCTTATGTATACAATTCCGGATTAATGTTTTTAACACTAGAGGACAATTATAAATCAGTTATGTATAATGTAGGTCAAAAATCAAATATTAAAAAAAAATATGCCACAAGAGTATCCGAATTTGCATTCTCGAACTGCCTTAATCGAAACGAAATATAATAATCATAATTAATATAAATAAGTCATTAATCTTGCCTTTTTTAAATTACGAAAACTATGAGTAGGTAAGAAGCGAATGTTCTTTAACTTTTAACATTTCCCATGTAAACCCTAGACCGAAATATTATATAATATTTTTTCACAATCGTGTTGTGGGCAGAAGTTCCGGTTGCACACAGATTTTAATTATTTAACGTTAAAAATTAAACTAATTACAATAATTCAATAGTTTAATTTTTTAACGTACCAATTTTAAAGCTTAGCGAAATATATAATTTAGAGCGATTAAATAATTACGTAAAATATCACAAGCTAATACTCCATTTTTAATGCCATATAATTATTATTTATCTAAGTCATGTTTGTAACTTAATGCCGCCTAGACATATTGACATTTCATCGACGAATTTACGTCGCAAATGGTTTTTTTCTTAGTCAATAGCTCAATTAGAACTTTAACCTATATTAAATGTTGTATATTGTTTGTTATTTGTAATTGATTTTATTGTTTTTGCAATGCGAAGGTTTGTGTGTATATGTTTTTTAATAGACTTTGAAAAACTTTTTTATCGATGACAGTCTTGTGAGATATTAAGTATAACCATATTTTTAGAGTATAATAAATATCATTCTTTTTTTACTTTAAGTTTGTATGTAGGCAAATTCCTGAAGTCAGTTTTCTGTGGTTACATTTAGTTTTTTTCTTAATGGCATCTAATGTTATACAGGATTATTGTTAACTCGACGTATTCCCGTTAGGCGGTAGTAGGGGTTCCTATTAGCGATGATTTTAAATCCCCATTTGCATGATGCAAAAGTGAGCCATTATTGAGTTATCGCGTTTTTTAGCTTTTTTCAAAATAAGTCAAAATTGCAACTTCAAAAATTTATTTAAAAAAAATCGATTTTTAATCAATTTTTTTTCTGATATATAAAAACGATTAAACACTGGTTATTTATCAATATTAAATAACAAACAATATCAATAAAATGCAAGACATTTTTAAATTAGGACGGAGAACTATTTCAATATTTTTTTATTTTTTTCTAAAAAATGTCTTAAGAACAAAAAAAATCGTTATGAAAGCTGTCCTGCAATTATTTTAAAACATTAGCGTTTTGCGTTGCGTTTGTCCCTGGGTTCCGGGATTTTACAATTTTTATGTTTTACGGCACTCCACTTTACCCCCTGCGACCGCGACGCCTAGTAGACGTCGTACACGCATAGTTTAGGTTTTAGAGGCTACCCGACGTCATTTTGACGTTACGTCACCTTTAGTGTTATGTTTTAGTTGTGAGCCTTAGTCGGACAATTTCATTCAAAATGAATCCAAATAATCACGATTATGAGCGGCGAGTGACTGAAGTTTTGGCACAAACTGATAATGATATCAGCGACCAAGAGGATCGCGATTTGGATCAAAATTATGCATTAGAATCCGACCATGACACTTCAAGTGAGATAGCCGTGTCTGAGGATGAAGAACGAGATCCAGAGATTGTTACCGACTCCGACGATGAACCTTTGATCAATATAGGAACAACAATTTTTTTATTACAACAAATCAAAGCGTGATTGTACTGATGAAGAAAACTTCGGGAATATTTTGTTCTCTGAAGATATTTTACAGATAGTTGTTTAACACACTAATAGAAAATTACAAGAAATGAGGCACATTATTGAAGCGCACGTAGCGCTCGTAGGATGCCTTCTTTTGACTGCTATTTTCAAAAGCAATAAAGAAGATACTGCATCTTTGTTTGCCACAAATGGCAAAGGCAGGGAATTATTTCGATGCATTTTTTCGCAAAAACGTTTTGATGATCCTAGTAATACTAGAGAAGAAAAAAAGAGAAATGATCCGGCTACACGTATATCCGAGTTGTATATGATATTTTCATATCGAACTGCCAAAGATACTGTAATCCTGGTTCTTATATATGTATAGAAGAAACCGGGCAAATGTGGCGTGAAGCTCATGTGCATGACCGACGCTTTAACCGCTTTTAATATTGAAATATCTCGATTATACGAATTAAAAAATATTTCTTTTTAATGATCAATAATTGTGAATAGGTTTCGATCGTCTGCCGTAGACACCTGTACGAAATTTTTAACATAGATACTTTCATGAACATCACATGAAATAAGGAAATTGAGGAAATATCTAACTTGACTCAAGTGTACAGCGAGTATAATACTGGAAACGGTTTAACGTGAAGTTACAAGAGTAATCTATTTATGTTTCTTTCTCGAATATCTCTGTTTGCATCTCAGGCGAAAAGATACTGAAATTATAGCAATTTTATCGAAATTTATAATCTCTTATAGAAGTTGAGCATTTTTTTTATTTATGTATGTATGTATGTAATATTGAACACTACATCATACCATATTTATCTTATCTTGTTATTATCATTATAGTATTTAAGCGAAATCATTGCGGGTTGTTAATCAGTGTAGATTAAAAGATATGTTGTAGTCTGCTTGACCTCTTTGCTGTAAACCACAAATTTCCCCAGTTGATATCCCATCATAATTTGGATGATATATTAATGATTCGTTTGACAAATAATCCTCAATATGACAACCGATTTTTTATTTAGCGGCTATTGAAGAGCTTTGTCGTCATCAATAAAAATAAATTTTATTTGTACAAAAATATGATTGAATACAAATTCACATATTTTTTCCTCAAATCTTCAATAATGGCTAAGGACAAAATACGACCCGTTACAGAGAATAGTAAAAAGCAATATATGAACATTTTATTACATCGTTTTCATAGCGAAGGGTGTGTGAGCTAAAACAAATGGAGTTAATCTCTATACAATAATGGCATTGACAAAGTCGTCTACCGAAGATCCGTCACATATTACACAATGGTCAAGCAAAGTCCGACAATTAAAATCGAGTTTATCTTATAACGTAACTTAGAAAAATAAAATAAACCGATTAAAATGCTTAATAAAAATTTAAAATATAACAATTAGATTCCTAATCAGCTCTGTGTAACCGTTAACCATAAGCACTACTTTCATATGAAATATTTAAATAAATTTCAGAACGATTTATTATAAACAGTAATAAAATTTAACAATAATAATAGCGTTTAAAGCTTGCGAGAATGAATATTCATCCAACTGAAATCTAGGATATTGTACAAAATGAGCCTGTTATATACTGAATCATTAACCCTTCAAACTGTAACACGGTAACACTACATATAAATATTCCATGATAATGTATGCATGCGTCAAAATAGAATATATCGAATTTCCCAGCCTCACATTTGCCTTTACAGCGCACAAATCTTTTAAAATCCCTGCAAACATCAAACATAATTTACCACTAGTCATAATTATTAATTATATATCATTATTGTTATACGCTAATGAATATTCATTATTATCTAATTATTTTTCATTTGCTGCACTTTAGCGCAAACACAATAAAATCAAGTTAGCGTTGCAAATAGCTATGTATTTTATTTCAGACGTTATACGTTTATTTATGTTGTTTTTATGATATTTCATTTTTAGTGTTACTACTAACAATCGCTATAACTTTTAAAGATGATATAGAAACATTTTAGCATATTTAATTTTATTTATTCACAACATGAAGTGTTTGCAACATTGTTCGTAGGGATGTATGTACAAACTTTTCCTTCGTAGGTACTTCCATCTTCTATTCTACTTGTCGACTAGGGTTGCCAGATGTTCGATATATCCGGGAATACCCCGATATTTTATAGTCCTAGAGTTCATTACATACCAGTCGATCATGAACTGATAAAATTGGCAAAATATATATATTGGCAATATTGTTTACGAAAACAATATTGTCCACCGATGAAACAATCATGATTATAACTCAGTATAAATATTTAACTCCAATCTTTACAGTATTTATCTAATATTATATAGATGAATTGTTTTACTAACTCCACATAAAAAAAAAACTTGGAAAAATATTTTAAGAAAGACAGATTTTCAGTTGCCAAGTTCATATATGTATCTTCATTCAGTACACTTTATGAAACACTATCATAAATTTATCTTTTAAACTAAATTTACATTTTTTAAGAATAGGTAATTATGATTCATAGAGCGTTTTAGCAGGTTTTTGAAATATTTTCAAGTAAAATGGTGTACGTTATTATTATACAAGTGGACTTTGTTCATTAACTATTTAGTTTATTTTTGTATTATTTATTTTCTTTTATCAAATTTAAAGATTTAATCTAATGAAACAAAATCACCGACGTAATAAAGCTAGGTATTGAATAGATATCTAATTATTATCTTTAGGTATTCCCTGAATTAATATTCGGATTTTGTAAATAAGTTATTTGCTGGACCTCGCTGAGAAATTTATATATTGAATTTAAACGCCTTTTAGCAGCGCAAACTTTGCAAGTCATCACGTAGTCAAGTGCTTACGAAACATTTCAAGGTGCATTAAACTCAATCCATCGTGAGTGGTTCGGGGCAAAACAAAACTACATAGGTACTAACTGCTGCAACTTTTCGTATTCTAAAAAGACAAAATTACGTGGTTGACCGCAGTCTCTATTTAAAACTCAGAATCTGCTAGTACACTGCTGAACTTATATTAACCGCTTAACTTCTATTTCCCCAGCTGATATTTTGGTAGACTGGACATATATAAAATCAATATAGACACAAATAAATCCGTATCTTAATACTGAATACCAAAGCCATATGTGACAAATAAATTAAATAAATAAAACAAAATTGTTACTGAGTCTAATACAGACGGACACTGACACACACATTTATTGTCAATGGGTACATTAAATGTAATTAGAATAAAAATAAGTAAATTTTACGTTAAGGCGTTGATATATGTTAAATAGCAAAAGTTCAATGACGTTAATTCTTTAGTCTCGGTAATTATTATGAGAAAAAAAAAAATTAAAAATATACATATGTTAAGCCAAACGTGACATGTTATGTAGGTTAACGTATATTTTTTATGTCATTTTAATAATTACAAAAAAATTAAAAACACTAGAAGTAATAGAAATAAATATGTATGCAAATTACCTCTGTAGTTTCCTTATTTTTATATTTTTTTTTTCCTAAACTGTCTATCATAGGTTTTTACTAAGGAGGTGGTTTACTACCTTCGGTTTTTTTTGCAAACTATATTTTGTAATATTTTTCGCGATTCTCATTGTAGCCTAATAAAGCAGTGCGGGACGAGACGTTGACCCATGACTTTCCATACTTTATTCCAACCATAACAGGAAAAAGCCATCATTTGAAAGCAAATTGACGCGATCTCATTGGTTGAGAGCTTGATTTATCTATGATATTCACTATGCATATGCGAAAAAATGGCGTTTTGAACCTCGACGAAACTGTTATCGGAATTTTGGAAGTAAAATTAAAGTGAATATAAGTAGTTAATTGTAATAGTGTTGTATTATAAATACAGATTACTGATTATTTAGTAAATCGAATGGAATACGTAAATCTAAGGTTTGTTTTTCTTTTTCCCTACTTCCATTAGAATAGGATATGGATAGGTATTTTATATGAATTAGTTACGTAACATTTTACACTACAAATCAATTATAGCAATTACCCTTACAATTATGGCCACAATCAATATAATTATTATTAAAGTGTTTATGACGAGAACGTATTTTTTTTCTGTATTAAGCAATTATTCATCTAATATTTTTAATTATTATAAATAAAATAACTATGATAATACAAAGTCAATTGTTGTATTGTATTGTATTTGTTTTAATGACTCTTTTATAGCATTACCAATGTGGCGATTTTACTCTCGAATTATATGAAAAGCTAGTGTTAGACAACAACGACCCATCACCCGACTCTTTGATCGGGAAGACTACGACTGTGAAAGTCGTAGTCGTAAACGCTAGGCAATCCGAATACCATTAAGCGGGTATTATATATTTGAAATTCGATCTGTTGTATAAGAAGTCATGGTAAATTTGATCATAGATTTGTGTGTATTTTTTTTTAATAAAGATGATTTATCGATGACGTCTTATTAACTAATCCTGGAGGGACGCTGTCAATTTTTTAAAACTCAATTAGAATTTATTATTATTATCTGTATATTACAGCTGAATATATAACTCTTTGTCTATTAAACATTAGAGAAAAGAATAATTATATTATATTTTTATTTTGGTAACACAAACATTGACAGATACTCGTCATGGCGGGAAAATTTATTCTCGGATATGTATTTCTAACTGCATATCGAGTAAAACATGATTTAAAATTCTTATTAAATTATATCAGAAAACCGAATAAACAATAAAGAGTATAATTAACTCTCTATTGTCTTGGTGCCATAAGCGATGAGACGGAAATTCGACATGACCGAAGTGTAATAATATAAATTCAAAATCATTCTTTAACCGGAAATTTGAATAACAATTTATAATATAGGTATGGTAAAGAATATTATATTTTTTCATTTTCTATCTAATAAAAAAAACCGAATAATATTTTTTTTTTGGAATGACTATTAATCATAATTACGAGTTTACAATACTTTTCTTAAAAAGTATGTCATTCACGAAACTTAGACAGAATCTCAGGTCTTCCAAAAAAAGACGAAAACTAGCTATGTTGTTCGGCAGCATTACGCAAAACGTCAGCGTACGTTGTATTTTGTGATACACTAGCGTGAATACATTCTAAAAATAATTAATTTTAAAATGTAGAATAAAATCAAGTAGAGTTGCTTAGATTAAATATAAAATAATATACAAAAAAGTAATAATAATTAAATGCATTATTTCTTAGAAGAAAGAAACATTTCCATCGAAGGTGATACATTTTTTGTCTTCGTTTAAATAACGAGTTATTTTAAGGTAACACATGTTTTATTCTGCGCTTTGCGGACTTATGAGCTTATAACATTTATTATACCTACGTTACCGGATCTACCGTATGGTTTTTTGGGCTTCAGCCTAGGGCCCCGTGGATTCAAGGGGCCCCCAGCTAAGTCAAGTCAAGTCAAAGTCAAAAATAGACGATAATGCGAATGAATCCATCATTCTATTAAATTAAACAGAACTGCGAATCCTTCAATTAATCAAACCCATTCAATTAATTTAATTCAAGTCTACGTTCAGGTGTGTCTTAAGTGGGGCCCTTAAGTAGTTTTAGCTCCCAGGCCCCCCTGAACACACGGTCCGGCCCTGCCGATCCAACATCGACTATTCCTCACTAAAAATAAACAGCTTAATCGTAACATAGGGCCAAATCTACTTATTTATATATGTTACGATACGATTCCGATTTTATTTCGATCCAACTTCGATCGAACGACAACTGGATCGTCGTGTTAGTTGAATAGGAAAAAGGCTGAACGGCAACGATAACATTTCGATTCTATTGCGAGTAGGCGACAATTTGTTAAAAGAATTGGCGCCCTGATTTAAGAGCACAAACAAGCGCATGGCCGCGTTTCCGATGAAACTACTTCATAGTGAAAGGTAACCAAAATATCGCCAAATCGTTCGACGGTCTTATTATTATTATTTTTAGAAGTGCTATTAGTGTGCCCTTCATTTATTATGAAATAAACTTGTAACGGCTATGTTATATTTGTTATACACATATGATATTTAATTTACACGTGAAAACATACTCATTAAAAAAATGCTTCTAAACCAACATACAAACAAGATTGATAAAGAGTACCTTTATTTATATAACACAGACCAGTATATATATATATTGTTCTTTTTATTTACACGTATGTAATATTCAAAGAACTTTTTAAGCCGCATTTTTAACGTTTATGTAATCGGCATTTATATATAAAATATATGCAAACATGAGGCAATTTAAATTATAATAAATAAATTAACTATAATGTCTATAAAACAATTTTGTCTATAGTATTATCAAGTATTAATTCTGTGATTGTGTTTGTTGTTTTCTAAATGAAAGTTGATTGAAATTTCATTATTTCATGCGCAAGAATAAAGATTGATTTGGTAAAGAATAAAAACGAAACCAATAGAAAACATAAATCATTTCAGTCACCTCGAACTATTTTAAAACATGTGACGTGGGGTCCGTAAAAGCGAGTGTCACATGTATTACCATAGAACGAGTGTAAACCAGTTAAAACTGGTGTGCATCTAGAAATGTATTACACCGTAATTGAGTTTTTGTACCATTTTTAGCATGAACTCGCGTCCACTCACTTTTAATGTAAATTTGATGCCACTTCACTAAAGTTTAAAACGTGTGTTATGAGCAGCCAAACGAAATAATAAAATTTTACTTCCATAAATTTAAAGTACTGATATTTTTCGTCTCAATATTTAAAAAAAAAATGTGCATATTATTGTAATGTAAGACTATTAATTAAAACACACAAATATTTTTTTTTTAATTTAATCGTTTCTATGTATCATAAAACATGACTAATATGTATTTTAAACGAATGCCTAATCTGTATTTCTATAATAATATTACACATACGAAAGTAACTATGTCCGTCTGTCTGTCTGTTGCTCTATCACGGCCAAACTTTTCTTTCACTAAACCGTATGTGAAGTAAATTTGAACTGTTATGTTAAATGCTTGACGACCATCCCCAAAAACGTAATCTAAGCCGCGGGCGACCACTAGTTTAGTATAAACACTCAGAGACTAATTTCTAGAAGAAAATTTTGAGCTAGATGGAAGGAGGTGGTGTAGTTGTACTACTAGTACTTAACACGTAGAAGAGAAAGCCGTGTGATTGCCACAATAAACACAAAGGCGTATTAATTAGTAAAATATATTTTTTTACCTATATTTTATATCATCTAATTTCATTAAGGACGAGAATGTTCGCCATGATCGGAGACGGTCAGAAGGACATCGATAAATGCTTAGAATTTTTAGTAGTCGATATAGAAGTGGACCGAAGTACGCTGTTTTACCACTTTTAAATGAGAACTTTCTTTTAAACAAGCCACTTGATATGTACAAAAATGGTTGTTCTACGATGATAAATTTAATAAATAGTTTAGGTACTCTTTTTGCAATGTACTTATACGATCTTACTTTATAAGTTAAAGCTTTTGTTAAATATTGTATTTTTTGCTCGCGATATTTCTGTTTTTTGAAGATGTTTGTATAATGCTATTTATAACGACTTAGGCACTATAGTATTGAAGTTTTAGTTTTTTTAAATGGGGTCAAAACAAATCATTCAATTTCAAAATCCAAAAGAACAAAACATGTTTAACGTTCTTAATATCTATAAATAACAGTATTGCTTATTTAGTATTTTAGGGACACCATTTAATTTCAAAACTTCAAGTCCTTATTTATCCAATTAAGAAAAATCCATGCGTAGTAAATAAAATTTAAACAAAAAAAACCGACATAGATAGCACTATGGGATCTTTTTTATCAGTTCCACAAAAAAAAAGTATTTTGGTTTGTTTCAAAGTATTGTAATATATCTTACGGTAGATTGCTTTGGGATAGTAATTAGTACCTACATAACAAAACTTATTATACCCAAAGAATGAAAATCTACAGTCTTGGTTGAAGAAGGAATATTAACAGTTTTCTTAAACTATATTTACAAAAATATTACGTACATATTCACGATATTGAAGTTAAAGTAATAGTTAGTTAGTATCTCACTGCTTCGCTAAGGCCTCCTCTCCCTCTTGAGGAGTAGCAGATAGTAGGTATGGAACTTGTTAAATCATGCTTCTCGAATACGGTTTGGTGGATACACATGTAGATATTCCATTAAAATTAGACACATGTAGGTTTCCTCGCGATGTTTTCATTCACCATGAAATAGATTATAACTAAACAAGAATTAAGCAACTGAACATTTAACAAACACCGGTAAAATTGAATGCAATCTAACCACTGGGCCATCTCGGCTCAATTATATAACTTAATTGTATCCGACATCATTACCATCATTGCTTAAACGTGAGAAGTAAAGATAAACTTAAATATCAATATAAATATCGTTCATATAATCTCTCACATACTTTATACTTACAAAATAGGTAACTAAAGCTTATGTTTTATATATACATAATATATACATACAAGTTATATTATACAGTGGAGTTAGTAGATAATAGTTAACTTTAATCCATATTTATTAATTTAATTGTATATTGTGTTGATGATGTAATTTTACTTTCGAAAAAGTATAATATAAGTAGTAAGTAATTCTTGTCGTTTCTTCTCTACAATAGAATATAAATCCAGAGATCTTTCTAGATTTAATTATGTGCTATAAAAATTTTTCCTGTAAATATTGTTTTGACATTTACAGCACAAAATTTCTTGTATTTATTTAATAATGAATGCGTTGCTTGCGTTGTTAGCAAATTTTCCCTGTAATGATACGGAGTGAGTTTGAAATTGCATTACTTTAATCTATCCTTAATAGCCCTAATCTGTGCAAGATTTTTGTAATACTTCATACGCAATCTGCTGAATGTACAAGCTTAGAGACTAATTTTTAACATTAAAGTATTCAATTAATTAAATTATATACATCTCACCACGTGTCATAGCAATATTATATTATATTTGTATTTTTCGCTCGAATATCACAGAATAAAACTTGGACCCAAATTTGATCACCGAAATTATACTTTCATCGTATCCAAAATGATTTTCGTAAATTAGTTATTAAATTTAAATTATCATTCTCATTCATCTAAATGAAATTAAATATTACGAATTGTTTCAGAAATGGCAAGCAATTTATCGATAAAGGATTTCTACAGAGGGAAAAATATTCTAGTAACAGGCGGAACTGGTTTTATGGGTAAAGTTCTTTTAGAAAAACTTCTATACAGTATACCGGATATTGGAAATATTTACGTACTAATGAGACCTAAAAAGGGAAAGTCCATCCAACAAAGATACGAAGACATGCAACGCTTGCCGGTAAGAAATTAAACGTAATAATCTAATTTCAAAGGTTGGATTAAAGTTAAAAACCTACTTCAGTTCTAAAAGACAATCATACTTTCTTCCAATCCTTCATACGAATTCTAAAACAGAATATTTAAAATACTTTTATATATAACGTTACAGTTATTCGATCGTCTGAGAAACGAGAAACCATCAGCTTTAAAAAAAATAAAGCCTCTTCAAGGAGATGTCTTGTTTGATAATTTCGGATTATCGGAAAGAGAATTAGAAAATTTATCAGATGAGATATCTGTAGTCTTTCATTTTGCTGCTACCTTAAGGCTGGAAGCGCCGCTCAAAGATAACGTGGATATGAATACATGTGGGACACAGAGAGCGCTTAATGTGGCAAAGTATTTCAAAAATTTGTTAGTTTTTGTTCATTTATCAACAGCGTTTTGCTATCCCGACTATGCCGTTTTGGAAGAAAAGGTATGTTTTTGCTTAAATTTTATCCGTAACAAATAATAGATACGACCGTTTTATATATATAGTCAACAAAAGTTGAAACATGGCAATTTTGTATTTAACATTTTTTTAACAAGAGACATCAACATTTAAGTTCCCATTGGCAACGAAACATTAACCATATGAGCATAGAGTATAGTGGTGACACTTACTATTAAGTAGTCCTATTCGCACGTTTTATATTGAAATATGTACTTAAATAACTATCTACATACCTTTTTGTTAACTGAATTTTGTTCAGAAACCAAAAAAACAATGCAAAAGAAGTAAGTAGATATAATATATAGTATTTTGACGACCTCCGTGGTCGAGTAGTGTGTACACCGGTTTTCATGGATACGCCACTCTGAGGTCCCGGGTTCGATTCCCGGCCGAGTCGATGTAGAAAAAGTTCATTAGTTTTCTATGTTGTCTTGGGTCTGGGTGTTTGTGGTACCGTTGTTACTTCTGATTTCCATAACACAAGTGCTTTAGCTACTTACATTGGGATCAGAGTAATGTATGTGATTTTGTCGAATATTAAAAAAAATAAAAAAAACATATGCTCAATACATTACGTCCCCGAGATACGATTGTTCCAAATTTAATAAAATTAAGTTTTGAAACCGGTTATTATTAAAAATAAGTTAAAAATATTTTAGATGCACGCCCCCCCAGTGAACCCATCGGAAATCATGCATTTAATCGAATGGTTGGACGATAAGCAAGTTAATCTTCTCACTCCTTCTCTACTCGGTCCTCATCCCAACTGCTACACTTATTCAAAAAGATTAGCTGAAAGTATAGTAGAAAACGCATATAATAATCTTCCTACTGTTATAGTTCGGCCTAGTATAGGTAAGTTTATAAAAAAAAAAGTTATAGTCATAGTCATAAATAAAAGTAAAAAAAAATATTATAATAAATAAAAATACGAATTTATAATGGAAAAATTTACAAATATCTTAAACGGTAGTTTACAAATATTTGATCCTATATTTAGTACATTTTACATATATTTTTTTCCAGTTTGTCCCTCGTTAATTGAACCTGTACCAGGTTGGGTTGACAGTCTAAACGGTCCAGTGGGACTCATGCTTGGAGCGGGTAAAGGTGTCATTCGAAGCATGTTATGCGATGGAAATCTGATAGCACAAGTAGTTCCTGTAGACACGGCTATCAACGCAATCATTGCCATAGGGATGATTGAAGGATCGAAGACAAAAAAGTGAATAATTCTATAATATAATAATAAGCAACTTCTCTTGTCTGTATACTATATCATCACTTTATGTCTATACAAAGTTATATATTTTAAACCAACATGTTTCAGGACCGAAATGATTCCAATATACAACGTAAATATTGGCCACCAGAAACCGACGACTTGGGGTGAAGTTCTCCAAGTAGCGAAAGATTACGGTCGTAAATACCCACTTGCTTTGCCACTTTGGTACCCCAACGGTGACATAACGACCAATCATATACTACATGAATACAGAAGGATTTTCTACCACATGATACCTGCGTATTTCATCGATTTTATTTTCTTTTTGCTGGGACAAAAGCGTTTGTAAGAACAATTTATATAATTATTATGTAAACATCTCTACCAGGCAAAGTCCCCTCCTCTTGAGGGTTTTTTTTATGCTTAATCTACAGAACTTTTAATTTTCTATCACTAGTAAGTATGAGATGAATAATTATGAGCACCAACGTATCTAATTGATTACGTCATATAATATCAAAAAGATTCGGACTGACGATATTGACAAAAGAAAAGAAGAAAACTTTACAAATCTTATATATATTTGCATTACTAAAAATCGGTTCAAAAGTGATCCAATGCTATTAGTATATACATCCATTAGGGACATAACATCTAACTTCATAGTCTACAAGTTTATCAATTTTAAATAACTATTTTATTTTTATTATTAAATAATTGTTATTTTATAATCACGTTACATTTTCAGTATGATACGAGTTCAGAACCGAATTAATCAAGGTCTCGACGTATTACAATATTTTACAATGAGACCTTGGAACTTCCCATGTCCAAACTACGATAGTATTCAAACAAAACTCAACGACGAAGATAAGGTTACGTTCAATACAGATCTAACTAACTCTGATCGTGATAAATACATGAGATTATGTGTGGAGGGAGGTAGAATTTACTGTCTGAAAGAAGATCCTAGTAAAATTCACATAAACAGAAGATACCATAACTTGTAAGTATAAATATATTTTTTTAGAAATTATTTAAAATATATAACGTGACGAAAGCTATTCGCAAGCACGTCATTAACACCCTCTATCCAAGAATGCTCGAAGCATTGACGCTTTGGGAGAAGGGCTCTAACGCGACATAGCTCGACCCCCTTCACGGATAAAAATACGTGCACAAATTTTGGGTGTGAGAGGACACGTCGTGGTCCGCGAAATATAACGAGAACTCTCTCTGCGAGCAAATATGTTAAGCGATGGTCAACAGGCAAAATATTAAATTATTCAAAGTTTACGTAATTAAAGATGTCAGTATAGATAATTGAGTGAACTAACCAATAATTTTCTAAATTGTAATTTGATAATTATCAACAAATATCATTCAAATTCTGCCAATTCAACAATTTTCTTATTGTCCGGAGTGTTTTTTTTTTTACTTTTTAACTTTTGTATTTCCCTTTAACAGTTTATACGTCTTGGATTGGATTGTGAAGATTTTCTTTTGGTTGATGATTTTATCCTTCCTGGCATGTTGGTTCAATCCAATAAAAACTGCCTTTAGCTACGGAGGCTCCTTTGTGAAATTCCTGCCGATACTAGGACGAGTTGTGTTCGATGAAGACATTTGAATATTTTATTTTCATGTAATGCCTATCAGTCAAAGGTGTCAGGAAATAATTTTAAATAATCTAAATATAATGTATAAGAATATTAACTTGGATTATATACAAAGTTTGTAAGGCATAAGGATTTTGTCTTGTAACAGAACGGTGACTGAGAACTTTTTATAAAAAATCGATATAGTAATGGTTCTGGACAGTAATATTGATATAAAGACGAAACTCCGCAAGTTTTAAAAATGGAAACTGAATTTAGAACATTTAGAAATTCGAAGTTGATATTGATTTGAATTGAATCTTGAATCGTTATGTTGTTTTTTTAAAACATATATTATCTTAGCAAACTCGGATAACCAAGGGATAACCAAAAATATGCATTTTAATTCTAAAACAAGTCCAACATACACATTCAATAAAATCAAATATTACGGGTGCAATGGTGCTTAAATTATTATTAAATATATTTACGTATATAAAACTATATTTTTAAATAATAAATATGTTTGAGAAACGAAATGACCAAAAATTTTATAAATGTTATTTATAATTATTAATTTTACAATGTATGTATTGTATGGAAACCAAAAGATACATCAAAAACATCTTTCAAATAACATCATTTTTCGAAAGAAAGTAAAGACTACACGCTTACAGCCAAATATGTAGTGGTTATGTAATCTGTGCAAAAATATTTATTATTCTGCCTACTTTAATATTATATTGTAATTAATTTTCACTTTACTTTCTTCCAAAAAAATGTTTTCTCATTGCGTTGCACAGCAAAATAATTTAGAACAAAACTTTTTTTTTTATAAAAATCTACCTCAAAACAGGCAGACATTCGCAAATTTGCATACAATGTTAGTTTTACCAAATAATACATGTCTACTTGTTTTTTTAATTATCTGATATTTTTTTATATTTTTAAGTTTGTAATCTTATGACTTTTTTAGTTATGAGGATGGGTGCATGTTGTTAAATTTATAAATAATTTAAACATTTATTTAGACTTTTATTTTGTTAAATACAACATAAACGTTTTTTTAAAACAAAAATCTGTCTATCGACAGACAATGAATAAATATAGAAAAAATCCATTTGCAATATAAATGATTGCAAATGGAAATACAATAAAAAAAAAACATTTCATATACTCTTCTTACAGTTTCACAAGCATCATGTAATCGCACAATTCAATAAATATAAAATCTCTACAATTAGAATGCAATTGTCTCGCTAGCTTTTTACATATACAAGGCTTTTAAAATTTGTAAACATGATAATATATTTTGATTTCGCATAAAATAGTTGATCTGGTAATGTAATAGCAAAATTCTATACACTTTAAAATCTGTTTTGATAAAAATAATAACTATGGTATCATCTATAACAGAATAATATTTGATTAATATATTTTCACTAATATTTGCATGAGAGTTGATGAATGTATTTATATTTTACTGAGTAGCATTCACAATATCAACAAATTCAGGTTTAAGACTGGCTCCGCCAACAAGGAAGCCATCAATGTCTGGGCAAGCGCCTAACTCTTTAGCATTGGCTGCAGTTACTGAGCCACCATATTGTATGCGAACAGTTTCAGCAATGTCAGGAGATGCGTTAGAAGACAGCCAGTTACGAAGAGACGCATGAACATCTTGGGCCTAAAACAAATATTATATTATCCCACATGACTTTTTTAAATTCTAATAATAATAACACACATAAATAATTCTTATTAATGCATATTTAGCACAGCATTATTCTATTAAGTACATAACTATATTTATTTATCTTGGTATGCTAAAATGATTAACCTCCAATGGGTTGATTAGAATTCAAAAATTTTGCCTAATCCTTAGTCTTAACATTACAAAATAAAGTTCTCCTATAAATTTATGTTTTTTATTAAATCAAAATAGTAAAGTCATATCTAAGACTGCACCACTACATAATCCATTTTCACAGAGGCTGTGAAGGAGAATCATCAACTTTTAATTCATTGTACAATATAAGTAAGATAAAAGTAATCTTATAGTTACCTGTTGTGGTGTAGCAGTTTTGCCAGTTCCGATAGCCCATACGGGTTCATAAGCCAAAACAACATTTGCCCAATTATTACCAATGGCTGGCAGCAGAGCTTTAGTCTGTCTGAAAACTACTTCTTCAGTTTTACCGGCCTCCCTTTCTTCAAGGGTTTCACCGATGCATGCAATTACTTTCAATCCTGATTCAAGAGCATGAGCCACCTGAAATAATATATTGTAACTTTATAAATATTCTGCTTCATTTACACACAAATATAAAACGACAAATAATGGATAAACTTTTCCATGCATCCTTTATATTATAAAACAAAATTGTATTACAGTAGATATATAAATGTTTATAATTCTAATATCTTGAAAAAAGTCTTACTTTCTCTGCTACCAAATCATCTTTCTCCCCAAAGATAGTTCTCCTTTCTGAGTGACCGAGGATTACCCAATCAGCACCAACATCTTTAATCATAGCTGGAGAGATTTCGCCTAAAAAATTTACAATAGTTACATTATTCCATAATATTTTTATCTAATCTATAAGACTAATAAAATAAATGAATATTACCTGTGAAAGCACCTTTGGGTGCTTTCCAACAGTTTTGAGCTGCAACTCCAATAGTGTTAGGAACAATGCTTTTAACATAAGCCAGATAAATTGCAGGCACACCAATAACAACCTGAAAAATGTAACAATAATGTAAATGTACTATAATGTAACATTAGTAAAAAAAAATATTATGACAATTTGAGGGTAGTTTTAATATCCATTTCATTTGGTTACAATTTACTGTTGGTCATTTCATTACAATTTAAAATAATAAAATTTGAGTGTATAGAGATTCTAGACTACCCACTCTATGTTAAAATTCACAGATTACTCATCAATTTATCACAACCTGTGGAATAATCGGTGGAATGATTTACATATCATGCAATTTGCTCTTAGCTTTAGAAACACCATTTATTGTAACATCATTGTACACTCTCCGTACCTTTTAAAATATTTAAATAGTTTATTATAATTAAGTCTTTAATTTGAAGGTAATATTTAAGTATTATTATTTTATATTTCAGACATATGTAAAGACATTATTATTAATTATATAGATCATTTAAGAGTTGTCTAATTATTATTATTCTTTATTACACAATATCCATATGTACTTAAACTTAGTGACATTAAGATACACCTACCTCAGCATTGGGGTCAAGAGGACCTTTCTTCAAATTGTTAACTATTTCGTTAATTTGATTTTTATCTCCATTCATCTTCCAGTTACCACCAACAACGAATTTACGGCCCATGGTGATTTCACAAACTGTAGGAATAGGGTCTTGTTATATTGATTGATTTATACAATATAAGTACATAATAACGTAAGATATTAGCTAATAAATTATAGAAAGCATATTTAAGTACAATTACATGAAAAAATACTCACAGTTCTATTTAAAAAATGAAATATAAAGCTGCTAGGTGTAACCGGCTCGACTACCAGAAACAGATGACCTGATAGGGTGAACTATATTTCGGACAAAGATTGTTTTCGTTGCTAATTAAAATGACAGTGCCGGTAAAGATGACAAACCATTGGTTATTTAGTTAAACCTAAGCCAACAGTTTCATTTCAACCAATCAACTGTGAGTTTACTTTGAAGAAACTTTAATGCGAACGAATAAAACAAACTTATATCGAATGACCTTTCTGACATTGAGAAAGGAAATGTAATAAGGTTGCCAAATCAAAAAATATTAAATCCTCGATGACACACCTCAATAAGTCAATATAAAAATATTAAATACTTATACCTGTAAAAGTTCTATAATATATTATATTAATAGAAAAAATAACTTTTATTGAACAAATCAACAACAACAAATAATAATCTTTACATCATATGATTTGTGTTAATGCGTTTAGATATATAAAAACCTACAATTGAAAAAAACTAAATATTTCTTTTTTTAAAAAACAATAAACATTACTTTATGTATTTTTAATATTATACGCTTTTAGATTTAAGTTAAAATGAAATATCAAAAATGGAACTTTATCTGTTACTCTCAAAGACATTCTGGTTGTGTAAACATGTATTTATGTAATCTGTAATTGATAACGATTTTTTGGCGTTTGTTGAAAAGTTATAAAGTATAAACATAATAACGATTAACGAATTTTGAATGGATGTTTTTTTTTTAAATTCACTCTTTTTATAATTTAGTTCATTAACTGGTAAGGTAAAAACTTTTGAAAAAAACAAAATAATAAATCTTTAACAGTAAGTATTTTCTTTGTTAATTTTTCATAATTATGATGTAAACAATTATATATTCAAATGAATAAATTATTCTTTCAGATGTCGATTGATGATTCTCTATTGAACCTCAATACAACAGAACAAAACAAAAATATAGATAAATCAGCCGTCGGAAATCGTAAAAAAAATCTCACTGACTATTTCGTAACAAGGTAAACCGATGTGAATTTCGGAAATTTTCATCTTATATAAAAGTTCCATAAATTTTCTAAATTTAGCTTCAGGACTTTGTCATCTATTTAGAAATTTATTGATATCATAAGTTAATGAAGTGGTTAAACCACTTAAGTAAAAAATCAACTATTTATTATAAGAATTGATAATTTTTTCATAATATATATTTATTAACACATTCTATTAAATTACTAGCTGCACCCCATTGTTTTAATTGTGTCAAATTTTATAGAGATAGAACTTATACTTAATAACAGGCACATTATATATCTCATGGAGCCGATCAAAGTTTTTAATAATTTTTATTATGAAATTTAGTTAGTACTTATTTTTATTATGAAATTTTATATAGTGCGGTAACAATGTTAATTTGTTATGTAATTATTTGTATCATATAACCATTGATCGAATAATCGGATGCATATTTACCTAAAGTTGAGGTGTTGGCTGCTATGGAATGCACTTTTGTATCGAAATAATCCGGGGATTCCGGAATCGACGAATACAGTGTTTTGGTTATAGAATTAAGTCGAGTGAATACAGATACTTGCGTTCAGGTGTTTGCTAATATGGAATGCACTTTTGTATCGATCGTAAAAAATCAAGCTATTTCAGAATTATCGTTTAGTGCTTTCCGACTATAGATCGGGTGCTGGCTTATGTTATAAAGTTAATTGCCAAACTGTCATTGCAAACGTCAAGTTAAGTAATTTTCTTTCTTCACTCTACATAGCGACAAACAACTCTTTTTGCATTCCCGAAATTTTGAAATCCTGGGATTTAAATTTAAAAAACATGTTTTAAGGAGCCGCTTTCATAATTTCTTACCGAAAAAATAACTTTAGGTAAATATGCATCCGATTAGTCGATCACTGCATATAACCATAATTTTATTCATACATAATTACTTATATCAAATAAACATAAATATAAACTATAAATTTTGCACCTACTGCAGAAGTATTACAAATTATATATAGCAGTCTTATAATAAATATATAAGTCTTATTAATAATACAAATAATTGGTATAAAATTAAATAATTAATATATTAAATTATAGTGCTGGTCTTTTTTTACACTAATTTGAAACGTCTATATTATTTTCATGTTTATTAAAATTTCTAAAATATTTCAGAACTAATGATCCAAAAAAGAAAATGGTTTCCAAGTTAATCCAAGTAAGCTTAGGTGTATGTATGTCAGATGATGATTTCAGTGTGGATTTACCATCAGAAAAGTACTGGAATTTAGTTGCTGAAAAGAAACGGTATAATAATTTTTTTTTTCTTCCAAATTCCTTATAAGATTATAGACTTTATTATAAAAATAAATTAATTTCCTTTATAGGATAGATTTAAAAGATGCTCTAGATGAAAATGAGAGATTACATAAAATTAAACAGTCCTTATTGGAAAAAAACCTCCATTACAAACAAATGCTGGAAGAAGCTAACAGTTTTATTGATGTGTTTAAAGTAAGTATTTTGTAGTACACACACTTTTTATTGTTGTTGTTGTCACCAGTTAAATAACAGGCACATAACATTATATATCTGATGGTGCTAATCAAAGTTTCATAGTACTCACTTTTACTATGAAATTTTATATAGTGTGGTAACAAGTTAATTTGTTATAATTATTTGTAACATTTTGCCATAATTTTATTCATACATAATTACTTATATCAAATAAACATTTAAAAGTAAAAATTTTGCACCTACTGCAGAAGTATTACAAATTATATATAGCAGTCTTATACATGTCCTATTAAAAAAAAGCATTGATTTTGATTTCATTAACAACATTTTAAACAATTATTATGTTCCGAGTTTTTAATCTGAACGATTATTCTCTTAACATTTTTGCCTGCATATGCTTTCAAAATAAGTACCTTTTTTCTTAATTTAACTTAAGAACAAAGGTAAAATTATAACTTATAGTATTATACATAAGCATTATATATTATTATGCAAGTATAGCCAAGATGGCCCAGTGGTTAGAACATGTGCATCTTAACCGATGATTTTGGGTTCAAACCCAGGCAGGCACCATTGAATTTTCTTGTGCTTAATTTGTGTTTATAATTCATCTCGTGCTCGGCGGTGAAGGAAAACATCGTGAGGAAACCTGCATGTGTCTGATTTCAACGAAATTCTGCCACATGTGTATTCCGCCAACCCGCATTGGAGCAGCGTGGTGGAATATGCTCCAAACCTTCTCCTCAAAGGGAGAGGAGGCCTTTAGCCCAGCCGTGGGAAAACGTACAGGCTGCTAATGCTAAAAAAAAAAAATAGTATTATACATATTTATTCCATATTCTATATATTCTTTAAAATTTGACACAATTAAAACAATGGGGTGCAGCTAGTAATTTAATAGAATGCGTTAATAATTTATTTATTTTTTCAGGAAGTTGTGCGGGACACAGCTGATGACACCGGTATAGATGTAGCTGATTTTAATGAATCAATTGAATAAGGAAGACTGATAATGTAAAAGTTTTTGTAACAAGTCATGCTTACCATCCTGGTGGCCCACTTGTTCTGTGTCTGTTTCCCAAAGATGAATGGTTTAGTTTTGACATAGCTAAACAAATCTATTATTTGTAATTTCTAATTGATACTTAATAACATTCAGAGTTATAAAACTAGCAAAAAAGTTGCCTGTGTGAAGGAATATTGTTTGTTCTGGCTAAGTAGTTAGGAACTGTGAAAATATTCTATTAAATATAGTGCCATTGTTGATGAGAATCAAATTTATCATGTAATCATATCAATATGTTTGACTAGGTAACATATAAACTAAACAGTTCACAATTAATTTCAGGAAAGATTTTGAAAATTGATATGTTTTTTTAATCAACTCTATATTTAAGAAATAACAATAATATTTTATGTGTTAATATAATTTGTAATTTTATAATATCACAATTTTTTCTTAGGATACAATTCCTTTATTATATTACTTCAATGATTTCTTGTATATCGAATTTATCCGATTATGCTTTTCATTTGTTATCTGTTTTTAAATTGTAATAAATGGAATAATAATTATATTTGAAATAAATACATAACATTGATAAAAACAAGTGCGTTTTATATAACATACCATATACATTTTCAGTCAAAAAATAAGTATTAATATGATTCATAT
The DNA here is from genome assembly GCF_905147765.1 of Vanessa atalanta. NCBI lineage: Eukaryota > Metazoa > Arthropoda > Insecta > Lepidoptera > Nymphalidae > Vanessa > Vanessa atalanta. The sequence goes on along the minus strand of NC_061902.1, from coordinate 4,245,920 downwards.
TTTATATATTAACTTTATAAATTACATGCATTTCAAGTCTTATGACTTTATGACCTATCTGTCACACGTTCATTCGCAATATTCTGCTTCGTTTTTTCGCCACCTATGTGACTGTGCCAGCAATTAAATTATCTGTACCTTAAGATTTATTTATTAAACAGAAAAATTATTAGTATCGACTTACTTACAAAATAATTAACTTAACGTTCGCATATTCTAAGTGACTTCATACTTTCGATTGGTTTTTAATTTGGCTATTTAACAAACAAGTACAATGTTAATTTATCCTGGACAAGAAACAATCAGACAACCTTATCGCGATATATAACTTTTACTTACCTTAACATTTAAATTTGATATAAAATACTTTTTATCCATTAATCAGGATGATAATACTGGAATCTTGTACTATAATTATGTACCTGACACCTGTGCTGTTAAAAAAAGCTCTAAATATGTTAGTATTATAATTTATTCCCATTATATTTTCCCTATAATTTAAATGAAAATTGTTTTATTTTTGGTTTTTACAATTTATCATACTTGTTGGGCCCAAATAGTATTTATTGTAATAGTATACAATTTGCTATCTGGCGATATTTTTATTATATATTTAGCCAAGGTAGCCCAGTGGTTAGAACATGTGCATCTTAACCGATGATTTCGGGTTCAAACCCAGGCAGGCACCATTGAATTTTCATGTGCTTAATTTGTGTTTATAATTCATCTCGTGCTCGGCGGTGAAGGAAAACATAGTGAGGAAACCTGCATGTGTCTGATTTCAACGAAATTCTGCCACATGAGTATTCCGCCAACCCGCATTGGAGCAGCGTGGTGGAATATGCTCCAAACCTTCTCCTCAAAGGGAGAGGAGGCCTTTAGCCCAGCCGTGGGAAAATTTACAGGCAGCTAATGATATTTTTATCAATCTTATCTTAAAAGTTTTAAGTTAAAGCTAATATTTACCGGCTTCTATAACTTTAAAAAGATATGTGTTCAGTACTTTTACAGAAGTTAAAATTTTACTATTTTTTTATTGTAATTAAAACAAACAACATAGTTATCTTAAACTAAAAACTGGTATTTTTTAGATTAGTATGTGCGATCAATCTCATGATAAAGTTTCGTATACAAGGTTTTGTAAATTTGTATAGCGTCAATGACACTTGACAGAACGTAGTCGACGCCGACTGGCTGACACATCATCTAACGTCAATCCAATAATTACAAAAATTTTGCGGTTTCGGCTGTAAGATTTATCATAATAAGTCTTCCACAAATATATTATATATTATAGTTTTAGATGTTATTTAAATGTAGAATTAGGTGTAACAGATATATTATTTACATTCTATGTGCTTAACAAAAGTTAATAAACTCAAGAATTAAGTAAACTTAAAACATGTGGCGCCAACAGTTTTGGAAGGTGTGTATATTCTTTTTATAATAATTGTGAAAGATTATAAAAAAGACATTAGTTGGGATATTTTTTAACTTTTAATGTTTACTCAAGATTGGCTATAAAATATTAAAGTCCTCGAGAAGTCAAGCATGTACCGGCTCTTTGTTTTCTTACAGAAATTAATAGTGTTCTCTTGTTCTAGGTATTAATCCTATGTTTTCTGTGTGTGCATTTATCATCACAAGTTAAAAAACAGAAAACATCAGTTATATCAGATATTGATGACATAAAAGAATTTAAAAAGTTGCTAAGAACCAAAACAAATGTGTTGGTTCTGTTTATAAACAATAATAAAGCATCTCAGCCAGTTTTAGAAGTATTTAGAGAAGCTGCTGACAATATGAAAGGTCAAGCTACGTTGGTAATGATGGACTGTAGTGGAAGGTATTTTAATTGTTGTGTATGGGCTTAAAAATATTTTTACTATCAAACTGTAATTATAATCTAAGATTTATTTCATTCTAGTGAAGGTAAAAAGTTGTGTAAAAAGTTGAAGGTGTCTACTGAAAAGCCATACAGACTCAAGCATTATAAAGATGGTGATTATCACAAGGACTATGACCGAGGCATGAGTGTTAGTGCCATGGTTAATTTCCTTAGGGATCCAACAGGAGATTTACCTTGGGAGGAAGATCCAGAGGCAGCAGATATAGTTCATTTAGCTGATGGAGAGGTAAAAAATTCTCGGGGACTTATGATGAAACTTTCACATTTATTATATACTAGTACATAAAGAACAATATTAATTGAAATTTGAGTAGATTATTCAAAATAAAATATTTGTTACCTACTATATAGTATATATATTGGTTACAGAGTACTAGTATTTGCATATGTACAAACATAAGTGCGCTTACAGTTTCTTTATGGACAAAACCCAAAAACTTGTCATTTACCTGATTCGAGTTTGAACCCAGTGTCTTGGGATCTGAACCTTTATAAGCATGCCTAGCAATACAAATTATAATCATTTAGAATATCCCCAAGAATGTAGAGTATTATAGAACATATAAAGGCTATTTTAAAAATTCCAATTCCAATTAACATAAATTACAGTGTTTTGAACATTTTTTAATTAAAAAAAAATAATAGGCGAGTCAAATTTTATTGTTCATGGTATATTATCTTCGATCTTGATTATAATTTTTAAATCATATGTCATTTACTGTGTTATCATACAATGTGTTGAAAATTGATTTGTTTTAGATTAAAAATAGTATTTCCAATTTTCTACTCTATTTTATTGCAATAACATTCATAATATTAGATTCGATACATTTATTTAATGAACACTGTGAATGAACATCGAAGTTCATTATCACTTATCACTTATTTTGTTCAAGACACATGATTAAATGAAGAAATAAAATATTTTTATTATGTTTATGTAGATTACTTTAATAATAATTGTTAAAGACAACTGTATTAAAATCCAACAATGTCATAATTAGTTGTAAAAATAAGTGTAAATATATGACCCACACATTTTTATACTTATTTTTACTACCTGTGTATGAATTTGCTTCGCCAATAGACACTGACTGTATGCCATAAATTCCACATCTTCGATGTAGGAATGTCAATGGGAATGAAAATGAATGTAATTGCAACAACATTCAACTGAAATACAACAATACAAAATATTGATGTATATTGGAATAATAAGTATTGTTTGTTTTACCTATCATGATTTGTTAACAAACGACATATCCTTTTTGCAGACACAAATTAGAGTATGTAATTATGGTATTGTTAAACTCATTATAATTTGAACTCTTACAGGCATTGATCAAATTTTTGAAGAAAGGAATTGCAACATATAAAAAATCCATGATAATGTTCTACGCACCCTGGTGCGGCTATTGTAAGTCCATGAAACCAGATTATGTAGCTGCTGCAGGTGATTTGAAGGTAAAGAGATAAAAATTTATGAATTTTTGAGACTTAAAAAAGAAGTATCAGATGCAAATGAGCTATTGGCTATAGACACGGCATGTTTAAGATATATGTTTATATAACAACAGTGTAATGTGTTTGATATGACATTGCAATTGAAAGACTTCATCATTTCTACTACTTCTCTCAATAGAATATGGCTAATCTCATTTGAATAATGTGCGTTTGAGCCCATCAAGCACCACTGAGCTTTTCATTAAGTGCTTAATGCTGAAAATCTTTTTATGTGATGAATTATCCGTATTTGTTTCTTATTTTAAATAAATCTTTTTTGAACATATTAGCTTGTATGAAATACACATTTGATGTAATTTTAGGGTGAAGCGTATTTAGCAGCTATTGATGTTTCAAAGCCGGGGAATTCAAAAATTAGACAGCTGTATAACATAACTGGTTTCCCAACTCTTTTGTACTTTGAGTAAGTATCATTATAATACTTCATTTTTTAAATTAGTATGTGTATTTTTAGATAAGGTGATGGACCATCTGATAATTTAAAGAACAGACAACTTCATATATTGTCAATGTCAATATGAATTCATTCACTATTCCTGCATAATTAAAGTTATATTTAATGTCAAGTGAAACGCACGGACCAGCTTGTTATCTCTACATTATATCAAAAAATTGTACACAAAATTATATTTTTAGAAGTTAGACCAGTAATTTAATTTACATTTTTATCACAATGTTCACCTGTGGAATATTGGCACTATCCATGTATTATCCTATAAACACTAACAATACAGTGTAATTTGTGATAAAATAACAAACAATATTTGATTAAGAATTTTTTTCATACAGAAAAGGACAGCTCCGGTTCCCCTACCAAGGGGACAACAAACATCAAGCTATAGTGGACTTCATGAGAGATCCCACAGCACAGCAACAGAAGAAGAAAGAAGTTGCCGATGAAAGCTGGTCAAAGGATACTGATGTGGAACATTTAACTGGTGAGTTATGATATAAACATCATTTTATTTTAGTTAAAACATTAAAATTTAAAAATTTACACTGTAAACTGCAAACTAATAAGGGCTGGTACAAACAATAGAAATGCAAGTAAGCCTTTTTTATATTTACATTTCTTTGTAAAGAATAATAAGTTAAATTTTAACAAAAGTATTGTTTACCGAATCAAACAATAATCGTTTGGTAAGGAGAGCAAAGTTACTTTAAAAGTAATTGGAAAATTTCGTAAACAATTTATATGTCATTAAAGGGCTTCTGCCCTTCAAGTACAATTCACTTGAACAAAGCAATACTTTACCCAATTACACATGGTTAGTAACTCTTTTGTGGGGCAATGTATCCGTTTTTACAACAGGATCTCAGAAAACGTTCAAAAATATTAAATTTTAAGATTAAAAATAATCGTTAAGGAGCGTTTGTATGCTAAAGGATATAACAAAATTAATGACTTCTTAGTTGATTGCACACCTTGGGAATGAGACGATCGGCTCGAGGCTGTTTCAAATAAAGAAAAGGAAAGTTGTAAAAAAAATTACAATTACATTTAAAACAAAAATCCCGCTGAGTTTCTTTCGCCGGTTCTTCTCAGGTTTATTAATTTCCGAACCGGTGGTGGATTTTTGACTATCAATGAACAAATGTAACGCTTCTGTACTGATAAAGATTTTTGACCTTTTTTGAAATAGACGTGAAATGCTTTATATAATACATAGTAACACTTATGTTGTTTTAGCAAAAATATGTTTTTTTAAATAGTATGGCGCATTTATTCATTTTAATCAAAATTATACATTGATAAACTGAACAAACCCATTAATGTAAACGAATATGGAAGTTATTCAATCGGTAATACATATATAACACCAAATAAAAACACTTTATTTAAATATTATTATAGATTATTTTTTCTTTTCAATCGTTATTTTACTAGGAAATTTAAATGTAAATTAATTACGATTCAAGTGGGAGTAACCGATAAGAAATTCAAGCAGTTCCTCCTTTTTTTTTTCCAATGTAATGAAAACGTAAAATAATTTTAATTAATTAATTTTATTTTAATGATTTTATTTGCTTTTGAAATGAAACTTTTTTGTTTGATAGTGTTGATTTAAGAGTATTTATGCATTAAAATCTTATGTCATTTGAGACAGCTAAATTATTGTTCTCAATTCTTTTAGAGTTTACTTTTTTATTACAATTTGTTGAGTGATTTCCATGTAATGTTTGGATAATCATGCTATTTTCTCGTGTACGGAAAATATTAAATGGTTAATATGAAATTCTTATTAAATAAAATACTTTTACATTACGCATCAAAATAAAATTAATAATATTATGATTTAGGTCAGTCATCTGTTAATATTTAAAATTGCCCCTAAAAGTGAATCATTTATTATACTAAGAATACAATTTTTAAACAGACTTGTTAAGTTTAATTACGTTTATTTTTTTATTTTATTTTATTTTCGGGAAACAATCAGTAAAATACAACTGTAGTGTTCAAAAACAATTAAATAACAAATAAATAAACCAATCAAGTTTCCAAGATTATATATTTTTTTTAAGAAATAAACGAATTTCTAATATTCCTTTTTACCCCTCCTTTTAAGCTTATCCTAACCTAAATTGTGTCAGGAGTGTGAACGACCAAAGCCCAAGGGGTCAGGATCAATCCTGCGACTTTTTCCAGCGCTAGGCGGCCCGTAAACCATTGCGCTATTGACGCTTAATCTAATATAATATTACTAATATAATTATTATTAAATCGAATATAAATAAGAAGCAGAGAGTAATCCTTTTTTTTTTCTTTTAGCTCAAACGTTCGATAGTGTGCTATCTAAAGCCGAGCACGCTTTGGTAGTATTCTACGCTCCATGGTGCGGGCACTGCAAACGAATTAAACCTGAGTTTGAAAATGCTGCAACTAGAATCAAAAATGAGAATGTAAGTAAGCTATGATTAAGGTGAGATTCAGGTGACGCAGTTCCTCGCAAAGCAGGGCTGAGTAGAAGCTTTATCGTTTGAATAAGTAAAAATATGACACAACCTGTTCTGCAGCTCAATGTTGGTCACCTTTGGATCATATGCTGTATTAGCATATGACCCCCTATTTGTATAATGTCCAAATAAATTAAATGCTTTGTTTAATTTATTTGAATTGAACGATTATGATAATGATATGAAAAGTATTGAATTATATACAAACCTATATTATAAATAGTTATCCTACTTAGATAATATTAAAATATATGTAGGAAATATTCTTTTCGTAATTTAAATATGACAGTTAGTCGTCGCGTAAGAAAAAAAAAGATTTGTTCTAAATATACTTTTTATTTCTAATCACACACACACACACATCAGCCCGTATTCGTCCACTGCTGGACATAGGCCTCTCCAAATGCACGCCACTGTGGTCTATCTTCGGCAACTCGCATCCAGCTCCTGCCAGCCGTCTTGCGCAAATCGTCACTCCACCGTACCTGAGGACGTCCTACACTACGTTTGCCGAGACGGGGTCTCCACTCTAGAACACGTTTTTTCTAATCAATATCACCAAAAAGCCTATTTTCTCAATTTCAGATAAACGGGCTGCTTGCCGCAGTAGATGCGACGAAACAACCCGAATTAGCTTCCAGATTTGGTGTTAAGGGCTACCCAACATTGAAATATTTTAACCGAGGTGAATTCAAATATGATGCTGGTCATGCAAGACAAGAACAACAGATTATTGACTTTATAAAGGTAAGCTTTAAATGCCATATGTTTATAACTGTAACTAAATGTATTTAATCAGATAAAGGAGGAACACTACGATTTTGTCTCGGAACCGATGAAATGTACTTCTATTTTGATTTTGATATATTTTTTTAATGCCCATCAATAAGAGTATTGATTTTATCTGTTACGATTTAAAAACTATCGTCTGAATGACAATTGAGATATTATTTTTATTATTGTTTAAATAACATTTCTTTATATGAGTGGTTTTTTAGAAAAGGCATGATGTCTCGTTTTTACTAAGAAGTAAAACGCATGCAAGAAAATTTAATCACAGATAGTCAGTATCGTTCTTTATAGAATAGACACACAACAGACGGCTATTCACATCGATATATGGCATATTTTCAGTTTACATTCCTTTGCCTTTCCTGTTTAGATAGTTAATTTACCATTTTATGAGTTATTCAGTAGTAAATATAAGTAATCGTGCCCGCTTTATTTGTAATGATGATAAATAAACAGAAGTCAGCAATAGAGATAATAGAAATGGTAAATTTTTTCATCCGATTTTGTGCGTGCTCACGTGGCAGACATACATAAATCAATATTAAAATGTCATTGAGAGACAGAACCATATACCATCCTCCAAATATAATACATTATACAACTTTATCTTTCGTCGATCGACGACTGAAAATAACCGAGTAAAAGATAAAGAATTAAGAAAATTATTATAATAAAATATTACTTGTTGGTAGGGCTTTGTGCAAGCCCGCCTGGGTAGGTACCACCCACTCATCAGATATTCTACCGCCAAATAACAGTACTCTGTATTGTTGTGTTCCGGTTAGAAGGGTGAGTGAGCCAGTGTAATTACAGGCACAAGGGACATAAAATCTTAATCTTAGTTCCCAAGGTTGGGGGCGCATAGGTGATGTAAGGAATGGTTAATATTTCTTACAGCGCTTTTGTCTATTGGCGGTGGTGACCACTTACCATCAGGTGGCCCATATGCTCGTCCGCCAACTAATTGCCATAAAAAAAAATTGTAGTAGTCTTTGTTGTCCTATGTAAAGTGCCAGGAAGACAATGTCGAGCTGTAAAAGGATCTCCAGTTAACTACGCTGTAAATTTAAAATTACATCTTTTAAAGAAGATGAAGTCGTACAAGAGAAATGAAATGAAAAAAAAAAAAGTTAGATTTATTTCTATATATTAAAAATTTAACTCTGTACATGCAAATCATCCTGCATCCGTAATATAGAAATGATAATAAATGGTTGTTGTGGATTAATTTTGCATCCTCACTGACAGTGACTGGTTTAATACTTTTCATATTGATAGAAAAAGTAAAGGCGTTGGGCGGATACAACCATCTGAATCTAGTGATTGCCCCATTTATAATCGTGTTGTGCTATGATTAAGGGATATACCTTTGGTTTTACAAACTGTCGAGTGTTGGCTGCACCAGGTTCTAGGTAACTAACTAAGGTTCAATGTTTGCAATTACTTTTAATATTCTAAGGGACCCTTAAACTTTTAAGTAAGGTTTGGAAGGTGTAAAGAAATTGATTATCAATAAAGACATACAGTCATTTATGTGATAACGTAAATTAAAGTAGGAACGTGCAATTCGTCGTCGTTGCTATTCTATTTTCAATTATTATAAGCAAAAACAAAACAAAAACAAATAATAATATGCTCAATTTTGTCCCAATGTTTGTTAAATATTATATAATTAGGCGCCCGTTTTCGAACTGAATCATTAAATTTCGCCTCCTTTGACGCTTTAGCGCTCCGAAAGCACTTCGGACGGCTCTGGCGACGTGGCGTGACCGTTTCCCTGAGGAACGGTACGAGCAAACGTATGAGCGGATCCATCTTCATGACCTTGGATACGACATAAGCCAATAATGATCAGTCACAGTTGTTAAAAATAATTATCTTCTTGAATTAATTGGTATACAATTATTCGTCAGGATCTTCTTATCTTTACGAATATATCATTTTAATCAACAGTCACCGCAAGAGCCACCACCACCGCCACCTCCAGAGACTCCTTGGTCGGAAGAGGAATCTTCCGTTCGTCATCTCGACTCGGCGAGCTTCCGCAACGTTCTTCGGAAGATCAAACATGCCATCGTCATGTTTTATGCGCCTTGTAAGTGCATTCATACATAAGTATTAACGCTGTAGTTACATAAATATAGCCGCGAATTAGCCAATATATGTTTTTGACGCAATTCTTTGAGATTAAAAAACTACTAAAACTCACTCACCTCCAACAGAGACTAATCTGGATCAAAGAATTTCTGTAAAAACAGAATAACATAAATTCAACTTTCTTACTCCTAACGCTAGTATTCCACTAGAGAGAATTATTTGAGAGAAATTCTTTTTTTTTTTCTCACACACAAGTATCTCGTACACAATATGTTAAAACTTATATAGAAGATGCTGCCAGCGTGTGAGTTTGGGTACACCATAAAATCTAGTCCAATAGTAGAAAGATATCAGGCCTGGAAACGAGATATGCCCAAAACTATTTGCCGCTATTTTGGTGGCTGACCATCAGATGGCCAATATGTTCGTCCGCTAACCTATACCATAAAATATGTCTCACTGCTGGGCTCTTGAGCCCCTCATCTTTTAAGCTTCAATGCGAAGTCATGGATATATATATTTTTAACGGACCATGCAAATATTGGTCATTTATTGTTTCGAACGAAGTTAAATTGGAAGACAATAGTATGGTTTTGTTTCAAATATAATATAAATTATATTTTCAGGGTGCGGTCACTGCAAGAGCACGAAACCGGAGTTCGTTAAAGCTGCGGAAAAGTTCGCAGATGAACTAATTGTGGCGTTCGCTGCTGTTGACTGCACTCAGCATAAGGATATATGCTCCAACTATGACGTCAAAGGATACCCAACTATTAAATACTTTAGCCATTTTGATAAATTGGTCCAGGATTATAGTGGCGGCAGGAAGGTGAGATATCCCTGATTGTTACTTACCATCACTGGTCTAGTGGCTTGCTTAAAGTCTTATTGGTTCCGTTAAAAAGCTATTAAGTTTTTTCGTCGAAGTGTTCTTAGTAACATCTCAACATATTATACATACACTTTTATCATAAACTAAACTAGAGATACATATTTTCCAGGAAGCAGATTTCGTATCGTTCATCCACAGCCAAATGGACAAACATCAGACATCGCAGAAAGTAAAGAGTAATCAGGATGCCGGTTTTGGAGTCAACGTGGTCCTGGCTGATGACGGCAATTTCCACGATGTTATATCCTCGTCTAAACCCACCTTCGTCATGTTTTATGCTACATGTAAGTTACCATTACCGTTTAAAATAAATATGGTTTCGTCTGAACTCTGTCTGAAGCTTTTGTTTTTTTATCGTTATTTCGAATAAAAATTCTGCCATCGTCTCTACAGACGAAACAATTATATTGAATTGATAATGTTATGTGTAATATATATTCTCGGTTCACCTTCCCAGGGTGTGGACATTGTTCAACGGTGAAACCAGCGTACAGTCGTCTAGCAACGACATTGCAGAAGGAAAATAATCCGGTCAAAGTAATAGCAGTTGATGCAGCGGAAAATCCCAAAGCAGCAGATTTCGCGGGCGTACAAACTTTACCAACGTTCAAAATATACGCATCGGGAAAACACTTAGCCGATTACGAGGGAGATAGGTCTACTGAGGACATGCTTAAATTTTGCAAATCACACGCTAAGGTAAAAGATGAATTGTGATAGATGTGTCCGGGAGCGTATCGACGTATTAGAAGCGACGTTATGTCGATGACGAGGTCGCAAACTATATTGTCATTCAGCATTTAATAATATATAATTTATGTTCTTAGTATATTTTTTTTCGTGCAAGATTATTTTTTAATATTTATACACTGCGTCTTTGTACGTGAAAATTTACGTAACCATCACTTTTTATAAGGCTTTTACTGCCTGCGCGCGAAGACGTTGCAGACATGGCATGTATAACCTGATAAGTTCGTTTAACGCTTTTATTGATTAGCTAATATATATTCTGTAGTATAAATGAAATATACCCGAAGTGAATACTTGTTAGGTTACCTAAAGAGTTCATAGGTGACATATTCCATAGTTAAATTTCCGTTTTACGTAAATATCTTGTTTGTTTGTATATTGTGTTATAAACATTTATAATTTATATGTTTAATAATGTTAGTTTGAAATTCACAATTAGTCAATTTAATTAAAATATTTTAGTTAAATTAAATAAATAATTTACAATAGATGGTTCTGTTATGCTAAAATAATATTTATATATGGCAATACGAAATAGAGCGTGTACTGTTTTCTTATGTTTTTTTCTTTTATTGAAGAAAATGATAATTTATGAATACAACGCTATATTTTGGTATTAAATATTAGTGGTAGTTTATGCAAAATATAGATAAACATATCCGATGTATTTCTAGGTAAAATACTTCAAGTAATTTAATTTTCATTTTATATATGGTTTTAAAAAATGATATATAATTGCAGAATTTCTATTATCAATTATAAGACATGCTCAGCCTAGCGTGTTCGCGTAGCGATACTAATTAAATATTTTGTTTTCGTATCATCACAAAAGCTAATTCACTCAATAATAAAATATTTGTATTGCATGTCCTTTGATTAGCACCTAAAACTGATTCACATATATGCTACTTGTGTTATTTACCAAATTTGCAAAATAGTAATTAATTATGTTTTGTACGATCAAAGCAAATACAAGAAATCGCGGCGCCTATCGTAAACCTTATATGGGCAGCTTTTCGTCAATTACCTGCAAATTCTTGACACTAAACTAAGTCTTAATAAAATATAAGAGAGATTTTATTTCTAAAAATTTATAAAATATTAGAAACAAAATCTGTATATACATTGGTGCTCATTATGTTTTTTTGCAATCTTATTGTCTCGTTGGATCTGTATCGACCTTGATTTCGGATCACGTGATACCAGTTTCGAATTCTGGATCATTCCAAAATAGATTGGACGGGCTTATGCCAAGAAATTTGTAGAGAGAATTTTGTACGTGTTTGTTTCTTTGAATAAATATATCTGCTTTATTATGAATCTAGTGGAGTTGGCTAGTCCTTGTTCAGAATGGCTCTTATAGCCGAAATCATCATCATCACCATCATCTCAATCAGTTAAACTAATTACAGATAGCAATTAGTGATATCTTAAATACAGGTATAATTAATTTTCTTACTATCCATGAAGTAATCATTAAAGTTGAGTCTTTTCATTCTATTGGATAAGGGATATAACGTAGATAATTGTCCGTATTTAAATTCAATAGTATTAGGTCCTTGCATATGAAATTGGCGTTTTGTACGGGAGGAATATAAAGTCTTTTTTTTTGTAAAATGTATTTAATTAATCAAAATATGCACCACAAAATAAACCACGAGGGCGAGATTCAATAAAATCTTTGAAGGTGATTTGGACTGCCGATTATCGTACAGTATCCACTCTTCATCACAAGTCATGCTTCGATTTAAAATCCCTTCATGATTGTGTCGGTTTAGCAAAATAACACAGCGGTCGGTCGTAACTCATCGTTCGGTCGATGAGTCGGTTTCATGAGGTAACTCGTTCAAATTTTTCCGAAGCTTGCAGCTATCTTTGAAGTGCTTTGTGATGGATTCGGTTCCAAAATAGCCTAAAATTTTTTGCCTAAAATTGCCGTCCATGGGGTTGGCTCAGAAGGTTGAAATTACTAACACGAAAACGTTGAAACCAAAAACGTACCGTGTTTTCTTTTGCAACACCAGCGCCGTACACATGATTACTCCTTCGAGTTTCTGCAGCACTGGTGCCACGGTAGAACGTTTTCCATTGTGCGGACGCCAAAAAAAATAATAATGAGGAAAAACCAAATGAATGACTGTTTTTAAAACTTTAAATTTATCAGCTAAATAAATTTATAAATTTGAATATGGAATTCTTAACCGAAGAGGAGATATTTCAGATAAAAGTGCTCAGTCCGCAAAAACGCTAATTTTATATGTAAGGACCTAACATAATGTACTGGTAACGCTTTTTAAGACTAATAAATGCGCTTTATTAACATATAATATTGGTATCGTAGAAACAATGTATGTAATGATAATAAATCTACTTAGAACGTGTAATGTAATGTTTGTAATAGTAGCATTCAACTCTAGCTGCTCGTGACGTAATAATGGAGTGGCGTATGACTTATAAAAGCCATAGTGACGTAGCGAGCGATAGTAGAGGCTTTACGCTCGTATCAGATCCATTGAATGAACTAAATAAAAATAAATAACAATCACGTTTATTTTTTAATTACTAATTATTTTAATAAATAATTATATCTTATTACATACAAACATATGTTTAATCTGATAAGATAAGCAACTCGAAACAAATCAAACAGCGGTGCGCACGCGCTCATCCTTAGTGCACCGACGTCCGACCGTACTACCTCGCGGGTAGCATGTGTTCAATACTATTATAGTATATACAGACTTGCATGTGATTGTGCTTTTAAAAATAATTTAAAATGTATTTTTCTATTTAATAACTATTTTAAATTAAGGACCCTGTTTACTGACAATCGTAATGTATTCATATATATTATATAATATGTAAATTAAATTCATATTAAGTTTAGTTGAAATTAGTAAATACAAATTCCTATTAATGTCAAGTATTCAACATATTGTATGTCTGACAGGTCCATCGACTTGAAATACAACTAAGGAAGTATTTTTGGGCCATTTAAATTAAAAGGATGAAATAGTATTTGGAGCATTGTATAAATGTGCTAACATTTAACGAATGAAGTCGGAACGGTCAGCTAGTTATTTATATATTTGATTCAATTCAACTCAATACTATATTTATTTATATACATATTTATGTAAAAGTTTACATACAATTGATTTCAAGTTAATTTTTGCTTTCAAAGGAATTTTTAGGTTTTTTTATTTTAGATATAAAATATCCAGTGTCTGTTACTATACATTGGTTATTCTGCCATAATTAAATAAGACTCGCCCAGTGTCACCAATAAACAACAATAAAACGTGTAAAAACCGTATTTTAGCCTAGTATCCAAAACTAGTATTTGTCAGCTGACTGTAGCTTTAGATTTTGATAATTCATACACATATTGGAATTCCTTATATCAATTAGGTTGCATTTTATTTTTAAATTGATATAAAATATAACTTTTCGACATATGACTGTTTGTAGATTTAGACTTTGATATTTATTATACAAAATCTATTCGTATGTAAAATTAATTAGATTAACAAACACGTATTTACGCCGAGTACTTATTGTAAACAATATTATATAAATATATATAATAAGTAATTGTTGCTGATGTTTTTAAAGAAATGTTCGTGTTATATTATTATACTCTGTGTATTTATTATTATATACAATTCGATTAATAGAATGAGGGTGTTATAAATGGTGCCCCTAATAGCGTCAAATGATAACAGTTATACCGTAACACACTAACAAATGAATATTCGTTTCGAGGTTACTATTATGGGATACAAAAGAACCACCAGCAGTGGGTACCACCTACTTATCACATATTCAACTGCCAAACATAAATACTATATGTTGAGCAAGAGTAACCATGCAATGAACGACTTAGTTGCCATGGTTGGTGGCGCATTGACTGCGTACTTACAGCGCCAATGTTTGGGCGATTGTGGCCATTTACCATCAGGTGGTCCATTTGTTCGGCCGCGTACCTATATTATAAAAAATAACTAAATGTTTCGATTATTAAGGAATTTAAATGATTAAATGGTTTTTATAATGCTTCTCTAGTCTGTTTTTCTGCGACGCTGTGTATTTTAATTTCTTGTTGTTCAGTTAGTAAGTATATGTGTCGTACACTTTGGAAAGTTTGTTTTTTCAGTTGTAAGTTATAATTACTATTTAAATGTCGTTTATATGAGGCAAAATGTACTTACATATTAAAATAGTAAATTACAGTCGTAGGTGTTGCAATAATATGAGCATATACGTTTATCCGCATCGTAGTCAATTCCACCATCCGTAAGCGAAACGAATCGTTTCTTGAATATAGTAAGCGATTTTTGATAAATTATGTGTTCGATTCAAAAGAACAGTGCAGTGCGTCACTAAATTCAAAATGGCGTACTAAAGTAAGTTTTATTTTTGATTATAATTAAAGAAAAACAACCCTTTTTCCCATTTGATCGCTATTGAAGTGTTAGTGGTTAAGCATTTGGGGCCCCTAGTAGAGCTCGATGTTTTCCAAACTGAGGTTCCCGGAGGGAGATTAGGTCGAACCGGTCGCACCCTTCCCCCAATAAAACGCGCTGAATTCAGCTAATATTCATAATATTTGTTTTTTACCTACATATTCAATAATTATGATATTTATAAAGTAAAATGTAAAATGTTTAATCAATCAAATAACATTTATTATTGTTATATTATAAAAAAATAAAGTTATTTATACCTATTATATTATACGGGCTTCCAACGAGTACTATGCAACTGTTAATGTACAATGTATTGTACTTCATTAATCGCTTTATTCGAACTTAGTACGTGTTTAGAGTTAGCAACAAATATTACGTAATGTTATGGTGCGATTCAATTGGTGGTGTTGCCAACATTTATGTGTTTGCAACTATAGTCCTCAAAGTAACTTAAATAAATTGCAGTCCCTTGTAACCGACGTGTGTTGACGCAGACGCAGCATTTACGCATTCTATGGATTTTGAATCCAAAACTAACCGATAAAAATGTCGAGTATGAGTTTTTGGCAACGGTACTTGAGGATTTGCTCGTTTTGTTTGTATTTCCGAATGAACAACTAAAAAATATATATTAATGACTACATTTGGTGTCATTTTCCCAAAACTATTCGATAAATAATTTATCATAAATGAGTTTTAATATTAAGTTGCTATACTTATTAAGTTACGAATGTGATTTCAGAATAATTTCAATATTTTTTTTTCGATCCATACCTTTAAGAATTTTTCTAACTGGTAAACTTGAATAAGCAAAAATAATCATTCTAAAATAAAAAAAAAAAACGTAAAATACATAATTAAATACATGGTTTTATATATTTTTAATATTAAACATGTCCTATTTTAGTAATTATATATTTGCTTTTTGAAATGTATGATCTTATGCGAATGTACTAAATGTAGCATCTAATTTAAATCAATTAGTTTCTGTTTTTAAGCTAACAATAAACTTTATTTTAATAATCGTTGTTTCTTTTTATTCATTTACTCATTAAGAAAACCTATATGAATGTTACGAGATACATCAACATGTGTATTTTTACCTTAAAAAGTTCTACGAAAAAGTCGCGATGGTACATGGTGTTTATCTCTAGGGATAACCCACAATAACCATTTTTTATCCTTTACTATTTACAATAAATAATGGTTTATTTAATACAGCATTAATCCTCATTTGTTATATATGTATGCGATAATGTATGTAATATCTATTATTGTACATATCATTAGTCCCAATAAAGATATAAAATCTGACTGAAGGAAGTCCACTGAGATTGATTTAGCGTCTATTCATCCAGTCAGTTCTGACAATTTCTGATTTTAAATTAAAAAGTATCCTTGCTTTGTCGGATAGTTCATTTTAAAAATTATAAAGAAATTAAACTGTTATTTAGCTATAATTTTTAATATTTAACCAATTGTCCTTACTTATTATTAAAATTAAATGCGATTGTTAGACGACTTGCAATATAGTTTGTAACAAATATAAGATATGACGAATCCAAGCACTCCGCCCGCTATAACATCCTGCCAATGGTGATGATTGTCAATACAGCGACTTGTGCCGATAAGAGTTGCTAAAATTAACGGGAGCAAACAAACTGCATGCATTCCTCGATTTTCTTTAGTCATTTCCCTCAACCAAAGACTTAAAAAGCCGAGGGAACAAAATGCGAAGCTCGTGTGACCGCTCGGAAACGATTTTCTGCCATCAATTATATCACTTAAATGTCCTATACTAAATTCGGCAGCCTCCAGTCCGTTTGGAAAGCAGCGGTAGAAGAAATCCGGTCTCGGTCGAGGCACTGTGAGTTTTAAAAACTCAGTGAGAATTGCATTAATTAACAACGATAAGGTCCAACCTAATATTGCTTGAGTTGTTTCTATGTAATTTTTCGTTACAATCAGCGGCACGCAGAATATCAGAGGTGGGATGCATATTGTTACCACTATCATTGCGCACGGAGATATATAGGAGTCTTTCCGACACTTTTTATATTCATTTAGCATTTCCTCTTCAGTGATGTAACGTGCTTGCGGCTGACATTTCAAATGCATCAAAATTAATACAATCAATAATAACACACGCACTAATATTTCTGATAGTAAATTCGGTAAGACTGACCGAGTGTTTCGTATAAGGAACTGGTAAAATGAAATAGTAGAATCCATAGAATCCAATTAAGTACAAACAACACTCTACTTGGTGCAAATTTTATAATATAAGAATCGTTATCATAACATTTATTGACGTCTAACGTGACGTTTATACATAATGTTATACATTTATATATAATGTATCCTGCATAGTGTCGAATTTATTAAAAAAAAATTATATCACTATAGTCTCGATTTTGGATGTATGAAAAGGGACGGAAATGTGTAACAGGAAGCGCGCGCTATTTGATTAGACCAATGAGCGCGCTCAGATGTTAGTAATCCATTTTCCAAGAGGATATATATTATACATTTTCTTTTATTATTATTTAATAACATCCACGGGCTCGTGCCCGTGTCTTTTTTACATTACATTTTAATACATTTTGGTGTTTTATATTTCATATTATTATTGAACATCAGCAGATCTTATCTGGACTTCGAGCTAGTCGTTTTCTTGGAAGACGTGGCCCACACTGACTTATATATATATATATATATATTTTCATACATATATATATAATTACAATAAATAGGGATATGGGTAACTTTGCTTATTACTACTGTAGGGCACATTTTTTTTATTTATCTTTAGTTATACATCTTTAGTTATACGAACCCCCTGTGCCTTTTATTTGCGGAGAAATGTATCACGGGTCCTTTTAACACAAGGTCTCGCACTAGGCGATTTATTAGGCGACAGAGAGGTTATACTGTGATTTGTGTTAATCGAAAAAAATACTAAAAAGTTAATCTGCAAAAATAGCTTGAAGGCTTCCTTACTATTATGTTACTCAATATTCCAATACCTATATAAGAGATAATTTAGGAAAAGCTAATAATAACAAGTTCCGACTTTGTTATTACTTACTTTACTTTACTTTACTTTGCCAATTTATTTCTATTACTAGTCATTTTTTTTAATTTTTGTTTGTTTGTTTGTTGTTTTTTTAATTGCAGAAAATAAAGAAATTATGTATATGATGTAAGTAACATATAATTTTTTTATAGTTTTTTAGGTAACTGTTATCGAACTTAACCCAACCCAACAATGGAACCGGGTGTTATAGTTTAACAGTCTGTTTTGTTTGTATGGCATGTACAATACACAATACAATATATAATATTAGACTAGATAGGATATAAGTAAAGTAAAATCAATAACGCTAATTTCTATAAGAATGTTTTCAAATTGTAGGTGTGACAAAGATACGTTATGTTTAATACTGAATGTTATTACTTATGAAAATATTACTGAACTTACGGTAAAATAAATAATTTTACTATAGATCTATATTTCTCCGTCACAAGAGGCTTAGTCCACAGTTGCGTAACTGTATAATCTAATATAACTCTATTGAGGAAATTGGAAATCTAGTTCTAAGGAAAATGGTAGCGCTGTTTGATCATTGTTATTAACAGCAATATAATTATCTTGAACCACATTGCATGTAAACTTTTTTGTAAATGCTACTCACTACACGTTGGACGCAACTCTTTGATTACTAAATTGTATTAAAAAAAAAAAAAAACAAATTTTAGTGAAATAGAAATCTTTTCTTCAATCATGTCTATACAAAGATAAAAAATAATTATTGTTGCATATTTATAGTAAGGTATTAATAATTTTAACTGCCAGATATCACGTCTAGAACGAAATCTAATGTTAAGCAAATTTAAATTAATTGTTAGCAATTATTGTTTTCACACTTGGTATAGCCAAACGATTGGCGAGTATGCATTTCTTACAAACAGGAAAAATATTTCGCAAATGGGAGTTGCCAACAGATTTTTTCGTAATAATTACCAAACTTAATCTTTTAGTGAGTAGGTTACATTATTATATAATGTATTATCTGTAAGCATATAATATGGAATACATCTTCAATAATTATAATTTAATCTAGAAAGAATCGAAATAATCTATTTATATATTAGATTTATAAAACTCCGTCCATCTCAATTTCGTACTGTTAAAATCATTCAAGGGTTCACCCTAAATTAAAATATCTATACTATTATCATTTCTTTATTTGACAGTTCTAATTTGATAGTTGTAGTGTTGTGACCAAATACGTAATGATATCGATCGCATATATTTATTATATTTTGAACAATGACAAATAAGTACAACAAAAACATACAAATATATATTTTAATCGATTACCTGTCGTTATAATTATTTCGTTTCACTGTCGAATACCTACCTATACCTACTTATTTTAAAACAGCTACGAAAATTTTAAAGAAGTTGGTATTGTGAATCAAGATTTAATACGTGTTACATCTTGTAATAAAATATAATATTAGTTAGTAAATTTATACAAATGTATCCGGCAGTAGTTTAGTTTCTTACATTTTGTAAAAAAATATCGGGTCTGTTATCGTATTACGTTTGTCGATATAGCTCCATCCCTATCAGGTTCTCCGACTCTGGTATAACCTTATACGTGTGAACGTCATATTTTTTTATACAATAATGCATACATAATGTAAAAGGATGCTCGTTAAAGTTTCCACAAAATAAAAAAATAGATATAGTATAGGTATATATTTATAGTTCAATTTTATGCCTTCGATATAGCTATATAGTTATTTACATTTTTATTATCTGAACTTGTTGTTTATAGAAATTTAAACAATGACCAAACTCACTAGGGCTCTGGATATTAAATGAAAATGTTTTAAAATAAATTAAAAGTAAAAAAAACGCGACTGTAATGTATGTAGCTATACAAGTTAGCCGCTTAGTTAAGCTTGCTTTATTATTATTATAATCCATGGGTTCAAATCCCAGGTCAAGCCAATGAAGTCTTATTGTCTATGGGTATCAATAAACTTGCGTCCGTGCCATTGTTTAAGTTAAGATATTTAATTTTGATTATGGATTTAAGAAAAAAATAGCATTTTGAATATCGGCGATGTTGTTGTCGAAACATTGTAAATAATATTAAAGTTGATAGAATATTTTTAGTGGAATAGTGTTGTAATATAAATTAAGATAAGTATATTAAACCAGAATTTATTATAATGCATAATAATAAATCGCAAAGAATAGGTATGTGAATCTAAGGAATTTTTATCTCTAATCCATCATATCATCATGGGCTAAATGTAAATATTTTTTAATCATTTTGTCATAAGTTCTTATGTAAAATTTCTAACTCGATTAAGATCTAAAGGTGTAAAATGTACGTACAGAGTATTCCGAGATTAAAACAGGTAGTCAAAGTTGCCTTCAATAATATAGATACTTACAAAGTAGAAAGCAGCGTTCCAAGTCCATGTAGGAAGTGTACAAGTTTCTGACCAGTCGCTAATTTAAGTAAAATAGAGTTATTCATTCTACGGTCCCTTTCAATACAGTTTACACGACAAATAAAAACCACAAAGATAAAAATCATATTTCGAATACATTTAACATAATATAATCTTAAGACACAGACATACACAATCAAACGTTTAAAGGAAAAAATATATTTAATTTAATAAAAATAAGTATATAGAATATAATATAAAGATTTAAAAAGAGGTGCTATATCGTACATTAGGCTAACAATTCGAAATAAAAGAGTTATACGCCTAAAGAAAGTTTTTATATTAAAATAAGAAAGGTAACTTTTCCAGAACTGGAATATGCGAAAATAATTGCTATTTTTAAATTTCGAACATAATATATACAACAAAAATATCGAAGATATTTATTTAATTGGTTAATATAAACGTATAGTTATTTTAATATATTAATATTTTTTTTATCTATTATTAGTTAATTCGGACCTTATTTCACACAATCCAATTAAAAAGTATTGATATAATAATTACCAGTTCATTCATAATACCGTATGCGCAGGGCAAGCTTACGTAACATATTTCCTCTCTAAAAAAAAAAGTGAACGTACACACGTAATAATCTTCGAATTATTATTTGTTTTAAAAACACAACGAGAAATAATCTCTGGCGATTCACTGAGATGTATGTCAATGTTTTATGTCATTTTTTTAATAAAGATCAAAATCGCGCGATCTTTTTAGTCTTGAAGCTTGAACTATGACCAAATGTTAATATGAATACTGTATGGTTGTATTATTTAAATTATACATGCATTTTATATACCTATACATAAGAGATCTTGTTATATTATATTCTTTACTTTTGTATAAGAAATATAGATGACCGCTATGAGTTCTTATATTATATATATTTTATATCGATTTTTTTATCGAGATGTTTTGTATGAGCTTATTTTGCGATGTTTTCACGCGTTAGTGAATACGGGATTGGTCAACTAGTGAATACTCATGTAGCAGATTTTCATCCGAATCACGCATTGCTTTCCTTCATCGTGGAATACAAGATGAATGATAAACACAAATCAAATATATGAAAATTCAACGGTGTGCCTGCGTGTACACCCACAATCAGTTTTAAGATGTAAAATATATCTCAGTTATATGTACTACGATTAAATGATAATGTATTAATGATTTAATGTATAAAACTATAAATATAATTACAATTAATTTTAATATATTGTGGATATATTATTATTATTAATTATTATAAGACTTTCTGTGTTTAAATGTATACTTAGAACGAGAGCCAGATTTAAGGTAAGGTTTCCTGGGATACCTGAAACGGGGTCTCCACAGGAGAAAGCCTCCTCAAAAGAGATTTCTTAAACTAAAAATTTTCCAATTCCGACGTGCCCTGACCTTTAATGTTTATACAAACTTGTATACAAGTATCATTCATGTATTGTACTATAAATAGTTTTTTTTTAATAACCAATTATACAATATTTATAAGGGATTAAAATAATTTATATTTTATTTTGGAATTTAAAGGTATTTTATATACTTATTTGAAAAATAAATAGGGGCCTCCACTAGCTACCTGCTCAAGGAGCTCCACACCGGCCCTGCTTAGCATTGAACAGTGGAGTCAGTCCTGGTTAAAATCCAGATATCAAATAATCATTAGTTATATTAACTGAATGTATGATAATTAATGTAATTATATCTACGAGTTGAGAGAAGACCCTGAAAGTTTATTTGAAGTAAAGCTAATGAGAGAAATATTGGTATAAAGTCAGTGCTAGAAAGCCGGAAATACATTAGTCTGGAGAGATGTACTTGACCTGGCGTGGCGTAGGCCTCTTGTCTGTGAGGCCACAGCAAAGATGTGACGTTACCATTTAAAACTTAAGTATAAATATCAAGCTGTTGAATTATTTGTTTTTACATATACTATCGTGTTTGAGCAATGTTATATAATATTTTTTGATAGTTTACCAATTGTTAGTTCGCGTGATATAGCTTTATCGACCATATTATATTGCGTTTATAAATAAAATGTCGGTTGAAAAAAATATGCGAGACTTAAATGATTTGTAATGGTTAAAAGAATGAAATTTTATTAGCCTTGCTTAATTTTTATTTCACCTTTTTGACATCTGTAATAAATAAAGCATATAATAGAATACAAGTATATCTATAACAAATGTAGATGATAAATATATTTGTATGTTTTGACGTTTAGAAAAATAAATACATTTAATTTACTTTCTTATGTCTTCAGATTGGTGGTGAAGAGTAGCTACTAAGATTTTTGTCGGATCTTTACGACAGAATCTACATTCCAAAATACTCGAACCAGTAATAAGTAATTGCTTAACATTTAATAAAATCTAGTAAATTGATTCATAGCTTGTAAGAATCTACTTGAATAAGGTAGTTAAAATTGATTTTTATAAATGATTTCAAAACGATATAATTTAATACAGACCTATTAATCCATAGATACTGCTGTCGGCTTTAAAATAAATTTCTGATTTTATTTGCGTTTATTATGTCTGTATTATGTATTATGCCTACTTTGAAATATGTTCCGAAATGTGTTTTTTGTTCCCTAGGTTACCTACTCTGCGTAATGGAGCATCCGGTCCTGGCATTGATGGACGTACAAAAAATTTTCTATTAACCGTACATATCTATACATAATATATAGTTATTTATCGTCTAGAAGTGAATGTTCTTGAACCCGACATTAAATATTCAATCGTATATGACTGTATATTTTTGAAATTGATTAAGTAGTCTTTAAGTACGTATAAATTATGCAACATATTATAAATAATACAATATTTCATAATATAGGTATTATGTAATTTACGTAACAATTAATAATGTACCTATTTTTCAATGTAAGTAGCCTTCATAACACTACAAAGCTAGTATATTATAAGCTATAAAATCATTCCAACTTGAAACAGTCAAAACTTAAGTAATATTAGACACGATTCTGAAGATATAATCCGTCCGTCAAATTGTCATTCTATGACTTAGCAGTTTTATTGTTCTTATTAAATATTTAAACCAATAATCAACGCATTAATTTATCAACAATTTATCTCAACCAATTATACTTTTGCCAATGTCAAAATCGAACTTATTATATGAAAATGTTTTATTATTAGGGGAATATCAGTTTTGTTACTATTTTACATCGTCTTATGATGATGATTGATGTTGATTTTTATTAGAGATTTACGTATAAGTATCGAAAGCTACAAGCGACACATGTACATCAGTCACATTTCCTGCACCGAAGAGTCATTACAGAGTACAGACTTACATAAGTCACGACGAATCGGAGACAGCAGTGAGATTCTAAAGTATTCACTCCATATCTCACTCCTCAGTTGACAACCGATTTGTGGTGATACGCCATTTTGATACGTGTTTCTAGCTCAGTTACTACTGTTCTCACTACTGGTCCAATACCTAAGATTATTTCAGTAGTCAACGTATATAACTTTTTAAAAATATACTAGCTGTGTCCCATGGTCTTACTCGGGCCTGTTATACATTAGGATTATTTTGTTTTTATACTACGCGAATAGCTCGATTCATCTTCTAAATGTATAGTTAATATACTAATGTTATCTAATATTTTGCGTTTTATCGTGCTTTCTAAATAAAACACACTTTATAATAGGCAATTTATATCAAAACTTTATTTAATTAACAAAACTAAGATATTATCCTATGTAGACTTACTGAGTTTGATTAGTACGCGGTTGTCTTAGCCGATGATTTTGAATTCAAACCCAGTTAAGCTTCACTGAATTACCACGTGTTTAATTTGTGTTCTTAATTCATCTCGTGTATAGCGGTGAACATCACGAGAAAACCAGCATGTCTAATTTCAATAATATTCTGGCACATGTGTAACCAACCGGCATTGGAGCAGCGTGGTAGACTTAGTTCCAAAACCGTTTTCTTCAAAGGAGGCCCTGAAGGTTGTTGGACCGAGAAGGTTGCCTGTATTTTTCCCAGCCGGGGGATATATACAGGCTGTTACTTTCACCTTAATTTTATTATATCTAACATATACAAATTAGACAAAGAATTTTCATAAAGCGTGTTACACACAGCTTGTCGTAAAGGATGACATTTACGGTCATTATTCCGTTCCTTATGGTCAAAGCGTGAAGTTATATAACCTAACCTTCGTTAATAGATAGACTATCCAACGCAAATAATGGTTCAAATCTGTAAAGGTACTCTGTGAGAAGAAACTCGAAAGTCGACCTCAAGTTTAAATAACACCGCGATATTATTAGTGTCGAATGTCTAAATGTGATAAAATAAATGACTGAATATAATAATTATAAAATTTATAGGATACAAGTATCAAAATGGCGTATCACTAAAAGTCGTTTGTCAACATTTCACGAGTGAATTCTTACAGAATGCATATTGGTAGTTCCTAAGATTAATGCGCTTAACAAACTCCGGTTTATTATGCAGATACAGCTGTTTTTAATTTTTAAAGTAGGATATTTATATAATTTGTTAACGTTAGTGATTTAAGCAATATTTTAGTTAAATCCTATCATTTGTATGTTGTGTTTCGGTTTGAATATCGAGTGAGCCAGTGAAGTTATAGTCATTGTAGTGCATTGAGTAAGTCGGACGGTGGTACCACTTACCAGATGGCCGGCCCATTTACCAGACTGTCTAGCTATTTGTGAAAGAAAAAAAAAAGAAAAAATTGTTAAGCCTCATTAACAAATTTAACAATTGCTTTAAAAAGTTATTCTTCTTCTTATAATTCTCGTGGAAAATTTATAATCGGACCAAATGGAACGTAAAAACTGTATTGTACTGTAAATATTATGTTAAAATACAGAATATGCTGATTACATAAAATATATAATTTACATATTGTAATTGGAAAAAGCATTATAATGATTAAAATTTGTATGTTAACGCATTTCATTAATTATAGTTACTAATGTAAAATTAATTTTAGTGTACATTACTTCCGCAAGTGATTAAATATGTAGACCACCAGACGAATAAAAATAAGCGGAAAGAAGCGAATAGTTCATCATTATATTATCTATATTTAGAATTATTGTTGACTGACACAAATTTAAATTTTATTACGGCTTAACTTCTTCATTTAAAAATAAAAACGTATTATGCTCATAGTTTGGACAGAATAAAAAAAAAAAAAAAAAATTTGCTTTAAAATTACGTTGTTTTTAAAATCGAGGGACGATTCGTTTTGCTTACGGATATTAATATTTAATAACAAGGCGTAGTTTAAGTGTGTCCCTGAATAAAAAACTTTGTAAGTTATGATGAGCAAATTTTCATTACATGAAAACCCTCAAGTTTTGAACTCAAAAACGCTCTTTTAATTATTTGGTACGATAACGATTCGGTAAATATAGGAATGCTCCATTCGTAAAGAGATCTCAACAAAGCTATATATATACATAAATCGAGTGAAAGTATATATAGGAATTAAAAAATACATTCATAGTTATGAAGAAAATTCCGACTCTTAACTAAAGACAAACAATTATAAAGACAACTCGTGAATACCATTCAATTGTATTGTTTACCAAACAGAGTTCACATGTCTTTCAAACGATCAGGTAATAGTGAAAATGATTTTACAAGATATGACCTATTTTAGTTTTATATTTAATTTTTAATACTTCATATATATAATGTTGAATCGGACAAACGAAACATACATTCGCCTCTAGTTCACAAATTAATTATTTTTGTCATTTCCAGTTAACACATTTGGACCTTGGAGTAGCAGTGAAATAACTTTTCTTTGAAATAGAATATAATTGCCTCTAAATGCGCAGTCACAAAACACAACTGGAATGGTGGAAACAAGAAGCATTTCCCTGTTCAATCGCAATTCCAATACTTCAGGCGAAAAATTTACCAGTAGAGATTATAAAACAGGATGTTTATATTTATAAGAAAGTATATATTTTTATAAAAACGTTATTTAAGATTTAACTCATATTACTTAAAATATATATACATCTGTACGAGTCAGTCGCTTCAATAACATTATTCAAATATAAAATCTCACAATTATTTAGGCTATTTTAAGTGGAATTTAAGTGGAGTTAAATTGATGTATAATTAAGAGTTAAATATTGTTTTCCAAATACAAATTATAATAAGATAAATAAAAATATTTCAGTAATAAGTCGCATCGCAGAAGTCTCGTTAGTTTTTATGTTTTATTCCTTAAATATTGTCTTTAAAACTACTGATCTAATTAGCTTTTTCCTGTCAATTTAAACATTTTATTTTAGTTTTAATAAGGACTAGTATTGTATGAAAAATAGATTCAACTAAAGCTTGACGTATTAATTAGGTAGATGTTTTTTGCATTTATCAGGAAAAACACTTTTATATATAAATAAAAACTGTAAAAATTTAATCGTTAAGGCGTTTCTGAGACCCATGAAATATTTTATTATAATTATATATACAAGAATTTATAAACATGAATTATGAGATACTAATAAAAGTTACCGTGATTTATCTATTAAATAAAGATTTCATGAACATTTCTGTAAACATTTTGGAGATCAATAAAAAAAATTATAGACAATTTTTTCGCGGCCGTATTATAGTTTTGGCAGTGTTCGCATCGGAAGCGCCCGGACCGATAATTTTCTATCCGACTACGTAGACATAATAAGGTATAATTATATCTCAAAAATAAAAATTACACAATATATATGCTTGTTACTATGTCTGCCCCGAAACTATAGTCCATCATTAAGTGAAAGTTTCATATTAATCGTATTAGTAGTTTTAGCTTGAATCCGGAAAAAACAAGCTAGGACGTAAAAGATACCCCGTTTAATCGGATACTTGTAACACTATTGCAGCCCTGTTATAGCTTCTTCTGCTTCTTCTTACAAAGAGATACCTCCAACCTAAAATCAGATGAAGACTTTTGTTAATATCGTTCTCGTTTTTGCACATCAGATAAGATGTTGCCCTTTTTTGGACATTGTATTGTTTTAAAAAGTCACATATATAGTAAACGCTACTTTTAATTTTTTTTTATTATTTATAGTATTAAAATAGTTCTAATTATTATAAGCATATTTAATGCACTTATTTAACCTAATTTTTGTTTTGGTAAAAAAATTAAAGATATATAATATAAACCTTTCATAGATAATAATATTTTATTACGTTAATTTGGTATATCATATTATTGTACGAAATGTTTTAAATTGTGTAAACTATCTGCTTCTTACCTAACATTGATTAATTAAGGTTCTGAATTAATTATTTTAAAGTAAAAGTAAAAGCTGTTGAAAGAAGAATATTTTTTAAAATGTTTTTATATTAATACCTATTAAAAATTTCTATGACGTATATTATTAATTGAAAATAAAACATTAAGATATACTAAAAATTTCGAAAATTATTATGGTTTTCAACGACCGGCTTTGAAATTCGAATATATCTCTCAAGTAATATATACTTTATGTATACTATGTAGTGTAATGTACACCAAGTCGTTTTACATTTTCGTTATATTTTGCGTTCGAAGTAGGGGTGCACATTCACTGTCATATAAAAGGCTAGTGTCGTTGTTGGTGCTACAAAAGTTAAATCAGCGGTACAGTGGAAGGAGCTTCCATACATTATGGCTTACCGATTTGCCGTGAGTAATATTATTAACTTAACGACAACGCTTTTGTCATTGTAATGTATACAAGATTAGTAATTAATGTACATACATTTTTTTTTTAAATATCGTTAATAGTAAATTTACTTGTAACTAATTGTGTAATTAAGCGACGTTTACAATTTATTTATATTGGAATTGAAGTAAAATAATTCGTTTTATTATTTCATCATTAAGGATCTTCGTTTGAATTATAATTCAATTACTATTTTATTTTTTTTTAAATATCGATCTATTCGTGTCATGTCACAAGCTGTAAAATATTAATAGAAAAAGATCGTGAGGGTCAATGAACTTATCAATTACGTATCCTTCAAAGTATTGAACCAAATCGTGCGCTCATCCACATATATCCTCAGATTGCGTCATGCGGAACACGTATGAACTAGACATTCATCTAGCGCAAGTCGTACCGACCGCTTTCGATTTCATCTAACTACCGAGCTTACGAGCTTAAGGACGTAGTTGTGTAATGAATAACACTTAGTTTATATTGC
Organism: Vanessa atalanta; assembly: GCF_905147765.1. NCBI lineage: Eukaryota > Metazoa > Arthropoda > Insecta > Lepidoptera > Nymphalidae > Vanessa > Vanessa atalanta. The sequence goes on along the minus strand of NC_061902.1, from coordinate 4,216,777 downwards.
ATTTCAGCTGAGCTGTGTACTACTGGCTAGCGTTGGCATCTGCACCGCGACTTTTGGACATGAACAGTTAGTATTTTCATGTTCCTATGCAATATATATTATATTCGCAGTTGCACCTTGTTGTCTTCCTCTCATTTATACACTGCGGTCTTTGAACCGTTTATTTATCAATTAGATACGCTATTTGACAAGATGAAACCGCAAGTACACCTGTGAATGTAATAATTTGGTTGAGATTTCTATAAATAGTTTCTCACGAGTCACTTATTGTGGTTAATTGTGAAAAGCCATTGTATCTTCACCCTTACAGTTTTCACTGGCGTCTGACCTTGCTTTGCGACCTATTGTGATTGCGGTTTCTCATACTTTTATATAGATTTATTCGACTATTATAAGATTTTTACGATGACAATGAAGAAAAGATGTGAGAACATTTCCGCGTTATTGAATTGATGTTTTTTTTTTAGTGTTCACATTCGAGTCCATATACCTGAGGAGCATCATTCTTCAAAGGAAGTGGTAGTTCACGAGCATCATGATGACCACGGACACGGCGGCGGTGGCGGCGGCGGCGGTGGAGGTGGAGGATATGGCGGCCACGGAGGAAGTTTTGCGGATCACCTACATGGAGGCTTCGCTGACCATCTAAAAGGTGGCCATGGAGGTGGTGGCGGCGGCGGCGGCGGCGGCGGTGGATATGGAGGTGGACATGGTGGAGGATACGGCGGTGGGGGCCACGATTTTGGAGGTGACCATGATATAGGCGGTGGCCATGGAGGATACTCTGATGCTGGATTCGGCGGCGGCCACGACTTAGGTGGCGGTCATGGAGGGTACTCTGGAGGAGGATTTGGAGGAGGCCATGACATAGGCGGCGGCCATGCTGGAGGTGGCGGTCATGGTATAGACATAGGAGGAGGTGGTCATGGAGGTCACGACCTAGATAGTGGTCATGGAGGTGATATCGGCGGAGGTTATGACTTAGGTGGTTCTCATGGAGGTGGTTATGACCTGGGCGGTGGTGATGCTGGATTTGGAGATGGCGGTGGTTATGGAGGTGGATTTGGTGGTGGCCATGGAGGTGGATTTGGCGGTGGTCATGGAGGTGGATTCGGCGGTGGTCATGGGGGTGGATTTGGCGGTGGTCATGGGGGTGGATTTGGCGGTGGACATGGAGGTGAAATAGGAGACGGATTCGGAGGCGGCCATGGTGGTGGTCATGGAGGTGGTTATGGAGGTGGCCAAGGAGGAGGCTTTGGAGGTGGACACGGAGGTGGTCATGGGGGAGGTCACGGCGGTGGTCACGGAGGGGACCACGGCGGTAGCTTTGGAGGAGGCCACGGCTCTGGCGGTGGATTTGACATAGGTTTTGGTGGATATGGAGGTGGACATGACGATCACGGCAGCAGTGGATCTGGTGGACATGATAGCTATAGTTCTGGATTTACTGGTCTGATTAGCCACGGAGGTGGAGGTGGTTTTGGAGGAAGTGGAGGACATGGTGGAAGCCATGGAGGAGGTCATGGAGGTGGACATGATAGTTACTCCGTCGTAAGCCTTGACTCATATGGCAGCGGTGGACATGGCGGAGACAGTTACAGCGGAGGAGGCGGCCATGGTCACGGATCTGGAGGCTTTGGTGGAGGACACGGAGACAGCTATAGTGGTGGGTTCGGAGGCTCTGGGGGTCACGGCGGTCACGGAAGCTTTAGTTTATCAGACTTAGGTGGTCATGGAGGCCACGGCGGCCATGGCGGGGGTGGTCACGGTGGTTTCGGAGATAGTTACTCCAACGCGATAGGCTCAGGTCACGGAGGAGGTCCTTATCACAAAAGAAAGTAATATTTAAAAAAAGAATATTGTTATAATGCCAACTAAGTCATAGTATTCGCTGGCGCGGTGAGACCCAGTATTAAAGTACAAGTTTTGTAAATAAGTTTTCTAGTTTTAAGTTATTGTTATGAAATTATGATTTATAAAATATAACGTTTTTTTTTTAAATTATATCACGTGTTTTAATGACCCTCAACACATAATAGAAGATAAAAATATGATTAACATTTTATTTATGAATCAGTGGAATATTCTCGAAACAATGACATTATCATAGAAATAATTTATATTTTCTACAGAACATTTTATAACAATATAGTAAAAATATTCGAGTTTATAGTGTACTTGAATATATATATTTTTTTAATGACTCGATGGATCCTATGACATGTTTAATACCTTGGTATTTGAGTATTTCGTTATTATTTGCATGATATTATTAAACCATTTAAACGTGTTAAACGAAAACTCATGAAATCATATTAAAAATAAAAATATATGAAAGGAATATGTCGTTTCATTACAATTAGCTAGACTGAAGTACTTAGTTTTGATTTTACACAAGTAAATACGACACAAGCTTATAAATTCCGGAACCTGAAAAGTGGATATTTTCATGAACGCTCTTACTCGTAAGTAATGAACATATTCAGTAACCTGCAACAAACACATCACGAACCGACATGATTCATTTCAAGTTAACATATCACACTTTGCTTTCACTATCTCAATACCGAGATTTATAAAAAAGAAAGTGTTAATGTTTGTACAAATAACTGCAGGTTTAAAAGATAGTAGAACACATTTATATATATCATACTAGTTCGCAATCGCGTATTCGCTCGCATTTTAGGGTTCGGTCGCCAGGCATTAGATATAAAAAGTAGAATGTCTTTCCATGGAATTCAGTGGTTTGGCCGTGAAAGAGCAACCGACAGACAGACAGACAAAGTTACTTTCGTATTTAATGTTATATTTAATTATAATACTATTATGGAATACTCAGCTTTGTTTCTCTCAGCACTACTAAGTTAATTTGCATTTCACGAGGTACAATTTACACACTTATTAGATCCTCGTAACTAGGAAAACATAGTAACGGATTTAAATGCAGTATAGAGAAATAAGATCTAAGCCTTTAGACCAGTAAGACACATTTGCCCAGCATTGGGATAATTACGGGCTGTTATTTAACCAGAGGTGTTCAATTTATGACTCCCAAATCAATATCAGTTGATTTGAGAGTCATAAATGTAAGTTTTATGAGCACTAACAGTCGGGCTCGCTAAAAAGAATTATGAATCTTACGAAAATTTACGCGCCAATCGTAACTATATCATGTTCGTATGATGAATTAGCTTGGTTTGTATTATTAGGACAGTTGAAGAGATAAGGGTATATATATATTGGCGCTTGTATTATTAGGACAGTCGAAGAGATAAGGGTATGTATATATTGGCGCTTGTATTATTAGGACAGTCGAGGAGTTGAGGGTATAGGGGTATATATATTAGCATAAAGTTTTGAGGTCTCTGTTAACGAAATTGATAATATATCGTTATTTTATAATTGTTCTAGAGTTAATATTTGTCTATCGAATGGCTTAATTTGCTTTTTAAGGTACGGGAATGTATATAGGCAACGTTCTGAGAACTTAAGAATTCACAGAGAGAAAAACTTAATACCTTTATATTCTCACGACTGTATTGAATATTAATTTGTATGTGACTATTATGGTCTTAAATTAATTAAAATGAACTTGTCCTTGACCCTTGTCTGAATAGTCGGACGCCCTTGTATACAAGAAGTTAAGATAAATATAGAAACCAAAATTTCATTGTTAATAAATAATAAAGTATAGTAAAAAATAACTAATTACCAATTACCAAAAGATTAAATTATGCACACGAATTAAAATGTCTTATATAAACTAACATTCTTAAACTTAGATATAAGAATATAAAGATTATGAATTCGCAGTGAAATGTACATAATGAGCCTTATGTAATGGTTACATCGTGAAGTTAATAACGGAAACGAAACGGCTCGGTCATCATAATTCCGCTCGGAACAGCAATTAACATGTTTCTGTTACAGAGACAATTGTGTTCATGGAGTGAAAAATTACCGTACACTCGTACAGATGTCATTAATTATAATAATACTAAATAATAAATATTGGACAACATCACATACATTACTCTGATCCCAGTATAAGTAGCTAAAGCACTTGTGTTATGGAAAATCAGAAGTAACGACGGTACCATAAACACCCAGACCCAAGACAACATAGAAAACTAATGAACTTTTTCTACATCACTCGGCCGGGACCTTGGTGTGGCGTACCCATGAAAACCGGTGTACACACTACTCGACCACGGAGGTCGTCATATTATTCAACGAATTTTTAAGATTATTTATCGTGATAGTTTGGTCGATTGAAAACGTCGATCTTAAACGAATATCGCGGGTTCCAAGACAGATTTCATTTAAATCCGGGATTGGTGGTGAAACGATCCAGAGATGGAGTTACGTGTTGAAAAAACTCCATACATATAATCAAATAAGAGGAGAAGGCAGCTTTAGCCTTAACAATTATTAAATTTTAATATTCTGTTTTGACATTTTTTTCCTTTAAATGGGAAATATCTTTATACCGTACATCTTTTAACGGAGTAATGACAGTAGAGTCAAAATCGGCTTTGAATTAAATATAACGGTAGACGATACATTGAGTAAAGATTATTAACAATGCTTGAAAATAAACTATTATCAATTATTATTTTTGAAGTGAAACAGTAAAAGTTACTTTATTTGTTTTTTCCATTTTTTTTTTTGAAAAATACTTTTGACCTATTTATTGAAAAACAAATACCTACTGTAAGAATTGATTTAAACGTTCGAAACCATTCGAACCAAGACTACTAATTAGAATAATATTTATTAATACACTTATAACATTTTATTTAACTTGAAAATATGAAAGTAAAAACGTATTATAGATCTTAACTTACGATGTAAACTGTTTGACATATGACCTTTGCGAACTGTGGGAGAGTGCGTTGATGCAGTATTCTCTAGTACTTGACGATTTTATCACCAAAATGATAAAGCGTGTGAGAATAACTTTATAATAATTAAAATAATTATTACTTTTTCAAAGTATTAAGCAGATATCACACACATCATATATTCCTTGGGGTGGTCTTTGGGTAAATAGTAATAGCTAGCCCGTAATACCACATAGCCCGAGGTTAGAGGCAAAAGTCCTAAGTGAGCCCAAACAAAATGCTCCTTATCCTAACTTCCGATTGACTTGTACAAAGTCAGGATGGTCTTCTGTATATTATAATCATAAGCTGGTACATAATGAGAACCGTAAATCCTTATACACTTACATAACCAATATTGGAAGATTCATCATAAATGTGAAGGATAATTTTTATTTATTTTTTGTTACTTATCATGTCTTAACCACTCAAATGCCCATCATAAATTTTCTTACATCTGTTTTCAGGGATACTGATAAAGACAAAGGATACTTAACACCTGCCCGGCTGCCTTGCTCGCACTCGGTCGCGGGCGGTCACAATTTATAAATATAAGTATCAAACCAGATATATTACATAAGGAATTGAACTTACGCAGTCTGTGCTTAAGTTCGCCGGTTACACAATCACCCTTCACTTCCGAACGTTCCGATTCCCATGAATCATGATAGAAAGCTCGTACAAGGAAGGTTTCCTTCCCGTCTAATTTCTTCGAAGCCATTTATAAATACTTCATGGATACTCTACTAGTCTAGGCATTGTTCGTGAATAAGCGAAGAATGCATTCATAGCTGTGAATAAATGCATATTATAATTTAACCTGGGGAATAGTTGTTGCGGTATATTTAATTAAGTACATCCATTAGGTACGGACACCAATAATTAAAAAAAATATAACCTTTTCTTTTTATATTTCATGGCTATTCCAGAGTTGTATTAGTTCATATTTAGTATAGTTTCATTATACAAGTATATCATATTTATTTATATAACTTAATGTTATTATTTATTTTGCTAAATTAAATAATGTTTACAATTAACCATGTTCATATACAACTGAATTTTATTTATTTATATATATAAACTTGTTACAATACAGAGAAATGTTGTTGAACTTGGAGAACACTCTGTATTTATAAACTTTACATTTGTTTGTATTTTAATGTTTCGAATAGATTATAATTAGTAATTAACGAGTAACCTCTTATTGTTTTATTGCATAATAAAGTCGCGCCGAGCAAATTCTACTTCAACAAGAAGGTCATTGCTCTATGTCAATAAAAATTTTGGAATTTAAAAACAGTGATGATCTAAAAATTCTAAATTATAAACAATATTTTTGGTAACTTCTATATTTTTCGTAATGTCTTGTGTAATATATGTAAAACTAATTAATTATGTTTTTTTTTATCATATATATGAAGTGTAAAAAATATAATATAACGTAATTAAATAACGAAGAATAATTAAACGTGGTAAATTAGGCTTGCAGACGATTGCATTCATAACTAAATAAATAATCAAGTTCAATTAAATTAAAAAAAGTTGTAGTATTTTACAAAATAGCAATTGAAATTGGTGAAATAGGGCAGTGAAAAGCTAACATCAAAACAAAGAACTAATTATACCTACATCAATAGCGTAATTTATGGTAAAGATGGAGCAAATTCATGAAAAATATTTCCTAATTGTTTTTAGCCATTATATAACTAAGTAAATAATATAGCATCACTTTTGTCGATATTAACCCTCAGCGCCTCACAAAATTGTGAAGCAATTACGTTTAATTTAAACTTAGAACAAAAATACAAAAGGCGTTATTTTTGTTCAATAAAACCTACAGGATACTTAATAACATGTAATGAACAAAGAATGAAATTATGTCTGATTCCTTTTTTAAATATAAAAGCAATATCTATTATCTTGATCGAACTTAATACATGGTCTAGGTGTTAGAGGTCTCTTTTTATGACTTCAGTAGCGTCGTTTTGCTTGTTTGTATGGGTATACTCTATGGGTATACATACTTTGAAAATGACTTTGCTAGCAAGGGCTTGAGTTAGGAAGATTAGAGAACAAGACATGCAGTACTATAACGATTTGTAAAAGTAAAATTCCCGTAAAATAGCTTATATATAAATTAAGAAATATAACAAAACGATTTTCCTTCTTATCTCAGAAGTTGTAGGATGAAATACCTGAAATAATTACACTAAATAGTAATAGTCAAATATATTACATAAATGTCATAAAAACGAACGCATAAAGCCTTATTAAAAATAATTTAAAACATAAATATACCTTTTTTAAGAATTTTTGCACAAACAATAACAGTATTATTAGTATTTTAAAATGATTCAAACATTCATATTTGATAAGATCATTTGCCGACTTGCCGTTTAAATAGTTACTTTTATAAACATTTGAGCAATACAGATTTAAAATAAAATGCCTGCCAGCTAGTATTATCGATACTTCTACATACAAGTGACATACAAAAAATGTATATTTAAAATAATTTATTGTTAACTTTTTCATTATTTTAATTCTTATAAATATCTAAGAATTTGAATAAAATGCATTAATTTTATTTACTCAATCTATTTACATTTTACAGTCAACATATTTTATTATTAAAATAAATTAAGATACTACAGTGGTTATTCTGTTATATCACCGCAGCGTCCATTCTTGATGAACACAGACTTCTGACATCACTGCCAAAAAACAAATTTATACCACTAAAAGTTTCCAGATAATTTAAATTTTGTCACCATATTTAAGTTTTCCTCTAACAATTGGAGAACCTTGATCCTGTGATCTTGCCGACTCCTGACTTTGTATCACTCTTGTTCTGTAATCTCTTCCTGACGTTTGAATATCTTTTACCATAAAACGATCCCTAGGTTCCATGAGAACGTTGCTGTAATTCGGTTGATGAGACGCTTCTTTATTCTTACTAGTAGATTTTAAATCAGGAATATATTTTGGAGATTCAGTGTGAGGATTTTCTGTACTTTGAAAATTATAAAGATTTGAACTGGGCATGGCAGAAGTCGCTGAAGATGCAAACTCTGTCGTTGAAGGAGTCGGCGCTGCAGCATAATGGAAATTATCGTTGGAAGCTTCAGGCACAGATATTTGTTCACCTTGAAGAGCCTTCGCAGCCATCATAGTGTAGTATTGATGGGCTTGAGAAGAATCTTTTATCGTGTATGTTCCCGTTGTTACTGATTCACTATTTTGTGATCGCTCAAATTGATCGTCATTTTCTAACGCCGTTGGGCCGTCATCCAAGTCATCTACAAAACTTTGATCTTCCAAATGATCAACGTATGTTATGTGATCTTGGTTGCCAAACCTAATATTTTGGGTCGATATTGACTTTTTATTTCCCTTTTTATTTTGATTTGAAAATCCAACGTCATTTTTATCCTCAGACGCATAAACGTTTGACGAGGAAGCAAACGTGTCGTATTCATAGTTATTTCCATAAGAATCTTTGAAATTAGCGAAGGGGTCTCTTACTTTTGTTAAGCTTGAAGGTGCAGAAGCTGATCCTGGAAATCTTTTTGGTTTATATTCGTGTACTACAGTCGATGACACGGAAAATGGAGCTGGAGCACTAGCTTGTTGCAGTCGATAATCATTTGATGATTTGCCATAATATGTGGCTACAGAATTACGAGGCTTTTTATTTTCTTTGTATCCAAAATCGGGAACAGGCCTATAATCTTCAAAGTTTGCCTCATCAGAAACTTCAAACGAAGGTACTGTTAATGAAGGCCTCTGTATTTTATTTGGTCTACTGTTTGGAGAGTAAATACTCTCATAGTAAGAGAAATCATTTGATGAGGGCTTGGAGAACTTTTTGCTTTTTTGAGAATGTTTGATTTTATGTCTTTTTTGTGAACCACTGATTCTCAAACCATTACTATTATAAGAAACTTTCGGAGGCAAACCAAAAGACTCCTTATTTAAATCTATATCCGAAGAAATTTCTCCGTGATCATGAAATATATGATCATGTGTAACTTCGCGAGGATTATATGCAGCATATTCAAAGTGTCCCGTATTTCCTAATGACTGAAAATTACCAAAAGAGTGAGACGGTATGGCAATCAATGTTTGAGAATTTTTGAATGGTATTATTCCTTGTCCGGTAGAAATACTAGGTACTCCATTAAAGTGATCGACACCAACTACACTACCAATCTTTGGACCATCATCCAATATAACTTTATGTATATGTTCCTCGCTGTATGTATGAATATGTTCTGTGTCACCGTCCACAATTTTCTCTACTCGCGGTGGCTTTCTTATTTTCCTTATTGTTCCAGAGCCGTCAATGTCTGAATAAAATTGTTCATGAAAAGTCGATACTGGATGTTCACCGTCTGAGGGGGGTGGGGGTTGAGGTTTATTTCGTATAACTACTCGTTTTGGCTTAACCTTTCGTATTACTTTTTTACGAGGTTGCTCGTTAATTTTGATAATCTTTACTCGCTTGGGAGGATGACCAGAAGAATGTCCAACGCTCGGGGATGAATAAGACGAGGGAACATATTCAGCGGGCTCTGGAGCCGTATCGTAATCTGATTCATCTATATCAGCGGGAGTTGGACCGTAGTATCCACGAGCATGGTATAAAGGCAAGAGTTGCGACGCCGCAGGGGAGATACTGGGTAGCCGTGGCTGAGACTCGTCGTAAAGATCCACGGAGTTTAATGGTACAATATTTGCCATAGCTGGCAAAACGTTCGTAGATACCGCCACTGTGCCCTCGGCACTCGGCATATAAGCCGGCGCATACTGTGAGGATGCAGGGTGGTTCGTTATGTAAATTTTCTTATGATGGTGGATATGCTTCACTTTCTGTGGTAGATGTATGCGGATCTTTTTCCTGTAACAAGAGAAAATTAGTGGTGGTATACTATTGGCTATTTATACTGTTTTTTCATTGTAACAGAAATTATTGTATAAGGAAAGTACATTGAAGGCACGGCATTCGCATGCAAGCTAGTTAGTTTTTGTAGCGGTTCCGCCTAGAGTCAACGCACGCGTGACTCGACAGGCTTTCCCTCTCGACGTCGCGACATCGCTACCCTGTTTGTACATCACACGTGATGTACAGCCAGCAAAATAAATTCCGTGTTGTAATTACTTTAATCAATATAATACGATGATGGTTAACTTAGACTTTCTAAAGCTATTTATTATAACGCCCATTTGTTAATTGCGGTTGACAATGATTATCGCCTTGCTGGATTAGGATACTTATTTAGTCGCTGATGCATAATTACTAAGTATATAATTGCAATCGCGTAGCTTGAATAAAAATACGAAAAATTATTACAAAAGTGTGTGTCTTTGTATAAATGTACAAAATACAATGTTTGTAATATTTATTTATTACAAATATGTAAATATAAATGTATAATTATTAAAAACTTACTTAGGTCCATCTGCCTTTACAGAGATGGAAGCAACAGCTACAAGAAGAGTGAACTGTAAAAACAGAAAAAATATATTATTATACTGATTTTTTTTTAATTTCTTATTTACTATAATTTCCAATTACATTACATTTTCAATAATATATATAAGGCTTGATATAAATAATTTAATAATCCTATCATATTAATTAAGTTTCAACTTAGCTACAAAGATTTATTTAAATTGAAGCTGTGTTTTTTAATCGTCTGTTAAATACAATTAGCCTAAAATAAAATAAAAAAATAATTCAATTATATTTTTGATTAAGCACTTTTTCGTTTGCATTGTGTACATAAATAATTTCACCCTTAGATTTATTTTCGCTTTTTATTTTTATGAAATATAAAAAGACAAAGCCTGTGACAGACCTCAAAGCGATACTTTTATCTTTTTTTAAATTTTTCATTTCAAATATTTCATATGATTTAAATCAATGTAAAAAATCATATCGCGAATATGAATATGTCTCAACAATCTGATCTTCACCAAATATTATGTAATGTGATAAATAAATCCTTCACAATCACAAATAACACTAAAATAGCAACAGTCCTTTGCACTAATCACAATCACGATAGCATCACGAAATCTTGATACCGACCAATTTCAACCAATCCATCGCCGGGTTCTGCTTATCGGCGAGAGCCGAATTTCGTATTCACTTATGTTTATTAAATTTTTTGTTAATTTTCACGACGGACAAAACGGCACAGGACTTCAGGCTAGTATGATAATTGGCCGCGTTGCGCGTGTTTATTTATAACATTCATTTTCACGCCTGAAAGATTATAGCGTAGCTCATGTGTGCGTAAACTAAGTGCGGGGTAAGTGAGAATTTTGTGAGTAAAGCGGCTTTTAAACTGAACGAATTTGAGGAACATCCAAAAAAAAGAGAGTAACATTGTTCACGATACCTAAATGATCTTTGTTTACCCTTCGTTATCCAGTGAGTGGAGACTGGGACGAGAGGAATGCCTTTCTTTTTGTACATTTTTGTTTCATTGGTTTCCAAAACTCTTATATCTTGATAACTTAAAAAGAGTTATTTCCATAATTATTTTTTAGAGTACACTCAGAATTTATATTATAATATTCAAACCCTGAGTTATTAATAGGAATATTGACATTTATATAGAGTAATTTAAAAAAAAAAAACAATTTTTTTTAATAAATTACGTTATTCATTCAACATTAGATTGAAATGCAGCAGTTTGTTGACAGTTTGCAATAATTTAGATTATCTATATACATCGGAATAACAATTAGGATATTATATCAATACATTGCGTAGATTACGTATTTTAAAAATAGCATATTGACATATTGCCAGAGCAGGCAGCGTATTTTGTCTTTATATTTCATAAAGCAAATGATTTTTTTAAATTGCCACTGAAATTAACTAACGGATTTTTATAAAGTTTTCAATAACGACGGAGTGATTCATGAGGAAGGTTTAGGCGTATAATTCAATGAGATATTGCGTAAGTTGATTGAAATACCGTAATGATTGTTTAAGTCATAAAAAAATAATTCTGACCATTCCATGTTATGATATAAATGTTTTATCTCAAGCGAAGCCACATCTGGTAGCTAGTAAATTATATTTAGAGATTATTGACAAGATATTTCATGATGTTTGTTCAAGATATTTCAACCTAAACATCAACAAAAAAAATTATCTGAAAAGGATTTATGGCAGAGTTATATCTGTAAGGTATTATCATATTAAATATGGATGTAAGTAAAATAATGTATAAAATATTTACCTAAGTTAGCAGATACATTGTCAATAATTATATTTATTTAGAGAAAACAAAAGCAAAAGTGGAGTGATCAATGTATAGTGACGTCGTTCCTTGTACATTTATAAATTGCATTTGTTTGTGAAATCAATGAAGCTATCACACGTTTTACATTTCATTTTGATGAACGAACAATATTAACATTATTCTTCGTTTATAATATACGGCAAAATATAATGATCTCCTGTACATGTACAATACAAGTACCTATTTGTACTTTGTACGAGTCGTAAGATAAGATAGTTAAGGCAATTCCTGAGGATATGTCGGAAGGAAGGCCAATCAGGATCGGTGCATTTGGACTTGGTCGGTTAGTACCTATTCTTAACTTAATCGACTTCCGTAACGAAAAAATGACGCGACGTTGATGTCATGAAGTAATTTTGTTAATTCTATTAAGAGATGAACATGCGATCTGATAGAAGGAAGAAGATCTGATAGAAGTATACGTGTTGCAACTATGGTATGAGAGAATCGTGATTATTCTTTTTTACTTCGGAAACAAGTTACGTTTAAATCGTACTTCTATAACTGCCTAATAAAGAACGTATAACTTATAGCCCAAGCGCTTCTATAGCAAAGTACATAAAGATCTAATTAATTTAAAAGTGTAATTATTGCCGTTTTCCATATAATCCACATTCTATTATTATAACCATGTCTCTAAGTTATTAAGTATTTATTGTTTACTAGCACTAAATTATATGTTGTCAGAAAGTAAGTAGTTAAAATTTTATTTCGTAAACTATTAGATAAATTATATTTCAATTATATATTGAATTAAAAAGTTAAGAAATATAGTTATATATACGGTATATGAATTACTAAAGCGCATTTCAACAGCTAATTTGTATCTTGGAAAGATAGATTAATACTATAGTACTCCTAAGCGTCGCGTGCGCACCCGAACGCGTACGTCCGCATTAACGCATACTTTGATAGGGTTGTCACAAATAACATAATATAACTCATTAAAAATATTTAAATGTACTTTTCAATAATGTACATAACAATGATGTATTTGAGATATAAATAGTTTAATAATGTAGAAAATACGTATTAGATCTCGTGATTGAACTTCGTGTAAAGTCGCCACTGAACCTTAATACCTTTTATATATATTTTTTTATTGCTGTGTTTCTAAATGTCGATTGTGTTAATTTTAGGTACAATAGACATAGCATGTTAGTTCTTAAAACAGCACAATTAAGTTATGAAATTCCTATACATTATTGTATTGATATTCAACCTATTTGAGATATAAATAGTTTAATAATGAAGAAAATACGTATTAGATCTCGTGATTGAACTTCGTGTAAAGTCGCCACTGAACCTTAATACCTTTTATATATTTTTTTTTATTGCTGTGTTTCTAAATGTCGATTGTGTTAATTTTAGGTACAATAGACATAGCATGTTAGTTCTTAAAACAGCACAATCAAGTTATGGAATTCCTATACATTATTGTATTGATATTCAACTTATTTTAGTGAATTTCTCGTTGGAACAATTGATTATGTAGTAGCTAGTGTTAAAAGAATACATTGAAAACGAAAAATTATTATGATAGTGAACATTTGGTTTATATTTAATATATATTTTTTTCTGTAACAAATACGTCTTAATTATAAATGATTAATTGTTTTTCCAAATATTTACACTATTTGCAACCCTGGTCGTGTCTCGATCACATAATCGTAGCAATAAACTGTTTGTTATAGAGGAAACCGACACGCATACCCCAATAGCTCACGTTAATGCTCCATTTAATCATTATTTATGAAAATCCTAAACCGAATAACAGATTAAATAATTATGATTCTAACGTAATACAAAATATGTATAAAATTATTCAAGCATTTTAATGGTGGTCACCATTGAATGCGGTCTTGATTTATACAATTCCTAATTGATTTTAATTTTGATTATAATGATAATGTATTTATCAAATTAAATTGTTTTCCAATTGAATATATAAATTTATCGTTAACATTTTCTCTCAATGCATCAGAAAAAATGATCAGAACATGATTCTTAAATAATTGGTTTCAGAAAAAGGCGGAACAAATCACTTTGTAGAACTATTCTGTAAAAACAAACGCGAAACTCATCGCAGAACACGATCGTAAAAGTTATCAGCGACATTGATTAAATAGTACTAGATACATCGAAATATTTAAAATCCAAGCAACCATGGACTCACTTTTGACAAGGCAACCTAATACTGAATGGAGTATTACATTACTCGTTCCTTCTGTTTCAATAAAAAAAAACAATGAAATAACTGATGATGTATATAATCTGTGTTCCTGTTTGAACCTGGAAAATTCAATAACTATAATTAATATAAAGGAAAAGTTGGCAACCTATTATTTTCCAATTCTTCGCGTATTTAAATCCCTTCTAATAATCGATTATTGTCAATAAAAACATCGGCGAATTTTATCGAAAAAAGTCAATTAAAGTTAACATAATTTAACAATATTTGTCGGAGATTTTCCTGTGGGATTATTTGCGATTTCTTTTCATAATATTATCTGACTTTTAATTTTTGTCACTATTAAATAACAGATCTATATATTACTCATACCGTAAGACTAATAATAGTTACTATATTAGAAAGATGCAACATTAAATCAGCGTATCATCGTCAGATATCAACATTTCACAGATGAGATACGAAGTGAAATCTTATAGAATCGCACTGTCGCAGGCCACAACAAACGATATGATTACAGTTGTCAGTGATCCGTCAATCCGTGTTTAAAACCGTATTATTTTATTTATTTTAATATTATGTATAAATTAATGCAAACAAAACAATTCTATATTCATACAATATCAATCCTGCCGTGATATAATTAGTGTAGTACAAGTCTAGTTCATAACAATAAAAAAATAATAAAGATATCTGCTATAATTCATCTAATAATTATGTATGTTTTATTATCACACAGATAAGAGTTAAGTCGGAATCATACGTTACATATAAATGGAAATTAATTTTTATTAAAAGTATATTTTATTATTCAATATTTATATTAAATAACTTTTGCTATATATGAAAGTTTTCTTGATTTTAATTATTGCACGGCACGTGTATTGTTATACAATGTTGAACATTTCCTTTTAATATTATGTTACGATAGATCCGGTGGAAGTCTTTAATGCAAAATTAAAAAAACGATTTGGAGTCTATCATGCGAAAAATAACAATCATAGTTATACAAGATCTGTGGAGCTATTCGGTCAGAATAACGCATGAGACTCGATGTAGAACTCGATCGTGCTGTAACCGAAAGTGATATGTGAGAACGAATAAAATAATTATCCGTCCGTCCGTTCAAAATCAAAATATTATTTAATTCGAGTAGGATCATAAAAGCACTTATCAATTGTCATGTCACAGTGTTGAATTAAATGTAAAACTACCGCCGGTTCGAAAGTAGATTCTACCGAGAAGAGCCGGCAAGAAACTCAACGTTTACACGGTAAAGTCCATACACCTGTCCCATTATTTTGTTTCTTACAGAATAGTTTTGGCAGGACTAATGATCGTATTATATTTCGACACCGGAGTTTCATTCACAATTCATTAATTAAATTTATATTAATAATTAATAAAATCCTTAAATTGAACTAAGTATATAATAATATATTTTCTATATAAATGGCTCCTAATATTTACAAAACCCAAGTGTATATGTACATTTCTGGTAGTTAGTGTATGTTTTCATCTCCCAAAGCAGAATCTATACATATTTTGACTTGACTTTTGTTTTGGCTTTTGCAAATTTCAAACGATTTTTTAATGGAATGGATGGAAAAGGTCCATCAAGAGGCTTATTCGATATTCAAATATTATTATTAAATAAATAAGGAAACGTGCAACAATTATGAATAGTCGTTTCTCCGGGAGTACAAGTTATCAAACGTGTTAATCATTATACTTAACAATTTATGATATCTTAACAGGTAGCGGGAAAAATAACGATGTACATATAAAAATAGTTTAAGTGTGTAATGGAAACATTTTCCTGCTTTCTAATAAGATTTACGTTCATTGTAAGACTGTTATTCGCCGAATTAACATGTACCTACATACCTTTTATCCGATGATGTCCTAATGGATGACAGTTTTTTCTCCCAAATTTTCTATCTGTTTTATTTGAAGCTCAAAATAACTAGATCGAAATCAAATTAAATCAAAACTTTCTTATCAAAATCATCAACATTTGAAGGTGTTGAAGTTTTTTATAAACTACGTCAAATTCAGTTTACATGATGATATTCTCTGTATCTAGTCTTTTATTTTAAAAGGAATCGAAGGGTATTCGTTTTCCTATTCTACTAACACAACGATCCAGGTGCCTTCGATCAAAGTTTCATCAGAATAGAATTGGAAACCGAACAGAAGACAATCCGAATGAATTAGTATAATTCCCTGCCTATATCGGATGAAATTCTACCACATAAGTAAAGCACTATTACAATCGAAGAAGGGATTAAGATAAACAAATCTAAGATTTATGTATTCCATGCGATTTGTTAAATAACTCAGCTATATAGTGCATTACAAACAGTTCTTGATTGATATATCTTTATTCATATTTCACCACGTTAATTTTACTTCCAATGTTTCGACAACAGATTCGTCAAGGTTCAAAGCGCCATTTTTTCGCTAATCCATAAATATCATAGCTCTGGACCAATGATGTCGTATGTTGTTTATTTGGCTTTTGTCCTCATGTAATTGCTTATAAGAAAATTATTAAGTTTGCAAAATTTTGCCAGTACTTTCACATTTTCAATATAATCTGGAATTATCTATAAAAACAAAGCATAAAAGCAAAATTATGGAGCGAATAAGACCTTTGGGCTTAGCAATGATGAGGAGGTATTTGTAGTTTAAGGGTTACCGGTTAATAAATTACTTTACTATTTGGGAATACATCAACGTTTCGTCGACGAGTATTGTCTAATTGACAGAAATCGGAAACAGATTAAAAAGAATTGACTATAAGAATAAAAAAGAGTACTTATAACGTATAATATATATCTTAGTATTCAATACATTCGAGCAAAAAATGTTATCTTTTGTTAAAGATATTTTATCAAGAAGATCACAAAGTGTATTTTAGGTTATACCACTATAATTATGTTCCCCATCAACTAAATTATAATGTAACGTGTCAAAGTCTTCAAAAATTTTTAGGGTTCCGTAGGCAAAAAGCCTTATAGATTCGTCATGTCTGTCTATCTGTCTGTCTGTCCATCCGTATGTCACAGCTACTTTTTTCCGAAACTATAAAAACTATACTATTGAAACTTTGTAAGTAGATGTATTCTGTGAACCGCATTAAGATTTTCATACAAAAAAAAACAATAAATTTTGGTGGTTCCCCATACTTAGAACTGAAACTCAAAAAAGTTTTTTTCATCAAACGCATACGTGTGCGGTGTCTATGGACAGGTCTACAAAAATGTTGAATAGTTTGCACGAGAGACACTTCCAAAGTGGTCAAATATGTGTCCCTCCCTGTAACTTCTAAAATAAGAGAATGATAAAACTAAAAAATATATGTGATGTATATATTACCATGCAAACTTCCAACCAAAATTAGTTTGAACGAGATCTAGTAAGAAGGGTTTTTTAATACGTCATAAATCGTAAACCGCAATTTACCTTTCATTCAAAAGTTACAAAGAACTACAAGAATATTATATTATGTGCTGCTACGGAACCCTTTCAGGGTTGCGTCCGATTCGGACTTGGCCTCTTTTTATACTTAAGTAGATAAGTTTCATAAATAAACACCCGAACAAACAAAACATACTCATGTAACAAAATATACCTATTGAGATACTACATCTATATTAATATTATAAACATAGTGATGACTATCTGTCTGGCTAACCTATCAAGCTTTCACGGCGAAACCACGGAGCCGAATTGGATGAAATTTTTTATGCAAGATTGAACCCGAAAAAAGGACATAGGTTACTTTTTATACGTAACACCTGACAACCAACGCCGACAATGGGAGGGAAGCTGCGGCCGACCACTAGTATTTAATAAAAAATAGTGCATAAATTAACATGATGTTAATGACACTTTACAAAATGTCGATAGGCAATATGATTTCCGGCACACGCCAAAGTATCCTCATCGACCTTGTTGAAGTTTTACAAATTCTCATAATGACATTTAACCTCATAATGGTTTTTTGCCCCGTAATACATAAAGGCGGAAATTTGACACATCATTATTTTTTAGACATCTCATACACACACTTATGACTTTTCAACACTTGTTTATGTCATATGATTGACATTTGCATGAAACTGCGCATTTAAAAAAATAAATACAATAGTATTTACAAAATTTCGATTAAAAAAAAACTGATATTCTAATGTAAATCTCATCGTTCGTTCCCACAGAAAATTGATCTTGACTATTAAAATGTTACGAGGCAGTAACCAGGGTAATTGTGCCCCAATTTCTGAACCGTTTTATTACCCATGCAACTATTAAATTGTTATCTCGGTCCGTCAGTCTTTCCACGCTTCAGTAACGTTTCTCGGACGTTAAAAGTATTTTGTGACCCTTGTTTCGTTGAAAACGTACGAATTCAAAATTAAAATATACTTTATTCTTAGTTCTTTAGTAGGCTTTTAAAAGCAATTTTGAATCGTCATTTAACAAACTATTTTAAGTGAAGCTACCACCGGTTCGGAATGCAGATTCTATCTAGAAGGACCGGCAAGGAACTCAGAAGTTACTCTTTTTCAACTTTTAAAAATACAAAGACATGTTAGTTAAATACAATTACATATATATAGATATATAATACATTCTGCCTGGAAGTCAACAAGTATTAGCTCCGCGCTTTTTTATAATCTATAAAATTGAATAAATACACACTTTGGCTGATATAGCAACAGCCTGTAAATTTCTCACTGCTGGGCTAAGACTTCCTCTCCCTTTGAGGAGAAGGTTATTAGCATTCTCCACCACGCTGCTCCAGTGCGGGTTAGTGATTTCACATGTGGCAGAATTTCGTTAAAATTAGACACATGCAAGTTTCCTCATGTTTTTCTACACCGCCAAGCACGAGATGAATTATAAATTAGGATCAGGAAAATTGAGTGGTGTAAAAAATTAATTAAATTAATTTAATAACAAGAAACGTAACCGCAGTCATCGGTTAAGATGTATGCGTTCTAACCACTGGGCCATTTATAATGTTATATTTAAAAAGATATAGCCTTGCAAATCATTTTGACCAGATCGAACTAAAAAGCGATTCAATTTTACGTCCGTAAATGTTAGGAGCTATTTAATAAAAATCGGGACTGTATATTGTTCGAACGTACCAGAATCCAGACTCTTATGATCTACGTATGAGGAGTGGGCGATCTGGGTGCCAATTCTTTTATCAAAATGTCAATTTATCGGAATCGAATTGAAACAAATTTATGGCCGTTGAGTTGTTTTCCCATTCTACTAACACAGTGATCTATTTGCGGTTCGGTCGAAATTGGATCGGAACATAATTGGGATCGTATCATACCCGATATAAATAATTGTCCCTCAGTAACGATTAAGCTGAGGTTTATTTTTTGAATATCGTAATCGAAAAACGTTATAAGTTCTTAGAATTGCCCTCCTGATAGAATCTTTCTAGTGGAAGAATCGTTCAACATTTCCTATTTAAACTAGAACCCAGATGGTCCAGAGAATAGAATGCAATGGAATTTTAACCGAATATTATACGTTCAAATATGGAATCCTAAGCACTGAGCTATGTAATTTATCTCTTGCTTGTGAGGAAAACATCGTTAGGAGCCTAAAGCGAGATACCCTGCCTCGTGCGTAACCAACCAGCACAGTATAGGCATGATTATATCTCGTTAAGAGGAGACTCTTACCCCAGTAGTGCGTTGCGTATTTAAATAATGGACGAAATATTAAAGTCAGAAGAAATGTATTATTGTTGATGCAACCAATAGAATAAACGACTATAAATAATCTATTCAGGCAAATATTTCTGTGTTAAAAGAATATTTAAATATATCGTCACATACATAACAGTTATGAATTTATTCATAATAAGTTGATTTCAATATTGAGTTTTTGCTTCAATTTTTTTGGGATCACAATGTTATTTATGTTTACATAATTAATTTTCTTTAACGATTCATTCGCCCGTAATTAGTACGTTCATTTCACATTTAATTTATGTTTTTATACGGTTTCAATGTACGTTTACAATGTGATATAGTTTAGTTAGGAGTCATACTAGGAACTGTATTGTTGTTAACGACAAGAGATTTATTTATTACAAAGAAAACAGCGTATATGTTATTGAAGCTATTAAAAAAACTTCCTCGTTTTTTTTTATTAAACTTGAAATAAAAAACGATCTTGGGTCAGTCAGATATTTTTTAAAAACTCATTAGCTGACACTTGTATGTATGCATTATATAATTTGCTATGATATCGTAACGTCATACTATTAATTATTATCAAATATAAAGAAGAGATTTTTATTAAGTATAGAGATTTAAATTAAATTGTATTTTGAGTTATGACTAATACATTATGCAAGCTTGATACAAAAAAGTACTATGGTAATGTATGTATGTATGCATATAACGTATATATGTACATATACATATATTTGTATGGAAATGTTACAAAAGTGCTATAGTTAAATTATATCAATAGCACTAACATTATAATATTGGCATCGTTTACGATAAACATACGCAGAACATATGATACGAACATTACCACCGAGTGTAGATTGATGTTTAGGTGTCAAGGCGTTGCGTGCGCCCGTACTTCCTACTTGCGCTTGCGCACCGGTGAAACTCTTTAAAATACGCGATCAGGGAAATGACAGCGCGAAAGTGATTTATTAATTTAACCAAAATGTTGAATATAGTTTAAATTACTTAGCGTTAATGAACCTGATTAAGACTTATTTTAATTAGCTACGATTTTTGTATTCTCTCTTATATTTGTTAGAATTAACAAAGAAACGTAAACGTACTCATTAAGGGAAAAGCTTAGAATATTTTATTTTAATATGTATAATATAAAACAAAAACATGAAATAAAAAAAATATATTAAAAACACCTTTTTTTTTTTTAGGTGTTTTTAATATATTTTATATTCAAATATTTAGGTATCAACTAAAATTTAAATATTATATTCAAATATTCTTCGTCGTTGTCCATTCTCATAAACTGCATTATGACAATCATTTAACATCCGTTCTTATTGAATTGATTAATTAAATACATTAGGTAAATCTGCCTCATATCTAATACGATCAAGTCAATGCCCTTTCTGCACTATTTGCATTAGATGTCAAATCTTTATAAATTATCTTATGAAATGGTATCAACTATAGACGACCCAGTAATCGTTTAATAAATATATATATATGTATAGAAACTTCTATAAGTATCAATAGGGCGAGAGGAAGTGGGAAACAAACAAATTACGTATACACCATCGATACGTAGAGTTCATTCACTTTCCGTGCATTCTCCGAGGTTTAACGGTCCAGCCACTTATTATGAGAGATAATATTCTAACTTGTATAAAAAACTGAAAATGTTTACTAAGAACGAAATGGAATTTGTGATTCGGGTTCTGTGCTAGGTGATCGACTTTACTGCGTCATTAGTATGTTAATAATATTACATGGAATTAGGTAAATAGTAAATTTAAATTTTTGGTGTGGCAATAAATCTATTTTTTATTTATTTAATGATGAATTAATTTAGGGTTAATTAGGGCCACACTATTAACGCTTATTGAAATCACTTATGTGCTTTTCTCGTGTAGACGGAAAGTGTTTTTTAAATTTTGATTTAGATCTCTTTATGAAAAACCGCATGCGATCCCGTGACTCACAATGACGAAGGTATTTGTTTTTATTGCGTAGTCGGGATTAAGGAGTATTTACTAAAGAAAAAAAAAGTTTAATTGAGCTGAGATTAGTCATTAAAGTAATTTTTTAAGTGAATTTGTTACATTACAATTTTCTAATACGTTGAGAATAATAATATCGGGTTCGAGAAGGTTTTTGTAATGGTATCGGAGATCCCACAGGCTGGTGAGAGTCGTCGCGAGTGCCGAGAGCCAACGAGAAGCATCAATCTAGAGGCATGCTAAAGCCCACCGATATACTCCACAGTTTTTTACTCTTTCTGATTATTAGGCCACATTAAAATGTCAGACAGCGCTACTCAAACTGTGGCCCGTCAGCTTTAACAAAACTGTTCGTGTCAATATCCGCATTTGTACACTATGTGGGTGATTTCAAAATGTTTTCTTTAGAATTGGAATGAAAATTGAATCTGCAGTTATTTATTATTTTAATTAAAAATATAACGAAAATAATCGATAACTTATGTTAACCTATAAATAGTGTTCAAATATATCGGTAGGTATTATTTGTATCCGAAATATTTCTTAAATCAAGTGAAAAATAACAAAAAAAAAACGATCAAATAAAATATAATTGCAAAGATGAAACGTTTGAGCAGCGCTGCGTTTAAGAGGAGGACTCTTTAAGATTTATTATATACAAGGGAGGAAGGGCCGACCGTAGCGGTATATATTAGAAAGTCGGCTTATCTAAGTATTTTTTGTGTTACGTTAAATCAGGGATCCGACGGGCCCCGGGCAGAACTGACCGCTTCGTGACTACGATCACGACATCCTGTATGATGAACATACACAATCTTTACCTATGAACGATTTTACATATTTGATAATATCATGCATCTGTTCTTTTATAAAACCGTAAACTATCCGTTCGTTCGAACATCACGAGAAAAGAATACTAGATCGGTTATGTAGAAATTCTTTGTTTTTTGACAGCTCATGATTAAACTTAAAGACTTGTAAGTATTTTATTTCTTGATGAAAACAGGAACCGCATACATAAAAATAGAGTGCTAGATAAAAAATTGACATGACAATGACATTATAGTAAATTAAAATCATAGCGAGCAGAGCGGAGAAAATAAGCTAGTGACAAAATTATTGGCATATATTATGAAAATTTAAAATTACATAATATAAAATATACTACAATAACATCATATGTTCATCGGAATTTTAATATATTTTCGTAAATTATCAGCTACGTATTGTTATCATGTATGCATTTATATGCAAGTATACTGTTTAATATATCTTTATTGAAGGACAAACATACAAAGAAAAAACATTGTTAGATTATTATTAGATCGCAGTTATCGTTACATTTATTTTGACTTAGAATTAGAGATGAATAAGGTTACCGAGAAAACTTGATTGTTCAGCCCTTTATCATAGACTTCCAGCTGGTCAAATTATTCCCTATCATTTGTTTTTCTACAGTGCTTGCTGAAACCACCTATCTCATATAACTAATATATGGCATTGAAAGCGATTACAATCCTAAATATATAGTGGATGCTAATTTTATATGTAGGTACAGATTGTCTGAAAACGAAAATACAAGCGCAGATACATATTCTTACACGAATTTAAAAAATAAAAAATCATTCAAATAAATTCCTTACAATCGACGAAGATACACAAAGAAAATAATCTTTATTATTATATATATCATCGGCTAATAAAATCATATTACGCGTATCGGAATCAAACGCACATTCTAATAAGGGCTAATTGGTTGGCAATTAATGTAACTCTATATAACCAATTGTAATTAAAATAACTCTATTATAAGCTTTCATTAAATAATTATCAAAAGTGTATAATATATTAAAATGTTTGAACAGATTTAAATATTTACTGTGTTCTTAATTTAAATATTTTAAACAAAAAACGGAGTGAAAATTTTCTTTCATGATTTTTTTTTGTAACATTAGAGTACCATGTTCACAAAAAAGTTTTTATATATTTTTTTTACGTTTATTAAGCTTATTCCGTCAATTTGTTCGAGGGCGAACGTTCGCTCCATAAATGGATCCTGTAGCACTGGCGTATTACAATGTCGGAACGTTGCGAACGAAAGATCAATTTGTAAATAATGCTCTGTGAAGTTGAATCCGTTAAATGTAGTATAATAGAGTTGTCGGATTTAAAGCGAAGGGTACAAAAACCTTCTACAAAAATTGTCCAGACAATATCACAAATTAAGCACTTTTTTTTCTTCAAAGCGTTTGTTGCGTCTCTTGATGGGATCCGATCTCGATCTTCCACTTCATCCTATTCAGGACATCTTCCCTCAGTGAGCTTATTTATCATATTATATCTTGCAAAGATCAACCATCACAGTTTTGCTCTAAATTCTTCTTTGTCCGAATGGATTGACATAAATATTACATATGAATTATAAGATTATTAAACTATTTTGGTAGTTATCTACTATTTACTATGTTAATTTTCGTAAGACATTTTAATTTTAGAACTTTTACATACATTTTAATTATAGAAATATAGAAGTTTTGGAAAATTCATTGCGAATTAATGTGTAATCGTGGAGTGCGTTAATGAAATGAATAAATCAAAATTGTTTTTTTTTTTCAAATATACATTCGTATGCGAACTATTTATTGCCTAAAATAAACGCCAATAGCAGTTCGGAAACCGCACTAAGTGTTGCATCGCCATCTAACATTACCTCGAGTATATTTTTGCGTAAAGTGAATGTACTAACATTCAAGTAAGGCAAGCAATGTGCTTGGCCCCGGATAGATGGTGCTAATAAAATTGAACTAGATTATTTCGATCCGGGAAATAAAAATAGAATTGCGAATTTTTTTTTCTCAAAAATTGATAACTACATTGATGTTATATAATATGTTTTAACAATCTGAATTCATATCTTAGAATGTGTTTTAAGTTTAACATTAAACAAAAAAAATATTAAGGGTTTCCTTTCTCAAACTAACTGATTTTCATGAAAGTACGAATTTATTAAACACATTTGTGTTTTGAGTTTTCTTTAAATCTGATCTATAACATCATTGCTTGTATATCGATTAAGCATCCATCTCTTAATTGCGATAAATTATTTTGAATAAAGATAATTCGATCGTAAATATAATAAAAATAAACAAAAAGTATTATAAAGAAAGCCGATTCGATTTTATATGTTAATACGATATAGAATTTCATTTCTTAATCCAAGTAATGTCCGGTTATTAAATAGATCGTTACGAATAGTAATAGCTACCGTCAAAGAGAAGCACGTCATCTAATTAATTGAAATAGTTGAAAGATATGAAACGTCATAATTCCACGTGACCATTTGTAGTCACTCTATGAGGTCCCGCGGGACGGCATGACCACCCATCATGTTGGACAAGAATATATGAGGATATGAACACGAAGTGTGTGGTCGGTTTTTTTTTAATAAATAATTTTTTGTAATATATACTTATAGCATGAGTTATTTAAAAAAGAAATATTTGTCTATCATATTCGAATTCGAAATCAGAAAATATGTAATATTCCAATATTTTAATACACATTTTTTTAAATATGTACATCATCAAAATATATTCCACAGATAATTATTTATCAAAATATAAATGTTTTATAGCTGTAACTACATGTAAATGTAATTTATAAATTGATTTTAATGTAATTTTACTTGATTGCGTCATAAGTAATGAAGCTGTTGAAGATGAAATTAATATGTTTCGAAAAGCGCGCTCTTTGTAAGTGTTCTAAGGTAGATGAGTGCAATTGCAACTGCATTCAGGACGTTGTGGAACTCTAGACGCAGACACTAGATGGTATTAGTTTACATACGATTATTAAATAGAAGGCTTATTAAATATAAAACTAAAAGTACTTACTTAATCACACTAAATTAAATTCCTAAATTTATTTTATCTAGCCATAATAATTTATTAGAAATTATACACGAATACGCTCCAAGATTTTAAGTCGTTTTTATCGATATATTATTATAAAACATGTCATCCTTATTGTGTAATAAATCAGACGTAGAAAAACCGTATCGTATCATTGTTTTATTATTAAAACCTAGAAAAAACACAAAATTATTAAAAATCAACAAATACAGAAACGGAGAGTATTAAGAATTTAATATATATTTTTTAAGCTTTGTTTATTTTCCCGCTTACAGCACAGGATAACCCTGTATTCTTTGAGCTGCGTTGAAAAAATTCGCTCTCCTTTATATAGTCGCAGCCTGAACCAAACCATAGCTTGTTTAAAAACGGTACAGAGTCATCTGGCTTTAATGATGAAAATCAAAATATATCCTGTAATTTGCGAGAAAATTATTTAAACATACCTTATTATAGTCAACGACAATTGAAAGAATATTTGATATATTTTTTTTAATTTCGTGTTAGTTAAATAGTATGAAGTTTAATTCATTTGAGGCGAGAGGTTAGGGTTCGTTTATGAGTGGAGATGACATATATTTATGAGCAGGGATGTTTGCTTATAAAGAGCTATAGATATTGAAAATCTATCATCGTAAACGCAATATGAAGTTAAGTTATGAAGAAGATAGGCGTTCTTACAAAACGATGATGATCAGACGACGTTGTCGATTGATTTGAAATTAAACCTCATTTGTTTTCTACTAGGATAAAAGTTTTAAATTTATTATTTGTGGTGAATGTAAATGAAAATAAAGTATAATGAAAAATATGAAACGAAATATTATTATTTTAGCACAATATTTAATTTTAGTCAAGAATCGTTGTCAATCTCTATTAAGTATAATATATTTATACTAAAGGGACATATATTTTCTATTAATATGAATATGTATCTTATATCTAAGATTATTAATACGCGAATAGACTTAGCTCATAAAAAATAGGTAAGTATATTTGATTAATATTCTATGAGTACTTGGTATGCATAACGGATATAAGGCAAATATAAATAAAAAAAAATTGAATATCTAATTAATTAAATGGATTTAATATAACAAATTTAAACAGTTTTCCATATTAGTTGACATCTACTTGCTTTACGATCGTATATTGTAGCGTAATTTTGTATACCACGCTCAATAAACGGACCATCGAAATTAAAAATAATTATTCAAGTAAATCGGAGTTTCTGCAAGTTGCAATACAAATATATGCGTGATATAGATGTATATATAAAATATGTAGCTTTTTAATTTATATTGAAATGTTGTTATATATTATTATTAATATTTAGACAAAGAACAGAATCATCGTCAGAACATATCAGTGGTTATTATTATGGTTGAATTTCGACGACTAGGCGATAACAATTAGTCCTCGTAGTTACGTTATATTTGAAGTCTTAATTGTCAAATAAATAAAGCATACATTAATATAGTTATGTGAAAGTATACTTATGAAATGGAAATGGTTTACGCAACATTATATTTGTTTTTTTCATACCAATGTTCTCGGCGCTTCCTCGATTAGAATCATTCGAAAGTCGATGGTTAAATGTATCTTATTTTATTTTATATGTGATTTTGATGGTTTGGCGTTGAGTAATTATTTCAGCACACTTCTTTTTTAAATCAGTAGTGGCAAGATTGATCTAATCACTTGATTAACTCGGGAACTCTGTATTTGCAGTTTTATAATCCCGAGTCTCCGGGTTCTAATCCCAGGCAAATCCAATATTTATAATATTGTCTTTTTCTGTAGAAAAATTCTCACTAACAACCCGGAGTCTGGAAGCTGGAAGTGTATTAAATCGACAGTGGCCGAAATCTCTGAATTTGACATAATAACAATGACTAAACCTTCAGTATTACGAAGTTTCTATGAATTAGATTTAGATAGAAATTTTATAAAGGCTAATTAAGTTATTATAAATGGACTTCCTTATTCGGCAGAACCCTAAACCTTTATCGTTGCCAAACATCTGAAGTATAAAAATTCAAGTATCAATGTCAAGTTATGAAACCAATAAAATATTTTCTACCTGATTGTCCGCGGGAGAAACGTGCGTTTCTTCACTGACCTTCGCACATAGGAAACTTTGTTTCGAGTTGACTGGCTCACGACACGGTTCATTGGCTCATCCGATATCAGCTCTCCTGTCACCTTCACCTTAGATTCACTGTCATGCCAAAGTGTGTAGCAATGTTATTAAAACCAACATTTTCTAAATGTCTAAATAACTATAAGTCTGAGGCTATTTGAGTATATTTAAACGAAATTAATTTTTCGTTGTACTGCAGTAATTAATGTTTATGTTCTACTTTATTTGTTTCATTATACGGGATTATTTGTTTTAATTTTAGGCTTATGCGCTTAATTTCCATATAAACTTTAACACTACCAATTCTCGCACAACTCCGTGCGCGATTTTTTATTGAATTGAAATATTCTTAAATATTTTGAAAATAGTGCATTTGATATGAAGCCAAGATGGTACAGTGGATGACGTAACTTTATGCGAAATACCACGGTTTTTTTAAATACTATTTAATTTAAATATTTTATGTAGGTTGACCTCATACATATCGGTACTGTAAGAAATATTAAAAAACCTTAAAATGCCATTGTGCCACCAAATTTGGGACCTATTATTTTATGTCCTGTGCCTGACGGTACTGAAGTTACACTGGCTCAATGACCTTTACAACCGGAACACAACAATACTAAAATTTTGCTGTTTGGTACAACATCTGAGGAGTAGTAAGTACCCCGCTTAACCAGACGGGCACGTACAAAGGTCTACCACCAAGTAAACAAGTTTTCAAGTGCTTCATTTGTATAATTATTCACATCTTGGGTCTCGGTGAAGATATCGTAAGAAAAAATGCACCAGTTCACACTGGAGCAACGAATCGTTCGACATTTATGGGATTGTAATCATCATGAAGGTATTATTGTACTACGTCTATATTATGATAAAAATCTCACGACTGTCACACTTTCATCTCATATAGATCTAACATTGACTAGACTAAAAAATACGTTCAGTCAGTTAGTTATAAGTTGATTTATATATCGTTGTAATTTGATTGATAAAATTTCTAGCAAGATTATTTGTTAATGTGTAGTTATATTTCAATGCGTTTTGTTAAAGGACGATCAATTGTCATACTTGATCCACTGTCAAACGATTCATTATAGATCAGTACTAATACAGTAATACAGAATATAATATATTTTTTCAATATTTCATCCCCAGTTATTACTTTGGGAGTAAATATTACCTTGTCTTCCAAAAAAAGGATAAAATTGTATCCAAAATAAAGAATATTGACGTAAAATTCTATGCGACTACAGTATGGTAGCTAATTTAACATCACCCACACTCACTCTGACTTCTTTATTTATTTCCGTTGAAGCTTTCTGAACGGAAACATAATACAAAACAACAATCATCAACACAAACAGTGAGAGTCGTAATGTGCGCACGCGCAGCTACGCTTGCGATGTAGGTCATTTGCGCACAAGATTCACTTTCAGCTGAAACAAGAGTGAAATCTGGATAGGAGTTTGTTTTTCTTGTACTGTTCGTATTCACATGTGGCCTATAGGCCACAGATAAAAAATGAAAACAGTATCTTCATAAAAATAATAAATGACAATATGATTGAGTCAATTAGTTCAATTATTGTTTATGGGGATAGAAAGTGGAACTGTGTCAAAAGAGTTTTCTTGGTATGTTTATGTTGCAACGTGGGCGGGGAGAGACAATAACAAGGCAACTACCTACTTGGATTGATGATTCTTTTATTCAAGTACGTTATATTACAGTGTCCACTAACGTGGAACTCTTTTGTCGGCAAAAGTATAGATGTTGGATGAGTTTCTTGAAGCGTTTGTCTACCGTTTCGCTTCCTCAATAGCAAAAAAAAATTTTTTTTCTTAGAAGTGAGCTCGACTTAAGAGACAACGGGTGACAAATTTATATGATTTACATAGTTCGAGTTAAATTCACACACACGTTAACTAAGATAAGTTTATCAATACAAAATCTCAAATTCAATTTTAGCAGCATCACACTGACATGAGACGAAGTATCTTCTGCCTAAAGTTAAACAAAGAATTTACCTTACCATAACTTACTGGACAAGATTCTTAGTACAGTTAATTTAGTGTGATATAATAAAAACCATTAACATAATTCTACATGAAACCCTTATTAAATGATTTTATGATCATACAAAAGAAGTAAGATCAATTTCATTAACATTACAAATAAAATAACTAGAAGATTATTTGATATCCTAAATAAATGCTTTAACAAGCATCAATATCTGGACATACATTGAAAAACTGCTGAAAAATCATTAGCGAATACCACTATAGGCACTATAGTATAAATCATTATTTTCAAAAACAAATGGTCCTCCAAGATCGTCTTCTAAAAGATATTTCCTTCACCACAATAGTCCTTATAAATTTCTGTTGCCTTACCTCAAATACAGTAACCATTAGTTTAGTTAGTATATAAGATTATCGAAGTATCGAAGGCGTTATTAGTAATTAGCCTTCTCAATAATTAATCTTTTAGAGAAGCTCCTTCGATGAGTGTTTATTATTAGTACTACCAAGTTATTTTAGGATCACGCCAAACTGTCACGGTTAATTTGATACGATATCAATTAAACCTCATGTTTTATTTTAAGTGTTTCCCCAGTCTATCCCTATCATTCATCCCCGTAATTCCGACCGACATTACGATCATTAAACTCGTTTCGGGACAATTATTGTCCAAAGATTAGTTTTGGATGATATTAATTGTTGTTACGGTTCCATGTCGATGACAGGTTATCGTCGGTTTTTAAGTATCTATTTAGTAGGGTATCTACCCTACTTACTTACTACTAAACCCGACTTACTTGATAAGTATTTTATAGGCAAATAAAAGACTCATTTATTATTAAATTACTTCTGATTGTGTAAAAGCATACCTTTTGTGGGCTGTATCGTTAACCTAACTTTTTCTCTATGCGGAATAAATTCTAAGAGATTTTTTACAACTTTTTGTAAAAAAGAAAACGCAATGATTACACTATGCTTTTTTCTTTACGATAAAATTGATGGTTACTCATATAAATGTATTACTTCTTTAATATAGAAAATTGTTGGACCTTTTTTTCTGTATCCAAACGAAATTAGTAAAACTTATATCTATATAATATAATAAGATGTGAATAAAGAAATGGATAAATTTTGATGCGAATGTGATCTCTATTAATAAAAATACATAATCTTGTTTTAATAAGATAACATACGGCTATAAATAAAAAAGACTTTTTTTATGACTTAGGTTGACGGATATATGATCATATGGGCCACCTGATGTTAAGTGGTCAGCACCGCCCATAGACAATGGCGATGTAAGAATTATTAACCATTCCTTACATTGAAAATGCGCCACCAACCTCGGAAACTATGGTGTTATGTTACTCTGTCCCTGTAGTTACAGGTTGCGAGCGAGGGAGCGCTCACTCACCCTTCAAACCGGAACACAACAATACTGAGTACTGTTATTTGGCGGTAGAATATCTGATGAGTGGGTGGTACCTACCCAGACGGGCTCGCACAAAGTTATTTACGTGAATACAAAATAGTTTACTGCTCGTATCTTTGTAATCCTTCGATATTATCATATGTTTCAGTTGTTTTTTTCATATCACATAGAAAATATAAAAGAATATATATATTTTCTACAGGTACCTATATTACAGTCCCTATTTCTAATTATCCAGCCAAATTAAATCATATTTTCACTCTAATAATGGAGTTTTAAATAAGCACATGCCTGCAGTCAATTTTGAGCCTTCTGCTTCAGCTTACAGGTTCAATTTCGAATAAAATGTAAGATATTTATGTAAAATATTAACCATGGCTTTTCATTTAATAATTTAAACCTTATTATTACGAAATAAAATTCAATTTTCTTTAGCAAATTTTGAATGTGGATTAGATCGAAGGCACCGAGAGGCAGTGTCGCGAAACGCGACCACGTTGCAATATAAAAGGAAGTTTAGTTTAAATTTCTTTATCACACACCAGCTAACTGCATCACAGATTGGTCTTCACTTCTTCACGATGTCCGCACGATTTTTGGTGAGTGGACAATAACAGTTGAAATTAGATCTACACTAAAGTACATGTAGAAGTGATATACAGTCGTGATTTTACATTTGGTCATGTTATAATTTATATGTGAAGTGCACTACATAATATTACATTATTCTTCGATATAATTAACTTTAATCCTATATTTTGTGTATTTCTGTGTCATATATATCGTTATTCAAAATTAATAAGAAAAAAGATTCGTAACAAACCCTAAAAATTCAATCGTATTGTGAAGTTAAATAGTGTATGAGATATATATCGTTTTCAATGTAAGATTGTTTAATTTTCTTCGACAAGATATTAAAATAGCTTTACATATAAAATTTATTATAAATTTCATACGCGCACCAACGTCAACGTCATCATCATTCATTATATTCATTGATGATTTTTTATTACGCGACGTAGATCATTGGACTGTACGGTCTAGAAATAAATTTGTAATCTAGTCCGTATCTAAAGGTAATAAGAACTTTGGTCTTACACCAAATAGATTGACGATAATATTACATGAGACCGGAACTAACGATAGTAATTAGCATGAGCGGACGCTTATCACTAAATATAAAACAAAGCACGCTGAGCGTGACTGTACCAATTTTCTAGTTAATTTAAAATAATCAGACTACATCGATGTATTTTGTTCTTCATTGTACTAAAGAATTAAAAGCATATAACCCGGAAAAAGTAGATTAAAATTTACGCATAAAAAATCTGTCTGTTTTGAAAATAGAACATCATTCAAATTTCTGTACTTATAAACAGACAATTGATAGAACAAAAACGTGTTATAATTTTTCCACGTGAGTGTACGGTATTATGTAAAATTTTCTTTTTTTTTTTTCGCTTTACAAATTCAAGTCTGCGTGAACCTTCAGCCGGATACATTCATTTTCCTTTCTTATCCGATACGTCATAACAGAAAAAATAAAAAAAGAACTTAGTGAGAGGCTAAAAATGATCGCGGTAAAAACATTTTGTGTTTTAGTTTTATTTGTTTGAAAGCGAAACATTTTATTACAACATAAAAATAGCTACGTTAAATGACTGAGATGGTTGTTGGGCGGCTTACATGGCGACATTCTATTGTAATACCTTTAGAAAGCTTTGTAATTATTATGCACTTATGTAATGTCAAATGTTATTTTAATTATATAGTACAACGGTAGTCATTTCGTTATAAAAAGCTGAGCGAAGTTGAAATAACTATTTTGCGAATTATAACCTATTTGTCAAATGCATTGCGAGAACTTTTTTTTGTTGTTTGAACAGTTTTGATATATTATTTTTGTGACGTATGTGTCAATTAGGTTTATCGTAATTATACTAAGTCTATCAGACAGTAGTATTAACGTTTTACCGGAAGAGATCCACGTGTGTTTCTCTAAGAAGATACCATTTGAATAGTTAATTAAATTTTAAACTGCATACTATTTGTTTGATTTAGTTTGACGGGCCAGTATATCTAGACCCGAGGATATGAGAAAATAAACTCTTACCTCTTCATATATATATTTTATGATTTGACTAACCGTAGAACGATGATTGTCATTCTGAAAGTCGACTACAAAGGGCACTTTATTTAATATGTATTATACTGTGTAGAATAGTACACAGGTGTGTTTGTAAAAACAAGGACAATTTTAAGACATTCAATGGGCTACGACTAGCTAGAATGATAAAATTAAGACATATGAATATAGTGGTTAATTTATTTATTATAATTTTATTTACATTTAATAGTAATTTATTATAAAAAAAGCATTAAGAATATAATACTTTAAGTTGATAAAAAAAATCAATTGTAAACGAATAAATTAATTTAAATTTATTTGTAAAATTACAGTTGGCACTCGTTTGCGTAGCTGAGCTGTCTTCGCTGATCTCAGCGGGTGGCGGCGGCGGTGGTCACAAGAAAGTGATAATTCACGTCCCGGTGTTTGTGAAACACCATCACCACAAGCACACAATAGTCAAGCATATACATCACAAGAGCGGCGGTGGAGGAGATGACCACTACGAAGTTCTTGGATACACGTATGGGGAGCCCAAACCAGCGCCACACTTTGGCGGAGGTACGTACATGTTAAATGTTACTAACAGTATATATGCGTTTTATATGTAGGGGAATGGATCTTAATAAAATTGGTAATAAAATTTTATGACGTCATAGGGTCGTGTACGAAAATGTAGCGAAAATTTTATTTACGTCGAGCGTAATGGGTGACCATGTTTTAATAACACTACGTTTTTCAATTACAACAATAACATATTTATATATTATACTCTACTATATGTATTAAATAAAGCTATAATGTTAACTAAAGGAAAAACATAATAATGTAAACTACATATATTTTTACTGACTATTTAAATTATTGACAACTAGTGGGTCTTCCGCGAAACATCGCGTTTATTCAAAAGATTTTTTAGGAATTTCGAAACCTATGACAGGTTTTGTTTTGATTTCATTTCAAAATGTAAACTGCTAGTCGCTCATCTACATATGGCGCCAAAATTATGACACCTCTTTTAAATTAAATTTTTAATATCAAATAGTAGCTATACATTAGGTCAGTTAGAATTGGAGTTTGTCAAAAACGATTTCCTTTAATTTTGTTTACGTTTTTCATTTTTTTCTTATACAGTCGTAGTACCGGTCTCTAACAGGTAAATGTTATCTGCTCTCTAAAATTATTTTTTTATTAAATCGTAACAATTTAATAAATTGCGATCAAGAATCTTCTTTTTCTGCACATTCTGCACGGCTGAAGCTCTTCATAATGAGACTCCATAATCGTCCCATAATCACTGGGAAAAAATCGGCTTACGCTATAAATATATAAGATATTATTGCGCATCAAAAAGTACCCAAAAATAACAGTACAAATTAAAAAATATTGAAGTGGACCTATTTTTGTACAAAGCGCAGATTACTTTCAAACAATTCGCATGTCTATATCCCATTTAATTGGATTTCAGCAATTTGTTAACGACAATGTAATCCTAGAAGAATTCACTTACTATATATCACTAGTGAAATGTTGAAACCGACTTACAGTGATATGCAATTTTGATGCTTATATACTTAAATATTATAATGATTAAAGCCAATATTGCATACCCTTCTAAATAAATCACGTTAGTTTTCTGCTGCGAGTTTCTATTTAGTTTTTACGAAATAAAAATTAAATTATTCGGGAGTAAAAGATTCTAATGACAGTCCCGGTTAAGATCTAATAACTTTATCTTACTCTAGAGGAATTACTTATTATTATTCATACGGTTTATTCATAACATAAGCGCGAAATACATGCATACTATGTATGTCAATAGATTAAATTTAAATCGAGTGAAACAGATACTCATACAATATTATTATATATTAAAACCTGAGAGACGCGATGCGTCGTCAAGTGTGTTTTTGGTCAGCCAGTGTATATTGGTTTACTAGTGTTTTTCAGTTAGGTATACCAAAAAAACTTCTTATTAATAATACTTTCTTCTCATTAACTTCAGTTTATTAGTATAGTTTATCAATTTATTTTTATTATTATTATAATGTTGACTTATATTGTAAAAACTATTTTTATGTTATTTTATTGGTGGTAGGGCTTTTTGCAAGCCTGTCTGCGTAGGTACCACCCATCAGATATTCTACCGCCAAACACCAGTACTCAGTACTCACCAGTACTTACTCTTGAGTACTCACCAGTACTTGTTGTGTTCCAGTTTGAAAGATGAGTGAGCCAGTGTAACTACAGGCTCAACATCTTAGTTCCCAAGGTTTATATTTCTTACAGCGCCATTGTCTATGACATCATAAAAAATAAAATTTTGCAAGTACTTTTAGAACACTTGTAAAAAAGTAGGCAATTATTTATATCGTACTTTGAAAAGGTTCTGCTCAGAATTTGTTGTGTTAAAAGTTACAATCAACGTGCTGGAACTGAAAGTAGATAGAGATTTTCAATAGGCTTCTTCACTAACAAAATCGAGAGCCAAAAATAAAAGACTGAAGAAGAAGAAGAAGAGAAGAAAGAAATATCTTATGCACATTTTGTTTCTCAACAGTTCTTAATAAGTGTGTTCACTTATTAAGAACACTGAATCACTTGAACGTCGTTTTTCATTGGCTTATTTTATCATGTTAATGTCCCATTGCTGGGCAAAGGCCTCTCATTATGAGAGATAGATTTGGAGCTTACGCTGCTCTAATGCGGATTGGTGGATAAATGTGGCTGATTCTCATTCACCTCTGAACACGTATTCAATTATAAATACAAATTAGTGAGTTTGAACTCAAAATCAGAGATTAAGATTCGTGTCTTGTAACCACTGGGCCATCACGACTTTCTAGTTCTATATAGTTTTTGGAAAAATTGATGCTGAGTGAATCACGAATTTTACTATCTGGCTATCGATGTTTGGAATAATTGCTTTTGAAATTGTTACGTATTTCATGATTCATAACATTTATATTGCAGGTCACGGCTGGGGAGCAGCGGAGGAGAGTCACGGTCACGAAGACAGCCCCGTAAGCTTCGAGGGTGGCGATCACGGTGGATATGCCCTCAGTGGAGACGAACATGGATACTGAGCTATAGCGTACTAAGATTGAGTTTTTCTGAATGTACCGTTTAGCTTTCTCGCGGAATTTCTTATCTCACTGCGAAATAATATAATTTTAAATATTTTTTTTTACAAATATAAACTGTAATTCCATTTTTGAATTAATTATCGTAGATTATCGATTAGATATCCTAGTACCTTCGAATTTGGTACTAGGATGGAACTTCAATCGTCCTTGTTTTTTTATTGCTCGTTTTTGATCAAGGCGTAACATTTTAATGCCTAAAATATAAAGCTGAAATCCTCTAAATATCCACATCAATAAATATAACAAAGCAAATGTTAATCTGATACAGTACTAAGAAAATGTAACGTTACAACTATTGAAAGTTAAATGCGTCAAAATGTTCCTATAAAATTTATGGTGATATTTTTATAACGGCCCATAAATTACGCTAATCGTCGCTATATATCAATTGTCTATTACATTCCGATTGGTTATACGTCTCACTATAAATCGGGATAATGTAACCTAGCCAAGATTTAGGGAATATGTTTTTTTAACAGATTATATAACATTTTATGATAATGTTTTACAATCTATTAAATCATGAATCTTAATAAAATGTATATAGAAAAAAAAATTAATCAGCTTGTTGTAAGGTCATTAATTAAAAACACAATTATAAATATTTTATAATACAGGATATTTAGTTATTGTAATTTTTTTTTTCAATTATAATTAGCTTAAAGAACGATATCATTTCGTAATGTACAGGTTTAAAAATCGAATGCTCATATTAAAATAAAGAGTAATTTTTTATTATTTAGTTTCTAAGAGACTGTTGTGAAATTATATTTTAAGAAGAAACTGTTGATATTATTATATTCTATACAATATTAACGTGACTTTCTTTTTCACGAATTAACCTCTGAAAAAATTATTTCTGACAATGATGTTTAGTTTTAAAAATCTTTGTTGGAAATTATAATTTGTTTAAATAAAGATGTAACTACACGTGATAATACACATAAACGGTTTAATGTTAAATATTAAGTTCATTGTGTGTTTTTGCCTTGCATATCTTGAAACCTAATCATGAGTCTCCAAATCATGAACAATTTGAAAGTTTCATTGATCTCAAAAATGGTATTTGTAAAACAAATGAAATTATAGTTTAGTTGAAGACAAAAAAAAAAATCAAAAGTAAATTACATTCAATAATATTTTTATTTTAAATAGGTAGGTAGGTACGTTATTTTCATTTAAGATTGGCATTAAACGAGACAATATAGCACTACTCATATTGTTATCACCTCACTCACCTCACTTTCATCTTAAGCTCGGAGGTGAAGCTAATCATCGTTAGGTTACCTGCATTGGATGACATATGCAATATGCATTTTATATTCACCTATACGCACTGGAGTAGCGTATTTGAACCCGTTACTTATAGTAAGACATTTATAAACTATTACATCACCTCACTCTTTGCTACAGCAAGTGTAAAAAGTGCTAAAGTAAGCAACAGTGGCGTAGCTAGGTGGGTAAGGGCCCCGGTGCATAGAAAAAGAATCGTGCCCTTGCCCCCTCTTCAACGTATATTGGCCTTCAAAATTATAGATAGGAATAAGAATACAGGATACAGTGAGTTGAACATATCATTAGTAAGTTAAATCCATACTTCATCTCTATTCAAAGCTCTTTTGATAGCTTAGGTTAGAGGGCCCCCAGAGCTCAGGGGCCCTGGTGCACTGCACCACCTGGCCCTACGATAGCTACGCCACTGGTAAGCAGTACTTACTTTCTTACTTATAATGGTAAGTTCATTAATGTAGAATGAAAATTATTCATGACCTTTTGTTAAAGACTATCATGTTAATACAAGTCAATTATAAATTAGTTTTTTAATCATTTAAGGCTGCCTGATTGCGTTGATTGGTACTTTTATAATGGTATTTGTATGATATATCTACTAGTGATACGGTTTCTCTTAAAAATTATTAATAAAGAAGTAGATATATTTATAATATATATTTTATTATATACATAGAGCAAAATGTAAATAAAAAAAAAATTAAAAAAAATAATTGGATAATTTTAGTCGTTCCGTAGCGAACGCTTTTTTTCGTTGCAGACAATTTCGAAACGGTGATAAAGTATTCATTCGAATATTATACTTCAAAAGAAAATTTAAATCTATATTAAATATCTATATTATTTATTTTTGTAAGGATTAGTAATGATTTGGAGAAAGCTTTACGATAAAACTGTAGTTATATTACAAATAAATATAGTTAATATTAGTGTTCCTTACAAGATAGACATTGCTATTATGCAGGGTTTTCTGTAGACCTTTTTAAAATGTACAATTTTCTAGAAAATTGTTTTGATTGATGTACAAATGTTTAGCCAGCTTTACCCAAAAAGGCGTACGAAAACCTCCAGCCATTTATGTAACATATTTACAAAAAAATACAAACCTGCCTCGTTTATCGATCTTTCTTTTATTGAAACGAATCAAAATCCTTTAAACGAGAATCAGAAAGTGACATTGTTTTATATTATAAAAAAATATAAAGAAAGAATACATAGATGAGAAAAGAGTAGATAATTCTGAAATAAAATAAATACCTATATCGTTAAGATTTTTCTTTTTTAAGTGTTTTTTTTTTTAATTAAGTCATCTGGTTTAAATAGTTTATATTTTATATTTTTTACTCTTACTAATAAAATATATAGTATAAAAATACGTGTTAATATATAAAAATGTTCTACAATCTGTTTCTAGTAAGATTGTAAGGAAATTTGTAATGAATTAAATAAAAAAATAAATATACAAGTTAAATAAATTCGGTAAAATAATACTAGTATGTAGATACGTATATTGTATATAAATAAAACAAAATATATAGAAATATTAACTATTTATTTAAGAGATTACAAAAGTCAAGGACATTTTTTTTTATTCGTAACAACTTACGTTAATAGACCAAGAAGTCTTCATATAACTGTCATCAATAACTCTAAAAAGTTTTTACTTAATAATCAGCGTCAATGCACAGCATACTACAATCATGAACACATAACCGAAAAAAAACATTTAAAAATATGTTCTTTTTTCATTATGGATAAACAAATAAATATATTTAAAAAGTCGCCTAGCGCTCGGTTATAATGGAAAACAGCATGGCACTGGTGAAAACCTCGTGTTGGAGCAGCGTGGTGAAGTAAGCGCCTAACCTTGTCCTCATCAAGTAAATGATTTCGATATTTTAGTAGATATTTGCATTTAATACAATTGATTTGATTTCACTACCGAATAAATAAAGATTTTCTTCAGTGAGTTTCCTTAAATGTGAAAGTCCTATGGAATAGCGCAAGATTAACATCAGTACAGCAATCACGCTGGGTTTCGACACGCTTCTTTTGTCCTTCATGAAAATACAGTCACAAGACACAACTTTATAAAAAAACTTGTAAAAGAAAATTATTGGTCTCAGCAACTAACTGTATCGACATCATATATATATTTTATAGTTGATTAGTCATTGTAAACATTTATGTTTTAAAGAAATTGGGTAATCTAAAATTATAACTTTAATTCAATTAAAAATCCTTATTTTGTATTAATGTAAACGAAAAAAACTATCTAAACTCAAGAAGATGAATGTGTGTATACAAAGACAAATTTATAATATTTTATGTTAAAAAAATATATATCTTTATTTACATAATAGATATTGTATTTTGCAAATTGGTTTTTGTGACTTTTCCTGACATGAATTTAAGTTGCCATATAAAATAGCATTGACCGATAGAAGCACACTGATAGACACATAAAAATAAGAAATGAGGATTGACAAATTAAATTATAAAAACAAAATATAAAAACAAATTTATCATACAACGATTACTGTACAGCAGTATACACCTACTCGTAATATTGACAACACTCGCGTTAATCACGTTTAAACTACTGAACGTATCGATATGTGACCAATGACTAATCTACACGGAATTGTCTGTAGAATGGTCATTACAGGGATTCCGCTAATCCTTTCCCCATTTTTATTTAATACCCAGCGAAACCGATGTGTAACAGCAAGTCAATATATAAAACGCTTAAAAAAATATTTCAAATAAAAAAATATACAGAATATTTTTAAAGATAAATTATAAATCACCATTTAAGCTTCGGTATTATTCATTGCAACGTGAAAACAATTGTCGGATGGATTAGAAAATTCACGAAGACCTTTTTGTTATTATTAATTTCTCTGTCACTTTTCCGTTTCCCATTATATCCTATTGTATCGTGAGAGTTATGTTTATAAATAAGATTTCTACGATTTGATACAATTTGTAAAAAATCTGTCAGAACATAATTATCTTGTCACGAACGTAATTGACTACGCTTGATTGAAATATTAAAATAAGCGCTGTGCTTAAATGGCTTGCTCCAATGCCTGGGGCTGGGGGATCCGATACAAATACATCATTTTTTTCACCACCAAGCACGAGATGATTTTTAAGATAAATTAAGCACAATGTACAGCATTGGACCATCTCAGTTCTCACACTGTTCAGTAGAGAACATTTTTGTAACTTTAGTGGTACAATCTGCGCGTTCTGGCACTGAGATGACACAATCTCTGATCCCAGTTCCTTAGAAACAGGCTAAAAAATAATTATAATTCATTTATAATTATTATATATAGAATGAGTACTTTGATAATATAAATTTAACAAAAAACACTTAATGTAACCGATGATGAAGAATTGATTGACGACAAGATTACACGCAGAATTTCCCCATTGAACCGCAAATCGAAGGAGGAAATTGAAAGTCTTCCTATCAACAGTCATTAAGATGATTATATTTAAGAACAGGAAACTATCGTCTTTAAGTTATGTTCTTTATAAGCTTTGACAAAATTCTGAAACGATTAAATGCTACCGAATATATGTTTTATATTCAATCATTTGAAATAATAATAAATATAAAATTATTCAGTTACTTAATAATAACTACTTTCATTTCTTACAATTAAATTGTTTGTAAAAATAAGACGAAATGGTCAAACGAATGGAGTTAGTGGATTTTTCTGGAGAATAGTTGAGTTGAGTTGATGAATGGTATGGCAAACCATGTTAGTGACATTTCTCGGATTAAATATGATACCATTTATACTCATATTCATTTTTATTTATTTATTGAAAAAGTTACACAATCAACTTATCACTAAGCACTTAAAATTAATGTGGTAAAACTTGATGTGTGTAACATTCAGAGTGATACGTCTTTAAAGGTGAAAAACCTTGGAGGATTAAGATTCAAACGATATATTT
Organism: Vanessa atalanta; assembly: GCF_905147765.1. Classification (NCBI taxonomy): domain Eukaryota; kingdom Metazoa; phylum Arthropoda; class Insecta; order Lepidoptera; family Nymphalidae; genus Vanessa; species Vanessa atalanta. The sequence goes on along the minus strand of NC_061902.1, from coordinate 4,174,600 downwards.
ACAGATATTTATTTCACTTTCGGCTTTATTGACCAGAGCTAAAGACGTGTTAAGTGTTTCTTATATATGTACTCATATAAATAAATATTACACTTTTAGCTTTTAATAATCACATATTATGAAAAATTACACATTAAAAAATATATTTCTAATTGATTTCTAAGCAGGATAACTAATAAATCAATTGTATCTGAATATGAAAAATAATATTAGGTAATTCTTAAATTTTAATTTCATAAATTCACACATTGTGTACTGTTTTATTTAAAGTTCTATGATGTTCGGCGAGCGTCAAGCGTCACGCACACCAAGATAATAAAGTTGGCCCGTTGTTTTTTGTTCTTTTTTTATTGAAAGACACTATCTAGATATAAATAATCTGTTAAAAATATATGTTCTATAAATCAAAATCAATCTGTATCAATTTTATATTACACTTCGAAATAATTATGAAAATGTAAAAGACGATTTTTTTATGTATCTATATACAATATATTACATAAATAGAAAGATATATTTCCTGTTTCCTTTACGAAATAGAATACAATTGACAGCTTGGAATTTTTCAAAGAAATGCATTACGACTTACATTAACCGAGTACGATATCCATTATAAATATGTATCAACGTTTCCTACGTTATATAAAAACAATGAAACGAGATACACTTACAGATAACAGCATTCGCATTTGTAAAAACGAAACGAGAACAAACTTCCTGATAAAAGTAGGAAATTATAAAAAGTATCTTGCGCAACTGACAAGTCTATTTTTATTGTTACGCCGATATTGGTTTGTTTTTGAGTTACACAACATGAAAGTGGAGCATGTCCGATTTATTCAATTTTCGTTTGTCTCGTTAGCTACCAGTGACATTATTACAGGCAGCCGTTGCGTTCGATGTAAGTCGTATGCACATTACGCGCAATTTACTTTACGTGTTTCAATCTTTTATTTAAAGAAATCACAACAGCTGCTAACATGTCAATATTTTAATATGATAGCAAAATTTTATTATTATGTTTGTTTTTACACCAAATAATTCATATTATAACAAAATAATTTCGAAAATAAGATTCAAATGTAATTAAAAAGATCAACATTATATTTTTTAATATGCCGAAAAATATCTAGATAAGTCTGACTGAGAAATTGTCTTAAAGCCAATAGTTGTAAAATTATAAAAAAATAATAAAAACATTTTTTTCTTATTAATTGTCGGAAGACAGATTATATATTATTTCGATATATAGGCCTGTTCGTAGTTAAAAAAAGTCATACAATATTAGTAATATATTTATTTAAACAAAATAATAACAATGAATAACCAGTGCATATAAAAATGTGACGTTAATCCTATACAATAAGATATTATTAATAAGAAAAATTTTCAATTAAATTATGTTTATTATCTATTAAGTATGTGATACCATCGACACAAATAACATTTTTAAAAAAAAATACTTTTATTTCGCAATTATAATGAATATACTAATTCCTGAATAAGATTAATCTAATATGATAGTGAAAATACTGTGTGTATCCAAGGATAAACAAAATTATTGAACACTATTTAAAATATCGATGGTATAACATTGTATAACTACGCTACTACATCTAAAATAACCTCTATTACTAAAAACTTTTTGGTACTTCAACCTTAATTCATATTTAATTATCTACATAATAAATCTGGTTGTTTGTCAAATGCAGTAACCACCAATACGAATTAAAAAACAATCTTTGAATGGACGGTTTTTTGAGGAAGGTTCGATAACCTTAACAGCGTGAACCGATAACAACGTGAATTTACGAACCGATGTTCGTAACTTCACGCTGAAAGCCAAAGGAATGACATAGTAACCATAAACTTCAACCAATTCGACAAACTGTTGGCAAGTTATCATCATGTGGATGAAACAGGCATGCATAATAAAAAAGTGCAAATGATCACGCGAGAAACATATAAATCTATTTATACTTAAATATAAATAATCTCATTATTAATAAACGACGCTTTCAACCCCGCCAGTTTTAATAGTTTGCTGTATACCAGCTTCTCTGCTAAAGGACACGGGCGAATCATCGCTAAAACTTTCATCAGGAGATAGAAGAGCAGTACTACTCACATCACCTATTATTATGTTATTAGGGTCATCAAATCCTGTAGCATCATTTATAGCATTTCCAGTGAATTGTGAAGGGTGAATGTTTGGTAAAGATGAACCTTGAGTTGGGACAGATATGGTACCAAATGCGTCACCTGACCCAGTTGCACCTTCGTAATTTGCGAATGAGGTTGGATGTTCTATAGCTGCGAAAGGGTCATGATTGGGTGATTGAGCGGTACTCTGTTGGGCGATCTCTGAAAAGGGATCGTTTTCTGTATGAGCTGCGGCACTTCTCACGTATCCAAAAGTGCCTGGGTACGTTTGCGATAGAGTGTTAACGGCAGTGAATACGTCATCATCACCCTCCTCTTCCTGTTCTCTTACTTCATAACCATGCGCAGCTGTATTAACCTTTCCCGATGATGATACACTTGGTAATGCACCGGGTAAAGAATCAAATACTTTAACTTGTTTAACTGTATGAACGACACCGTGTACATGAGGTGAACTTGGAATATCTGGTACAGAAGGCGTGAAAGATCCATAATCACTTCCATAAGATGGACCGGGATTGTAATTAAATTTGGGTGGTTCATAGCTGATAGCGGGATAATCGTAGTTTACAGATGGCGAGTCGTAGCCTACAGATGGTGCATCATGATGTTTATGTTCATGCCCATGATGACCATGTGAGCCATGGTGCCCATGAGAGCCATGGTGACCGTGATGTCCATGATGACCATGGTGGCCATGATGGCCATGTTCCTTATGACTAGAATGACCTTTAGAAACGGAATGAGTTTTCTTATGATGGTGATGATAATGATTACCGTGTGGTATAATATGTGGCTTTTGTTGGTGATGATGATGATGGTGGTGATGATGTTCCTTCTTAGGCTTATGATGATGGTGGTGTATTGTAATCACTTTTGTATGATGGTCGTGGTGGATGAATTCGGGCACATGTAACTTGACGTGATCGCTGAAAATGAAATAAAAAAATAATATTTAATTATACTTTTTTTTTTTTACATAAATATTCACAGAATGAAAAAAAAACGAATTGTTAAAATATAAATTAATTTTAAACACACGCATAAAGCAAATATAAATTAACTGATGTATGTCGCTTGAGCCATTTTTAATTAAACTTTTTAGAAATAATACATGTAGTGACAGTTTATGCGCAAAGCAATATATCGCTAATAACTAAATATAATAAAAAAATCTTATATACATACTGATGTTTCTCTCCATGACCTCCGGCGTCGCTGTCGACGAACATAAAAAACAGCACTAAAGCGTATTTTATTAAGTCCATTTTGAATTCACCTAAATATATCTCATTAAACGAATATTACAAACTTGAAGGAAGATAAACAATATTCACATTTTGTAAGCTAAACTCTATTAATCATAGAAATTTTATATATTGCTAGCCACTGATCATCACAAGAATTCAGGCACTGCGCCGTCGCAATGCGGCGCTGGTATGAACAGCGAAATATCGTGAGATGACCATTTATCTTATTTCACTTAAATAAACCAGCGATGTCAACAAAAAGATCACAATTTACTATACACCTCGACGGTCCCTTCCGCTACTTTCACTCTAATTTCTTTACAGTTACAGTTCAAATTACATCGTGTGTTAATTTGTAGTCAGCTTTTGTAGCACTACCTGAAATGAGTATTTCGCTACCGTTCCAAAACAACGCATTCGATGAGGCCGTTGAATGGATGCCGTAATCGCATTGCATATTAGAGTTATTAGGTTGCGTTCAAAGTTCTATCGGAATTTAATAGAGCTATTGTTATTTAAATAATAGAATACGGATACAACTTTACTGTTGTAAGTATTTTGACCCAATTTTATGGTTTTATGAACATAATATTTTGTTTCTATATTTTCTAACAACACTAATCAGTCGAAATTATATATACACAAAATTTCCACGTTGATTGAATCGCATCACTCTTCTAACAAAGAAATTGCTTCAGTTTCATTGTCCCTTGATGTCATGACATCAAGAGGTCTGGTCTATTTTCGCTCAGAGAATCACAATACGGATTTACCTGTATGTTCATGTCCATCATCAACATCATCGGTGCTACCAAAATTTGGATGGTATAAATATATATATTTTTAAATAGTTGAATGCATTAATTACTTTACATAATATGACATTGTTTTATATAATTTTTAATATAAAATGAACATAAATAAAACAATTTTATGAGGTAATTTGACTGACGCTGAACAAAGAATTCAGACATTTATAGCTTACATTAACATTAACATCTAGAAATTTCTTTCAGGAACAAGAATTGCTAAGCTGTGTATTTATTTTATAGAATTCTTCTAGAAGACTGCGTCTACCGTAATATAAATACAAAAAAATATTAGATATATTCAAACGATTTATCTCCATAGACGTTACAGATGTAACTTGAATTTTATTTCTCATTAAAATGCATTGGACAATTTCGATATATTGGTTACTCTCGAGGTTCAATGATTGTATTATAAATATTAAAATTAGTAGAGTTTCATTCGCTTAATAACAGTTATGATAATAATGGGAAATATAATTATTATAATATAAACAAAGCTAATATCACTCTTGAGTTATATTAACGTAATTTATTTATTAGGTTTACGTGCTATGTAGATATGTCAATTAATTTAATCGTTCATCGAAGTCTTTATTTGCAACGAAATGTCTACGTATATTGTATTGAATGCCATAAAAATATCTTTATATATGTGGGTACATTTAATGTATATTCAATATTTATGCTCACACTTGATAGAAGCAGTGTGCTGGCATCAAATTTTTAAGAGACCTTCTCAGGCGCCAATTATATATATAACACTTGACTATCACCAGCAAGGCGCGACCAGATTGAGACAGGCCTGCTCTCAGCCTGGAATCTCAAATCACCCCTGCCTAAAGATTCCATCCCTGGACATTGCGGCAAATGTATTTTATGGCATAGCATTAGTTCTGATAATTATGGAAAATGCCCTTTTGTATATTAATAAAATTGCTATATCAAAAATAATTTCATCCAATGAACTCTGGCGTAGAAATTTTCTTAAGCCTTGGGCATTTAATTATTTGCATGTACGTCATCGTTAATATATCGAATATATTAAATTAAAATTCATTCGATACTTTAAAAGGGCATACATCGATCGTTAGTAAACCTAATATATCTATGTATATATATATATATATATAATTATTTTTGAGATATCAATTCGTTAGTTAGTTAATCCGGTTGAACATGCGTTATTTATTGAGATATGCTTACAATTTTTTGTGAAACATAAATCTTATGGTAACAAGATTTACGGTTCCTATACAAACAGGACGGATTAGTAAGCAACGTGATTAAGATAGTCAATCATTGATTTAGTAGTTCTGGGAACAAATCTCGGCTTTATAAAATGTTTTCTACTGGATTTTTTTTTAATTGTGTCAAATAGCTATTGGCAATACACTTGTATTGAGAATTATTGGCCGCTATCGCTCGATATGTACGGTAGGACATCTTAATAGATTAGATTTAATGATGTAGAAATAACATCCTTATATAAATAATGTTTTTATGGACATTTCTTCAATAAATAAAAACGCCTAGAGATACGCCTTACGCTGAATCTATTTTAATCATTACAATCCCATCTTTAAGATAAGACAATATAAAAACTGGATACTAGATGTTAACGGTCACGACATAACTAAAAAAATTAATAACATTCAAGTTCTATTCAATTTATCAGCTTCGGTTTATTATCTTTACAAAACTGAGAGTAAAATTATTTTATTTATAAAAGAGTTTTATTTATTTATATATATTTTTTTATACTATGAATATATTTTTTTTATTGAATTATAATTAATTAAGAATCAATTTATATGATATGATATTGGCACTACTCGAATGGACATCAGATAAAAATCTGAAATATGATTCTTGAATCACTAAGAATAGTTAAACAGGCAGTTTTAAATACATTCATTCAACACAATGCTTAAAAGAATGTGAGATTTTCTGTATACGTCACAGGTACCTATACTCGAATTGATAGACAGTTGACATTTGACTATTAAGGATCATAAAAAAAAAAATAGTGTGGACTAGACAATTGCACATCCGACATAAAATTAAATCTTAATAATATTTTGATAAAACGAATTTGCAGTTTCGAATTTGATTTTTATTATATTATTAGAGAGATTTGAAAAAATTTGTGAAATCAAAATAGATTTGTGACTAGAATTAACAGATAAAAACAATCGGTTAATGCATGACTATACATATGTATATATATACGCAATATATTTACATATGTATAATACATTGCAATCGAAGACGGAATAAAAATAAACAAACATTACATTTACGTATGCCACGCGATTTGCTAATTACTCAGCTATATTGTACATTTCTAACAGTTCCTAACTAATAAATCCTTATTAATAATACTACACTAATCCACTACACTTTACTTCCAAAGTTCCGATAACAGTTTCGTCGACGTTCAAAACAGCGCCATTTTTTCTCTCGACCAATGATATCGCGTCAATACGATGTCAATTTGGTTTTGTCCTTTCGTGGTTGGAATAGACTTTAGGTAGGTATTTTTAGATTCGAAAGAAGTACATTTCACAGGCTGAGCTCAGATCAGCTCAGATCTGTGACTCGAAAGGGCTGAAAATAAAATTTGCATTCCATCACACGTTTAGCGGTGCTTTTAGTATTACCACCAATCGTATTCTCATCCGGTTATTTTTCATAAAAAAATATTTCAAAATCGGAAATATAAAACATTCTCTATCTTATTATTTATTAACCAGCTCCACATTTCGTATATTTTACTTATATTTCAACAATAAAACCATAGATCTGAAAGTTAAACTATAAGTAATAAATTTTGTAAATAAATAAATTCTCGAAAAAGAATTGGTAATATAAAATAAGTGTTGAAATAATAATTAATGCATTGACGTGACGTGTTATGAAATAAAACAAAATTATGTTTATATATTAATATAATTTTCGTAATCAACATGCTAAGTAGCCAGTTTTAGTGATTTAAAAAATAAAATAAAAAAGTTAGTCCAGATATTCGCAGCACAAATGGAAATTTGCAATTAATTTTTAAATTAATTGAATATATTTTTAATAAAAACATCGCAAAGCTAATTATATCATTAATCACTAACGCTGGCTTAACAGAATTAACTTATAAATAATAATAAAAAAAAACATCGATAAATTAGTATAAAAGCGTAGAAATAATTTATTAATAAGCAAGCATTCTTTGGCATAAAGTAAGAAATCCCTTAAAACAATTAGCTGTGTCTTCACAATAATAAAATTGGCAATTTTTATGTTGCCAACACGCAGTGGTCGATACGGGTTCTATAATTAGCTTTATACAACTACATAATTTGACAACAAGAAATATTAAAATTCAATTGTTTTTTTTTTAAATATTATTTCGGTCTTTCGGAAGAATCGCAAGCAGTTGGAAACACAGAAATTGCCAACTATTTCTGTGGAAACGCAGCATTAAATACTTAACCTAGATAATGAGATTATTCTCTTCGTTTTGTACACATTTTTGGTTGTATTTTAAATAACTACTCGGCGACATCATGAACACAAGAAGTTGGGTTTTCATATACATGGCAATTAATATGAAAGATAAATTAAAGGAGTTCCATGACCCTGAAAAAAATACTCAAAATTAATATCGATACATTTCAACTTAAAAATTAAAATAAAGTGTCACTTAACACGACGTTAACTTCTTAATTAGGGTCTAAACTGTGTGAAAAAGAACTCATACCTATTCTCGTATGAACTTAGGAATGTTGAGTCGCTTTGGTTTCCCCGTGATATCTCGCGGCAAATCTGGAATACTTAGAGGCAAATCTAGAGGCGCATCTGGCAAGAAATCCGGGATTCCCATACCCGTTATTCCAATATTGGGAATTTGATGGTTCTGGACGATGGGCGCTTCGTCGAGGTGCATGTGGTGAAAATGTTCGTGTTCCTCAGCTGGTAGTATTGTATCGAGATGATCGTGGTGGTCATGATGCGAATGGTGGTGATGAATGGTTTTAAACACGGTGTGCGTGTGCTTGATTTTTTTCACTTTAAATGGTACATGAATGACCACTTTTTTTGTTCGTCTGTAACAACAATTAGTGAGATAAATATTTCAATCATCAGGATACAACAATACATTCAAAAGTGGTTAAATATTTAATTTAAATAAATTTTATGAGACGATTTTGTTACAAAACTAATTACTTTATAGATGATAACCACCATGGGAATAAAACTATTAGTTCCAGGCCATTTTAAATACATACTAATATAAATAAATACATTGTAAACAAAAATTGTTTGAAAAACGAAACCACTAATTTTATTTTGTCGGTACTTCTCGGTTATTAATTAATTTGTATTTATGCTTAAGGTTTCGTCGATTTTTGACATTCAATAATTATTTATTTTCTTTTTCAATTTTTATTTATTTATTGCCTTTTTCAAATACCCAAAGACAATTATTTAAATCTGTATCAAATAAAAAAAGTAAACTTCTGCTTTGTTGGATATATTTTAAAAGGGAATGTTTACTTGTAAATTATTTACATTTATGTTAAATATAACAACAAACAAAATACGTTCTACAATATTACTTATGTAATAATTTCATTTGTAAATGCGTGATAATTCTATTACGAGTATGCGAATACATGCGAATCACTTAATTATGAAAATAATATACAATAAAAACTAATAACAATGGCTGCGAGTCGGCCTACTGTGTGTGTAAATACACATATTGGCGAAGAAAAGTAAATATTTCCGTCACATGCCACTGAATCTAAGTTTTCCTTGTTACGAAATTGTCAGGGATTTACACCGACCTGAGTAAGCACGGCGTGATCGACCAAATTGTAGCCTAAATGCTTGTATGTATTCAGTTCAAGCAGAGGAGAATTCTATCGTTTTTGTTCCTTTTATAATTAGACTAGCAGCCGGCCGTGTCTTCTTTCGCATGCTGTAAGTTTTAAACTTGACATATAGGTCAAGTATATTACAAATTTCATCCAGGATTAAGTGACAAGTCATGAACGCGAGGAATTTGTTGTTATATTATTGGATATTCTGCAAAGATACCTTCAAACCAAATAAATAAATAATTTTACTATGGATTACATTGCTACCTGCATTTGGTCGAAGTTCTTCCATTATTCTAGCACACAATTCGACTATTTTTTGTGTGAACATATTTAGTGGCACAATGACAAGATCTCTTTATAATAAATACTAAAAACCATACAGGTCATATCTGATTTCACATAAATTGATGACCTGTTTCATAATTTATTTATTTTATACCTTCCGACATAACGCGTGTAACTACATTTCCTTTACAACATTGACTTCACATTTTAGACACGAAATTGTAATCGGTGTTTATTATTGTTTTTTTTTGTGGCGTATAAGGTCAATGACCTTACTTTTGATTCACCGTTTGTGAAGGTTTATCGATAATATGATAAACGAAATTGCGTATGTTACACGACAAATGAACTCTATACTTGAAAATTGAGGGGGTTTCAGTAAAATATTTAAATTTGGAATAAATCACTAACACACCACCAAATTTGGGATGTGGTCCTATTTATAGGACTTAATTAGCTGCAAATATATTTTGTTTAACATCTTTCGAAATGTAGGTATCGTATTTCTGTCAGCCATATATAACTCAGTTATCAAAAAAATCACATTAGTAAGAAGACAACGTAGTATGAAACGATGCAACACTGTACATTATTAAGGGGGTTCGTATCCCCTTCAAAGTTCAAATTATATTTGTCAAAATTACCTACAAAATGAAAAGAGGCTTAGAAATTACCCGAATTTAAGTTAATGACGATCGATCGATCGACGGTTTATTTTTAATTAGACTTTTTAGAAATTAATATTGACTACAGGTCTTTTTCTATTCCTATACAGTCATATACTGAAAAGCCTATAAGGTTACATACAAATTCTATATATAGGTAATAACAATTAGGTTACTTTAATTAGGTATTAGGTTGACTAATATTTTAGTATGTATGTTGATGTGACATCAAAACCTTAGAAAATATATTTAAAGTAACGGGCGCAGGCCGAATAATTGGATGTCTAGCACAATACTTCACTGTTGCTAGAGATACATGTTTCAGAATGTCACAAGGCACATACCGATTTTCTCATTTTTATTTCATTCACAACCAAGACATAAACACAAAGATTAATATCATGTAAAATCAGTGGTGCGTGTCCGATTTAAATATTTTCAGCCACCGGGCCATCTAGGGTTATGTGGCAATCAAACTTAAAATAACTTACGTTTATTTTAATTGAAATAATGTATTTAATTTAAATGTATTTAACATATTTTTTCCTTACATCAAAATGAGTGATTATTGATTCAATCTATTAAGTGAAAAATTAAATTTATTCAAATATAAATTAATACTGATAAATACACTAGCAACCCGCCCCGGCTTCGCACGGGTGCAATGCTGATACTAAATATACTATAGAATGTCTTACAACGTTCACAGTTTTTTAGTCGTTAGACAATACAAACCGCTCTGTCCACTTACCGATCTCATAAAGATATAAAATATAAATATTAATTAATGTATCTAACTGCACTTACCCTTCCACGCTTGTAAGAAGTATTGCTAGAAACACAGCCAAGCAGAAAAGTAGCTGCAAATAATAAAAACTGATTAAGTAAATATGATTAAACGATCCTTTTTTTGACTATAACGTAGACCTAAATTATTATAAATATATATATCATTTTATTTCTAGTTAAGTTAATTTTGAATTTAAACTACTAAATATATATTGTAAAATCGTATTCAAACATTACGAATCATATGATATACATCATCAATCCTGTTTGTTTTTCGCTTTGACATCGTTGTTTTAATACGAGCGAAATTTTAAGCGTCATTTAAGTTGCACGCTCGCTTGCTGAATCTTTACGAACAATTATCAAAAAATAATTTATTCAAAAATTTTAAGTAAAACAAATACGTCTTAATGATATCGATAATCAAATGAATCCCAACAAATACCATCACGTAAAGTTTGAAATTAATATCGCCTAAAATATTTTAAACATAAAAAACAAAATAATACAAAAAAGTCCTGAATTCTGTTTCCAGATAATTCTATTCATAAAACATATGTAAAACTCTGATTGTATACATTATCCCTACGGTATATAATCCCGAACGACCTTCAATAACCGTAAAAATAAACGCAAAATCTATACGCCGTTAAACAAGAGAAATGAAAAAGTATGTATGCAAAATGAAAACCGAAAGTTAATAATTATACTAATTGATTACATCGAGTATCAATGGAAGGCATATTATTAACACGTAAAAAACCATACGAACATACCACCGAACGACAATCCATAGTGGTAGCTATTGTTTCTAAACAATGTAATGGAAAGCACTGGTGACGTCGAAAAACAGTGAAAATCTCGCGACGCGATACCACGGGAATCGATACGGATTTTATATATACGATGCAATGTTGCTGCACGTGAAGACGAACCGATAATGAAAGCCGATGCAATTGTTAATACTTATATATGCCACACGAATGCTATACGCAGATCCAGAGCCACCCATCCCTCATTAGAAAACATTTCCCACAATGATTTAAATAAAAGACTAGATCTTTCTAGAATTCATCGTTCGATTGAATAAAATGTTGCCGTAATCGAAGATAATATTGATGTCATTGTTGTTTTGTAAGTTATTTTGATAATTTTTGACGTGGAACATTCGATTTTCATGGTGATTTGCCGATGCGAACTTTGCTCATCATGATTATGTATAATTATTAAATTATAATGACCCAGTTTCGCGATTGTAAATAAATTAACGAAATCAATTGATGTAGATGACAAATTACTAAGAGAAGCCCACTTCTTAAATTCGTAGACACAAACTTATTTAAAGATCATTTGAAAGAGGTGGAGTAAACTGAGGATGACGTCCGACGATGAAAGAATTAAAAAAATTATGGAAGAAATATGATACGATAATAAGATTATGAAATAACATAAATAAAGAAAAATATCAAAAAGGTATATTTTGTTTTTTTTATCTATTTAACAGTCAATGACCAACTGATTAAGTCCAAATATAAAAATAAAAGTTATTTAGGCATTATATATAACACTCACTATATAAACACTCGTTATACGGAACACATGAACTAAAAAATAACTTTTGAAAATAAATTAAATATAGTATTTTTTCAATAATTTTATCATTTTATTACATGTTTATGCAAGAAACCAATGAAACTCATTAAACTATTATTAGTTAAGGAAATAAAATCAATTGTGGAACTTAATTGCTATTACGGCGATCGTATACAGTCCAGTTCAATAAAACTGGTGCAATTAATTAAAAATTCTACCAAATGATGCGTAAGAAAAAAAAATATAAATTGCAGTATAAATGTTAATATTTGATGTTAATGACAATTATGCCTAACATAAAAAAAAAACAACTTAAAATGACCTCCTTAGACAAAACGTCGGATGCACACATTAATTATTCACGCTATTAATTATTCTCAAATGCATGTCTCATTAACCACCTGAATGAAAAATAAAATATTAAATCACATTATTAAAAGTAAAATTATAGTAAGACTTTTATACGAATCGTTAAATAGATGTTTGTACTATATTTTGATGTCGCTTTGCAGTGGTTACTGTTCCCTGGTTATTTTTTCCCCTAGTTTTGAAAAAGTTTTGATATTTCGCGTAATAACGGCATCAGTTATCGAATTTGTTCATAAAAATAAGTACTCGCATTGAAAATTAGGTTATTGGTTTGTTCACAAGTAGATAAGGGCCTAATTATATAAATGTATTTTCTGAAAGAAAATTGCAGTTCAAGAATTTGAAGTTTGAGTGATAATTAAATAGAAAAATTAATAAATATTTGATTTAATCTTATTGCAAATATGTTCCCTATTTTCTCATTATGTGTTATTTGTATTATTTGAGTGTTAAATAATATTAATTGTATATGATTGAAAATAAAAAGACCCACATTTTCCTTCCATACAATTAGATGTCTGCGTTATAAAAAACGATCGATTATTCTTTGAAGGAACACACTCGGGAATATTTCATCGGTTATTTTATAATCTAAATAATGTTATGGTACAATTTTTCGGATTCAAATTGATATTTTAAGAGAAGAGTTTGTATTATAACTGTCAATAAATGGATACAGCAAACGTTATTCAATAAGCATTTTCATTTGTAACATATTTTGTTATGTCGTTTATATCAACAAACAAAACAAGTCAAAGATGTGAAGGCAGGGCCGGATTATCCATGAGGCAGTGTAGGCAACTGACTAGGGGTAAAAGATTAGGAAATAAGTTTTAACAATTAATTATTAATGGATTTGTTGAATGTAAATATTTGTCCGTTTTGAATAGTTTGATGGCAAATATTTAGCCCTTGTCAACTCCCTTGTAAGCATACTATTTATATCTACTTCGGTGCTTATCTGTGTGAACGTGTGTCATGTGTATACTGTACGGTAAAAATGGATAATTTATGAATTAATTATATGTTTCTTTAATTAATTTATTCTATATTTTTTGTTGTTTTTTTTTTATAATAATTTCGCATATGAAATCTGAGCATTCTGGGACTTTGACAGAATATCATATAAAAACTAACCTGTAGTAAACACAATATTAGCAATGATCTTGAACGTAAACAGAAATTCTCTTCTCGTAGCATTATACGTGATTCTTACGTTTATTACACGCGGCGTTTGTATTTCGATTGATATCTAGAACACAATGAAAGTGGTGAGGTAACTTCCTGGCTTGAGTGGCCGCCGCGTTCGTGCAAAAAACGGCTTACGCGCACCACAGATATAAAAAAACACTCTTATAAATCTGTTAGTACCCGAACTTCATTATTTTGAGAAATGTAAATTATGTTATGAAAATAAATAACACTAAAATAGATCGAGAAAAAAAAACGTTATTATTTAAAAAGTTATTATTTATTCTTAATTAAGAAGTATTTGTAAAAACTATAAAGGCACATTTAATTTACTAGAAATAAAAGGTATGATATATATTTTTAATGTATTTATTTCCGAAATTACACGACCATCTTAATCTATCAGTCTTATGTAAATATAAATAGAGAAGTGAAATAAATTATTACATAAACACACGAATCATTGGTGGGATATTGTATAATGTTACTGTTTATTGGTCGTTTTTGGAGCGTCTGCGACCGTCATTTGCTGTGGGATGGAATAAGCTTGCGAGTAAGTCTGCGCGACGTACGGACCGGAGCCAGCTTGCTCTTGTAGTTTGTCCGCTTCTTCAGGCGCCACTGGGCACATGCAGGGCACGAGCTGTACGTGTTGGAGAGAAACCGGCGTGAGACTTGCTCCAGCGGGCACGCTGATAGGTATCGGAGCCATGTTTTGTTGCATCTGCATATCGGGTTGAGCGTACTGTTGTTGTTGTACTTGGTATATTTTTCTGGACTCATACGGGTACATGTATTGATATCTGTACGGCGACATCGGTTGCACCCAAGACTTCTGAGAGGACTGACTTCTGTAACAAACGGTATTATATTTAGAGAAAATGTAACATTTATTAACTACTGATAAGATCAAATCGAATATAAAATAGAAGATGGATATTCGCAACACGTTCTCGCAAGCAATACAAAAATTTCGCAATTGCTTTATTCTAGATTAGTAAACAAATATAACTTATAAAGTAGTTTATCTATAAAGTAGGTACTGTTTCACCTACCCGGAATCTGAACCCCATTTTAAGAAGAACCCCTCCGTAGAAGCTATTAGCACCAAACTCAGAAGGATGCTCATCTGTAAAGACAGATTTTGTATATAAATAATTGTGTAAATCTAGAAGTAAATAGTTTAGATTAGTTGTAAGCTTAAATAATAATTGCAATACTATAAATATTAATTTCGCAGTTGCGGTAATATTTTCCCAATAATAACATATGATATAATTTTACACATAATATTAAACACATCCCTGTTGTAATGTGATTTATATGAGAACATTAATATCGGTCAATTATTGTAATGTTAGTAGAAGAAAGCGAAATCGTTAGTAATAAAGAAATAGTTCGAAAGTTAACCATTATTACAAAAAGAAGTGACTGCAATGCGTGGTTTGTTGCTTTCTATCTATAACGAACGACTTATATTAAAATTACGATCATTTCATCAAACTATGTACAAAATTTGAACTTAACATTTCGTTATTATTATTTTTTTTTTAAATATAACTTCAAAGAGATTAATAATATATTTTATATATATACAAATACAAGCAAGGTTTTCGGGAATAGTCGACTAATAAATTACGGTCCTTCGCAATTCATAGGTAGTTTTCAAAAGCTTTGCTTAACCTTTTACTTCAAAGAATATAGTTATAATATTTCATGTACATTTACGATACGTTTGTGTTTCGTTTACAATGCTACAGAAGAACAGAGGAAGGCAAGCAACGTTATTATAGGTTAGTTTATTGTTTAATAAATTATTATGCTTAGTTGCTAATATTCAACTAATTTATAACGATATTGATACGCTTCTCCGATCCAAGTACGATTGCAAAAAGCTATTTGTTAGTACAATTGGAGCCCTGTCTTATGGAAAAAGACATATAACGCCTTAGATATGACGTTTTCGTTCTTCACTCTAATCCGTTGTATATAAGTTTCACTAATAATACTGTTACAAATTTATACAATGTAATTGTACTAATTAAATTGACGACATAACAAAATATATGTTTTTTGGCACAAGTTATCTTCATCATCTGACTGAAACTGTATCTATACTAATATATTTATAAATAATATTATAGGTATACATTATATTTATATCATAATAAATAATTAAATATTATTTTCTTTATTAATAAAGGCGCTAGAATTGAATGAAATTCAACAACTTCTACTGTAAGTGTACAAGTATTGGGCGAATTCGTTTAATTATCTTCTCAATCTAACAGTCAGTCCTCTTTTATTTATTTATTTTTAAACAAAAATATACTTCGTCACAACGTGCAATCGTTAGTCAATATATAGTCCGAAACAGACCACAAACCACAATTCATAATAAAAACTTAAAAGAACACGGCAATATTGTTATTGAGTATCTAAAATTGTTTTCGAAAATTTTGTCAGATTATTTTGTAATATATTGGTTAAACTGACAGCAATACTGAAATTACTGAAAAAGCGTAAGCAAATATTTGTAATACTACTTCGTACAGTATTGTTTTTAATTTAGCAGATATATTCATATACACCAGCTAATAAACAAACTTATTAGATCATTTCAAAAGAAGTATTATAAGAATAACAATAAACAAATTTGTTATTTTAAATTCGCATTGTATTCCATCTAAATCCTTTTTTTTTTTAACCATTACGAGATAAGGCTCATTACAGAATTCCCAAATATATATTTGGTGATATACGTATATGAATATGAGACAAAGTACAAATGTAGCTCTCCTGAATATTTCAATCGTATAGGTCTTATCGATGATGTTATTCCAAGTTAATTTCTGACCCATATTGTTATAATTAGTATTCTAAAATAAATCGAGTGATTAAGAAGACGCAATCGTTACAACGATTACTGGTAAACAAAACAAAAAAAATGTACTACCGTTTAGTTTAATCGTTGACAACTTTTGAAAAAACATACAATTCGAATCGATAGTAGATTTAATTTACACTAAACGTTTCAAAATAATACTGAATGATCGTTTTAACTTGGTTTTACCTAACCTAGAAATTTTTGATAGTCTTCGGCAAGTTAATAACTACAAAATATAAATTACTAAGGCGCGTTAACAGAATCAATTTTATTGTCATCTGTGCAGGGCTGTCAGGTCGGAGATTTCGATGCAAAATTTTCTAATTCAATTATAAATTTCGCGAGAATTAACAAAAAAGATTTCCGTGACTTGCTAGACTAATTGTTTGAAATATAGTGGAAACATGAAAAATAAGGTCATCTATAACACTGCTACAGTTTTCTTAGTTTGTATAATAAAATATGTTGTATCCCAATGAGACTGGAGGTCAATGCAATGATTCACTAATTATATTCTAGGCTAGTTATTAGAAAAACACATAAAATAAATGTTTGACGAAAACTTCGCATTGCAATTCACAATATAACTTAGATATATTTTTCAAATTTATAGAATAATCTGTTGTAATTACACCAGTATTAACTACACCCTACACTAAAAATATTTTTTTTCTTAGCATTACTGAATATTAAAATATTTATGTTTATATCCATTACGTGTATATACTTATAATAACTATTGTACAGTATGGTTTAGTAAATCATATTACTTACATTTATTAACTAGATACAAGTAACAAATATTTATTACACTAAGCCCATTAGTTTCATAAAGATAATGATGATGTTATCTTTACTAAACCATCTGACTATATTTATAATTATCATCGTTAATTAACGTGAATAAATTGCTTCATCTTAAAATAATCTATTAAAATTAACTTATAAAGTAGTTATATTTCTACACTCGTATCACCGCAGGGTATTCGTCCAAGTTAAATATAAAAAAAAAAGTTTGAAATCGTTGTCCAATGATTAATGATTCCATATTATATAAAATGCGATAATTAATCGTTGAAATAAACGCAGTAATTACGAAGCGCAGACAGACGTATGGATGCCTCGAGTTAATCACTGTCTGGTTAAAAACAAACTAATTCTGAAATGATAAGTTACGTACATTTTTGTAATATTCACTTTGAGATGAACCTTTGCTCTGGTATTTTATTCTGTTAGAAAATACTCTGAACTGTGTTTAGAACTCGATCGTGAGATCTCAGAACGTGATTTGCGATATTTAGAATAGTACTTCTTAATAAGTGATTAATTAACAGTTGAAGTCCGCCTTTATTTTTCATTAAATACTGCAAGAACTCAAACTTTCCGACAGATTTAAAAAAAAAAACTTAATAAAAACAAACTTTTAGTACAGTTAGTTTATTTTGAATGCTCATTTTTCGGTAACTAACACTTAAAAATTTATCTTTCTATAATATAAAAGCAGGACACGTTTTTTTGTGTAATGTCTAATTAAAAAAAAAAAAAAGCTGCTAATCTAATATGTACACAAAATTTTAACTAGAAGTTGCAACGCGATTCGGGGAATGTTTAGTAATAATATTATTTAAGTAGCTGGGATACACAGCTCGCTAATAATATGCAAATATATTTTAATTAAACTAGTATAGTATCGCAAATTCGATTATTGCGGAATAGAACCCAAGCAAGTATATACTTTTCATGCGCTCAAATCCCGTGCGTTTCATCCTATTAGACACCGGTGTAGCCTTTACGTAGATTTTGAGGCAGTTATTTAATTTTTATAAAGTAGGACACTCGCTCGCCAAACGTTAATTTAAAGTAATGTTAACTTTTAAATTAAATATTACATTATTGTTATAACAAAGCGAAGCTGTGTCTGCAGTAGAGTAAAAAAAAGGCGTTCAATAAGATAATTGTACATTGAGTTACATAAGAAGTGGTACATTCTAAAATTTAATTGATTTTTACTTTTTCTGTTTTAATCCACGCGTGTTAGAAGTAGAATTGGACAAGATGTATTATTATTATATATTTTTTGTTTTGCATCGTATAACATATGACAATGTTAAATGTAACACAAATAAAAAAAAAAGAAAAACAGAAATGTGAGCAACACTAAAGGCGGTATACATTGATTTTTAGTGATTTTTATTTTCAACATTGAAATTTTTAATCTCCGAAAGATTTTACTGGTTTAACACGTTCGTGACGTAAAGTACTATAGTTAATTTCAAGTCAACAATTCCGAGTTTAGCGTGTTTCTCCTCTCATAACATACTAAAAATAATAATGATATTTAATTTATATAATAATTATTATTATTAATATAAATTACTTATTAGTTAACGTTAAAAAATAGTTTTTAAAATCCTGGCTCAAATTATAGCGCAGTTCTAGCTGAAATCAATGCACACAGTAAGTTCAATAACCGGTCGTGATGAAAATATCACATTTTTGTCATTATTTCAGAGAGTGGGACTCGTTGATGGCAATAAATATCTATACTAGTATTATAAATGCGAAAGTAACTCAGTCCGTTACATCTTCACGCTTGATGAGACGAAAATTGATATGGAGATAATTCGAGTCCCGGGACTGACATAGGTTATATTGTTAATTCAACCCTAGTTGTTAAAATGAGGATGGTTTGTGAGCTATATAATTTTGCGCGGGTAAAGTCACAGGTTCGGCTAGTTTATTGTAAATAATAATCAATGTGAATATAGCAAACAATTCACCGTTATGTTATTATTATTTGAAAATTGCATTTAAAAATCCGTTAACAAATTACTAGACCTGTACAAATTCTCTTCGATTTGATTAGTTGATTACTTTATAATAATTATTAGTCGATATCACATATCACTGTCTAGCGTTTCTTTATCGTGTTCTGTGCCCAGATTCGATTTTGTTCTTACAGAATAATACATCAACGCTTTTAACATATGCATTTTATAAATGTGTTATATGATTTAGTACAATGAAAGAAAATTACCTATGTGACAAGAATTCATTTTGATAACATTTTAAAAATTTTTTATGTACTGTTGGCTTATTCGTAACTACATTGGTGTCGGCAGCTGTCACAATGAAAGTGTTAACAAAAGGCATGATTCGAAACAACAATGACTTGACGCTCCTATCGCGTCTCATTCATCGCAACGGTACCAGCATGTAAATTGAAATTTCGGCTAACAATAGATTATCTATAATGGAAAAGTAAACACTAAAGATTGACAAGCTTATACAGGGATTTGATTTGTTTGTCGGTAAAGTCACCGTGGTTTTTCATTTGTTTGATATAGATTTCTTTTTTTTTTAATCTTACCATATTCTTGCACTAAGATTGTATTTAGTTCGTCTTAAACCTAAACCTAAATAAAATTATATTATATTTTGTGGTCTAATGACATTTTTAATTTTTTACATGATATATTTACAAATATATATAATTATAAAAATCATTACAAATAAAAAAAAAATATAAAGTGGAAGTCGCAACGTAACAATAGATTTATAGATAGACATTTGGAATCACCATAAGAACTTACCGATGTCTTCCTGTGCGAATACATTGCACTCGATTTGCTTGATAACTAGGACACGCTGAGCCTTCCCGCACCAATAACAAAAGACAACGAAAATAAGTAAAGGAAGGCTTATAAAAAAGTCCCACTCGTATCAGAACGGAGATGCGCGCACCCAATCCAACCGCGGAATGACCGATCCCCTGGGACCAGTCGTTTTTTATACACGATTTCAGAAACATTCCGACCCTAAAAAGCCGGTCCCCGGCCCGAGCATGAAGTATAATAATAATCTTATTAACTTATCTACACTCCTATCTTTACTTAGAACGTACCGTTATATTCGCCCGAATTTAAAAAGGAGTTTCTTAGACACTGGCCACTTAAGATAATTTCACACTTTTTTATGGATCTGGCTAAGTGTTTGGGACATGGGGCGAAGGGAAAGGCTCCACCGGCGCTCGGTCTGGTGCTCTCGTAATGGCATGGGAAGGATGTTGCCGACGATCGTGTCGAATCGAGACGGCTCTATTACAAGTCGCGATGCTCAAACGGATTCATGACTCGTCAAGTTTTTTGACGCGTGAAATCCTAAATGGGTGCAGCGTCAACATTTACAATGCAACAACAAAAAATTTCCATCGGTCCCGTAGATTCTTAATTACCTTTGATTGATATTTTACTGAGGGTCTTCATTACTTTTTTATGTTCATTTCCGCTGTCTCGGGATTGTAGGATTCGGATTGAGTTTCAATCGTATGGGATATTAACGTGGGTGGGTTGATTTTTGTAAGAAACTGCTTTGAATGTATCGAATATCCGAGTGCATTTCTTTGTAAAAATTAAAAAAGAATTGATGAATTTTAAAGAACGTAAATCGAAGTATATATTTATGATGATAACTTAATTTTTTACAAACACATGCTTTTTTCTGAAAAAGGGTATTTCGTTAAATATATTTTTATATAGAAGATATATTTATTGATCGTTGTTTAATTACTATATTAGTAATTAAACAACGATCAATAAATATATATAACAACACTAATGTTTCTTAGTGTTGTTTACTTCGATTCGATGTTACACTTTGAGTTGTTTTTTTTTTTAAGATAGTGCTGGGAATGGCACTAATCAGAACATAATATTTAGTTGACAATCATTTTTAATAAAAAAGAAACATTTGCAACATTGATTATGGTTGCAATATTTTTAGTATTTTTAAGGAGAACTCCAAATTATTTGTATCGAACCTTGCGATGCTAGCCTTAAGACACGATCGACGATATTCAGTCTAGTGTATGTGGTAGAAATGAAAATTGTAAATGGCCCTTTACTGGGCAAAGTTGTCCTTCTCGCAAAGGAGAAAGTTTGAAGTTCCACCAAGCCACTATGCTACAAAAATGCGGGTACTGGATACGCATATGGCAGATTTTTAAACAACACACGCAGGTTAAATCACAATCTTGAATGAATATTTTCCTAAAAACAAATTGAGCACATGAAAGTTCTGCATGCCCGGATTTGAAGTCGTATTCTCCGCTAAGACTCAAACATTTAAACCGCTGCAATATCGGCTCTATCGATTATATCAACGATACAGTTAAAATATAAAACATTGAAAATACTTTCAGAAAGGAACACACATTATAAATTTTAATAGCCTAAAGAGAGAGGTTTAAAGCATAAAAATGAGCCATTGTGACCGCTTTTATTCCATGAATTCACTTAAACTGTCCGTCCGTCTTCCTAGATAACAAATAATGGTCATTAACGACAGCGTCCTCTATGATATATAAGTGCTATCAAAAGTAACGAATGACCCGTCTCTGATGAGATAAGCGAGGAAACCAGCCGTTAAGGCACCAAAAGTTCCTTTTACAGTTATGATGACATTCTTAGCGCTCGAAATAAGACTAACAACATAATAACCAAGAGAAAAGTCTACTTATACATCTGCTTTGCATGGGAAAACGATTAAAATTTCAACGGTTCTGATAAATGCTACTCAATGCACATTAAGACCATGCTCTCATGGCTTAGCATGCTGATTCTATGATATTTGAATTCAAATTGGATGCTGTCCGGTACTCAGAGACATGTTGGAATTTATTTTGACTTTCATTTTATTATTTATTGCTTTCAATCAATTAGGCACATGTATTTTTTTTTTATTTCCTACTAACTATTTTGTAACTTTACTTATTCGTTTCGTGAAATGCTGAAAAGTGATTTTATTGTGAGTGTAGTAAGTAAAAATATGTATAAAAGTTTTATAGTCCAGTCATTAGATACATTTGGAAATGTAAATGAACCGAAATAAATTGTCGACCAATTGCCTTGTGCAAGTTCCGCCATCTTGAAAAAATTGTTAAACCTCCATTTTTCATAATAACTCATTCCTCCATTTTTTTACGATCTACAATTATGTTCCTTTGCATTTAACAATATTATTTTAATTTCAGCTGTTAATAAGACTTCATAAGGACTTTTAAATCAATTTCATCCCATAGATCTATCTGAAATTTGCTTATCTATCAAGTGAATCAGTAACTACAGGCACAAAATATATATAGTAGGTATATCTTAGATATCCAAGATTGGTGGTGCATTGGTGTCGCAAGGAATGGTTATTATTTCTTACGATGCCAATGTCAAAAAATATTGGCGATGGTGACCACTTACCATCTGGTGCTATTTGCTCATTCGCGTGTATTATAAAAAAATATGATTTTGTATTACACTGATTCTTAGTAATTATATAATAAGTACTTTACTTTACTTTCTTTACTCTCTATTGTATCTGTTTAAGTACTTAGTAATATTTTTATTATTTTCTATTATTGAATTTCATAAATAAAGATTAGAGACTTTAATTGATACGTAAAATAGAAAATATAGAAATAAACCGTTACGTCATCGAACATAATATGCTTAAAATAAATATCATGAAATAAAATTTGTAAAATGAAAATAAATAGAAATGAAAATCAAGTAGGAGAAGGTTAAATAAATGAATGGTTTTATATTGTAAAATATAATTATATATTTTTTCTCCTTAAAAACGAATTATTCTTCGTCATCATCAAAGTTGAATCTTCTCATGCCGTCAAATCGGAAGCCGTACGCGGCCGCGTTTTTCACGTCTACTAGCGCCGGATTGCGGTGCTTATAGAAACTTCCATGGCCATGCGCAGGTCTTGAACTACCGTTCGGTATTCCATGTGCTTGCCGCGGATAGAACGCTTCAAACTCGCCGCTAGATGGCAGGACGCTCTTGATTTCTCCATCTTCTGGATCGTACGGTCGACCCATAGATGCCGCCACAACTAACAACATGCAAGTCGCGCGTAGCAACAACTGCAATGAAATATGTTTAAAAGAAAACTTTCAAATAAAAAATAATAAAGAGGACAAGTTACGTACCATAACGGTTGAAGATGTAAATGAAGTGAGCTTATTTAATGGTGCTCGTTGCGTAACGAAATGTGACAGGTCGATTTGGCACTCGGTTACCTTGGCGGGGAACGTGGCTAAGCCTAACCGCAATCTGACCTGACGATGTTCCACAACGCAAGACTTTCCATTTACGTCACCTGTGATACCATTAACAAGCTGACCACTGCGCTCTAGCAAGTTACTTTCAATGCAATTGACATAACAGTATGCTAATTCAAGCAAAGTAATTTTTACCTTTGCTACTTTCTCATACGAACCAACTTTTTTAGGTGAAGATCCTAATATATATCCTACTAAAACAAAATTACTAATGTAGGTTCTAAAGCATTGATAGTATTTGTATATTCATTTTTTTTTATTTATGGTTAAATACTATTCTTATTAATTTTAAGAGTATTTCAAAAATAAAATTATCCCCGTATTTTTTAACATATAATAAAGGTACACCTATTTACCTAATCAGTTTTTTTTGGTCCAACTCAATTTGTAATAATTTATAAGTGGTACGGCCTTCAATTTATAGTCATTTTCGATTTCTCGGACCATATTACCATACTAATGGTTTCATGTTTAAAACGTCTAGGTCTGTTGAAATAAAACCAACTTTCCGTGTCTTGTTAACTAATTAATTCATAGATCCCGTATATTGGTCCAAATTAAAAGGATATTCTTTCATTATTATTTGGACATAGTAGAAAACCAATAGGTTCCAAACCTTTTATTCTAATCGACTAAATTATTTTCGTAGATTTGAAGGTATTAAAAGAAAATCGTTTTGGAAGGGAGATACCGATTCTGCAGTGTTTCAATCAGAACTGTTCCTCCTTTCAAAGCGGTACAGATCGCTCTCGACTCGACTCGGCCATAACAAAATCCATAAAGAAAGCATAAGAGTGGATGGCAGTTATCAAGTCAGTTTTACCCGCCTTACAGTAGAGTGAACTAGGTGACTTCTTATTTTAATAACAATTATATTTATTATCATTTAATTATTTTCAAACATTATTAATTTATTTAATTATATATTTATAGTATATATTCGTAATATATTTATAGCGAAAGCAATATAATTCCAATAGGGTGCCCCACGGCACTTCTTGTTTCTTACTAAAATCACGCCCTGGAATGCCATAAACAGCAACACACTGATTATGAGACATCACCGTCACCAACAATGTGCTACAAAAAAGTTACAACTGCACGCTGGTTGCAAATTGTAATATTGTACAATACGAAAATCATCATATTTTACAATTAAAATAGCGAAAACTATGGGAACGCTCGTGAAAATGGGAAAAATGCTACAATTTAAAAATGACGATCAATAATGGAGATGTCCCGATTGTAGATAAGCTGGCCTTATAACATCTAGAACAGCTGAGGAATCCAGAAACCCTCGACGACTAATAACACCAAGAAACACTACTCCACAAAGACTCCGAGTCAATGAAGAAGTCGTAGATTTCAATGCAAGCTTTTTATTAGCAATTTTCAATCCAAAAATTTAGACTGTGTGTCTTAAAATATAAAAAAGTGTAGGCATATTGAAAAAACATACTTATACAGAACTTTAAATAAGATATACTTACGGCACGGACAGCACGACTGTGAAAAATCTTAATCGTACTGACAAGAGAATTAATGTTGTGATGAATTGTTGGATAACTTAAAAAATAAAATTAAATATATTCTTATCTATTTAGTCGTAATCTTTCGGAAATGTTTATACGAAAGTAAATATTTTTTGTGCTTCTTTAAGGCAGGCTGATGAACGGATCAGTGAGATTATTTGTTATGAGATAATTTATAAATCAACCAAACGCTGATCATTCAAGTATTGATCTAAATTTTCACTGAACCTATAAAGGTTCAGTGGAATATAAATGGTTCCAGCATACAATGTATATGCTGGATAAAATCGTTTTGACATTATTGTTTGACAGTATTGCCATTTAAAGTATTTTTTATCATTCCTGAAACGATATTTTTATAATTGCTTTGGATATATTTACTAGATGCAAAAAGAATGCATGTCATGCGTGACATATGCACTCCCAGAGAGAACTTTCTCGATATCGCTTTTAAGCATATTTAAGAACAACATAACTAAAATCGTTCGTTCGTTCCGTCGTTCTCCTCGAGGTCCTCGAGAATATTCTAATATATGATAATTATGATATATCAAGTGTAAACCATTTGGTTTATTCATCTGGATACAAAATGAATAATGGCAAGAACGTAAACTGAGTTTAAAATTTAAAAACTATAAACGTCTTCTTAATTAAAATATTTTCGATCTATATATTGTCAAACGCTGCTTCTAAAGCATCAAAATATATGCAACTTGAGTTACATTTATTTTATTCAACAAATGTAGGTTTTCTTATGTTGTTTTCCTTCGCCGCCGAAAACCACATGAATTAAAAGTTTATGAAAAGACAAATTATTGCTCTTTCTCAGATGTATGCCAGCGGTCTTCGTTTAAGATCTACATTAACAGGCCTTTCTGCCATCGCGACTCATATCTCCTTTTTGAATAACTTAAATATTATCTTTATTTTGAACGAATTATCAGAAAGACAAAATATAAATACCGCAAACTGAAACGGTATAACGGTGTAACATTTTGATAATACTTTGAGACAGTCGTACTTAGTGTTACATGAAAAAATTGGAACATAATTATAAAAAATAAAAACATAAATACGTACGTACGCACTGTAATCTGATAAAAGTATTTAAATAAATTTAAATGAAATACGTTTTTAATTTTAAATTGATTTATTTCTTGTTTAAGTAAGCACCCACAAAACAAAAAGATATTTATATATTATGTTAAATAGTATAATAGATAAAATATACATTTGCTTACTATATTTTTACATATAAATGTCTAGATAATTTGTTGCTCAGACCAATTTACTTAAATTCTAATTCCATTAAGATCGTAATCAGTGAAAAAAAAAAACGTTCAATTTCTTGTGACCAAATATTATTCTTAAATATAGTGACGTAGCCTAATGATAAATAATATTTAACGGCGATGTTCGAAACCATCGATTTTTATTCTACATCTACTGGAATACAACTATTATTACAGAGACAATAATACTTATATAAAACAGTCAGATAATTCAGAACGTCAACGGAAGTGTAATGAAACTATCTTTTGGTCAAATAGTCGAGTTCTTTATTCGATAGTCCCGAAACACTATTGGGAATTGTGCCCCAATCATTAACCGTTTCATTTGTAATTCGATTGTCGTTCTTACATTAGATACTTTATTTTAGTTCCAAATTCAATTTTATTTTTTCTAAGTTTTAATTATAAGATCAAATATTTTTTTGGAATAAAGTTGATTCCAAATTCAATTTTACTTTGACGGACTTTTTATATTATAAGTTCGAATACTTGATTGTGAATAATAGCAAGTGGGTTCCAAAATCGATTTTATTTCGACTGAAGTTTTAAATTGTCAGAATGGTTTCCAAGTTTAAATTATCGCTTTAGAGCGAAGTTCCTTAACGCATGTAACGCTTCAGAAATTGGCGAATGAGAGCTAGGTAAAAATGAGTATAAAACTCTAACCGTCTCTGTATAATTATAATATTGCTGTATAGACGTGTGACTTGTACAACAACTGTCTTTATATATTCATATGCGCTTATTAATTATAATTAATATCAGTCGTCCAGATATTTATTTTTCACTAGCTGCCGTCCTGGCTACGCACGAGTAGAATATATAACTCCTTTGGTTGCGCACATCAGTAGGTTAAGCTCTCGGTTGCTCCCAGGTTTTTTCCGAGATCAACAACAATCATCATCTTATTGAAGATGTACACGAAACCTTAATAAACTATACCTAAACCTTTCTCATAAATCCTTTGGTGTAAACCGTATGACAGTCCGTTTGGTAGTTTTTGAGTTGATCGCGTTCATTGATTTAACTGCTCTCAAACGTAAAACGTTTGGTACGGTTAATTTGTTTCATTTTCCCTAAATTAATATTTAGCGAAAGAAACTTCGTTCCAAGCGTACCATTCCGTTACAAGATTTCCATACGTCGTTCAAAAGTACCATACGACGGGTTAAGTTTATTTTTCTGTGTTAAAATCAACTTTTTCTTAAAACTGCTAATGTTATTTAATCACATATGATAAAAAAGTCGATAATCATTTTGAAGTATATTGGAACTACACTAATCTTATTTCGGATATCAATAACGATTGAACGATTGAATCAATAACAATTAACTATCAACACCTTATGTCATAATTCAATGTGTGAAATCTGTAAAAATACAGATTTTTAAACATTACATCAAAAAATCGATATTACGAAAATCTACTAAACGTTAAGTACGATGGTCACATTTCCGTTGACGGCCTTATATTACTAAAAGGGCGTAACACTCACGTTAGTCAGCAATTGTAAATGAACACTTAATTGCATTTTAAGCATACAATAGTCGCCACGGATCTAGGGATTGTGATCAAAAACTAGCTTAACACAGTACCAATAATGTACTAGCTAGCATTTGATTACGTTAACCACTTGCCTCAACTCTGCCCGGGTAGTTTTACGGACACATAGACGTATGAGATTTTACTTAACGATTTATTGAGCACACTGAAATAATACACTTAAAGGGTTTCTTTAATTCTTTGCATTTATGTATCGTGCAAAACCTGCTAATCCGATTGATATAAAATTATCACCGTTCACATTTCAGGGAACGATGACAAAAGTATGACTGACATTCCAAAAATTTTACATCAAAAATTTCAAGTTCACCGAAATGTCTAAAAATTAACTATGCTTAATTATTTAATACATAAGTAATAACAGTTTTGTTTAAAAGAAAATGTTTGATAAATTTATATCGGTTTAATTACATAATTCGCAAATAAAATCGCACGTTACTTTTGCAAAACTAAAATCTACCGTTTACACTTTGATATTTGGTCAAAACATGATGCGTGCTTCAAAAAGTTGTAGTACAGTACTAACGAGTAGGTCTTCTTAGCTCGTTACTGATTATATTATAATTTTTACTCATAGAAAAACATTATAGAGTACCTTAATTTTACCCGGCGGAGTACTTTTTGCGTTGCTAAAAGCGACAACTCCTCGACTTGAACCAAACGTTCGATGTTTTTAGGCCGAAACCGAAGAGTACGATGACGTTTGTAGATTAAGCTTGCACATCCGAATAATAAAGGAACACCAGCTCATTTTTAAGGACTATTAATTAATGACTTAAAAATATATATATATTTAAATCACAAACTCAATTCACACGCAGCAGTCCAAGATCCAAGACGAGCATTGTAATTTTAGTGAAGATTGAATCGTGACCAATGATCGTTTACCCGCAAGGCCCGTTTATTAAAAAAAAGGTTATTATACACCAACGTATCGAAGGCAATAGTAACAAGGTAACTTGTTCAATTACATTCTAATTAACAAATTCACTAATTAGCTAACGTTCCTAGAATACAATACATACTTATTCCACTGTAACTTCGAATAAATAGCAGACATATTACAATTATTCTACAACAATAAACTGAATTGTTCTCTATTAAAATATAATGTGGCTATTGATATTGTTAGTATTATATTGATATACTTGTATTCACATCGTTTAAAATTTTACTCAGATAAAGATCGCCGATACACATGTGTGCAATGAAAATTCTTATATAAATAAGAGAAATCGTACCTATCATATCTAATAAATTGTTAGTTTTTTAAGGCGAACTTTAAAAAAAAAAATTTTAAAAAGTCCAATTGACTGAAAAAAATAAATAAAAAAAAATTGTTTATTCGAAACAATTATAAAATTCAATTATTCCACAGATACTTTTGGATATTCATTCAAAACGCATTGTCCACAGATTATAACTATGTATGGGTAAGGCATAATATTAATCATTGGTGCTCTATGGAAAGTTAACAATATTAAATTTATCTATTACCATAGCTTACGGGTCACGTGTGATCGACCACAGATTAAATGGACTACGAAAAAATATCAGGCACATTAATTAGAATATTAAACTTATCGTTAGTTTAGGATTACATAGTATTTTTTGATTATCTCCAAGGAATACTAATTACCCTCAATCTGTTGTTATAAATGTATGTATATTTTTATTACCGGCAGTTATTGAATGTTAATTGGTCAACAGCTGCCCTCGACCAATGAGCATTCAGATTAGAGCCAAATCAGTTATTCCAATATTGGAAGGAATGTAAATCATCAGAATTTATAAAACCAATTTCCGTCCAATATTCCAATATTGGCAACAAAGTCGCAAAACTTTTTTTGATATCGGTACTATAGATCGAGCGTAGTGATACCGATTTTGTTGTACGCTAAACTCTATTTAACTTGACAGGACAATATATCTTTCTTATTTAAGTGGAAAAGGATATCAAACACATTAGTTCTGGTAGGTTAGTTTGGTCCTATCAAATTAGTTTAGTCGAAGTCATATTATTTATGCCAGATTTCTATATTACAAGAATCGTTAACGTACATTACTAACCGATCGTATTGTTACGAGTAACGAGGCGTTAAATTCGTTCATATACATAGCTTATGCGCATTTTTTGAGACTTACATTTAAACAATACTTATATCCGTAAGCAAAACGAGAAACGATTCGTTTTGCTTCGGATTACTACCTGGCATAATACTACCTTAATCCGTGTTTTACATTAAATATTGCGTACATCGTAATCAACTTTTGTATAAATACATATTGATATTAGAACTTAGTTCGAGGCAAACAGATTTTCTTAAAGCACAAGTCATGACAAATGGCAACAATAGACTTGAACTCAACTCAACTCAATGGAACATGCTCGATATTGAAATCATTGTTTGGTTGAGATCTGTCATCACTAACGATTTCATTTATCAACATTTATCATTGATACGGTTAGGACTTCTTGTTGCCATTCGAAAAAATAAATAAATAAACAAATACACACATTTGTTCATACATATTTTTAAGTATATTATTATTGTGGAAAACTTCATAGACTATAATTATTTTATATTATTTCGAACTGTATATATTTTTGCGTTGAAGAATGTAACGTACATGTACTTACATCTATAATATTGTACCAAATATATGCACAAATTGTTAATCATTAGAATTATTAAATCGAACACATTTAATCCGCTAGCAAATCTACGTGAAAACAACAATGATCGTATCGTTTATTCTCATCAATAACAAGTCGACAACAAATACATGTATCAAATACAATAATAATACAAACAAAAAAAAAAAATACACAAAAAAGCACCTGTGAAAATGAGTCTTAGTACATCGAATCTTACTTTTAAAATAATACATTTAAATATATATATAGAAAATAAATCAATATAAATGATAAAGTAATTGATCATTTTGATAAGACATTTATAACAATACATAGGCACTGAGTGTGATCCAGTTGGAGTAGTAAGATGAAAATGTCATCATTCGCATTGTTGTAAATTATTTGTAAAATACTCTAGGCACGCTATGGTACTATTTCATTGTATATCGTGTGTTTAAATTTTTCAAATTGAATCGAGCAACTTCAATATCTTAATTTCGTTTTAAGGATATATTATTTTATACGATTTCCGATTATCAATTAAGAATAATAACTTACGCCCTAGTATGTTTCTCGTTTAAATTTATAAGTTGTGAGCCTACACCTAATAATGTTATGATATACCGTCGTCCTACTTATAATATAACAGCACTTAACGTCGAAAGTTTTCAATCAAAACCATACGGTAGCGTACGTAATTAAATAATTTTTATTGCCTTCACTATTGGATCGCTTATAAATCTTAAACAAACGCTTACTAAGAAAACGATTTCAAGGTCCCGACACGCGTTAAAAACAACACTATAAAAATATTTTTTTTCTAAGCTGAACCGGCGCCGTTTAAGACAGCTAACCTTAACCGAATGAGTCATATGTATACGTAATCTAACGGATGTAACGCTAATAAGTTATATTATGAAGTTATCTCTTTCATGTTATGAACGCTATGAATGAATTCGCGAGACCGCCGTGAAGTCTACAAATAATAACCGGGTCATAGTATCATGGGAAAAGGCCAAGATGTGACAAAGGTACATTTCATTATGATTTAATAGCAACGTATGAATTACATTTTTTATCTATCATGTGCGGCTAAACTTACTGCATTCGTGTATTATGTAAAGTGTAGACTACCTCACCGTTATTAATAAAATAGTTTTACACATCCAGTTTTACACATCGAGATTAATAAACAAATGCTGCTTTGACGTAAATTAGTCAAGCAACGCTATCTCCTTCTTTCGAATTACTAATCAATAATGAGAGAAAGAGATGAATGAATGTCTAACTAAACATCAACTAAACAACATTTAAGAAATAATATAGTAAATTGATTATATTTAATCATACAAATACTGATATTTAAGATGATACAGGTTGTTCAAAGGATGATTGTATATGCCGATTGCAATTTTACATTTTGCATAAATAGTTCGACGTTATTGCTTTGCATTTAGATGTATGGGGTGCGTCTTAGTTTAATGAAAAAGTTCACAGGGCGTTTAAACGACGTCTATTAATAATTTAGGGTGCAACTTAGTATATATTTAACTAACCTTACACTGATTACCCGCTAAGATACACAATGGACAATATTTGATCGATTCAACAGCAATTTGTTCACAATTATCACGCCCAAATTTATACAGAAACATGACAATTGAGGATATTACATTAAAATTCAAAAAGTAATCGTCTACTAAAACTAAATTTAACTAAAACTTAAATCACTATCAGTAATCATCCGGAATACATATACACCTATCACCTAAAATAATGGAATTCAATATTCGGGAGATTTGAAATATTGGAAGATCACGTTAGTAACGGACACAGATGTAATATTGTTAAAAAAATATTTTTTATTTTTTTTTTGTTACAAGCTGTTCTATATATTTTAGTGTTTGAATAAAGCGTTACACGGAAGGTTTATTGAGGAATTAGATGAAAAAGCTGCAGAAAATAATTAATTCGTATTCGTACAATTTTAGAAAAATAATTATTTGCAATATCGTCTCAGAGGAACGCAGAACCTCAATTTTAATTAAAAATAAATAAATAAGAGATCGTACCTACAATACATGATTCGTTCTAAATTTAAAATTAAATTTTATCTTTTACCGTATTATATATAGATAGAAAATTACATGACTTTTACAACGACATTAAGCGTTCATTTCACTTAGATTACTAGACTTAACATACTTTTTGTGATTTGAACTTTTAATTTTGACAAAACTCGATTTTTTATGCAACTATTGCGTATAGAGATATTTTTTTTTTAAGATAAATAATAATCAATCACATGTCATTATAAAAAATCGATTTTTAAATACAAAACAATAATGAAAATAAATATTCATTATAAGATAAGTTCAAATTTTTATCAAATATCCGTAATACTGAAAATCAATCACTATTAAAACTAATAATCACAATTTGACATTAAAAAAAGATTTTACAAAGAAAAAAAAATGCGTCGTTATGAATTTAGGTAGAAAATAAAAATGATTTCCTCCCGTTATTTTCCAGACCATCTGAGACCATCATAAACTTATGCAAAAACGGGACGTAACTTTACAACTATTTATAAAATAATAATAATAAATAGTGTCAGTGCATAAGTGTGTTTAAAAGGACACAGAGATGAGAGAAAAACATACTACTTTCCAATTATAAAAAAAAAAAAATTTACTTTTAAAATATATAAATTACTATAACAATATTTTTCTTACTTACACACACTTGTATCACAACGCGTTTTATAATTTGAAGGGACTTTATAAGACAGAACATTCGTTCTGAAAAAAAATTAAAAAAAAACTATTCAACAATTACTTTTTACAAATAACCTGATTTCTAAGATTTCCAGAATCCAACTTCAAATGGAACGCACATTTTAAACTATATGACGCAATAGTTGCATAATAAAATAAACTTCGTAAATGAAATTCAAATTATTTTTTTATTCAAAGTTGTTTTGTTTATATATGGTGTTTCAAAAGAACTAAGCAACTTATCTGAGCTCGGAAGTCACACCGGTGTTTCAATTAATATGATTATAATAAGGACAGATTACCACAAAAGTAGAATTATAAGTATTTTTAACTTCGAGTCGTACCGTTTTTTTTTTAAATTGTTTTTTTATTTGAATGTGCCAGAACATATAATGATACAAAGAAGTATTACCTAGTTACCAATACTAATAGATGGCGAATATGGTTAGCGATCAGTTCTAAGTTTTTGAGAGACTGAGCCAGCTCTTGGCTTTCATGCGACACTATTATAAGACTTATATAAATCTAATTATAATGCCTGCAATCGTAACTGGTTCACTGGTTTGTAAGGGGATCTCTGGCGGGTTTTCACACTACCACGTCTCCAGTTTGCTTAGAATAAATATAACTTAACATCATCTCAATATTATTAGTATAAGAATACTTTTTTGATTGATTTATTTATTAATTTTTTAAACAATTTTAAACTGTAGTTTAGAATATGAGCAATGATATGGTACTGAAGAAAAGTTATATTTCTTCATAAAAATCTCTTATTTAAGGCAAACCAGTGCCTCTATATAATATTAAAAATATATTGGTATATTAATTCCAGATACAACGGTTGTACAGCCACAGATCTAAGAAACGATAGAAATAAAATTTTATTATTATTGAAAATGTAATAAATCTAAGAGTTTGAATTGACTAATGTTTATTTACGTAATAGAATCGAATATTTTGCAAGATTAGTTATTAGTAGAATTATGAAAAAATCTGCATAAGAACTTAGGCCGATAAGTGTTCAACTAATTTTTACGTTCAAAGTGAAGTAGCAGCTCACGTTGGCATCGTAACCAGCTTAAATATAAAACCAATCGCCAACATACAATATATATTTAAAATGCTCTAACATCTATAATTCTTCACTGAAAACTGTTTCAATTTTAGTTATTTGTACTATATGGTAGTTCTGTAGCATACTTTTGTGGCCAACCTTTTACAACACCATCGATAACTATGACATCAAATCACATCGATATTACAAGACTTAAGATTCTTCCGAACATATAACAAACGTTAAATGCACTTGAATGTAATGACTCCTCCTACACTAAACATTTATAAACCGCGTCAGTCGAAGGTGTAAATATACTTTGTTATTTAAACTTATAAAGAGAAATAAATTAAACATCTGAATATACACATAGAAGAAAACATTGGTGTTATTGCTTTAAACGGCAACATAATTGGTATTGCCATATGCGTAACGCACGATCGATCATAGCCTTTATGCCTTAACATATAGTGATTAAAATCGTGTGAATATCGTCCATTTTTAAACACTATACAAATAACTCTCAAGCTTTGTCTTGGGCGCTGGTTGAGTGAACGGCGAGAACCATAGAATTGAAAAACGACCGAATACTGACTGTATGCTCTTCCACCGTGATTTGCGGACCCAGCGCGCTTGTTCTTTTTTCAACTGCTCGATGCCCTGAAACATAATATTTACTATTACTGTAAATATGCAAATAAAAAAAAATGTAATTAAAAAAGGGAAGCGCTCTGGCTGTATTCGGAGTAATTTATACTTCTTACAGTGCCCTAAGTGTCTATGTCTTTAAATGTCTATGGAAAAATGACCAACTTATGACAAGGCGACTTATTTTATGTTTTTCCTTGGGATATCTTCGTAAGATTTGGGACAGGGGAGACAACGGTTTATGAGGAAGAATTATACATTAAAAAAGGAACAGGAAATGCGACATTCTATCCACGCCATAACGTAAAATTCAAGGTAAGCGTGCTATGGAAGCAAACTATCTTAGGATTTAATTTAGGAATTAGAACATTACTTGCAAAATAATCAGACTAAAGTGGCAGTGGGCTTCTCGCTGTGGGAGGAACATTGGCCATTGAAGCAAAACACTCCTAGAGTGGACCTTGGGGATCGGCAAAAGCAGCGGAACCCGACTGAATACGGGAGGCGGAGAACCGGGAGCTTTGGGGCCTCTTAGGCGAGATTTATGTCCAGCGGTGAGCTACGATTGACTCTTAATTTTAAGCACCTTAAAATTTTGCTTTGAAATATACTCCTTAAAATTTTTGTCGCTCAAATGCAAAAAAACGTTTACTTTTGAAATATTATTATTATTGAAATAGAACCATGTCATCGTAAGTTTAATAAGAGACATGCAAAGTTCAGTACTTACAGTTTCATCGTTCCAAATCGCATGAAGCTGCGTTCCTAGCATGACCGCAGTGAATATAGCGAAGAGTAAGGCTTCGGCGATCAGAAATAAGAGAAGAACGACAGTAGCTGGCGGCGAATATGTACTGCAATCGCGCCATTCGTGTTTAATGCAAGTCACGAACTGGTACACGGATAGAGTCAACGAGTGAATGGATATAGCCGCTATGTAGAACTGTGGACAAACATTATCGAATGAGTAACTACAGGCACAATAGATATAGCATCTTAGTTCCGAAGTTTTATTAATATTTCTTAGTGTGAATTTCGATGGAGAATTTAAAAAAAAAATGAAAAAACGGTGCAAAAATTTCAACAACTTACAGTAAAGAGAACAAAATATTTTTGATTATTCTCGCCAACGCAATTATTGACCCATGGGCAGTGATGATCCATTTTTCTTATACAACGCTGGCACACCGAACAGTGGTGAGCCCGTTCCGGCTTGATACTGCAGCATTTCGTGCACTTGAATATAACTTGACCTTCGCGGAAACTCATTTGCTTTATCATCTCTTTAGTTGCATTCCCCTTCGGTACCGCCCCCTGAGGAAAGAGAAAGAAGACGAGAGGACTAGTTTAGACCAAGAGAAACATCATGTAATTAGCCAATACTCAATGATATTCATGAATAATAACTATATAAAATGGCATACAAAATATAACACTACCACATTGTTTTAAAGTATGATATATAAAGAGCAAAATGTAGCCAACATTATACTTAATAGGCAAATCCCCCCCCCCACACACTTACACCATTTTTGTTCAATATTCATTGTTTTGTCAACAAAAGAGATATAGTTACGAGTTATTGTTCATTAGCTACGAAGTATATTAGTAAGGTAGTATGTACAAGTATAAAGAAAGTTAAGACTTACTGGGTCAGTGAACATTGTTCTTAAATGTGACGCGAAAGCAAGGAATGCGAAACACTGAAAGATGATTATATTGATGTAGCTGTATAGAGGATACGTCGACACGCCCGGTAGCAGCATCACCATCATCACCACGAACTCCGCGTACAGTATAAGTAACCATGTCAGTATTGCACATATTATTCCGCATATATCCTGAAAAAAAGTAATACGACTGTATACCGTGAATCTAAATAATAAATTATAAAACTCGGAAAATATTTTTTAAAAAAAAATAAGTTTTATATAAATTGAAAGATTTTCAATTACATTTATTAATAGTTCACTTTTTACAAGTTTGAAAGTAAAAATTAATAAATTAAATTAAAAAAAAAAAAAAACAAAAAAAACATATAGACATTTAATTTTAAGTTACTGTAACAAATAGTCTATTTAATTATAATGAAAGTTAAATTGCGTACAAATCGTCCATCTGCACGCAAATATTTAAAAAAAAAAGTAAAATTCAAAAAGCGTAGCATGCTATTAGCCATGCCATGCCAGGTTTAAATCGATAACAAATCACATCGATATTCAAGAATTAGAACGAATCACTTTAACAAATCACTTTTTATTATTTAGAATACATAAATCCATTTGTAATTTTTTAGTATCAAATGACAATTAAAAAAACTACAGTACAGTAAAGATAACATGAATATGAAATCTATTTCGAGTTCGAAAAACTCGCAAATTATTTCAAACGTACCTCATCTATTATTAATATTAAATTCGTCATATAAAATAATAACTTTGTCTTTGAAAGACAGTTTCTAATAGTACTACAATCAAGATAATTATTCAAACTAACACTAATTATATCGTCGTTTAATTTCTGAAGTTAGTAAAACTTTCAAAATAATTATAAGACTAGAACCAATAATTAAAACAATGGAACTTCACAATGTAGGTGGACTCGTTCGGAAATAATGACAGGTATTGTTAGTACTTTTGCACTTTATAAATTTTCATGACAAAATACCGTTTTGTATGTTATTTTAAAAACTGCACAGGTCTACAGTCTCTTATCTCAAACTTAGAACTAATTTATTTTCATTGGGTATATTTAAAAAACGTAAGTTTCTTTCTATCTTTTCACGATCATTAAAAGTATCACCGATTGAGAGTTCTTCAAAAAGGCAATTTTGATAATTGAACCCTGCAGCCTCTCTATCGGGATTCGGCTATTGTACCTGGCCAAACATATAATTGCATCTTGAGCGAAGACAAATATCAGTCTTTGAGCTGTCGATAATTTGGAGGATATCAAAGGGTTTTGTCACGGCATACATCATTCTCGAAAACTATATGCTAGTTTGGAAGCTTAATGTGGATTGGAACATCGTGGATGGTATTCAGTATTAGGCCTAAAAAAAGTAGGTACATAATGATAATGTCCGTCTGACCGATTTCGGTCAGCCATTCTTAGCAGAGAATAACTGGATGCAGAGGACGTATTAAACAAGTGCAAGTGCGTGCAGAAATAACAATGTTCTCTAAATGCCGTCACTCTCATAATCCGATTGCAAATCAGACACGATCTGAAATAGTTTAGGCGCAGCGCAGGTCCCACATTACGTTCTTTTCAGGATACCGAAATGTGACACTGACTAATTCCAGACAACGAGCTCATTGAGACAAACTAGGCTTTCGGCGGCCTACCTTGGTTATATATTTCAATTAAAACCTAAATATGGGAACGATGTTTCACGTTTTTGAAACTGTTAAATTAAACTAGTAATACAAATCTATAGGAATAGAAAAAATTGTCACCTGAATAGTGATATAAAATTGAAAGACAATATGCTAAGATATAAGCATTTACGAAATGGAACATGTCTGTAGAACTGTCTTACTAACTTGACATTACAATTTACACCAGAATAGAAGAACTTCATAGAACTCTTCAAAGTTTTAGTATATTCGACATTATTCCCTCTTCCAACAATGCTGACCAATTGATGCTTGAGGTTTAAATACAATTGATTGAAGGTATTGGATGACATTACGTTCTTCGAGCATTGAAGATATTTTCTACTCATCCAAACAAAATTGTTTTCGTACAATATTTTTAACATCTCATCCTAGATTGCGAACTATATTGATGAAACCGAAAATCTGTTAGATAATAATAATAATATAATTGATGTCTACATTATGTTTGATTTATGTTGTCGATGGCTGTACCGCATCTTCTATGACGTATAACTGATTACCATGACAATTAATAAACATATTTACACAGGTCGGACTTTTCCGACTAATTTTGCAGGATCAACTAATCCTTTTAGTCCAATTCTTATAAATAAAGTTTTTCTAATCTATACAATACCTCCCTATTCACATAAAATTCTAAGAAAATTAACTTCTAATCAGTCGTGAGGCACATATTGTTTCACATATGTTTCGAGAAATAAAACATATTTGCTAATTTTATATCTCTTGAAGTTATAAATGAATGAAACTTATTTAGCCAAAAAATTTGAGGTTTGATTTAGAAATTCGAATTATGTTCCATCGTTTCTACATTTTCTTTTACCAAGTTATTTCAAGTAGGTAAGTTTTCTGACGAAAAATCGTTTGATAAATTTCTCTAAAAGTACAAAAAACTCTAATTTCAATTATGGCGTACTTCAGGGCCTCATTTCAAGCCTTGTTTTGTATTCTCTTTTCATTAAATAAGATCGTCTGCAATTTGTCAGTACAACCTTAATACTATAAATTTATGTACCATCATATGACTTTCAGTTTTATATACAAGCTTAAGTCAGTATCATTACTATAGCCTTTAGTGCCTTCAATTCTGATCTAAAACTTGCTTGTCTACGAACTATGAGATTAGTGGAAATCAATAACTAAAAAGACTGCTCATCCTGTTATAATTATCTATCAAATGCTTGACCTAACGTAATTTTAAATATTGTACAATACCGTAACTCAACTAGTGCCAAAGACTAAAGTATCTTTATGATAGTTCTTTGCTGGACACACTATTAAAGTGTCACGTAAATTTGGATTAGCATTATACTTAGAATTTAACGCCAAATTTAACTGAATTGGTTCATTATTATTGGCTAACCATTGGTTGCAGTGCGGGGTGTGCTATGGTTATACTGTATGCTGAAGCTACACTGAGTCATTCACTCGACTATTTAACAATACAGAGTGTTGCTGTATTGCAGTAGACTATGTGAAAGTAGATTCAACGTCGCAAAACCCTAAGAACGATTTCCTTACTTTTTTATTCGTCTTTGCCTATTATTACTATTACTTCCTTCAACTAGGCATTTGCTATTCAACATTCCTCTTTATCGGTCCTGATTTTATCCGACTCATTCCTCGAGTCGACTTTGCGTCACCTTTGGTACAAATCACCAGTCTATAAGGAATAATACCACATGACGTGTCACCTTTAAACGACCGATTAAGAAACTATTTTTATCTTATTCTTATAACACGTGATTATGTTCGTATGTATCATATGAGTATTGGTTTTCTTTTCTTATATTGATTTTTATGAATGAATAAACCATTAAGAATTAATCAATTGAAATGTATATATTTGACCATGAATTTTATTTGAAAAAGTAAGTTCTGAGTTTCTTGCTGTTTCTCCTTGGAAGCGAGTAGAATCTATATGCCGTATGGTGGTGGCTTCACATTCAATTTTATCCTGTGATATGGCTTTTCGAAAGTGGTTATAAGAGTCTACTTGAATAATACTGGCTCAACCTTCAAACCGAAACACAATAATAAATGGAACGGAACTGAATATATCCAAGACGAATTTGCAGTAAACTATAACATCAACAATGTGTATTTAAATACACATTATACGTAAATAATATTATGAATGTAGATTAAAGATATTGTTGTAACCGAGCGGGCAGAAGGCATAAATCTTGATCGAAGATCGCAGATTAACGGGCTTACGTTACGTTTATATTATATATTATACCAAGTACCAACCCGCAATGGAGGAGCAAGGCGATTCATAAATTCAAAATTTCTTTAAGAATATGATAAACCATGTCACAGACAGTTATTTCAGTTTCCAAGGTAAAATATGTTGAATTAAGGCCTGACATATAACGGTTTTCTATTTAACCATTAATTTCCGTCTTTCTGTCACCATTACAAATTATAGTTCCTATAAACAATTGAAGTTTGTTTTAAATGCTTTCAATTATTGATGTGTAAAATCTTCCCTCCCACTTTCCAACAATGAGAATGATGTCATGAAAACGGAACGGAAATGTGTAACGGAAAGCCGGCGAAGATCGCGCTCTTTGATTTGACCAATGAGCACGCGCGGTGCTATAGTTGACTGTCTGATGGTAATTGGCACCAGTTTTTTGTTAAGAGACTACTGTAAGGCTAGCTAAATTTTTTATCTATGAACGATAAGATTTGCATAAATGCCAATCTGTTGACATGACACATTCAGACAATAACATCTACAGATATATGAAATTTCCAACATATATAATTGTTATATATCCTAATTAATTATATTATTTCATAACAAAATAAGCAATTTTAAAGATTCTGCGTTTTGTTTAAACTTCATAATTGAAGATTTCTTTCTATATTGAATAAAACAAAGAAACTCGCGTACGGCTTACTATTGAATCCGATAGAAATTAAGAATATAGAAAAAAATATGCTTATTATAAGAAATACTTCTGAAGAAAAATGCATAACAAAATATCGTTTTAATCTATTAAATCCATATAGGCGGTAAATGGGTTGTGTTTTATAACTTTATAGAAAGATTACAAAGTCGAAACCATCAGATAGTAATACAATAAAGAAATATAAAAAAGCAATAAACAAAGTTGAGCTGTCAGGCTAATACTACTATAGTATAAATAAAAAAAAATACAATTAAATACTTTTTCCATCTTTTTATATAGTCATGATATATTATGTACTTCTTAATGACTCTTTCTTTTTAATTAAATCAGGTATAATGCTATGAATGAATATAATGGACATACAGAAAGATTTAAAACAAATATAGCATAGTGTAACACAAGCGCCTATCTATAGCACTCTTAAGTTTTCTATTATAATAAATTAGCAGCCTGTAAATTTCCCACTGCTGGCTAAAGACCTCCTCTCCCTTTGAGGAGAAGGTTTGGAGCATATTCCACCATGCTGCTCCAATAAATAATAGATTTTTAAATAAGTACATTTATATTGTCAAGGGATGATATAAAATAAAACATACCTTTATACACCATGCTTTGCCACCGCAGCACCGGTTATGCATATCGCGATCTGGCCGAGTTAGAACCAAACATTCTGGATCTATCTGATACTGACTTTCCATTTCATCTTCATCTGAACTGTCGTAAAATTCTCGTATCATTTAGATCTCTTCAGTCTGAAAAGAAATCAATATCAGTATATACAAATTTTTTATAACATAGTTCTCAAGTTAATATAATTTGTATGTATATTGACATATATAAATTTCAAGGTATAATTAAAATAATGATAATTAATGTACTTTGTAGAAGGTTTTATATAGAATTATGTTTTAGACGTGTTGCCAGCAGCAAATCCAACTTGCAACTGAAGCTTTTCCGAAGGTTTTATTGATTTTTACAAATTATAAATTCTGTAGTGCATTGTAATTTAGAAACAGAGGTATACAATTTAAATGTCAGCAAAAAGAGTGTCAACATCAACCAACAAAGTTTTAGTGAAATTTTATATGGCAGCCGATCTGAGAAAATTATGCACACCTTGTAATAATTAACATTTAAATGATTTAGTTTTAAACGCATTATCATTTCACATGTACAATAAGAAATTTCAATTTTATTTATACAGAGCCACAAATTAACCATCCATGATTTCAATTTTTTTTTTTTTTATTAAATGCAATCTAGACCTATAAACATATTTCACAATATATTACTTATTAAAACTTCTGTAAGAAAACTTCATAGATAGATTTTGGGCAAGCGTCATATATTATAATGATTTATAATTTTCACACAAACAAAAAAAAAATGCTATCAAATCAAATTTGGACAATATTGTGAAAAATTGAAAATAAAATTGTATTTTATTAAAAAAACTATCAAGTCTCCAATTATTTGTGAGTAATAAAATACTTTGTAAACAAAATTAGAAATATAAACAAAGCTAATCACAATGATATTAGCACTGAACAAATTATTTTCAAGCCACTATTTAGAGTGTTTTACTGTAAGTAATAAAAAAAATATATTCTATTGTCATTGTTTCTAATTATTTATTCAAAAA
The DNA here is from genome assembly GCF_905147765.1 of Vanessa atalanta. NCBI lineage: Eukaryota > Metazoa > Arthropoda > Insecta > Lepidoptera > Nymphalidae > Vanessa > Vanessa atalanta. The sequence goes on along the minus strand of NC_061902.1, from coordinate 4,131,123 downwards.
TATTCATGGTAGATATGCTTTGCAGTTTTATAATCCATTTAGAAATTAATTCAGTATGTGAGGTTAGATTATCATACTTTCATTTTTATTATATATAATTTTAACTTATTAACATTAAAAAGAAATTAGTTATAGCCATCTATCCTGACATGCTTAACTTGCAGTAAATGAAACACAATGATAAACATACAATAGTATTAAAACACTTGTCGAAATGTAATTTGTGTATATAATATGACATTCGCCCCATTGCATTGCTTATCCTAATTTCAATAAGACATAATTTCGCTTTGCTTCGCCAATAGGAATAACATTTGACACGTTTAGAATAGGGTTAGGAATCTTAAAACATAAACATTTTTGAGTACAAGCATACCAGGTTTTTGTACATTTACATCTTTGAAACAATAAATAAGGTTGAATATAAATTTTTAATAAATATTATTTTCAATATTATCTACGTACGTACCGTGTTTTTTTCGTTAAAGAACAGTCAATCAAATTTGAGGGTCAAGGTTTGTACACAATGTCTTTTAGATTCATATTTTTTGTAGCCTGGATTCAAAACTTATGTCGATCGCTAATTTCGAGTTTTTATATTTACTTAGATTTGCATTTCAGACTAATTCATTCAAAATCAATAAAACGAAACGAAATCTTTCACTCGGTAAGTCGGCACTCAGCAATGTAAAATTGAGAATTGCCATCTGACAGAAATATATTACTTTTTCCCACTTGGAACATTCTCGCCAAATTATGGCAACCGCACACAATAGACATGTAAAGAACGTAACAAAAAGTAATAGATAAAAATCTAAGAACCTTAATAGATAAATATTATTATAAACTAAACACCTTCTTACCTAGTTTCTTTAATTTAATAGTGACGTATCAACATAAAGATACTTACTACATATATATTTATAGCGTTAGTTGGTGGACAAAGAGCCACTTGATGGTAATTAGTCACAACTCTAAATAGACATTAGCGTAAGGAATTTACCATTTCTTACATTACCAATGCAAGCCTTTGGAAATAATACTACACACGACACAGTAGTACTAAATATTGCTGCTTGGCGGTAAAATATTATAACTAGTGGGTGGTATTTACCCACAGAACAACTTAAACTAAGTCTTACCACCTAGTAAATTATAAAGAAATTTATTTCAATGATTGTTTATCATTTATTAAAATTAAATTACTTCTTTTTACTTTTTATTTCATTAACTCATATAAATCTTTCTCATATAATGAGAATAATATATCATGCACTTGACATAAATAAATAAATACATTCAGATTTGCTCCGTTTGTTATTAAATTGTATTAATTAATTGTAATAGGATACATTTATTTATATATTAGATACATATTTTTAATAAACAGTGACAATACATGTGAAATTATATAAGATGTTATAAATAAAAAAAAATTTTTTTTGAATCGGCTTCTTTCGTTTCTTAAACATTTTTAAGACAGATTATAGCTCTCCAATTAGTGAACAGCACTATATAGTAATGTTCAAATCAAATCTTAGATTGATTGATTTCAGACGAATGCGCCTAGTGAGGGATAGCCATTAAATATTTAATTAAGTAGCGTATTATCTTACGAATGAAAATATACTTAGTGTGCGCGTAATATTGTTTTTATACTTAACTTGTCGTTAAGTAAAAACAGTACTTTTACAACGAATGACCGTTATACACATATAATTTTTTATAAATTTGTAAAATATAATATTGTAATATTCATTTAATATTACTATTTACTATATCACAATTTGTTTTCGTATTTTGTTTTGAAACGTAGAACCAAAGCTATTAAAGAATTTCCGAACGCATGCCACATAGATCAGTGATTTTTCAATTTTTCACTAGTGGTCGTGACGTAATACTGGAAAGTTGCTTGTCAAGTTGTCAATTTGAATCCTTTCAATATTGATCGCGTAGAATTTTTTTTTTTTAATTAGTCTAACAGATGTGAAAGAAAATATAATCCCTATTTGTTAAATCTAGTGAGAAATAAAATATAACAATAATATTAAAGTAATAAACAATATTTATATCATAGTGTTTATTCAGTAACACTTTTACCCATTGAATCTACATCGTAGGGTGGTTTTCAGTGTAGACTAGAAGCTATCATGGCACCCGTAAGTCCTCTTTTGTCAAATTTCTATTTCTTTACAATATGCTAAGCGTTTATGTTTTTCTTAATAATACATATTTCAAACAATATGTAGATAAACATGTTTTTTTTCCATATCCTGTCTAAAAGAAGCTAAGCCACATTACATGCAAAGTTACTACTATATTGGCTTCATAGATTTTGTATGATCAAACTTGTTTCTAAATGTTTTCGGAAAAGCACTCGTCTAGATTAAGTTATGCTTTTGAGCATTCCAATGCGAAATTATTTATATTTTGTTTTGTTATCTTTCAGCCACCAAAAGGCAAAGCCCCAACGAGGGGAGCAAAACAAATATTCACCGAGAACAAAGCTACGGTAAACTTCTACCGCAACATATCACTTGCTACTTCACTGATTTACCACAGCACCACACTCGCTTTATACTTCAAAGACATAACATCTGGAACCATTGTAAGTATTTACTAATCATTAGTATTAATGTAAGGCCTTTTAACTAAAATTTTATAAATTTTGTTCATCCACTTTGAATAATCAATATTTTTAGTCTGTGACCTGATTGCGATAATTTTATGAATGTTATTTTAGTATCACATTAAAATTTGTAAAATATTTTATTTCAGCTCCTCAACTTGATTGTCTCAATACTATATATAGGCAGTCATCAAGTCATGTATTTTCTCAGCTACCCGCAATATGCAGAAAATGGTCAAATGATAGATCCTGGCTTAGATTTGAATATGGAAGGTGGAATTGGAGAGTGAGTATAAAAAAACTAGATAATTTATTCCCAATAGTATATTATACGTAATGAATTCTGTACATAAAAATGAATACTTATTTTTTCAGGCATATTAAAGATATTGTTATACTGACAGCGATCACACACCTTCTGACTCTCTTCTCCGATTACTTTTGGCTATTGCTGCTGTTGTTGCCCGCACGAATTTTCTGGCTAGTGTGGGTGAACTTCCTAGGGCCATGGTTCTTTGAAAAGGCACCTGAGGATACAGAGCAAGATGAAAAAAAACGCAAAAAATTGGAGCGCAAAATGAAGCGATTCCCACAGTAAAAGTGGTGTGAAACATAATTGCAATGATGAAATGATTCTAGATTTCCTTTACATTCATTAAATGTTTGTAGCATTATCGATGTCAGTGTTTCAACAAGTACAAAATGGTCAAACTTGGTGAAGTGGGCGAAGGGGTGAGGGTTGTCCTCGGTTATTAAGATGAAAGCTGTGATTTTTATGCAATGTTTGAACGGGTTTAGTGTGAATTTTAATAAGTAGACTGAAAATAAGTGGTCAAATGAACTGTCCATACGGATTTGACTTTACCAAGTTAGACTATAATATTTATATTATACTTAAATCAACTTAAAATAACATTTATGTAGACATATTTATATAATCCAATGTATAATTGATACAATTTTTACATTAACAGCCTGTAAATTTCCCACTGCTAGGCTCCTTTTACCTTTGAGGAGAAGGTTTGGAGCATATTCCACCACACTGCTCCAATGCAGGTTGGAGGATACACATGTGGTATATTTTGTTGAAATGACACATGTAGGTTTCCTCACAATGTTTTCCTTCACCGCCAAGCACGAGATGAATTATAAACACAAATTAAGCACATAAAAATTCAGTGGTGCTTGTCTGGGTATGAAGATCATTGGTTAAGATGCACGCATTCTAACCTCTGGGCCATCTCGGTTCTCAGTTCTATCCAATCATCCAAGCTCTCAGTCATTGATACAATAGATTGTAATCATTACAATGAAATACTCTTATTACTTATTTATGAAACTATGTGTATAACAGTATGTTTTAAATAGGTAATCAGTCATAAATGTCTAATGAATAATCCAATAGTGTTTAAGATTTACTGTACTGCAATAGGCGCAAAGTAATCTACGTCTCACCTTTGAAATATTTCAAAGGTACATTTAATTACAATAATGTGCAATATGTGACAGTTTCATGCAATTTGAATATCAATAAAGGATTTTTTCTGCTCTCAAGTTATATTTTAATTTTTAATACATATCCATACTTTATCCATTACATATATAATTAATACAAACCAAAGTACAACTTAATAAAAAAATAATATAATTCTATTTATTGTTTATACTGATTTCATTATCAGTTATTTCGATGATTTTATTTGGATTTTGATATATTTTAACCGATCTGAAGTAACTATTGTTGTTAGATTATTTAAAATAGATTAAGATTGATACATTCATCATTATTATATGGAAAAATCTAATTAGAGTAATATGTTCCTTTGTTACCAAATCAAGCAAATATAGCAATTCGAATATCGTATTCAATTTAATAATCTAATAAATGAAAAAATATTTAAATCTAAAGTTGTGATTACAAGAACAAATATTTTACAATAATATTCTGGTTACCAAGTTAATTTGATAAAATAAATTAGTACATTGAATTCAGAACCAAAACGATAGAGCTTGAAATAATCAGGTAAAACATCATATCAACAGTTGTCTCTATACGACGCTTCTATTTATAGGTGTGAACTATAAAATCAATGTTTGCAACCAAGGTGTCCGCGCATTCGCGCACTCCCACACCTCTTATTGATTTATTAAGGGGGGCATGATGCAGCCGTGTTATTAAACTCGTCACTGTATAATAAAATGTACCGGACTGAAATATGATAGATACACACAAACACTCATAGTCTCATAGTGCACCAATAAGTCATAATCGATATTGCAGTCAGTGACTGTTGATCTCGTAATTCGAGTATTCCCTAATGCACACCCTGCCAGAGCCGGGCCGTAAGTTTAGGGGGCCCTGGGATAATACTACTTTGGGGCCCACCTAAAACACACTTGAACTTAAGACTTGAATTAAATTAATGGAATGGGTTTGATTAATTGCAGGATTCGCGGGGATGCAAACCATACGATCTATTTAATTTAATAAAATTAGCTAATTCTTTCGCATTATCGTCTATTTTTGACTTTGACTTGACTTAGCTGGGGTCCCTCGATTCACGGGGCCTTGGGCTGAAGCCCAAAAAGCCATATGGTAGATAGACGATAGACGGCCCTGCACCCTGCGCTGTATCAATTGATTTGAAGGACAGATGGAGCGCGGATCATTCAATTGAAACAAGACCTTGTAGTTATTTTTGTTGTATCACTATAATGTTCCGCGCGTTTTTGATTTGTTTTTAATATCCTGAGCAAGCGACAGCTTTATTATTAGTATTTTCATCATCAGTTATCCGTGACTCAGTGATTCATGATCAGTGTGCTTAGTGCGAGTTTAAAGAGTATTCACTATTCAATCACTACCTTATACGTTAATCGAGTTAACGTCAAACGCAATCCTGATGCATGGAGTAGAATGGGCGATAGGATGGTGTGAAGTACATACGTCTTTATTTAAAGTAAATAATTTTCAAGAAAGTATATTTATTTGTCCTAATAGTACCTACTTATTTTATTTTATAATACTTAATTTTTACTTTATTAGGTTTGTTTTTTGTTCTAATATATGTATATACAATTTATAACATATTTTATATCTCATGATGATGATGACGATGACCGATTTCGGCCACGGCGGACAATCTCAAGGGAGACCAGTCTTTTATTGTGCAAAAGTGTGTGCGCAAAACGCAAGGGCACTCTCTATTCCCTTTCTCTTATAATCTGAAGTGACTGCAAATCCGATACGACTGGAAAGAGGCCAGGCACTGGACTGATGGCTTTACGCATTTTTCGAGACACGGGAGTGAACGCACTTCTAATTTTCAGACTCCGGGCTGTTAGAGATAATTTAACCTAGGATTTGAACTCAGGGCCACGGTACTATTTAGCCACTGGACCAACGAGGCAGTCGCAATGATAACTATTAAAAAAAAGGAAGGAAGCTAGCGAGTAAAACTTTGTATCAAAAGTAATGATAAGACCAATATAATAATATATAAATATCAGTTATTTAACTAATGATATAATGCATTTATAAAATTTGGGACAATCTATTAAGCTAGAGTTAAGGAAACTGTCCAAAATACAACGGATTTAATTTACATCGGATCGTACGGATTATACATTGGACATAAGAAGAAAACACGTGTAGTTGCTGTAGTGAGTTATTTTTTTTATGTGTAATTACTAGTCGGGGTCAGATTGATCAGTTGGAGTTGGAGAACTACTAAAAAAGCTCACCAAACAAGTTTTAGATTAGATTTTGCCTATAGCGAAATCCGTCCCTGGTACTAGTGAGTAAAATAAATGGTTGATCATATTTTACCTTTGATCAACAATCTACAACTACAATCTACAACAACAAAACTAAAGTAAGTAATACAAAAACAACATAATCCTAACTAGCAGTCTTTTGCCTTTACACGTCTTCTCTGTGTAAAATTTATGTTTACTTACACAGCTAATTTCCATTAAAACAAACAAAATATTAATCAAAAAGTTTTATGTTTTTCATAAACAAATAATGACATTTTAAAGCGTGGAATTTTTCGAAAAATTGTATTGTCTTATATACTTATTATTCCACGACGGGAGGGCAAAAAATAAAACATCTGAATCTCATTGACGCGATATCATTAGTCGATAGCCTGAATAATCAGTGATATTAATTCTTAGTTTAATGGCTTTTAGTTGTGCCACAGACAGACAGGGCACAGATTATTTCGCCAATGTCACGTAGGATGGAGAAGACACGAAAGAGATTGATCGGTACGATTGACGATCAAACTCAATTAAATTTTGAAGACTAGCATAGTAGTAGCAATTTCCTTATTAATCCTTAACCTAGAACAACACAAACATTAAGGGTTAATAATAAGATAAATTAAAAATAATGGTTAGTGCTCTAAACTAACTAAAATATAACACTCAACTATTACTATTCACAACTTAATTTTATTACATTTAATATATTTACATAAAAAAGAACAAAATGGACTAAACACAAACGTCAAAAAACATTCAACATTTATAGGGCGAAGGACTTTAGGAAGGAGAATGTCATAAATGGGATGAATAGTTTAGGACAAAGGTAGTGATATTAATTCTACATAAGCGAAAAATGGTGTTTTGAACGTCGACAAAGCTGTTATCGGAAAATTTTATTTTATTATGTATGTAGGTGAACGGGCAAATAGGCCACCTGTTGGCTGTTATAGACAATGCACATTGTAAGATATATTAACCATTCCTTACATCACCTATGCGCCACCAACCGTGGTAACTAAGATGTATGTCTATTGTGCCTGTAGTTACACTAGCTCACTCACTATTTAAATCGGAATACAACACAACTGAGTACTGCTGTTTTGCGGTAGAATATTTGATGTGTGAGTGGTTCCTACCCACACGGGCTTGCACAAAGCTCTACCTCTAACTTTGGAAGAAAAATTAAAGTGGATATACAAAGTTAAGTGTTATTGTAATTTAAATAAAGATATATATTAAGACGATACTAAATAGCTGAACTATTAGCAAATTGCGTGGAATACTTAAACGTATTATTTATATTTATTCTTTCTTCGATAAGAATAGGCGATAGGTACAATATAGTCCAACAATATTATCCCTATTATAACAAGTCTGGCGCTTTGAGAAATGTTTACGTTACTTATGAGTCAGACACCCAGGCCCCTAATATTCCAAAGTCAAATCACCTGATATACCTCTTTTTTTTAATTATCGACGTTTTCGCCATGTATTGAATAAAATATCCTAAGTCTAAAAAAAGCAATGGTAATAAGTAATATTAGATAAGCAAACGAAGATGCGATTTCAAGTATTCGGATTCTAAGTCTGCAAATTTACAAGTTAAATTTTTACATTCCAAAATCAGTGAGAAAAACGACAGTCAATTTTCATTTTCCGGGAGTCATGACTAATCGAAGCGACTGCTCGAAATATAAAATATCTTTGAGTCTCATTTTGTATGACTATGATACAAAAATCATACTGTATCCGACCACTGCCAGTTGATACATATATAAACTTGTAGTTGAAAGGATTATATATTTTGTTAGGCAAATATAAACATATACTATTTCTTTACATAGAGGAGATAGATCTAAGGGAGAGATCTGATTGGGGTTCAATTCTTAAGGGGATTTTCTTACCATAATGTAGAGGATTTACTTGAGAAATTTCAATAAATTTCGTACAGTTATGATTGTAGATAAACCGGTCTCATTATGGCTAATTATGTGATCGTATGAACACCGTATGTGTTGTGGCCTTGAAGATCTCTTTTCCTTTTGTGTAAGAACTTACAAAAAGTCGGTCAAAAATTTACATACACGTAAATTCGAATCGTTTAAGAATAAATACATTTACAATATTTATAAAACTACCTTATAATGAGTTGTATAGATTTTATAGGTATCTAATATATTAATATTATTATCAACGTTCTGGTTTAGTTACCAATTACGTTATATATACTATACCTTATACAGAGTCCTCAACCATAGAGTCGACTCAAACATAGTCTTGCGCACTGTAAAATATTACCGAATCAAAACACATTAAGATTTGGACATAGACAAAGTTACTACTTTTTACTAATAAAGATAGATTCCTAACATCTTGCAAATGTTCGTTGTGTGTAATTATTATCAATTTTACATAATATACTTAGGTGATAATCGTGTTCATACCTTTTTAGGGTTCCGTATCCAAAGGGTAAAAACGTGACCCTATTACTGAGACTTCGCTCTGTGTCCATCCGTATGTCCGTCATCAAGCTGTATCTCAAGAACCGCGGTAGCTAGACAGTTGAATTTTTTAGTTGTCACAATTGATGTATGTCTAATATTTTATACAAAAAAACCCCATTTTTGCCTATTTTTGCTTTATCAGTAAATGTGTGTACCTACTGTTGTTTACCTATTCAATGGTACGGAACCCTTCGTGCGCGAGTCTGACTTGGCCGGTTTTTTAATATTTCGTCTGAAGTTTCAATGAAGTCGTCACGACCATCTGATGCGGTCACGAGTTGACAGTTACACTATACCTACTAGTTACCTGTTCTGATTTCCTAACCCGTACCAGACGGGTAATATGGATTTTATATCGTTCTATTAACTAATTATCGATATATATAGATTCGCCATCTGATATGTTCGTCCGTACCGTGAAACATTGGATAACACACATTGCTCATTTAAAAGCATTTATTTAGATAACCCGTAAAATTTTTAAAACTACTGGTTCGACTCACCAAGTAAAATTAAATGGAAAACCGGTGGTCAATCACTGGTACGGCAGCTCTTCCCAGTCATGAACCGAGCCGAGCTAACTAGAACCGAGTCCTAGTTATTCCAATTTTATCTAGAACTCTGTTCGTTGGTCATATTGGCGATGCGAGTCTAAGTTCCATAATGAGTCTCATTGATTTCGCAAATGAAGATCTTGTTTCACTTCCAGCGTCTTTTGTTTACCGGGTCTATAATTTATCTGAATAAAACGTTTAAAATGAATACTTTAATATTTTTTATTTATATTACTAATCTATTTCCATTTTCATAAACATATATAAAACTGTAAATAAGAAAAATGGAATTAGACATGATTACCGTCAGTCATCTATAAAGACGCTAGCTTTACTGTAGACATAGACCTACAATTTTTTTAAATATAAAGTTTTGGGTCTCTGTTAAGGTTGTGGCAGCGTTCGCTTCGTAATCGCTGTGGCGATTAATATTCTCCGAATACTACCGCAAATTAGCCAATACCTCAGAAATATGAAACACATTAACATACCATAGATAAGAACAAAATATATAAAATATATCAGTATTTTTTTTTTGCATTTCATGAATTTTATCATATTATAATATATTGTTTCGGCATAATGATATCATTCGAAAGTGGACAGTTTGCTTAATCGAAATCTATGTATTTTATTTTATTTACATGAATTTCGAAATCGTTAATGGGAGTTTCTTAACAACTTGCAACCCTTTTTTCTGTGTATTGAGCTAATGGCATAGCTGAATGAATCGCTCATGATTTGTATGTCTAGTTCATAAATTGATATTTTAACCTCAAATAGCATTCCGTTCTGGCCATACAGTTTAGTTTGATGAAAAGTGATTAAATCAACTTACGTACGACAACGGCATGGCGACAAACATCGGTTACTATATCAAATCGTACAATCAAAAAATCTGCCGGAACATTTATATGAAGCAGCATATGTAAAGACCCGGTAAACAAACGACACTGCAAGTGAAACAAGATCTTCATTTGCGTAAATCAATGAGACTCATTATGGAACTCAGACTCGCATCGCCAATATGACCAACGAACAGAGTTCTAGATAAAATTGGAATAACTAGGACTCGGTTCTAGTTAACTCGGCTCGGTTCATGACTGGGCAGAGCTGCCGTACCAGTGATTGACCACCACCGGTTTTCCATTTATTTAAAAAACCTTTTTAAACGTTAGGAAAACAACAAGATAGAATCTATATTTGGTTATTAGTTGCTTATTTTTAGCGAAAAATAATATTTATAATTGAAGGGAAATGGGGTAGGTATAATAAGACACGTCTGCACTGTTTGACAATGTTTTTAATAATGAATATTAAATAATCAAGTAAAGCTGTTCGTTGATTGAATGAGTGGTGAGCGAATGTGAATGAGTGAAAGATTGAATAATATAATGAAAGAGAAATCTATTATGTATAGAGGCTTGAATTTTTGTATATTCCAACAGTCCCCCTCAAAAATACAAGTTAATATAATATAACAATACCATAACATAATTTCTTTCATTACTCATTTTTACAAATAAAATACTAACTATTTAGTTACATAAACCATAGTTTTATTTATTAAATAAACTCATTCCTTCATTTACTTGATTAACACAAAACATGAATTATTTTTCAAAACAAATTTAAATTCTTTCTTAATTCTATAAATCTCTTGGAGGGTATCGCTTTTGTGAACATGTCAGCTAGTTGATTTCCTGTGGAAATAGGTTCTAGCTTTATTATTTGATTAGCGATTTGTTCCCTAATAAAATGATATTTTATATCTATGTGCTTAGATTTTTTGTGATTTGTGGGGTTATTGGCAATACATATACAACTATTATTGTCTTCAAATATTACAATAGGCTCTGTTATTTGTATAGAAATACTATTTAACAATGACCTTATCCAGACTGCTTCTCTCACAGCCTCAAAGAGAGCCATGTATTCAGCTTCCGTTGAAGAGACGGCGACAGTATTTTGTTTTCGTGTGGTCCACGAAATTGTACAATTATTAAAGGCCTTAAACAAATAGCCAGTTGTACTTTTTCTGTCGTTCTTGTCACCTCCCCAGTCGGAATCTGCATACCCACTTATTATCTCTTTATATTCAGATTTTTTATAAACCAATTTTAAATTAATTGTACCTTTAATGTATCGTAAGAGATGTTTTAAATATTTCCACAACTCTTCGTTATTTTTAGATTGATATCTACTTAATATATTAATACAAGCACAAATATCTGGCCTTGTGCAAAGCATTGCATACATAAGGCATCCTATAACATTTTTACAAGGTGCATCATAGTGAGTGTCTGAATTTAAAGCTACAAAATTGATTTTAGAAGGAAAAGGTGAATTCGATGGATTACAATCTTTCATAGAAAATTTATTTAGAACATTTTGCAAATATGTTGTTTGATCTAAAGAAATTGTATTAGTTGTTCTTTGAATTCTAATACCAAGAAATAGTTTTAAGTCCTTCAAATCAGTCATTTGAAATTTTTGCATTAAACTGTTTTTAAACGCTTGTAATAAATTACTATTTTTAGTAGTAATAATTAAATCATCAACGTACAGAACTATATACACGTTTTTATCTATACAATTTTTATCTAATATGTACAGACAAGGATCTAATTCAGAGTTCTTAAAACCCATTTCCTTGAGAATGAGATCGAACCGTGCATACCAACACCTGGACGACTGCTTTAGGCCATATAATGTTTTATTCAATTTACAAACCTGGTTATTACTTGCTAAAATACCTTCCGGTACTTCCATATAAATATTTTCTTTCAATATACCATTTAGAAACGCGGTTTTAACGTCCATGTGGTGTAAATGTAAATCAAACTGATTTGCCAGTGCTAATATAAATCTAAAAGTAGTTATCCGAGCCACTGGTGCGAACGTTTCGTGATAGTCTTGTAAATACTCTTGAGTGAAACCTCGAGCAACCAACCGAGCTTTATAACGTGTAGGTTCACCAAATTCATTATTTTTAATTGTAAATACCCACTTGCAACTTATAATATTAACATTTTTCGGTCTAATAACTAATGTCCACGTTTGGTTGCTTCGAAGCGACTCAATTTCATCCTGTATAGCGTTCAACCACTTATCAGAATCGTGCCTATCGAAAATATTCTTATATGATGTAGGTAAAGATTGCGTATCATTAAAAAGAGATAAAAATAAATCAGGATCGTGCATTTGCTTATAATTCTTTGGGGGTAATTCTCGAATTCTTTCGCTACGTCTTAAATTAGTGGTATTCGATGAACCGTCCAACGAATTGTCATTAAAAGAATCTTGTTGTTGATCTATTTTTAGCTTTGCCGAATCAATTTCGGGCTTACTAAATTTTGAAAGGGTTTCAATGTTGTCACTACTGCTACGTGTAGGGCGTGATTTTTCAAAGTTTAACTCGTCAAAAATAACATCGCGAGCTATAAAAACTTGATTATTTTCGATATTGAATAATCTATAACCGTTTGCATCGTAACCGATCAATATTGACTTGAAAGATTTCTCATCAAATTTAGTTTTTCTAGCTTTGTTATGAACGTATGCAGTAGATCCAAACATTTTTTTAAATGATTTATTTTCGGCCTTTTACCATGCCACATTTCGTATGGTGTTTTATTTATCAGAGTTTTAGTGGGTAGTATGTTAATTAAATAAGTAGCTGTTAAAACAGCTTCACCCCAAAATATTTTATTTAATTTCGCACTTGTAACCAATGTTCGAGCCATTTCGGTTAATGTACGATTCATTCTTTCTGATACACCATTTTGCTGTGGGGTGTAAGGAACCGTTAAATGATACATTATCCCTTTGTCAACACAAAATTCTTTGAATTCGTTTGAAAGGTACTCTCGGCCATTATCGCAATATAAATTAACAACTTTAGAATTAAATAAATTTTCACATTTTGTTACGTAGTCTTTCATACATTTATATGCTTCAGATTTAGAATGCATCAAATACGTTACTGTATAATGAGTAAAATCGTCAATAAAAGTAATAAAATAATTTTTATCATCAAATGTAGGTGGTGTAATAGGACCACAAATATCGGAATGAACTATAAAAAGTGGCCTATTTCTGACTGATTTATCTTTTGATTTTGCAAAGGGCAACCGCGACTGTTTACCAAGTATGCAAGACTCACATAATGTATCATTAGGCATAATATCATTAATTAGGTAACTATCATCAATTAAGTTTTTTAGAATGTTAAATTTATTTTTGTTTAAGTGACCTAGACGCTTATGCCATAGTTCGTAAGATGTAGAAGTTTGAGACAAATTTAAATTATGTTGAGATCGCGTATGCACTTGAAAAACTAATTTAAATAAATTATTACTGATAACACTCGATACTAAACACTTGATACTATTGTTAATATAAACACTGTTATTTTTAAATATAACAACCATACCTCCTTGTTGAATACGATATACAGATATTAAATTACATGGCACGTCCGGCGCATATAATACATTATTAATCGCCCCTTGAAAACCTAAATTAGTAGTGACATTTATTGTACCTTTACCAAACGCTTGAATGCTTTCATTGTTCTTAGCTATACCAATTTTAATCGGTATTGTGAAGTCTGAGTAGGAAGAAAATAATTCCTTACTATTTACAACGTGGTCAGTTGCACCCGAATCTAAAATGAAAACAATATTATTAATATGATATTTATAAGAATTTGACAACTTACACGTTGAAAACATAAATGCGAAACTGTCCTCGTTATCGTTTCTGATTTGCATAGCGCTCGCAGCTGCTGTTTTACTGCCGCTACTACCTCCATTTTGTTGTAACTTTTTGAAAAATCGACAATCCTTCTTCATATGATTTCGTCGTCCACAATAATCACAATATAATTTTGAAATTTTATATGATGAATTTCCGGTGTATGACTTCTTTTTATAATAATTATATGATTTCCTTTTATCGAATCCAATTTTGTTCTGCGATTTGAATTTATTCGTTGATGTATGTAAAACTTTGAGTTCTGTCGTCGTGGTATTCTTTAGTTTGACTTCGTGATCTAGAAGACGAGTTTTTACAAAAGATAGATGCAATTGTTCCTCTCCAAGTGTTTCCAGTGCCGTTATAACACCATCGTATGATGTGGGTAGAGTTAAAAGTAAATGTGATATTTTATCCATCTCATCCAATTTTGCACCAGCCGATATTAATTCAGTAATGATATTATCGAAATTGTTAAAATGTTCGAATAGTGTCACATCTGGCTGTAGTTTCATATTAAGTAACTGTTTACGTAAAGCTAATTGAGTCGCTAAGCTCCTCCGCTCATATACTTTGTCTAGTTCGGCCATTATGGATTTTGCAGTAGAAGAACCTCTTGCAAAGCTTAAAAATGTGTCACCCAAGTAATCTACAATCGTACCTTTTGCTAGCATATTCTTCTTAATCCACTCATTATCTGGTATTGGTGGTGGTTCTTCGTCAATAACAGGCAATAACTGCATTTCTTCTAGTAGTGACCTTATACGAAACTTCCAAGTACTATAGCGATCACCGTTAAATTGTTGTATATTTCTTTTACTTCGCGAATCCATTTTGAGTAACACTTTTACTATTAATTTTAATTATTTAAACAACTTTAAACATGACCTGGGCCCATAACCTGAAGGGAAATGGGGTAGGTATAATAAGACACGTCTGCACTGTTTGACAATGTTTTTAATAATGAATATTAAATAATCAAGTAAAGCTGTTCGTTGATTGAATGAGTGGTGAGCGAATGTGAATGAGTGAAAGATTGAATAATATAATGAAAGAGAAATCTATTATGTATAGAGGCTTGAATTTTTGTATATTCCAACAATAATATCAATCAAATACGTCATCAGCGTAGTTGCCAACTCATTATAATATTTATAAGTCTACGTCCGTCCTATGTTTGACACTATAAACTAAAATAATATGGAAATTCCTTATCATTCGGAAAATATTTCGTGCGAAACCAGAAAACAATTACAATATTTAGGATCTACCAACTGATGTTTAAGTTTAAATGTAGATATAAATGTACCCACTATATTTATAAACGTCGCAGCGAAAGAAACGCGAAGTCAATTCGAATTCATAGTTAATATAAATATGATGTGAAATAAATACTTATAATTGACATAGTTATAAATTTATCAATATATAATAAATAATGTTTATAAATAAACGTTTCAAATGTATAGTCATAGACAAGTATATGTTATTTTTCATACTAATAAATAGAATGGAAGATATGGCGGGCATATTATGATTTTAATTGTAATTGTTATAAACAGTACTAATTGCAATTTAGAATAAACACACACATTTTCTTCAAATAAATAGTATTCTTGTGTTCCGATTAATAAGTCAGCCAGTGTAACCGTATAGGTACTCTTTTTTTAATAAATTAATAATAAAATACGGAGTGTATTTAATTACAATAATCAAATTAAATTTTGTTTCGACATTATTTATCATAGATATTATTTGTATTTATGAAAATTAACATTTATTTTTTGTAGGTACAATTGATAACTCAAAAAAAAAAATTTATTCCTGAGAATAAAATATAATTTTATCAAATTAATAAGACAAGATCTAATAATATAATAAATATTCTTAAGCAAATCTTTAAATGAGTAGGAACTTGTTGTTGTCCTTGTTT
Organism: Vanessa atalanta; assembly: GCF_905147765.1. Lineage (NCBI taxonomy): Eukaryota > Metazoa > Arthropoda > Insecta > Lepidoptera > Nymphalidae > Vanessa > Vanessa atalanta. The sequence continues at coordinate 4,114,974 of NC_061902.1, read as the reverse complement.
TGAATATGAAATGCGAGGACAATAGACGGAGAATATTTAGATAAAATCATTATATAAAAGTAAAACGATTGAATTGATTTTATATTTATAAATAATTTTAATGAATTAAGTTTAATATTAATTAACTTAGGAACTATATTTTATCGTTCATAAATATATCTTAATTTTTGAGAAGTAATAAAGGAAAGCCCAATCAAAATTCTATTAAAGCGATAAACACGTTCTCATTTACAAAGTACTTTTTCGTAACATTTAATTCTCACATTTAATTTGTTATAATATGTAATTGAAAACCTGTTCCTTTTTTCGCCTAGTCATATTCGGCGTCTCCATTTATTTTCGGTACAAAGGCCTTCAAGCCTATAAATCATGCCATGAATCTAAGTTTTGTTTATGTTTACTTACCGCTTATAATATAATATATGGCATACAGTAAAAACTACATATTAAATGCATTATTCATTTGACTTACAAACAGGAAAGTGTTGGAACTATCTTATTACCAACTTTAAGGTCGTCGTGTGCTTTGAGGTTACATAAATAATAGGAGATAACTATACCTATTATGACAATAATTTCGTATATGTTTACAAGGTATTTTTGACGATTAAATTTTTTGAAAACGTTTTCATATATATCATTAATACGATTATGATCTTGCTTCATGCGTGGTATATTGCACAGTGAGTCGAACAAAAGATAGAAGACCGGTGCGCGGGCGCAGTTAATCCATTGCTCGCTTGTACGTCGTTGAGTGAACTTGCTTTCGGCACTGGATAATATCGTGGTTTTTTTATTTGTAAGTATTTTATTTTATATTAATAGATATCAAGTAGATTTCTTTTTTATCTTATTTTATCAATTCTGCTGGCGTCATAAGATTTTTTTTAATTTTGGTGTATTTGTGTGGTTTTTTTTTCAATTTAACCAAACTCAAAATTTATATAAAATATATATATAGTTAATTTACAGCATAGAACTTTTATTTATGCAATAATAATTTAGCATTAAAGGATTTCTAACGAGAAATTACACAAGCTTTTTTTATTATGCAAATGTCCTGTCTTCCATGTTCCATGTTTTGGCAATATTTTTAATTGGTCAAATTTATGTCATTAACGATGCATATTCTAAAATTTATATAGCTACCACGAATTTTCCTATAATCACTAAAGGCGTTTTCGTATCCATTGCTTTCTTAGTTACTAGAAATATTTATCTATATTTTGATTCGAAAAAAATTTGTTAATTTCTTTTTTTCGGAAAATTTATTCAAAATGTATATAAGAATGTATAAAAAGTGAAAAAATATTTTAATAAAAATCAAAATAAACAACGAATATATATTAAAATAATATCATTAAACAACATATAGAAAATATATTAGCTGTCAATTGTAGCTTCTTAACAAATTAACTCTTCCATTATCGCACGATAAAAAATCTGCGAAAATTTTAATATTCCGAAATAGTTCTATTACGAAAATGAATTTCATATTACATAAGTTCACAAAAATTGTGGATACAGGTACACGAGGTTATGTTAAGTTATGACTGTTCCACATAAACTGAGCTAACGTTGACAAACGACATAATGCTTGTTTAACATATACGTCTTCATATATGAACTAATTTTTAATTTATTTAGAAATACTCTGACCTTTATGGCAGAAATTGTTACTAAATATATTCTGTAAATGTAAGAAATAAGTGAAATTATATTAAATTGGAAGTAATACTCGTAACAATAGCGAATAATAACCCTCTAAAAATAGTCTAAATAAATAAAAAAAAAAATTTTTTATTCAAGTAGCCAGTGCTTAAGATAGCATAAAAACATTTTCATATATTTTTTTTGATAAAAAGTGTTCTTTATTAACACGCGTTTTTCGTATTTATTTTAGCTTTGCATATACATATATAACAAAACTCATAAGAAGGATAAATAGTTATAAATTTCAGTAAAACTTAAAGATTTCCTAATTTTAATTAATTATTTAAATAGTTTTAAAAAAATTCCTAGAGAATATAAGTGCTAATAAGTAATTTTTTATGTGCCTACAATGTCATATACTTATAAATAAAAAAAGAAAAAAAATATATATTCACAAATATTAAGATAACTTTATTAGTTGACTAGTTAAAATCAGATTTAAGTAACACTAAAAGGTTTCTGTAGACGTTTTTATCAGAATCGCTGCTAATGTTAAAAATTTAATTTAAAAGCAATGTGACGAAAAAGATTTGCTTTGATAAGAATTTGTGCGTATATTTTAAGGGAAATTGACTAAGAACATAATATATTCAATTAAAATGCCATTTCAACACTCTAAATGAGTTACTCTTATAAATTAACCCAGTTTTGAAAAACTCATTGCGTAATAGTGGTACAGTTTGTCTTTTATGCCTAAATATTAATTTTTAATGGCGATAATTGCCCTCAAAAGAAGCTTTGCATTTTTATCGTTTTAACAAAGTCAAGACAACTGTTGATGGTACTTCATCGGTAACTTTATGTTAATTTATAACATGTTCAATGTCATAGTGTAGGCTTGTGTTTGTGAGAAAGAGACAACGAACAATTGTACAAGTGTGAGTGGAACTCGAGGGTCCAGGGCTTGCGAAACATATTGAGCAAAATAAAAAATGTTTTATCGTGAAATATAATTTTACATTTAGTTCACTATTTTAATTACCTGTCTCTGCTCTCTGATATTATTATTGGTAACATTGTCGAAGCTTTAAACAAAGCATTAAAACGTGCGTCGATATTCAATGTACGAAATATTATGGAAAATGTATACTGATTATCAGTTAAGGCGTATCCTCAAACTAAGGCAACGAAATAATGTCCACAGCTCTTAGATATCTATATTGTTATACAGCCAAACTGAAAATATTAGTTATCAAAGTTTTATTACGTCAAAGTTGTAGAAGATACTTTTTGTCTTATTTAACTATTTTATCTTTTTTTATTATATTTTTTCGCTGGAAAAACGCATGACGCGTTTCCCCCACATGATGTGGAGGGGTATGTGGAGCTCGCCTATGCTGAAGGCACCGGAATACCCACTAAAAAAAACAGCGGTACCCACTCCGTCTTTACGGGGGGCATCACGGGATCGCTAGCGCATGCTACCGTGACGCCCCGCCGGTTGGCCCACCATGGGCCTCCAAGCTAATAGAGTTCCCGGGGTAGTGAGAACAACTATTTTATCTATACTAATATTATAAATGCGAAAGTAACTCTGTCTGTTACCTCTTCACGCTTAAGCAGCTGAACAGAGCTGGGACGGACGTAGGCTTCTTTCCTAATTCACTCGAGGTGTTAAAAGAACGGCGTGACTGTTTGAGTATAATAAGTAAAATTTATGTATATATCATATCATTTATATTACTATATATAAAATGCTCACTAATTTTGTGTTAAAACTTATTACTTATTATTGATTTTTATATAATCGTATTCAGACAAAAAAAAATATTGATCTGATTTTCACAATACATACGTACCCTTGCCCATTTGCCTGGCCTGGTCCTGACCATTGGCCTGGGCAGGTTTATGTTACCTTGGAGACCCACGTTTCAATAAATTTTCGGTTTGTATAAAGTTTTGATAAAATTATGTCACGTCAGTAGTAAATATTATTTATTTATACGCTTGTACATTGTTTTGTTTTCGTGATTGGATAATACTACACGTTGCGTGTTTAGAGAAATAGAATTTTCAAAATGAAACGTCGTTCATATACGCTCACGCTATCTTACAATCGAACATTGTAACGTCACTTATCGTTAACTATTTAAGACAACGCGAAACTAATAATTTGGTATTGTTTGTGTATCTACTCTATAAATAGTTTTGAAAAGACTTGATATTTTTTATTATTCAATATTTACTATATTGAAAGCATAACATTCATTATTTGTCGTCCCTTACGTAGCCAAATAATGCCCCCTTGTATCTATATATGACTGGGTCACTCACGCTTCAACCCGGAACACAACATACTAGGGAATACTTTACAGCGGTACAATTAGTAATGGAATGTGTATCATCTAACTTCCTATCCAATTTGGCTCGCACAGATCTACCACCAAGTAACTGAGAAGTTGTTCCGAAAATTCCATGACATACATGTTCATATAGTTAATTATCCAAGCTCCAAGGTACTTCTGTGTTAAATTTAACCACAATCCGCAGTTAAGTTAAGTCGTTATAATGTAACAAATTTACAAACAGAGCCAGTTTAGCAGTTATATTATAATTTAATGTTTTCGTTCATATCCATTAATTTTTTTTAAACTTCATCTCATTTTAATGTCCGTCAGACCTACGAACCGGTTTCAATGTAGGAGTTTAAGAATGTTTTGAATAAGCAAATGTATTGAATTCGTTGCTATATTCGATACTTTTGGAAACATACGGAACTGTATAGGCATGAGGCCAGATGCAAGGTGGTATACAAGGCGATTACAAATCAAAGCATATGATTAAACGATAACAGGTTTGTCAATACGTTAATTGTATTTAGAATTGTTTAATCACTGATTTTTGTAAATATTGGTAATTGTGTCAAATGTGATTATTATTGATTAGATTAGTATGAGAAAATCTTTGTAAAGTTGATTTTCCATGAGCGATTCTATACGCTATTTATAATGACATTTGTCAGCTGTATATATATACGTGCAGACAGCCCTCAATCAGGCCTATAACGTCTAGATTGAAACCGCAATTGATATGTTACCTCGTACTGTCATTGACCACATTTTAACAAAACGTCTGTTGCGGTCAATAGTAAACCTAACTATACTAATAATAATATAAAGAGGAATTTTTTATTGGATCACGCTAACTTAGGATCTACAATTCCTAATAATAAAAATTGTAGCATTAGATACATAGTCTACAGCCTGTTTTAACCGAAGAAGGAATAAATACAAACAATCGTAAGATTCACGTATTCGCTGCGATTCGCTACTAGTTCTGCTATATTGTACTCTACAAACATTTTTTGATAATTAAATATTTATTTATATTAAAATAGCATTCGCAATAAATACTTATATTCACTTTTTTAAAAAAAAACTTTCAAAGTCCTGATACTAGTTTCGTTGATGTTTAGAACACTACTTTTCGCGAATCTGTTATGATATCATAGATATTTTAAAAACTGTGGACTGTGAATGATATTGTGTCAATTGGATGTAAAATGGTTTCTTTTTCCTTATTTTTCTTGTGGTTAATTAATATCATAAATTGCTCTTTCACGGCCAAACCACTGAATCAAATCTTGAACTCCAAGGAAAGATATATCCTTAAAAATAAGCGAATCTGCGGGGGACGATTATTAGGCTATAGGTTTTTTTACACGCTACGACTGACGTAGTGAGCGTTTCAGTAACGTTTACGTGCGTGATTTATTATTATTATTATTATAACACACAAAAACTTATCTAGTATACACTACGCACACACAAGGGAGTCAGAGATCGTCATGACGCTTGCCGTCAGGCTACGGCAAGCATCTTGACGATCATATGAGTCGGTATTTCCCCCAAGATAATGTTGTTTCAAATCAAAAATATATTTACAACAATAAGTCGATTCGATTTTCCTTGATAGTATTTAAATATGTATTATTTTTAGATTTTGTAATTTAACTTTATGGATAAAGCTGATGTCAAAAGACAACATATTATGCGGTCGGCGAGAAAAAGAAACCAATAATGAATAATTAATAATAATAATAACCAATAATTCTCTTTTCCTTTTTTCACTTTACGTGTCCTTTATAACAAATTATATTTAACTTTGAGCTATACTAAATATTATAAAATTTATATCACAATGAGCTACAAATACCCCACTCGATAACAACGAGTAACTTTAAGTATCATTCTAAGAGGAGAAGATATTTCTGCTATTATATAATTAAGTTCGAAGGCTCAATACCTACTTCAGTTGTTATCTACACGCATAAAGGTTGAGTGATTGTTAGTAATGTAAAGTTTAATTATATTAAACGATAAACGATGAACAAACACGATCAAAGTCATGCATACTACAAATAAGTTTATAAAGAAAAAAAAAAACTTACTGTCTAAGTATTCGCTTTTTTTTATATTTTTGATAGGTTATTTATTATTTAAATTTTGGGTTTTCCTTAATAAGTAATTCAAAATAAAACAAGTGAATTATTGAAGTAAAAATATAACGCAATAACAAATAAGTAAATACGTTATTAACTTTTTTTTTAAATTATAGAGCCTGAACGTAAATACTTTTTATAATTAATGATGTTTTTTTCACGTAGTAGTAATTATATTTTAATCATAACAAATTATAATTATCAGTTACCCGTCCCGGTCCGGTATAATAAGGGTCTACACAATATGTTTACATTGAAAGACTATCATATAATACAACGAACATTCAATTTATTGAGCCTTATGTTTACCGGGAAGAAAGAACAACTCATCAACTCTCATATACATAAGTAGTCCAAGTCAGCTTAAACCCTACGTCATGCATCCGCTCTTTTTCTATGGGATTCGTAGACTTCCCGAAACTTGTTTACGTATACGTTTCATGCTTAATTGAAAATTGAACAAATTTTGAAAACTGTATTTGAGCTGGTAACTGGCTATATAGGCCGAGTTTTACGATCGCCGGTTAATTTCCTACAATTGTAAAAAAAAAAAATACGTTTGAAATAGCGGAAAGATAGCGATTCCAAATTCAAAAAATATAATTAAATAGCTAGCCAATAAGAAATAACAAGAGTGATATATTTATTTTAATAGAGCTGATATTTTTCATATAACCTACGACCTACACGCGTTCGACCGTTGCACCGCCGGTGAGCTATTGACGTTCATGTGTTGCTTAACATGGCAGTGTCTATTACTAAGTCAAGGCATTGAAACTTGCTTATAAACATTATAATATTAGCAGGATATTACAGGGTACGGGTTCTCGAATATCCTGAAGTACGCGTGTTCTAATTAAATCTGTTGTAAGACTTACTACGCGGTCGTTATGTTAACAAAACTGACGTGTCGAACGATTTGAAAACTAAGACGAAAATCAGATGATATCTAAATGTCACTTACATTGTTGCCGAAGTCGCCCATTAGATAGAACAAATGAATCGAAGATTGTGGGTTCAAATATGAAAAGAACAACAGAATTATTATTTGAGCCTTTGATAATTCATTTTGCGGTCGGTCAGGATATCTGCATGTGTCAGATGAAATTCTGTCAAATCCTCTGCCTCTATAATAATGAGCCTTAGCCCAAAAGAGCGACATTTACTTAAAGTTTTATAATTTCCACGATTATCAATAGGAAATAACCGACACTATTGAAGAAACTATAATTATAAATTTAAACAGTTTCTTTGAGATTATTCGAACTGTAATTTTATTCGCTGATCGTGAAATTGTTTAGTTGAGGAATATTATTTTGAAATATGTTAACCAAATCAGTCGATCAGCTGTTAATAAATAATGAAAAAAGTTAAATAAAATCCTCGTTTTGGAGAACTGTGAATATTAGATAAATAATCATAATATTAATTATCACTTGATTCATTCAATATAAAATTATCTGTACAATGATTATCTGATTTTTAGATACGTCTATTTTATACATACGTCTCATGAAAATTCTTTGAAAATTAATTTTCTTTAGATTTTTCTATTACATAATAAAAAACATAAACATTAAACACTATTTTATTACAAACCACATATGTATTTTGATATAATGTTCTCCTGGCTGACTTCGGCCATGGCCTATTTGAAAACAAACTATAGAGAATATTGTGTACGATTGTATGTACAGTGAATACACAGATACTAATAATTCCTTGGAACTGTAAATCCGATACAACCGAAAACCACTTTCCAATGTACTCCCAATTTCCTTATTCTGGGCTACTATCAAACTTTCTGAGCTATCGATAATTAAATGTATTTTTGTCAGGTATAACCTAATAACCTGACAAAAGACATTTAATTAAACACTGCTGGGTCTTATAAAAGGTGGGTAGAAGTTGTGACGAAGATACACATTTTTTCAACGAAAACAATAAACAATAGACGTCAAAGTATCTTGATTGAATGTCTCGGTTCCTTAGCAAAAATATATAGTGGAATAGTTTAAAGTATATGTATGTCTTGTCCAAGTTAGCTTTCGTCTTCCCGAAAACTGTTAATCAATCCTTCGTAAATAACGATAGTGAAAAGAGACTGGTTTCATATAAAAATGATTTTGATAATTGTATTTAAGCTTTATAAATATATTGACGATAAACGTGGAGTTTATGCTTGTTGACTTCCAGGCAGGAGACATAACATACATATATAACATAATAAACATAAGCTCCTCTCCCTTTGAGGAGAAGGTTTGGAGCATATTCCACCACGCTGCTCCAATGCGGGTTGGCGGAATACACATGTGGCTGAATTTCGTTGAAATTAGACACATGCAGGTTTCCTCACGATGTTTTCCTTCACCGCCGAGCACGAGATGAATTATAAACACAAATTAAGCACATGAAATTTCAGTGGTGCCTGCCTGGGTTTGAACCCGAAATCATCGGTTAAGATGCACGCCTTCTAACCACTGGGCCATCTCGGCTCATACATATATAATTGTATTTAACTAACATGACTGTATTTTAAGATGTTGAAAATGAGTAACTACTGAGTTTCTTGCTGGTTCATCTCGGTAGAATCTACATTCCGAACCGGTGGTAGCTTTACTTTAAATAGTTTGTTAAAGGACGATTCAAAAGTGCTTGTAAAAGCCTACTTTAATAAAGTATATTTTGATTTGATTTGATTTGCTGATAACTTGCTATATAGTATGCGTATTATACGATTGTCGATCAATTTACTGCCAAGTAAATGCTCTATGTATTTCGTTGTGAGGATGAATGATTGGCAATAATTGGCGCGAGGGCATTACTTGAGTTTCACGGTTAGCAGTTCATTGAAAATGTTTTCTATTTCGTATAATTATAAAATTATAAGCATTTTAATAAATGTCCTGCATAAATAAAAATCAAGAAATTGTTAAATACTGATCGAAAATTTATTGCATTTAATTATACATTGAACAAATAAATAAACATTATATATTTTTTCCATTATTAATAGAACACATTCGAAAACTTGAATATCTTACGTTTAAAATATAAATACTACTGGCAACATTTTTTTTTATAAATTTATTAAAAAATGATGTTTAAAAATAATTTATATACGATGTTACGGTCAAATGAACTGCGTGGTAGTTTCCATTCGAATTGCTTCAATAACAAGGGCGGACATGTTTAGATATAATATGATATCCTTACCGCTTTTGCGTCATCCAAGAGCGTTAATTATTAAATTCTATATCGATATAACAAGTTACATGTGATTATTAAACATACACTGTGGTTATGAGACAAATTGTTAATCTTGAAATTATCAGATAGCTTAGCGGAAAATCCTAATCATAGAATAGTATAAACGTAAACTTATTATAACCATGTTGATATAAATCAAACCATACCCAATAAAACCTATAACTTGCGTGTTATAAATTTTTACAAACAAACACAAAATTAATAACAATTTTATTAAATTTTTTTTTTTAATTATGTTGTTTGTTGTTATTCAAGTAAATTTAAAACTGTTGTTACAACCTCTTTGCTCTAAAAAGTTGTATAGTTTGATTACCTTATCATGATTATAGTATCTATTACCGATTAAAGTTATTGCACTCCAACTTTGTGTATTTGATATTCGTTCATAGAGAAGTTTGCAATTATATATAATAACAAACTCTTTGCTAATATGGACTTATTTTCTTAAATAAAGCGCAATAAAAAAAAATAATTTCGCAACAAAAACACATTAAACGTAACATAAAAATTTTCTTGAAATCTTAAACGATCTTATTTAACACAACAGTCATAAATACATTATCTCTATCTCTTTCTCACTAATTTACACAAACACACACATTAACGTTCAAATACATGTAATTCTATAAAATGAATTCTACTTGTTATTGTATTATTTTTTCTTTTACCAAAATTATGTAATCTTTAGGTATATCTGTAAAAATAGAATTTTAAATGCTGTTGATTACAAATAAATTTAAACTTCAAACATAATTAGATAAGTCATTTTTTTATAATAAATAATTACTTAAACTATAAAGAATCAGCATATCAAATGTCAAATTAACCATCTATCAGGATTATAAGGTATTATAAAGCTGTGTTTATAACGGCACTTAATTCATTTTTGTCGATGTTTAAAAGTATATAATAATATGATTATTTTACAAATGACGTATACAGAAGAGTTTGTTTCTATTATGTCCGTTTGTATATTCGATTGGTTCAAATATTTAAAGTGGACTTGGTATATTTTTGTTTCTGCACGTGCGTACCACGTAGTATTCAGACGTAGAAAGACTCATAAAAGCTTAGGAAACTTCTATTTCATAATAAACAAGTTAATTGAAATTTTATCTCGTTATTTTCCCTAAACTTCTATATGACCTATTCACCAGTCTCGCTACTTAGTTTCCCTGTTAAAAGCCGTTTTACATCGAATGCTTGATACAAATTGCGTACTTGAAATATCATTCGATTCATATCGACTTAAGCATGAAGTTTTAATGCCGTTTACTGCGAACGAAAACGTGTTCCGTGTGACGTCATATCGCCTTGTTTACTAGTCATCGTATTATTGTGATGAATTTTTACTTGCATAATTTTATTTTAATTAACGTTAGATAATGACCGCCATGAGTAGCAATGTCTCTTTTATTTTTGATTGTAAACCAACTAGTATCCAATACAACTTGTTAAAATATACACGGCAACTTTCATAATGACCACACGGTGCCTAAGTTTATATGTCGGACAGCAACACCATTTTATAGCCTAATATAAAACCAATAAGATCGAAAAGTGACGCGCGATTGTCAGTACATACCAACATTTATTCCTGCTACGTCGTATCAACCCTATCAATGGCGTCACTGAACCGAACTTAAGTACGGTACCGGTTTGTTTTAGTTTTATGTTTTGATTGGCTTACGTGAGACTTATTTTGGTATCAAACGTTAGTCCGTTAAACTATGTCGTATTTTTTCCGAAAATAAATAATCATAAAATATATAAAGGATACTAAAATCATATATTAAATGAAACTAATATTATAAATATTGGAAATCACGTGGAAAGGTGTAATTACTGAGTTTCTTGCTGGATGTTTCCGGTGGAATGTACTTTCCAAATCGGTGGTAGCTCTACATATAAGTAATTCAACATTGTATAATGGCGATTAAAAGTGCTTTTATGAGTATACTTGAGTAGAGAATATTTTGATTTAATATAATATTAATACATACAGTCAAGGATACAGAAAATTACACACCTAACATCTGCCCGTCCGACACACAGGTGAACGTCCGGTAAAATGTAAGTCGCAAAAGGGATATCGTTTTAATTATTTGAAAACCAACCTAAATATAAATACCATTCGTAATTATGTTGCACTTGCTTGTAATCTACTTAACGAGCTAGGAATTAGGATATTGTTAATTTAGTATTGCGTTGTAATTTAAACTTTGTTCCTATATAAGTTAAAATCGTCTATTATTATTTTTTATAAATTCTGTATGTAATTGATATCGAAATTAATTAAATTTTTCATTGTGTCTATCTCATGAGTTCCCATGCAAAGTACTTTATTAATAAAAAACTCTATAAAAAAATTATTTTTTACATTTTAAGAATTAAAACTTCTAGAAATTTTCCCACGTTAGGTACGTGATTTTTTGATTCACTCATTAAGATGTTTTTTGTACCATTAGTAAATGCTTTGTTATACTAAATAAATATAGCCTTTATTTATAATAGAATAGATGTGTCTTTGTAATAATTGCTTGATAAAAACCACTTAATCAATCTAAACAAAACTCATATAAGATGCAGCGTGTTTTATAATAGTTATATATATATGTCGGAGGAGCAGGATGCCGAAGAATTGGGTTCGGGGATTGATCCGACATATGGAAAACTATTTGGCCGTGAAATGGAGATATTCACAAAATAAAACGTATTTAATATCGTCTAATCACTGTATTAATTGATTCAATAATCGTACACCACAAAAATATCAAGAGATTACAATAATTCATCTCGATTAAGAGCAAATGGATTTGCAAGTAACCATCGTATTCGAGTCGCTTGTCAAAACATAACGGCTCGCGTTGCCATGACACTTACAACTCCATTCGGGGTGACCCGCTCTTAAGAGTAAATCAGCCATCAAACATAATTGCCAACTACTCGATTCATTAATTATCCAAATCAACAACCAAAGTGACCACGCTCCGTTATATATTATAAAATTAGGAAAAGCAAAGATTCAGATTCTTATCCGTTTTCCTTCGCCGTCGAACACGAGACTAATTATAAACAGATACCAGACATGATATGTGTCATGGCATCGCATTTACTGGAATAAAAATCTACTAGATTTAAAGAAATACTTTTGCTTTCGTATAATAGAATTGTCTACGGGGTATAATTCAAAAGATGCGTTATTTTGTTACTTAATATGAATATAGAGACAAAAATTTAAAAAATACATACGACAATTTTACACTACTTCTACTTTGAGGCTTTAAACCAAAAACAATTTAAATACAAAATTTATTAGTAACTTACACATAAATAAATAAAAATGATGTTCTAAGAAGTATTTAATCGTAATAATATTTATTTTTTTTAAATGTTATGATTATGGGACGATAGATGAACTTAAAAAATCGCTTATAGTATCATTTTGAAGAGCCGTAGATATGCAAAAAATAAAAAGGATTCTTGATTACAATTTAATCAATTGTTGCGATTTAACAAATAATTAATTTTAAAGCGTTGAAACAAGTTACTGGCCGGTTCGAGAACGGTTGTATAAAAAAAACAACAAATGAAAACCGTGCAAACCTACTGCGAAATACGTTGGTCTTTATTTTGTGTTTTAATAAAAAGTATTTAATAACTTTAAATCAGTGTAAAATGCGTTAAATAAAAATAAATACTTTGGCATGTCTGTGGCAGTAGTTTCATAGAAATGGGATTGATTTCATAGGAATGAAGAGATAACTGTCATATTCTTGAAGTTATCTCTGTCTCAGCTGAAGGCGTACGAGTTTTTTTGCTCCGCAACGATCTCACATTTTCAAGTACAACATTCCCTTTCCAACTTCCGAGTTTTCATTTGTCATGTCAATTAACAAGAGCCAAGGACTAAATTTGGACAAAGTCGGATTTTATTTGCCGAGCCCCATATTTTCAAACGGTCAACTATACATTGCAATGTCTCGATTCCGTTCTGAAAACTTACTTAAGATTCAAACTGACAACAACTCGCAGCATGGTATCACCAATGGAGAAGGACCGTTCACCAAGAACGAGATTTTAGAATAAGTACAATGCTCAGAGTTCATTGCATTGACCATTTATGAGATACCATACCATACCATACCATTTATATTATTACTTTAAATTAAAATGCAATGTTATAGTTGTAAATTGTGATGGTTTATTACAAACAATATTAAAGTAAATTGTTATCGACAAACTGCAATCCTAACTGAACTAAGTACACTACTTGGTACTAAAAGTTAAATTTAAAAAAAGGTTTCATAAATTTCGCGCCAAATGTAGATGAGCGACATCACAATGAAATGAAACCAAAACAAAACCCGTCATAGGTTTCGAAATTCCTAAAAATCTGAATGAAAACCATTGATTAGTCGCTCAGCTATGAGTTTCACAAAGCCGTCGGAAACCGGCAAACGCGAAGGTCTACGTACACTCGTCATGTATGCTGTGATTATTTTTCTCTTGTCCGCTGGAAATATTTCGTGTCTTACTTGCAAAGAGGTTGTTGTTGTTTCAAAAAATACTAATGTAACGTTAAAAGATTTGGAGAAATTATCTTCAAAGGAAATCGTCAATTGTTTATCGCATTTAGGAAGAGTGAAGCTAAATAATTCACAAGCAGGATTCATTTGGAATTCAATTATTGATTTCTATAAAGATATATCGAATATTCCCAATGAAGTATTATCGTTATTAAGATGGATCACAATAGCTATAAAACCAAAAGATTACCAAAATTTGACGTTGAGTAATCTCGACGTCATCACAAATTTCGGTTTAGATTATGGTTTGAGTAAAGAACAACTTTCGGCAATAGCAGACCGAGTCCGTGAAGACAAAGAGCCAGAGGATTACACGTTTTACGATTTATCAGCCCTCAGACAGATTTTGTGTGTTTTCGAAGGTGATGAAATAGAGAGAATTCATCCTAAGGCGTATAAAGAAGCCGCTGTGCTAATTGGGAAATTAAAACATTGTAACTATGATGTTTTCGAAGGTTTCGCTAAATTAGCACTCGATAAAGACGCCTTTGGTTCACCAGATTATTGGAAAATAGATACAATATGCATTTTGGGTGGTGTAGCAAAATATCTCCCAGAAGAGGTTACGTTGAAACTAAAAGGGAAGCTAGGGGATGATTTTCTAAAAGAAACCGATAAACATATTACCCGAGAAGAAGATTGTGATGATTAGGTTGAGCGGATAGCTTGTGATTCTTATGTTGCCAGTAATTTAATCACAGTAATGTAGTGTCGATCAAGACAACACGTTTAGCTGCCCTTGGGAAAAACCTGTAACAGGCGGAATTAGTTATTATTATTATTATATTAAGGGGACTACATGAGCTAAATGCAAGTTTTATAATGCAAAAAAGTACATGATCCAATGCAGTAAACCAAATGAAAAAAATATATGATAATCTTCAGGATACATGCTAAGTATTTGTTATTTTGAAAACATGATGTAATTAATTTGGTACGATAGAAAAAAATCACAAAGTTACCTCTAAAAAGATCTTTTAATCAATAATAACTATACTTATATACGTTCCATAATTCTGGTTTTTTGTCAGATTATTCTACAAGCAATATACTATTTAACCTGGGTGTCACTTTTTTAGTAAAATCAATAGATTTTTTTTAAATCCGATATTCTTATTTTCGAACAAAATGCGTACGCATGTGTGCGTAAACGCCGTGTACAGACAATGCCGGCCGAGGCCTGATGCTATACAGACGTGTCGATCTTTTCGCCGCATCATTCATTACGTTACGAGATATTTTTTTGTAATTTTAATTGTAAATTCATTGTTTCATGTTTTCTTAAAATAATTTTATTCTTTCTTGTAAATAAATATATTAAGTTAAAATAGTGTAGTAGTAATTAGGCATTTGTTTTTTTATTATATTATTTGTTATAAATTTTAATTGTGTAAATATGGGAAATAAAGTGAATCGCGTGAGGAAAACTAAAAAACGTTTATATAAATCAAGCGCCGAAAATACATATGAACGATATTAAAAGGTAAGAGTATTTAATTAGTAAACATATTTTTTTTTTATAAATTATGAATATTGAAAACATCTATTAGAAAAATGTGCAATCAGTTCGCATATAATCAGATTTTTCGAGTCATTCTTAATAATTACGATAGAGTATTTGGTCAAAGGAAGGAAAACATCAATTGACTTTCATGGGGATCAAGTGACTACATTCGATCCCCATGAACTCAAAGCATTTTTTTTTCATTATAACTACTATGACATATTAAGATACATATTTTTTAAATACATAATTTTATAATTAATAAAAATGTAATTACTAACATATATTTATTTTTTACAGAATAAAGAAAGTCGAAAACAATAACACGGAAGCTATTTATATTGCGTAAGAGTTTAATTTTATCGATTGTTTATAATAAGAATTAAAGTTATGTATGAACTAATTTTAATAATAATAAAAAAAAGTAAAGTCTTAACAAAAAAAATGTAATTGTTGTGAACCAGAGAACTAGAATATTTAGAAGTGTCATTTGTACGTAATTCATAAATTTAAATTTTTTTGTAACGTCCGCCATATTGGATTGAATATAGCAGCAATTCATGAATCGTGCATTGTCATCGAGATTAAATATGTGTGCCAACTTTCAGCTGAAAGTGGGTGTAATATTTATTCCAAGATTCCAGGACATATGTAATAACATTAATACATACAAGTGAAATTAAATAAAAAAAATTAAAAAAAAATTAACACTAAATGTTTTTTTTTTGTAGTACTAAATATAAATAAAAATATTTTAAGTTTAATTAAATCAGTTTTATTTTTTAATCATTTTCGAATAACAGTCAAAAGCAATACAAATAATTCTAATATCCTATCTATTTTTATGAGATTTATGATTAAACCTATTATGATTAACCTTTCATTCATCAATGATTCAACCAAATCGAATTGACAACATTTTTTTCTAGTAAATATTTAGATTTTTTTTTTTTAATTGAATATATATTTTTTCTTTATGAACCAAAAAACAAAAAACAAAACGAACAAATACTACGCTATATGTTACCCCACGGTCACTACACTACAGATTTCGAACACTTACGATTTTATTATATAAATAGATCATTAAACTTTTATAAAATGTTAAAAATTGGTATGTTTCAATATTTAGTATAAGAACTAATTGAGGTATAATAATATAAATAATAGAAAAAAAAAGGTTAAAACTAACTGTCTATTTTATTGTATACAAAATATAAATAAAAATATTGTAAGTTTAATTGAATCAGTTTTACTTTATAATCATTTGTTAACTAACATCGAAAGAAATAAAAATAATTCTGTTGTCCTATCTATTTTTTATGAGATTTATGATTGATCTTACGTCGCTCGGTTTGGCGCCATCTATTAGAATATTTGGGCGTAATCTCGTTACCTCGCTTAACCCTTAGTACACGGGCTTGCCGTTTTTGTCGATTTTGTAAGTGTGTGCGTGCGATTCTCAAGGGCACTTAGCTCTTGTAGTCCTCTTAAATGAATACAATGAATTTAATTGTTATATACAATTGTAGCGTTTGTTAAGGATTTCAATTCATATTTTTTTCTGGTCATTTTAATGTTACTGCCAAAATGATTCAAACATTTATAAATTAAATTTTGCCACGTGTAGTTTGCCTTGCCAGTAAAGAATGACAAGTGTGGTATACAATAATATAATATCATATAAGTAAAGGTCGAACATGATGTTAAAATGCCTTCGAAAGCGACCTCGAATTTTCGTTTATGATTTATCGTCTAGCCCCAAAATTGTGTTACAAAATCGCTATCAGAAAAATAGTATATCGTAATATATAAGTATTCACAATTATTCATTTGATGTAATAACTAAAGACGTATAAATGACACAATAAACGTGTCGCAATTCATATTGTTACGAAAACAGCCCAATCGGTTAAGAATTATGATTACTGATTCAAATAATTAAATTTCCGTTTGTACCGGGATAATGTATGCCCAATGGAAAATTACGTGACTTTTGATTTGCGAAGTTTGCGGTTTCAAATGTGAATAAGTGATGAGTGTATTCCAGATGATCTCCCCGAAAGGTCTAGTCTTAGCTCAGTGAGGAGTTTCTGCCCTTTGCTATCAAAATCAAAATATACTTTATTCAAGTAGGCTTTGCAAGCACCTTTGAATCGTCATTTACCAAACTATTTAAAGTAAAGCTACCACCTGTTCGGAATGTAGATTCTACCGCGCAGAACCGGCAAGAAACTATTTACGAGTAGGCACAACCGACTAATCAGTTATTCCGGCAAAA
Organism: Vanessa atalanta; assembly: GCF_905147765.1. Classification (NCBI taxonomy): domain Eukaryota; kingdom Metazoa; phylum Arthropoda; class Insecta; order Lepidoptera; family Nymphalidae; genus Vanessa; species Vanessa atalanta. The sequence continues at coordinate 4,097,176 of NC_061902.1, read as the reverse complement.
TATCAATAATTGCTCTTGACTGTTTAAAGGTTGAATGAGCCACTTTAATTACAGACACAAGAGACACAGCACTACGGAATGATGTACTTTGTACGTACCATGGACACTTACAATCACGTGACCCATTTACTGACTTAACATCCGGCATTAATAAAAAAAATCTGTACAGTCTATGTTCACTAAACTAAGCTTTAAATATCTAAATAAAAACTGCTCCTAGGCAAGAAAATAATCTGCATAAAAAACTAAACCAGTTTTCTTAAATTTATTATATTTTTAATTTAGTAAAGAAAATAGTCAAGAGGTGATTGTTTTATTCCCAATGTGATTTATAATCTATTTTTTAACCAACTTGTATAGTTGTTTTATATTTATACCTGTTTCATTTTTTTAAAGCTGGTTGAAACATCGTAAACATCTCAAAAAAGTTACTGAGTCGTGTAATAAGAGTACCTAACAAGTTTGTCTTTGTTCCTTGTACCAATGTTATGAGTGTAACATTTTCGTATTCAGACATTATTATTTTTCCATACAAGCCGGCTTACAGAATAAGTACTAAGAGAATGAGAACTTATGTTTTCAAGTTATTTTTTCATTACAGGCGAGTATAGGTATCATCAGTATCATATAATTAGAATTGCATAAATTTATTTAAATTTTATTTAATGTATTTATAGGATATACTATTGCGTGTTCTGATTTTTATGTATTTAAGAGTTAATACTTTTTCTTTATACAATATTAAGCAATTATTGTAAATGATATTTTTGTTATAGCCAACTTATTTATAGCCCATTAAATACTTATTTTTATTTTACACGTTGCAATTTTAATGAAATTTCGAAACATACAATTTTTTCCTCATCTATACCGAATTAAATATCTAGCAACTTTCGTTAATGTGATTTTTTGTTACGGGCAATTTGTTTAGGTGTATGTAAATTATTGACTTTTGACTTTTAGAATGGGTTTATCGATTGTCGGTGTGTTTCTTAACTGTATTTTTGGTTCATTAGCGTATAAGGTTTCAGATCCGAGTTTCCAGGTTCAAATATCGGATCGGGTCCGTAAATGAATTGTATTTTTTGTCAAGTACCTATTTGTCAGTAACAGTGTTGGAAGTTATTGTGTTAATTACGTAAATACATGTATGTAAATTGTATATTTTTTAATATAATAATAATTATATTGTTACTATTATTTAATTTGAAAAAAAAAAACAGAATGCTTAAATAACATTTGTTACATTTTTCATAACCCACTGTAATTTTCTCGTTAAAAATTCTATTACTAATGTCAGTACTACAGAATGAAGCGCTATTGCTGCTTAAAACTATGATACACACAGACAACATAAAAATAAATACAGCAAATTATATAAAATACGTAAGTACATTTGTGGTACCATAATTAATTCAGCCAGCCATGTCCTCATAGAATGGAAGTTACATAACAGTGATTCTCATGTTACATTTATCTGACCGTCTGTACCCGATCTTAGTCATCCTTGACATTTTAAGTGTATCGTGGTACGGTGCACGTCAATTATTCCTGACTTAACCATATATTACCTAACGCATTATTACATTTAGAAATTCGGTAACAAAGAAAAAAATTATATAACGGAGTACAACATGAATTACGAGCGGGAAATGACAATGGAATGAATGAATGTATTAGATTAAAAAAACATTCATTGCTTCAATTACAAATTCATGGCATTGTGTAATAATAATAAATCGGAGCTACTTATATAACAATGCGATTAAAATGCGAAGTGAGTGTTTGTAAAGGACCTAATCATTCATTGAAGTTAATGAACGATTTGTTATACTTCTTCACTTAATTTGATTTTGCAATAGTAAAATAAATATCTTAATGTTACTTATGTTACTCAAACACGCCAACATATGAACAGATTCGATCAGTATGATAAGTTTACTTAGATTTAATAAATTAATTACGTCAGTTACGATACGATCACGAATATCGATCGAACTTTGACCGTTCGGACCACAACTGGATTGTTGTGTTAGTATAATATTAAAATAGCAATTATTACGTTTCGTTTGCGTTAATGTAAATTATTATGTGATTATGTGTAGAATTAGCGCTCTGGTATTTGCTAGGACGCTAACGCTGCAGCCTTATTATAAAGGCGGCTGCCCCCTCAATCACCCTTATGGTATATTAACGAATATTTGCCACAGGCTTAACAGTCAAGACCGAGTTCCAGTGACCTCTAAGCCATTAGTCAATCGTCTGTTTTTTCCCCCTCGAAGAGGGATAAATACGTTTTTATGTATTTTTGTGTTTAATCATTTCAAATGTACGACCTAAAACTACCACATAAAACAACTAATTGTTTGAATATTTCATTTGCCACGTATTATAGAGAAGACGAGATTAATCGTTAATGTCGGTATAAAATGATTGCTATTATAAATTCAAATAACTTTTAACTTATTGTCATTAATCATATTGAATCTTTTTTTCGTTCTCGATTTAAAATATCGATATTCATTATCGAAATCATAAAAAAAAACGATTGACTGACGTGTTTCTTAAATCGGTATGTATATGTTTCATCAACAAGATATTACTTAAATAAAAAATTCTCCACGACTTAAATATTCGTATATTTAATTGAAGGGAGCGTTATTATTGCCACGAATGTTATACGTAACACTTGAATTAATATCGCAAACTAAATCAGGTCATATTTCGTATGTCAGCCTCGTTACAACCGGCTCCGGCAGATTTTCGTTCTCATTTACAAAACCTTCTAATGTCACAAGAATAGTTTTAGTAGGAATGCGTTTAGAACAATATTAAAAGATTTCTGTATATGACAATTAAATTTTTTTGGATAATTACTTTAAATTACTCAGGACCAGTCGCAAGATTTTGGGAGCCATATTTATTAGATATAGGGGAGGTCAAAAGGAAGTCTCCTCTTCGTGATGGCCAGTTGATTAAATTTGAAACATGTGTGAAGGTTGTTGGCGACTATAAAAATAGAACAAATATAATTTCGATGATTTTTACGAAAAGTTCCTTATCCATCCTTATTCATATATTAAATTATCGTAAATTGATAATTTTCAGAAGGTTTTTCAATTTGATGTTTACGATTTATTGGGGATGATCTGTCGTCTCGGACCGCTCCTGGACTTCTAAACTTATGCTAAAAAGTTTACTCAAAAAACTTTTATAGTTTTAGACGAAACTCATCCTTTGTTTTTGTACACGATACAGTTTTACAATATCACCCACATGAATGTCAGAAATAAACAATTCGTCTTCTATGGTGACAGACAGCAACAGTAATGGTATAATACTAACTGAAGTTCTGAAGCAAAGAAAAGCTAAATATTACAAAACACATTCTCAAATCAAACAATGTAATAATAATTAATATAAGTATATATATAAATAATAATAAGCTTAGCAATAAATTTAAAGAAATATCATATTTTGAATCCATTGTGAAATAAAAACAAACGAATAATATGATTAGGTGCTAAAGTAATACAAGTAATACAAAATTTAAAACATTTTCGGACATTAATGACCAGGCTTTCTTAAATGTGATGACAATCTCTTACCGACAACAAACAATTTAAGTTCCCGTGAACAACAATGTAATTACCATTATTATAATTATAATTAAACTTGTAATTGCAATTAAAATTAATGTAGCCGAAGTATCCGAGCCGAGTCCAGTCCATTGTCCAGTGGTAGGAACGCGTGCATCTTAAAATCGATGACTGCGAGTTCAAACACAACTTTTATGTACTTAATTTGTGTTTCAAATTCATCTTGTATTCGATATTACTATCGATCAGGTTAACATCGAGGAAATCTGAATTTGTATAATTTCAATTAAAATTTGCCACATGTGTATCCACGGACCTGTTTTTGAGCAGCGTGATGGAATAACCTAAAAACCTTCTCTTCAAAGGATACTTAGACTTAACTTAGCAGTGAGACGTTTAGAGGCTTTTACCTTATAACCGAATTGTAATTCATCTTTGTTGTAAACTCTTATAAATAAGTTGTTTCGAAAATTAAATTATTAATAATTCATGGCAATACTTTTTAAATTTATTTTATTCTTTCGCCTTTTACTCGTTTATATGTCATCGTTTTATTTATTTATTGATCATTGTTTTTAGTTTAATTACTATATATACTTAGTTAAATGTTTTAATTTAATTTAAACAAATATTATTATCAGAATGTATGTTTAAATAAATAACTTTATAAACATATTTTATTATTTAAAAATAAAAAAATAAAATAAAACTTCATATAAAAACATTTATTACAATAGATTTAATTACTTTATATAAGATTTTTTTTCTGACGATGTATGTGTATTGTGTATCAACGAGAATGACAAGGCAAAATTCGGGGATCAGGGAAGGAATGTCAGTAATGAGTGCCTGTTCTAACAACAACAAGATTACACGAAATTGAACAAAGTTGATATGCATTGACGCGATATCATTGGTCAATTTCATGAATAATATAATATGACTAGCTGTTCCCCGCGACTTAGTTCACGTGGATGTTGAATATATGTACATATTTACTTAAAATATTACGTTTATTTAAGACCACATTGGTGTGTATTTCCCCCCTTATGGTAGAATATCCAGAAACGCTTTAATAAGTAAATACTTATTTTTAATCAGTCGCCCAAAAATAAATTTTCATGCTTCTAACTTCAAAAATGACGGACGGACGGATAAAAGATTTGTCAAATCACTCTATTACACCCCTTAGGGGTAGAATATCCATAAACGCTTAAATACGTATCTACTCATTTTTAATTAGTATCCCAAAATATCATTATGCTTCTAACTTAATAAATGACAGAGTTCCGTACAAACTTTCAACCTCTATTTCCCCTCCATACCATAAGGAGTAGAATTTCTAAAATTCCTTCCTTAGTGTCTACTCAATAAAATGATCCTACTCAATTTTCATGGACCATGACATGGATATGATATGTTATTTTATAAGCATAGATAATATTAATTATAGATTTGCGAAAAAAATTGCATTTTGAATGTCAACGAAATGTCTGAACTTTGTAAATAAAATTAAAGTAGACATAAGTGGCTAAGTGAATTTTGTGTATATTAATCAAGAAATGAATAGCTATATAGCTATAAGCAAATCGTATGGATTTCGTAAATCAACAGTTTGTTTATCGTTATTCCTTCTTTGATTGATAAGAATAATTTGATGTTATCGTTCTCTGATTTGGCGGGAAGATTCATGTGACATTCAGTAACACAGAAATACTTTTTCTAGCATTTTTCTTGTTATTCCTTGACAAATGAGAACCCTAACATTTAAGCATTTTAACGTAAAGTATCCTCACAAATAGTGAATGGAAGGTCTAACATTTAATCGATCAATGTTAAAGCAGTATTGCCTTGTAATTATCCGTTATGTGAGCCTTGGCTGTAAACCTATACTCTGATCTAGGCTACAACAGAGACCTTGACTTCGAATATGAAATAAACTACGCATATGATAATACTTATTGCCATTCCTAACCACACACAATTTGTCTCATAAAATAATATTTCAATATACAAAATCGTGTCAATAAAAACATATGAAAAGTTCTTCATGTTAGAAGGCTGTAAATTTTACAAATTCCCAAAATAATCCAGACTACAATTAACTCAAACCATTTCGTTCTCAGGTAAAAAATAAAAAATGACGACCGCGCACGTCCTGCTCACCGTAAGCACTACGTGGACCGCCAACAACGATATCTGTGAGAAAGATGAGCGCGTGGGCCGGTCCATTAGAAACATAGCAGCAGTAGCGGCAAGAGAACTCAGAGAAACTCCAGCAACTAAGGAACAAGCTATACGAATTATGCGCGATTGGATACAAAAGAATAATGACATTAAAAATGTTAGACAAGGCAAGTATTACCTACTTAGTTCGTGCGTCCTTAATAGTAATGAAGGACGCACGTATGGGAAGATATTTTTTTATATATAGGTAGGTGGACTGAACGGACTACATATTTTATGATTATAACCGTACATGTAAACTGTCGCAATAAGAAATATTAAACATTCTTTACTTCGCCAATGCACCCACCTTGAGAACTATGAAGTTCCTTGTGCCTGTACTTACACTGGCTGACTTATCTTGAAAGCCGGAATATAACAAAACTGATAACTAAGTAAGTGGTTCGGAGGGTTCGTACAAAGCTCTACCAACCCGTATAACAATCGAAAAATGCCTGATGAAATCTTTTTCAGAGGCTAAGATCGTATGATATCGTGTAATATAAAGGATTTAAAAATTGAAATTGTTTTGCGTACAGAAGAAGTAGTGTAAAAATGCTAGATGTAGCATATTAGTGTTAATTGGTGGTATTCGGTTTAAAAGCTGTCATCTGTCTAGGTGTTCCGGATTTGTCCAAATTTATACGACAAATAAATAACACGCGAATAAAGAGTTTACAAATATAAGCAAGAAAACCATTCCCATCAACAAACTGGTTTCAAATGTTGCAACGGGTCGTGGTTTTATACTTAAAAAAATAAAACTTAATACATGACAATTACAATAACTTTACATCCACAAAAAAGACAAAGAAAAGTAAACTGTTTGTAATAAGACCAGTTCAACAAACTTTAAAGACCACACGACTTTATAATATGTCAAGGAAACCCTGTTTGAGGCCTTGTTTATCAAAAAGAAAGCTTCGGGATTAAATTCCCTGAATACATATTTATACGGTTAATAACATTTCTGATCTCCTTTTTTATGTTTTTTTTTATTTTTATTGAACGTACAAATGATTGAAATGTTGCCTCCTTATGGTAAGTTATCACCAGTTTTTAGGTATTGGCGCTGTAAGAAATATTAACCATTCTATACATCACCGATGCGCCATCAACTTTGGGGGTTAACATGCCGTGTCCTTTGTGTGTTGGCTCACTTATACATTTTTTTACAGATGAATCATTCCTGCTACGTTTTCTTCGTCACAAGAAATACAGCGTGCCAATGGCTCAACAGACGCTCTTGAAATACTTGAACCTAAGAAAGTTTTATCCTAACATTTTCACTAAATTGGACTGTGAAGATCCAAAAGTAAAGGAGATTCTTAGTAATGGGTAAATATTTAAATTCAGTCGGCTTATTAATAAAATAGCATAGTAAGCACAATAGCATGAACAATACACAGTAGAAAACAATAGTACCAATAAAATACCAAGTAATCAAACACGATATTGGCCTCAATTTGCAAAAAAAATAAACCTACTAACATGGTTACAAAACAAGGCAAGTATTATGCAAGATACTTGCACAATTTATACTTTTTAATTATAAACGGCATATCGTTGTTCACGAACATGTAAAACTTTTTCGATCAAATATCGACTCTATTTCTAGCAACTTAAGGTATAACGGTTGTGTTTAGAATATAGGCCTGTGGGAGATATGTATCATCAGTTATTTGAAAGTTCCCAAGCGAAGCCTTGAACTCTTAGCATTGCGAACAAGTTATATAAATGCAATTTACGTGGATGCCATAATTGTTTGACGTTACAAAATAATTACTTAATTTCAAGGTACATAGTTGTTTCGCCGCTTCGAGACAGCAAGGGTCGTCGGGTCATCGTTTACAACATGGGTAAGATATAGTACATTGACATTAGACGATAAATAGTTACATAATGTGCTGTGCGATTTGCTTTGTTTGTGATAGAGCACGTGCGACTTTTATATTTGCGACCTGCGATGTTATTGACTTTGACACATTCTTAACGCGCGACTTAACATTTGACATTACACATTTTCATTCATACATAAATACTATTGACGACTTTCACACGGAAACTGAAGCGTTACATCCTTTGTTAGTGTTAAGTAAGAACCCGTCTTTCAAGATTAAAATTAAAAGATCTTGTTATACATCTCTCTAATAATATTTTTTAATTTTTAATATACATTTAGAACGTTAGGATAATTTTATCTGCAGGCAAATTCGACGCGACGAAATTCGGCTGTTGGGACATGTGCCGCGCTCATATTGTAGTTTATGAAACCTTGATGGAAGACCCGACGGACCAGATTTTCGGTTTCACACACGTGGGCGATGGTAACGGATCGACGACTGCTCACGTGACCACTTGGAATCCCATAGACTTTGCGCGTCTTATAAAGTGGGGTGAAGTAAGTATATTCAAATTTACTATTTTATTATCTACGCCCTAAATAAAATTATAAAGAAATTTTGCATACACGTTGTCAGGGTTACGATACACGAGCGAGCGTATTTTAATGTTCATTGTTTTTATCTTTGATATTGTTCTTTTTTTATGGCATTGGTTGGCGGACGAGCATATGGGCCACCTGATGGTAAGTGGTCACCGCCCATAGACAAAGGCGCTGTAAGAAATATTAACCATTCCTTACATCACCAATGCGCCACCAACCTTGGGAACTAAGATGTTATGTCCCTTGTGCCTGTGATTGCCTAATTATTTGAACATAATATAGTGTTAAAAATATACGCGATTGATTGCAGGGCAATAAACCATAAAAAAATACCTCACTTACGACACAATGTCGAATAAGGTTCATGTATTTAATTATTGATATTACGCTTTCGTAAAACCCGTTCTTACAACGACCTGAAGATGAGAGACGAGATGAATCGATGTCATCTTTTCCCTTATAAGTGTACAACCTTCACCTCGTTTTACTCTTTGAGAGAAGATCTGCGGCAGAGCCAGTGGTCAACATTTTTATTGTTTTTTTTTTTACAATAATTAACCTTAAACACGTAATAAGATTTTACACAATTATTAGTTATAATATTAATGTAAAGTTTGGCGTCATTTTCATTCAGCGCTTACGCTTAAATATAAAATTTTAAAATAATTTTTGTTCAGACTAGTAATTGATTTATTAATATCATAAATATGGAATAAAATAAAATAAATATGCAATCGAATTTAATTATTTAATAAGTGCTGGTCTCAGGGTTACAATAAACATTAAAAATTATATTTAACCAACTATAGTTCAAGAAAGTACAATGCCATAAACAAGTAGAATTATGATTCTTGATAGCATTTTCTCTTTTGAATCAGCGACTAAGACTGATAACAGCTATCTAGCTTCTTCTAACTTAACTCAATAAGTCTATTCAATTAATAGTATAGAAAACGTAATAATTTCAGAAACTACTGCTCTCTTGGAAATACGTTGCCCAAATATTTTATGTAGGTATAGAAAAGAAAACATAAATTAACTCTTAAAACTGTTACAAATATATTATACATACGATGTGTTTACAAGCGTAATCCAAGTAAAGTATATATATATATATATACATTAATGGCGGGTTTTTAATTGTTTTAATTTATTATATCATAGTACAACTTTTGCCAATTCGCGTCATTTTTTCCTTCTATGAAAATCTAGTTAGTTAAAAATCGGGAATAAACAGAATAAAGACATTATTATTATGTTGACAAAATGAATAAGAATTACATATATTGCGCATAAATATGTATTCACCAGGTAAATTTAGATAAAATGATAATTATAAATAATAGGCGGACGTGGCTAAAATATGGAAACATTTCATGGTCATTAAAAGAATTAATAATTTAAAAAAAAAAATTTTTGGTATTTGAATCTCTAAAGCGTTTTGTTTAAAAAAAATGTAACAACAAAAAAATTAAAGAACAATTTATAATTCTTGGCTATTAGATAAATTAGCATATATCGGCACTACTGTGGCCCGTGTTGGGTTGCACTTATATGAAATTTTATATACGAACTGTGCAGATTATAGAGTGATAAATAATTCTAATTAAAACCAGAAATAATAATAATCGATACGGTGAGACAAATTGTTGTATTGGTGTAAGCTTATTATTGATGTAACATTTTTTTTTTTATGATTTGTGTAGTCAACGGTGACACTTATACTGTACGGCATTATTCCTAATATATTATACTAAAATTTTTCATTTAATTTTCGAACAGACAGCGATATCATTATATTGATTTTGACAACTGAAGCCGACGTTCAGTTTGACATTGACAGAAGCCGTATTATGTACATAAGTTGCGGTGATATTTTGTAATTGCGATTTTCAATAATTAAATTTTAAACACGTTAATTGTACTGAGGAACTGCGAATCCGATATTACTAATTCTGTATGCGTTAGATAGTCCGCTTACTGCGGAAGGTTATAGACTATTTAATTAAACGGAAGAAGAAACAGATAGTAACTATAGACGAAAAACAAATTGACAAACCATAGACGAAAAACAAATAAGCATCCGTAATCAAAATTTACTATTGGTAAATCGTATAGCCAGTAATCAATACAACAAAAAGTAGGTACGATGTACAATCAAATATTTCAAAAACATATATAATAGACGAATAATCATATCGGTTATATGAATTTTATGTAAAATATCATACAAAAAATTGCAACATGAATATCGAAGTTTGATCACAAGGTCACTCGTAAAAGTGTTCTTTAACGAGTTATAGAACCAGAAAAGGCCTTGATATTTTTGAAAATGAAAGTTAAAAAAAACCTCTTGTTGAACATTCCAATGACAGGAAATAAGGTACAGAACAATAACGTACTAAGTACTTGAAAATATCGCGCGGATAATATATAAATATTATCCGCGCATCGCAGTTAGTTCTATTCGACTAACTGTCTATTGTTTGAATCAGCTAATTTTCAAAGATACGAAACCGATTTGAATAATTCTTTTAATATTAAATATTTCGTTTGCGAAATAATATTTAAGCTATTAATAAATATTAGGTATAGCGTCAATCAATCTGAAAAACTGCGTTTGGCTATAAATTACATATGAATTGCAGATATAACCAGATCGTAATCCATATTCTTTGCGGCTTAAAGTGCAGTGCAAAGTTCTCTTTAATTATTAAACAAAATTTTTGACTGAAGCTAATAGTATAAAACGTACAGAGTTATTATTTTGATGACATATGCTACTTGTAACTAAGATATAGTTAGCAGTAGCATATGACAAGAATAAGATCAAAATTATCCTATGGAACGCAGGCATTGTTGTTTTCGAGAATATCACTGAATCCTAGGTGTTGTATAATGTCACGGGATTCCTAGTATTTATTTTTATTAATTAAATACTTTAATTAAAATGTAGCCTTTTCTTATAAACCGATCCACACTTCTAGTGAACCAAGAGCTGGTGCTTACTTTTCTCAAAGAATGAGCCTCGCGATTCGGAGAGGTAATGTTGCCAGCGTACAATAATTATATCTTCATAAAATTAATGTAAAAAAATTAAACAAAATGATATTAGACTATATTTATTCGAATTAAACTCTTGAATTCGCAACGAACGGAAGGAATAAAAAACATCATTGACGCAGATGTCTGTGAAGAAACGATTTATAGTATTTATGCGAATTTTAATACATTATTGTGTTGGTATATATTAACTGGTTTTTTTTTATTTTTTAGCTTAAATATATTTTAAAAAACTACATATTAATGAAAATTAATAATCATATAAATCGTAATTATGTTCATATCAAAATAATTCAATCTTATTGAATTATCTAGAACTACTTTCCGCTCGCCGCTCACTCGCAGGTAGGTACTCTATTTGCTTTTCAATACCTCTGATAACTGGTATGCAAAATTTCATGATGATTATACCACCCAAACGGAATATTTAAGACGTGAAAACTTAACAACGTGTTAATTATAATATATATTATTAAATTAAGATAAAAAAGCTAAGAGACTAAGTTAATAAACTATTTATAAAATTTAAAAATATATATCTTATATATATCATATTATGTTGTTTCAGCAATCAATTCCAATGCGTCATAAAGAGTTCCAGCTCATCAACATTCCGGTCGCCCTCAAGTACATAATCGACTTTGCGAAAAGCAAAGTCTCCACCAAAATGAACGAAAGATTACACGTAAGACAATTAAAATTATTAAAAAATAATATGTCTGTGATAGACGGATAGAAAACACGATAATATAAGCGTTTCATTTTGTTTACAAGGAATTAAAGCATTCATTGACCTCGACTACGATAAATGACCTTAAGATGTTATTGAAAAATTACAATACTTTAATTTAAGTAGTCTTAATATTTGATTCGTTTTATATAATTTCTTCAATTCTTCACCAAGGTAGGTGTATCCATCGGTTTGTAATGTCGATCTTAATAATAAAAATAAGTAAATCCTTATTCGACACACAATGTAAGGACGTTGAATTAAGATTAATTTTCAATGTCAGTTTATTTTTATTAATTGTGAAATAAGGTTTCATTTTTTAAATTACTTTTTATTTATAATTTATTTTTTAATTGTTTTTCTTCGGTCACTTATTTTTTTGTTTCATTGTACACATTTTATTTCACTAAATTAAAATCGTTTTTTTCATCCAATTCTCCGTGAATATTTCTAAACAATAAGCTCATAAATTGGTACGTAATTAATTAAAATTAATTATATTATGTTTATAACAAAATTAATCTAAACAAAAACATAGTACAATGATAATACAAAAATATATAAAAATAGAAGAATCAACAAGAAACTTATTTTCCTACTAGACTGATTATTTATTTGTAATAATCTCTTGCAAGAATATAACAAGTATTCTAGTATTACATTTCAACAAATATTATTGTATCAAATACATAGTCTCGTTCATTCCTGATCTTATAAATTTATTCGAGTCTTTAGCCTAATAAGAATAAATAGAACATTTAAAGGCATAAAATTTACACCATATTTTTATTTTATTTTAAAGTCAAACTTGTTCGTTCTCATTAGTTCCACTTAAAGGGTATCCTGGCTGCATAAAACGGCTGCCATTTGTCATTTCCTGGTTTTCACACTATTAAAGGGTAATCAAATGTATGCCGGTAATGATAGTCCGATGTTTATGATAATAACCGCGTTTTATTATCAATGCGGATACGATGAGTCAGGTCGACTTCAGGAAGTAGCTTTCAGATATTATGAAATTGTATTTTTTCAATATGTAGGTAAACTGATGATACGTGGACCCCACCGACCATAAATATTGACGTTCGACCTCCGTGGTCGAGTAAAGTGTACACCGGTTTTCATGGGTACGCAATTTCGAGGTCCCGGGTTCGATTCACGGTCAAGTCGATGTAGAAAAAGTTCATTAGTTTTCTATGTTGTCTTGGGTCTGGGTGTTTGTGGTACCGTCGCAACATCTGATTTTCCATAACACAAGTGCTTTAGCTACTTACATTGCGATCAGAGTAATGTATGTGATGTTGTCCAATATTTTTTTAAATATTTATATTTAACTTTTATTATATTTTACATCGTCAATCTTGCGGGATAACTTATAACACGGGCCCACTAACCCTTCAAACCGAATTATATCAATGATTAAAATTATCGATTACGTTGCTGTTTTACGCCATTTAATAAAACAGTTATATTTCATGATTTTAGAAATACCGAAGGTTACACTGTGTGGTGACTTCAATTTAATTTTGTGTTAAAAGTAATTGAGATGGTTTAATTTAAAATAGCCAGATTTTCTTTCGTTTATCCATTATTAGATAAAACCCTTTTCTTTGTTTTTCTGTTTGCTATTGCTTTCGTATCGATAAAAAAATTGGAAATATGACAAAGTAAAATGTACGTAACATACATTCATATCATTCATATATATTTGAGTTTATTTAAATTTTCATTTAAATATTGAGTTCTGGGTGATAATTTCATTTCCACTGTTATTATTGTTACACTAACCGAATGTTACAATTTTAATCATGATACCTACTAAAAAGATGAACTCATAATATGTCAGATGTATGATTAATAAATTAAATATATATGATATTAGCTGAACGGCGAACTGTCGTATTATTTTATAAATACTTGAATAGTGAACCAACGGATGCTGTGCCAAGATGAACAAAAAATAGGTAGAATTTTGACTGCCACTATAATAATGCACGTAATAATATTCCTAATTGTTTTTAGATCCACACAAATATCAAGAATCTTCAAAATGAAGTAGATGTATCCTGCTTACCAACGAATTATGGTGGTCACATACCCTTACAGGATATGGTCAAATACACGAGAGATCTGATGATGGAGAAAAGACAGACGCTACTCGCTCTAGACGAGATGGAAATAATAAACGCATCTGGAATAATATCTTCACGAAACCCATCGAAGATTATAAAAGGCGGCAGCGTGTCCGTCGAAGGCAGCTTTAGAAAATTAGAAATAGATTAACTGTGATGTATGATTTAGATTAAAGTAGACCTTCTAAGCATTTACGTATTGTAAATAGGTTAAGAAAATACAGGATCTAAATATTAATATCGTAATAATAGTCATGTGGTGTCATTGGTGGTAGCTACGAGTGATAAGAGTATTCTTTCTTATCAGTCATCGACTATGAGTTTGAGAATAAGTAATGGTATAATTAGCTAAAGGCAGAAAATGTAACGATTATTAAATTTGCAATTTGTACAATAACGGCCTCACTTATAAACTTCGAACAGTGATTATCATTTATTGTAAAAAGATTGTTCATCTAATCACTCCACCTTAAAAATAATATTTAAATATAATAAATTAGCGAAATAATCAGCTGTAATTTAATTAAAAAACACAATATAGGCAGCGTAATAAAACTAGATAATAATTTGTTGCTCTCATTCCAAAATAAAAAAATAATATTCGTCTTTAGTGATTTATTATAATGATGTATGTTCTTCTTTCTACTGTGAAATCAATTGTGACAGAACGAGATAACTCGATTTTTAATTGAACTGTGAAATAACGTTTACAAATACGAATATAATTTAAGTGAAATGTCTCTCTGGTTAGGAAAACGCCACGTCTTTGTAATACATTAGAATATATCTATTTTGAAATTTTCGTTTTGATGTATCGAATTCATAGTAGGTAAATACATTTAAAATTTCTATTAATTATCTTAAGATTGTATTTGAGAAAATTTCATTGTTTCAAAAATGTAGTTAGTTTTAATATTGATATCCAAATGACTTTATAGATATCGTGGCTATGTAGTCGTTTGTGTTTTGAACATTCAGCGTTCAAATAATCTTTGGGTATGTGATAAAACTTTTATATATAATTTAATGATTAAATTACTATAAAACAAATGATTAAATATTAAATGTCATTTTAATTAATGAAAAAAACAGTAACGACTTGTTTCATTGATAAAAGCATCATAATTGTTTAGATGGTGTTAGACGCTACAAATATCTTATTGTATTTTCATGTTATTAATTAAATTTTAAAATAAATCGTTTCTGTTATTTCATCACCTTTATTATATAATTCATTAAAAATGTATTATGTTAAGGCGAACTAAGTACAGTACGAGTAAATTCACTCATTTCGTGACAAAAGGCTTGGAATTTATTCCACTTGTTATTTTTTGGCGGAAGTTTCCACAATGTATTTTAGACCTGTATTATGAAAACAAATTAAATAAACAAACTCAGTGGTGCCGGGATCTGTACCACCAATTTTGTTTGCAAAGTCACATATTTTACATACTTGACCAATTCGGCCATCCATTAGCCAAACAAAACAACTTTATTAAAATGAAAAAATTTACGCTTACTGAACTAAACAACAACCTTTGAAAATAACACTTGAAATCAAATTATATTATGTGAAGTAACGTGCAATACTTGACTTATAGCTGGTCACAGTTCACTAGGAAATTGCACGAAATGATTACATAAAATTACCTACTTTTTTATTACCTACTTTAACTTGAAACACAAATTCATTATTATTACTTCACCTGGCCGATATTGTTTTTGAACGAACCAAATAGTCTTAAAAACAAAGGGGATAAGTGCTCCGTTGATGAGATTGTTTAAGAAAAATATTCGACTAAAATAAGAAAATATAACCAAACGTTTAATGGTTCACAAAATAGTTCTGATTTTGTTTTATGTATAATGATTGATGTTATTATATTATTTAATTAACGAATAAGGATTATTGTCTCGTATACATTCAATGGGTATAAGTATTAAATTATTAATAAAATATAATAGTAAGCTTAAGTTTCACAGGGGAGAATGGAGATCAGGAAGTCCAGATATGTTTTATAAACAGGTCTGAATTAGCAGCAGCAATTAGGCCAACAATGCACTGTTATGTTTTAATTTTACGTATAGTATGAGTTAATTTTTCACGGCTCAACGCTTCAAAGTTGTGATAGGTCCATGAATATTTAAATACTACCTATATCTCAATTAACTAATAATCTACTTTCAAACGCAATTCTAGATAAATATTCATATACATTTAAAAAGTAAAAAGAGTTTGTTATAATCGTCTCTCTTTGTGAATGAAATAATTTGACAATTTTAATTTAAAAGTAGCAGCTGCTTACTTTAATTATATCCAAACCAATAATTTCACATATTAAATAGAGTTTAGGAGATAATTCCACGACATATTTTTTCATAGCAGGCAGATTGGAAAACCCTCCTGATGCTGAGCGGGTCAGTTCCGCCCAGAGACATTGGCATTGTGAGCAATATTTACCCTCTAATAACGTAAATGCACCACCAACCTTAAAAGCTAAGATTTAATGTCCTTTGTGCCTGTAGGATGTAGCTACGACAAAGAAACACATCCTTTAAAGCAAAACACGACAATGCTAAGCATTACTATTTAGCAGTAAATACGTGATGAGTGGGAGTTACATATCCAGATGGACTTGCTTAAAGCCAGTTTCAATGCCACCAAGACATTTGGATGAATTTTGTCGGACACAATAAATAATTAACAAATTAATTTATTTATATATGAATCACCAACGAAATACACTTAATATTACCCATAAGCAAATAAAATATTAATTAAAAGGTGATCTTTGATCTAAATGTAACCTGTTTTCCAGACAATTATATATACCAGTCATTTATTCAGATCCGTTCAGCCATTCTGAAATGATTTAATACTCCATCCTTTCAAACTTTCGCATTTATGATATTAATTTATATATAAAAAATAAATGACAATTGCTATTTGGTATTTTAACTTGACTTAGAAATATATTAGTATCAATTATAATTAAAAGTAAAAAAATGTCGAACAGTGCTTAATTTAACAAGTTGAAATTATTAATCCTCGGTTACACGCAATCATGGCAATCAATCGTGTTTTAATTGAAGACGGTATTTGCAACATGAGTGTGAAACATTTTTTATATTCTAAGGTTTTTTTTATGTTAATACGTTAACAAAAAATGACTATACACTACACACAATAACTCATACTGAACTGGACCATATATACTCCAGCCAGTATACTCCTGGCCGAGAAATTGTTAGACCTAGGTGTTGAACATCGAAAGTCGTCTGTAGTATTTATTTGGAAAGCGAGAAATTAAACTCAGTTCATTAGACATGCGATACGTGTCTTTATTATTCGAACTTATTAGTATCGAAATATAATTATGAACAGCAATATTTTTTCTGGTGACCGAGGTAGCGCCGCAGTTAATGTACATGGATATTAAATTACATGTTTAAACTTGCATGTTTTAAGTAAAATTCACTCACATTCGAACAATCGATATTGGAATAAGTTCCAAAGTTATTCCTTTTCATCATTTTGGTTTCCGAGGAGAACATGGAACTATTTAACAGATACACCGTATTACGCATACAGAGTTTGACATGAAGGACTTCTCTTCAGACTTAAAAATCTGCTGCCTCGCTCCTTCTTCCTGATTTTACGATTGTACCTACACATTAGATGTTTTGAAGTTAAATTTAATAATGAAGTTACTTCTTTAAACGAAATTCTCTCCACCAGTATTATCACAAGGAATTTTACTAGGGCCCATCCTATACTTTCTTTTTACCTAAGACCTTAACGTACGCTGATACTATAACTGCCCCCTATGCGGGGGCAATACAAACATACAATCTACATCCATGAAATGGAAGGGTGGCTACATAAATGGCGTATTAAGGTTAACCAAGGAAAATCTGTCCATGTGACCTTCACCCTGAGAATTCCCTTGCCCGGAATAAGACTTAACTATGAAGGAATTCCTCAAGCTGATGATGCCAGATATTTGGGTATGCATCTGGATCGAAAACTCACCTGGAGAAAGCATATCTGGACCAAGCGTAAACAGTGGATGTAAAGTCAGATCAATATACTGGCTGATAGGTCACAAATAAAGCCTGTCACGTGATAGCTATTTACAAGATCATTCTTAAACCAATTTAAACTTACGGAATCCAGCTGTTAGGTTCTGGTAGCAATAGCAACATAGAGATTCGTGAAAGATTTCAAAACATGACATCTATAGAACTGGTATTCAAATTAAAGTCACAGGAAGTAGTACAGATTCCAGATTGAAACGGCATCGTGTCTCTACACTTGATATGACCATGATATTTGGTGACACTACATGAAAGGGATTCAAAGGAATTTCTTCTGGTAACAAGACACAGATCGAGATACTTCATCTCAATGGCTTATTGTATTAACACAGATTGCCATGTTAAAGAATTAAAAATATGTTTATATACATTTTTATTTTAATAAATATCACTGAATATTCATAAAAAGCCTCAAAACAATATAAGCTATATGGCGGACCACAGCTATGAAATTGTTAAACATTTATCAGTTCTTATTATTTCCACGTAGTGTTTGTAATGTTCTTACTCGGCTAAGACGTAAAACACGTCTAAATTAATTACTCTCTTGACAACGTCGACTTACCATTCACCGCTTTCCCTATTTTGTAATTTTTTTTCTCAAATATATTGCGTGAGCTTAATATGACGTGTTGATATTATTATGTAGGCGATCTTGATATGTGTACTTTACGTAAACGTGCAATCAAATATTTGTGTTACAAGTGACCATTTGATTTAGCTGTTTTATTAGTTTGATCTTATCTTTCCAGTTTCTTAATTTCCTGTTTTTGCAAATTGTGCAATGGCAAATGGACCACCTGATAAGTGGTAGCCACGGTCCATAAACACAGGCGCCGTGAGATGTTTTAACCATTCTTAGGAACTAAGTTGTTATGTCCCTAGTGCCTGTAGTTACACTGGTTTACTCATCCTTCAAACCGGAACACATACAAAATATTACTGTTTGGCGAGCTTAACTTTACCTACATGGGCTTGCACAATGCCCAACCATCAAGTAAATGTATTCTTAATATACTATCCTTTTAATTAATTAACTATAAATTTAGGAGATTTATTTATCCATACAACTGGCTAGACCAAATAAGAAAAAATCAAAAGCGCGCGAAACTGAATTAAACCGCTATTATTTTTCTTTTTGGGCGCGGTCAGCAAGGTCGACATTGGCGTGACTTATAATTTGTTAAGTGTTCGTTGTGTTTTATTTTGGACTTGTAAGCTTAACTGAGTAAGTAGTTTGATACTTCAATATGTATGATTTGGTAATTTATTTATGTTAAGAATTAAGATAAATTCGAAGTTAGAACTATTATTGATTTACGAGTAAATTGTTTTAAGTATTTTAAATTCTTTTTTTTTTTTTAATCTATTTCAAACCTGTACGCTAAATATAATATATCACTTCAATACGCATATTCAAATACGCAGTGTTCTTACAGAAACCTGATGCTTATTATAAAATTAGTATTAGTACTGGTTTGCATCTGTTATGGACAAAACTTTTAAGTCGGAATAGATCTATTTTTTTTTATTGACGACGATGTAACAAAAACCCCATTGGATTTATCCGTACATCGGAATTCGTTGTCAACACTTAGACTAAAAACTATACAATAATTATAACATAAATATAAAAGAAACAAAAAGTCAACTATATTTATTCACTCACGAATATTATTGTCATTAGTGGTAGTGAGTGACGCTAGTGATCACATGATGTCTTAGTGTGGGTTAAGCGATTAAGAGTAGAATTTAAAAAATAAATTAAGTTTATTTTATTAAAAAAATATTAATATTACTTGTCATTTCTTGTAACGCAATAAATAGACAGAGATTCATGAATAATTTTTATCCAGAACTCAAATCAAGGCTGTGACTGTAAATCAAATTAATGAAACTTGTTATGGTGATAGCTCAAATACTATCGGGTTGAATTATTGAAGCGATTTCATAATTAATCGATAGATATCCTTGTTCGATAACACGCTTTACATATTTTTTGTGTAATTTTAGTAGCTATAATAATATACTCTGTATGACAAGAGATTACCATTGTTAAAGGAATTTTATATGATAAATAGACATTGAATAATTTCACCATTGAAAAATCTTATTACCTTTAATAGAAACTTTTACTAAACATTTACGACATCCGTGGTCGAGTAGTATGTACACTGGTTTTCATGGGTACGTCACTCCGAGGTCGCGGGTTCGATTCTCGGCCGAGTAGATGTAAAAAAAATTCATTAGTTTTCTATGTTGTCCTGGGTCTGGGTGTTTGTGGTACCGTCGTTACTTCTGATTTTCCATAACACAAATGCTTTAGATACTTACATTGGGATCAGAGTAATGTATGTGATGTTGTCCAATATTTATAAATTTATTTATTTACTGGCTATCGGTACCTATTGTAACAATAATAATAATGTCTTTAATAATAATATTTTGTGCACAAGTAAGTGCGCAAACATACTCACAGGCGCTCTCTCTATTCCGTCACTCTTACAAACCGATGGGACGACAACTCCGACACTTCCGGAAAGACTTCAGGCGCAGGTCCAGTAATAAATAGTGCCTGGACATCGGTACTTAGCGATTAGTCAAATGTTTTGTTGTGTTTACAATTTCACTAAAATGTGCTTAGTTTGTGTTTATAATTGCTAACGTGCTCGAAGGCAAGGCAATGGCTTCGATTGAGACAACACTGCATATGACTTTCGAACGCGATCAAACTCGCGTTTGTATCGCGTCTGAATGTATGTATTTCGTGTCTATGCTGTTAAACGTTGAGGAGTTCCTTTCTCCATATCCTGGAACCAATCCTAGGCATAGAATCGTGTTGTGATGACCATAAAAATGAATTTTCATCGAAACTGAACATCCCTAAAATAAGAGAAAAATGGTTCGAAAGGTAAGTTTTTTCAAAATGGTTTAGACTAAAACAAAATAAATTATGATAAATACAAAATTATCATGAACATACCATTACCATTAATTATATAAAAATTAGACATTTCTAAACGAACGATAAGTCGGAAGTATTTCAGAGAGACGTTGTTTTTCTTCCGGTTCTTTTTATTATAATTCGTTATTGATAATTTATTAGTTCAAACGACCGCGAACAACCAAAACACTGGCGCCTTACCATCCAAGGATACACTAAGAAATGGGATATTGAAGATGTGATAAGTAAAACAGTTTTATTCACCACAATATTATTATATTTTAAATTGACAAGTGAATTAACCCTCGGTTATAGTTACCTCAAATTATAACAATAATAACTACATCAACTGTGGGGTTTACATTTGGAATCTGTTAATAACCATCAGTTATTGGTAAATCATAGTTTCGTTACAGATAAAGTTTTGTTAGTTCCGTGGTACACAAACTGTGCGTGCTGAGTGACGGAGCGCCGCGCACCCAAATTTTTTGAACCGAATCTAGTGCGCGCACGCTCGCAGTCCCCGACAGCTTCAAGCATGTCAAGTACTTGTCACGTTTAGGGCGGATCCGACGTGCGAGGTGCTCCGTCACGGAGGGCAAACTAAGACACACTTTAAAATGATCCCATAGTCATTCAATTCAATTGAACATAAAACCTTAACGACATTTAAACGAATCCATTTATTAAAAATAATTAACCTGAATCAATAATTATACACTTAATATTTCTTCAATGAAAAGTTCTGGTAACATTTTTATTTATTTTATAGATAGTTCTTATATAATATATAGTCTAAATTATAGCTCAATCTGTGCGTTTATGTGATAAATATGTTTAAAAACCGTTTCTTACATCACGAAAGTAATATACATATAAACATTGTTGTATACATAAAATACGCTATAAAAACTAAACTAAAATCTACCCGATTTTGATTCGAGTTCAATCAATTATATACAAATATCGACGCCTCCAAAAATTCACATAACAAACCGCTAATGTGCTATTATGACTTTTTTATTTATTTCAGATTACAAAAAATATTCGAAATATTGTTTTCAGATATTATTGATGCTTATGCACAAAAAGATGCACGTCACCTACAGGAATTTTTGGTTTTAACTACTATTTGATAAATTGCTATTAAAATTTTATAGGCGCGAAAAAAATAACACGATATATACCGAAATCGGCGATGGGACCTAACCATATATTGTATGTATTTCAGTCATTGTATAACTACAGCAACACTGGTGAGTGCCTCAAAAACAACCCTAATGCTAAAGTGAAACCACATAACTAGTGTACTTATCAGTATTTTTTTTAAATCAATGACTTTCTTTGGAAGTAGTATCAGAGATAAAATAAGAGTTAACGATTTTCCTCCTAAGTATGAATTTTACGGTTTGACCTTGAAGTTTAACATAAGACAAAAAAATATGGATTCAACCTTACTTAAATCGGTTTTGACATTTCATTAATGTTATATATTTAAAATTTTCAATATCGTATAACTTATTAGATAAGTTTGATACATATATACATATATATTTATAATATATTAACGTATAAATACATTAAATATATTCAAATATTTGAGCACCAAATTTTAATAATTAATGCTATTATTATGAATATTATATTTGAATTCATTTATAAATGAATATAAACTAACTTAAAAAAAAATTCTAACACAATTTGTTACATCATTAAAACATAATTTTTAAATAACATTTAATTATTATTACTTAATAACAAATTATAAATCAATATTAAATATTGATAAAATAGCAGTCAAATTGTAAGATTTACGCTTTGGAATAAAAAAATAAATAAGTATTGCCATTAGTAAAAAAACAAACCATCATTATTAAGTTGAGTTTGTTTTTTTTTGTATGGGAACATTTCTAGTCAAATTTTTTATATTTTTTTTTAAATGTAGACGGAACCGAATTCTTATTTCTAAGTTACTATTTATATTTCGGGTTTTGTTTACCTCCATACAGCGTATACTTATTAGTAGTTTTTGTTTTAGACTGTGCGCGTAAATGACTTATTTAAATAAGATCGAGAAACTTTACATTACAAACAGGACTATCAAAGGCAATGTTAGACAGACGGACATGAAATACTAAAATTTTTCTTATTATATTAATAATGTATATGTTAAATTTAAAGGTGTATAGATATACTCTATAGCTAAAATTCCTCTCGACCCGAGATAAGTTCCAATAAATTTGAGTATATATTTTTTTATTATTATTATTATAATATAATGAAGGATTGCAAAACAGTGTCCTTCGTTCAGTTAGTTGAAGTTATATTTGGCCGATTTAAACATATATATTTTCGGCACCAGTAGGCTTCGCCTCTGTAATTTCGATCGAGACAAATCGGTTAACGCCTTCTTAAGATAGCTTACGACTAATGTCGTGTCATTTTTGCTAGTGAATATAAAATCCCTCTCGAGATAGTTGTTGGCTAAGGATACAGTTATCAGGTTATACGCGGACTCGAGTTGACTGCTCGATGGCTTCACTACAGTATAATTACCTAAAACAAAAAAAAAAAAACATTTAAAAATATTTATCATTACCTTAGCCCCAGCTAAACCCGTGTACCCGATGGAATATCCCATAGAAAACGTTACAGAACAGACTTATTTATTTAACACCACCGTTTTTAATAAGTATTAGAATTTTTTGTTAACCCGCGTTACCTATACAATTTGGATATTTATAACATCAAATATGAAATACTTCGATTTAAAGTTACACCCAATCTTACCCCCTTAGGTGACGATTTTTCAAAAATACCGTTACAACTGTCTTATATTTGTAAATTAATTGAATACCGATTACCATATTTATAAAATCAAAGATATAAAAATAATTTTGCACAGACTTCCATCCTTAATTTTACCCATTCAGGGGACGAATTAACAAAAACGACGTAACAACCGTCTTTACCGACTTCCATATTTCTAACTTTCAAAACTGAAGATTTTAACGACCACTTATTGTTGAATACGAGTATAATATACATATCATATTTACCTATAAACGCAATGACTAGACCATAAAGCTCAGGATATAAAGGCGACGGCTGTTCCCATCCGAGACATTCGTAGATAAAACCATCGGTTGAAATCGCAAAGTTATATGGCAGCGTTTTATTATCGTTCAAGTTCGCCTGAAAAGAAAATTAACATTAAAGTAACATTGAAGATTAAAAAAATCACGTACCAACATATAAATGCAATGAAACATATGACATTTAAAATCATTTTTATTAATTATTATTTCACGCTCTTAAGTAGAAATCGATTTAGACATTCGCTTTCATATTTGCATTCAAAGTAACATAACAGACTGAATGTTCTTCGTCATCTTTTTTGAAGAGAAGGTCCGACACACGTAACGACACGACACATACCTCGCGATGTATTCCCTCACCACCGAGCACAAGATGAATTATAAACAGTTATGACGCACGCAATTCACTTGTGGTCCGGGTTTGAATCCTCAATCTACGGTTAAGATTTACATGTTCTAGCTATCGGCCCAGCTCGACTCTTTGATTGATTACGGTTAAAAATGAAACCGATTATATTTTGAAGCACAGTCGCACCTACAGTACTCTCTAAACAAAGTTCAGATTTAAATTGAAAACGGTCGTAGGTACTGAATTCTTTGATATTTAAAGCAATTTTAAAATTATAATTTTGTATAAAAAATATATTTAAAAATAGTATTTCTTTCGCGCCTTCGTTAGTTCGCTATAAAAGCATCTTAAAATTAATGCAATTTTTTATTTTAAAATCGCAATACTCTTCGCAATAGCCTTTATTATATTTTCATTAAAAATGCAATTATTTTGTATGCACTTTCAAATATATATTTCAAATTAAGAAACATTAACTAATACCACGTTAAATGCTCTCATCAAGGCAAATTTCTTCACAGGTTCATCTACGTCAAATTTGTTTTATAGAATATTACAATTTATTGTTAGACCTTATAGCTAAAACTCAGCTTCCTATGGTGCTAATTGCAGCGACTTAGCGAAAAAAACAAACAAGCTAACTTGTAAAAAATAGTTAAAATCTCCTTGGTCGGACGGGCAAATGGGCCACCTGATGGTAAGTGGACACTACCGCCCATATCCATTGGCAATGTAAGAAATATTAACCATTCCTTACATCGGCAAAGCGCCATCAACCTCGGAGGCTAAGTGTATTTTGTCACTTGTGCTTATAAACCGGAACCCAACAATACCGATTGATTGATCTCTGTAGAATATCTTATGAGTAGGAGGTACCACTGAGATCGTTTTTAACATTGTAAATATTGCATGAGCATATCAAATAAATGTGTGTGGAATTCGCAACTTTTAATAGGCATTCGCATAAAACAAGTACTTATTCCATTCAGCTCGGATCATTTCAAGTGCCATAGTGTTACTGGATAACTTTAGTTAAAAATGTTACTATACAACAAATTAAACTGTTTTTAATTGATTTAACGTACTGTTATCTCTTGCTTCGTTGATAGTGACCGCCGAGAACACAATCAGTCACAATGACTGAGCAAATCAGTCGCTGTTTAAAAACACTAGTCTCTATTAACAATTATTTTTTATACCAAAAGATTTTCTTTATTTAATATAATTTGAAGCAATTCGCTATTTTAGCACATTCATTCAAATCTCAAATACAATCGCATTGCGTTACATTCGGCTATATATTTAAGTATATAATATATAATACACATATTAATAGACAATTCAATAAAATTACTTGACGAGTCTTCAGTATTTTTATGCATAGCTGAATAGTTTAAATGATTTACTTATGAGTAAATTTCTATACCTGCATTGATTTCATCAGCTGTATGCAAGCATTCTTCCCCTGACACTGGCCTGTGTCCGTCTGTTCGATCACAACGGACTTCGCTTTAAATGGATTTATGGGTTCCTCAGATGGCGTGGGGCTCGATTCATCCCATTGGGATCGAGCCACAAATAGTGGCATCTCGATCGGTGGCAACATATTATCTGAAAATAAAATATGAACTGATATGTGTATTCCGAAATTCGTATGCGGCTTTCTTCTGAAAAAAGTGTATATTTTTTCCGCAAACACAATATTTTGTAAGAAATATTGAAGAACCCTTGAAATAATAGAACCGTTGTAGGTTTTAAAATTCGTATGTAATTAATATAATTTAAATATAAATATTTAATAATAATCTTTTACCTGCATCGCTTTGCAACACCAAGAGATAAACGCCAATCGCAAATCCACTTAGCAACACCAGAATCATCATGCTGACTATCACGGCCGTGATCACATTAGTAGTGTCGTTCACACGTGGGAAGCGACGGAGGAGCGGAGTATCCTCCGACGGGTTCTGGAGTTCATCATCAGCGTGGTATGAACTATGTCGAGATTCATGATCTGTGGGGACAATGTAAACAAAATTGTACTTCAATACGTCAAAGGTATCAACAACGATGGGAGATAAAATTTCATCGTAACTGTTATCGTTTATCAAATTGTATCGTTAGTGGAAAGGACAGACAGTACTTTAAATCTCATTTTCCTGAAGAACAATTTTGCCGTTTTTAGCTTTTCTTTCTTTCCTCTGACGATATAACAAAGTATACCAACAATCTGTAAATGTACCAATCTCTAAAGCGTCCTCTGATTTAGATTAGATTTTTTGGAACTTATTTCCTACACCATAGTGCTCTAGCGAGGTTTGATTGCTGATTTCAATTAAGACATTTTAATACTAAGGTTGAAGAGAGTAATGAACAGCTTCAATATTTCTGCAGAAAGGAAAAGTCCATTCATGCTTGTATATATAAATCATTATCTATAGTAGTATTATTATGCTAAAGTAACTCTGTCTGTCTGTCTCACTGTCATTCTTCCTCAGCCAAACCACTGAACCGAATTCGATAGGTATGAAGGAAGTTTGAATCTTAAGGAGTGTTAGATTATGACGACCAAACTCTAAAACGCGAGCGAAAGCGCTAATCCATTACTAGTACAATATAAAAATAACCTCACGCTCCCAGGTTTACAATAAGCATTTTTAGAAATAAATTCTGTCTATTATTATAGTTTTTTTTTGTGTAATATTTTATCCTGAATGAGTCGTACGACTTTACAGATGTAGATCAATATGCTATTGCCAACACATGTCTCAAGGATAATGTATAACTTTATTATGACCAATTGTAATTATGACTCACTTATTTGAAAAACCAGTCTATAATTGCACATTCTGTAACAAGGATTGCTGCGTTATAAACTATTATTATTTTATTCTATTGATATTTCGGATACTAATAAATCACAGGTTTTTTTTTTGTTACAAATTTCAACGCAAGACCGCACCTGCGTTTTGTAAAGCAGGAGCAGTTGTTGGGGTGTGAAAAAACGCCGCACCTTGTTCAGGACTCCGAGTTTCCGTGAAGCTGTTTTGATAACAGCTTCGAATATAATAGCGAACGTCGATACCTAGTACGGCAATTTGGCTTTGTAAGCGTAGTGCCACTGAGGGAAGGAACGAGGGAAAATGGTGACTTTTTCATTATGAAGGCGCATACCTATGTTTTCTTCGCTTTAATCTCGACATGATTATCAGAACCCCATTTGGCAATGAGCTCTAATGTCCTATCGAGTTTAACAACAAGATTCCTCCGCTTCTCCTCAGTTTCGGCCCGCCTGGCTGCTGAGCGTCCGTGGTAACCCCCATGCTAGTGTACTATCGTCTGCAAAGCAATGTATGTTCCCAAGGGTTAGCATATCATTGATGTGCAAAAGAAAGAGTATGGGGCAAAGCATAGAACCTGGGGAACCCCAGCATTCACTGCATGGAATTTTGAAGCGCAAGCAACTAAAACGCGAAGGCTACGATTGTGTAGGAAGCTGGCAATCCAGGTACAGAGCTGAGCTGGCAGACCGTACGCCAGCAGCTTAGACAGAAGACTTTTGTGCCAGACTATGTCGAAAGCCTTGGAAATATTGAGGCTGACAGCCAACGACTCCTCACGCTTGTCTATAGCCTCACCCCAGAGATGTGTTACGTACGCTAGAAGATCACCAGTGGACCGTTTTGGTCGAAACCCATACTGACGATTCTTAATTAGACTGTGATTCTCTAGGTAAAGGAAAAGTTGGTTATTTATGATTCGTTCCATTACCTTATGAAGCACTGAGGTGATAAGTAATGGTCGATAATTTGCCCTGTCAGACCGGTACCTTTTTTTGGGAACCGCTTGCACATTAGCTTCCCTCCAGGCATTCGGCACACATCCTGTAGAGAATAGGCGCGTTAACACTGGAGAGAGAAGAGTGCAGCTCCGCTGCACTTAGCCGGTATTCCGTCAGGAGCGTCCCCTTGCTTTCCGTACGTCGAGTGATTGTAGCTTTGCATGCTCATCACGCTTCCCTGATTTTAATGTCAGGCATTGTGTGGCCACATGAAGGTATTTTTGTTGGCAGCGCACTACAATCATCGATGACAGAATTGTGGGCAAAGAGTTTCGCCAAAAGATCGACTTTCTCCTGCTGTCTGTAGGCTACCGATCCATTCGGATTCCTGAGCGGTGGCAGCAAAGGTTGGCAGAAGTTGTTTTGCAAAGACTTGTTCAGACGTCAAAAACTACAGGAGCTCGTAGGATACAAGATAAGGTCATGACCAATCTGCACAATACGTTGGGCATCCGCTCTTATATATTCCTTCTTACAGGACTTGGGATTCTTTGTTGTAGGTTGCTTTCAGTGAGTCAATGTTTGGAGCCCTACTAATGCAGCCATTGATCCACGCGCGATATGCCATCTGCTTAGATGACAAAGCACACTCCCAAGTGAACCAACGGCTACGCATACCCCTACTGATGAGATCTGAGTTAGGGATGTAGTATTCCATCCCCAACAGGATCTCACCAGAACAGCAGCGGCTCTAGCTGTCGGGTCTTTCCCACAAAAGCAATTAATGGTGGGGGTGTGCACCGCTGAATGACTGTTCTTTCTTACATGCGCTACCATATATATATATATTTAAAAAAGGAGACATGAAGTGAGCGACGCTTTGCTACGACTGAGGTGGTCGAGGCGCAGAGAAGTGTTTCCCCAAGAAGCTGCCAAAGGAGAGAATATACTGATCCGCCGAACGTAAGGGTCCCCGAACTCCCCCGGAAGTGGCCGCCAGGACCCCCTTTCCCAGTCACCAACCGGCACGAC
Organism: Vanessa atalanta; assembly: GCF_905147765.1. Classification (NCBI taxonomy): domain Eukaryota; kingdom Metazoa; phylum Arthropoda; class Insecta; order Lepidoptera; family Nymphalidae; genus Vanessa; species Vanessa atalanta. The sequence continues at coordinate 4,067,678 of NC_061902.1, read as the reverse complement.
GGTCGACACCGAAATCATGCGTGGCATGGTGAGGCAGCCTCGCGAGCTGGTTAGGCACGCTCGGGCCTCTATACTATACCACGGGCGGCCAGCGGAAAAACCGTTTCTTCGGGTCTCCCTGTTCGGCAGGTCAATGCAGTCGTCCCCGGCATTGGTTCAACAGTCTCCCCCACTGGACCAACTCATATCGCAACACAGCTCGCTCAGGCACAGCCACTTCACGAGTTTTACACCATGCCTACGGTGATAACAAACCAGGCGGATACCACCCTACCACCATATGAGCAGTTGGTCATGAGCAGAGCAGTGAGTAGAGGGAGTGGAGTGAGAAGGGGCAGTGAATTGTATTCTTTCTCCGTCACTACACGAATAAAAAGTTAAATATGAACTGATGGAACTCCTCAACGTTTCACAGCATAGACAAGATATTTTTAATTAATTTATAACAAACGATCACACATCTTATATTATATATAGAATAACTATGAATTCAGTAGGTGATTGCATATTTATATCGAGTTTCATTAATTCAATCGACAAACAACAACAGGTAAAGATCGAAGGCAAAATAATTTATGACTGTACTATGTATGTATTATTTAAGTTTGAAAGTTTAAAGAGTCAGTGTAATTATAGGCATAAGGGACATAACATCTTACACGCCGTGGTTAGCGGCGGATTAACGGCGTAAGGAGTGAGTACTACTCTTTATTTTCATCTCTTTTTTTATTTATAAATTTTCGAAACACCATCGGCATATTCACAAATTAATGAAAACTAAACAGTACACGTCTACATTAATACGTATATCTTTAAAATAAAAACAAAAATAAGGACATCAATACGAAAGAACAAAATGGTATTTTGTTATTAAAAAAAGAAAAACAAGCGAAAGTATTTTGAATAGGGTGTCGCGGAATCATTCTTGGGACATTTATATAAATTTGAGAGATTTTAATATAAATAATTCTGCACGATATGTACATGCTTCTATCTTTATAAGCCAAAAGCTTTGCAAAACCTTTTTCTATCGAGTCGAGTAACGTGAATCTCATAAGTAGGATTCCAAGCAGGTGATGCATCTGCAATAATACTACGGCTCAATAAATAATACAAAGTTAGACCATCCTTAATGCTTTTCTGGCAACCAGTGCAACTTTTAGTATAAGATGCTATTTCACGATGTTTCAATGTGGTTAAAAAGTTATACTTTATAATATAATTAAGTATTACAAAATGAAATATTTTCTTGTAATCCAATTAGAATAACAGTACTCTGTATTGTTGTGTTCGGGTTAGAAGGGCGAGTGAGCCAGTGTAATCATAGGCACAAGGGACATAACATCTTAGTTCCCAAGGTTGGTGGCGCATAGGTGATGTAAGGAATGCTTCTTACAGCGCCTTTGTCTATGGGCGGTGGTGACCACTTACCATCAGGTGGCCCATATGCTCGTCCGAAAAAAAAAAGAATAACATCAACTAATAGCGATATAATCGTACAACAAAAATCGTGTAGCACTCTTGCATTGCATTCAAGCATTTCATAATAGCAAATAAAAGCTATTAATTACGAAACAAGCAATTAAAACAAAATATCTTTCTAATAAATTTCATTATATAAATAAAAATATTTGTTAATGTGAATGTACTTTAAAACTAAATTGTATTTGGTTATATTAAAATGTAATCAATTTAAAAATATAAAAGTTGATACGTAACTGTTCAAGTGATAAAGTGTGAACTCGATCATATTGCATTTTATATTATAAAATTACATATTACACAAATTCACATATAACACAGAGCTTGGTAACGTTAGAGTAATAAAGGATGTGATAAACGAATGCCTATAGACTTGTATCATTTGACATAATATAAACGTCATTCATTTTATTATCCAGCGACTTTACAATAGTCATTGTTAAAAAAAAATTACAGCAATATGAATCACACGATTAGGTATATCCCATAAATAATACTCAAAAGTCAACATTCCGCCTTAACGATTTGGAACGCGATTTAGAAGAAAACAGAAGATATTTAACAAAATGTTTCGTTAAATAGTTAGACAGAGATAGATAGACAAGTCAATTTTATCAAAAATTATATCAATACCATCGACGTTTGAATATATCGAATGTTTAGTTGAACACAGATTCCTCACTTTTTATCATCATTGACTTGACATCCGAAAGAAGAATTCATCCTACAGTTAGTTAGTTAGTATAACTAGTCACTCTCTAAATAACATAATAGGTAGAGCCGTTAAATATGACGGGAATCGAAACTAATATTTATAAATACCTGACATTGATGGTAGGGCTTGTGTTAAATAATTGCACGTTTTTTACTTTTACAATTTACTATTTATATAGTAATAAATTTCTGTGTTTTTTTAACACTACTTCTTTATAGAGTATAACGAAATGATACTAAGCTTCCCCTCATTAAGTAAGACAATTTAATATGTTGTTATTTAAATATATAATTATTCTATACAAACAAAGATATAATGATCGTAATAAATAAACATGCTAGACAATACTTATCTTTATATAATGACGAGAATGTCAACAGTATAATGTGCAAATTAGTAATAGTAGAGTTTAGAAGCTAGAACTAAAACTGGGTGCAATCTAATCGTTTTAAAATTACTGAGTGAATTGATAGATTAATTTAATTTTATATGATATTGCTTCGTTTAATGTTAATAAGAATTTTTAACCTTTTGATATGTTCAATGATCAGTGCCGAGTATAGTGAGGAAAGTATATATATACATGAATTTTAAAATAACAGTGTCCTACATTCTGAGTATTTATTTTTATACTATATTATGTTTTACTAGTATCAAATTAAAAATTAGAATCAAGTGAACATACAATTTTAATGGATTTAATAGAACTCATGTTTTAATTTATTTATATTCTAATAATTCTAAGTATATTTGCATTCAATAATTTTATATAATGTCATCAATCCCTATTTAAAGATATCATCGTATTCAAGAATTCGACATGGCACGACTTAAGATTTATTGGAATTAATCAGAACAATTATCTTATCATAAGTGCAAAAGTTCACGAACAGATAACTCGATGCAAATGTATTAATCATAAAAATTAAAGGTAAATGAAATGGTAAAATCAACTCTTACAAGATAGTAAATTGGTTGGGGTTTGATTATAATTACAGCTGTTGTTGTCAAGAGTTCTTAAGAAAATTTAGCCAAAAATAACTTTTTTTAGGCCGTCAGACCTGATGGTAAACAGTTACCATTGCACATAGATATTAGCACTGTATGAAGTTGTTACAATTCCAATTTGAAAATGTTTGAGGAGTACGATAAGATTTGCATGCATATCTTCTTCCGAAGAATGGATAGCTAAATTTTAAATATAAAAAGAAAACCAATAGTTTTCAAACATAGAATAAGATGATAGAACATAGAATACTTAAAATAAGATGAGACGATTGTCACATTCCAATTTTTTTTAATACAAATAAAATATTGTGGCTTAAAGTCTTACATTAGTAGTCTTTCAACTATCAAATCAAATTACTCATTATCGTACACCAATAAACATAATACATAAATCACATTAAAGAAAGATGCACAAGAAGCCGCCCTTATCGTTAAAACAGCAACCTCTTCCAGACAACCCTTTAGATGAAAGATACAGGTAAAAAAGTACAAACATTTTATGGGCAGTATTACATTTAAACCGTAATTTTTCATTAAACGGTAAACTTCGGTGTTAGTTTTCTGGGAAACTAAATGACATTGAAATTTTGAACTTATTGATAAATGAAGAACAGTTATTACTACTCATCATAGCGGCATCATTTTTTTAAATTTGGGCTTGGCTTTTTTACAAATTAAAAATTCCAAAAGCAGGTTGGACGTCAAATGCGCGTATTCACTTTTTTGAGTTCGAATATTTAACTACAATGTTGACCAATTTGATTGGGAAAAATAAAAAATATACTTTAAGCAGTGATTAATTACATAGTGGCTTTAAAATTTTGATATTTGTATGAATTAACTATAAAAAAAAAGAAATTAAAAGGAATGAAACTACTAAAAATTATTATTATTACATAAAAAATTAATATACCAAAATTTAGGTAATTTTAAAAAGAATTAAAATTTTAACTATTTAAAAAAATAACGAACTAAAAGACTAAAAAAATATATAATTACAACTCCTAAATTGCTGGAAAATGCGATGCGAATTCAGTACTGCGCGAACGTTTACATGGGTAGGGTCTATACTGATTTTGGCCGTGCCGCAATACGACGAGTACCTACTCGTATTTTAGATTATGTATTTTTCTAGTTTTTTATATATTAAAGAATTATTAATTAATGTCTTTTTTACTAAGCTGATTATTTGTTTAATTATCCGACTAAGCGAGAATGTAGGCTGTGTATTTCAAGAGTATGTATGTGTGTCTTCTATACGAACCTGATCAATTGTTTTATTATCCGACTAAGCTATGTAGGTTGTGTATTTATGTGTATGTATGTACGCCCGGGGAAGGACCACTCTCTCACTTAAAATCAGAGTAATGGGGTAGGTTGCCGGTTGCTAGGCTGCCGCGTTTCGTCCGGTATGTAAGAGTCATGGAGTTCCGATTCCCCTACCCCCCTAAAATATTATGGTTGTGCAGAAAATGGTATCATTATCCCAGGAGGGTACCATCAGCGATTGTGGTGGAGAATCCCTCTCTGGGCATCCATGCTCAAGACGTACACAACCTGAGCAGGGATGCCCTCTGAATAGGGGGAGGGGGGGATTTTACGCTATTCTGGCTGCATGTAGACTGCGATACCATTCGCGAATCTAAGCGTGTCTTTATAAGAAACCTGGGCTAACGTATTGGTGTCTCGTGATGTTAATACCAGCGTTTTCAAAAAGGAATATTTATCTTGCCTCTAGGTCCTTCAAAAACGTCATTAATAAGGCGAAGACAGTACATTGGCAGAATTTGCGAGAGACTGGTGCGCCTGTCTTCAGGAACACGTGCGTTCTGGTCTCTCACTAAGGCTGTCTTAGGGAATATCTGTCAGCTCTCTTTTCTATCTCTGCACACAGACGGTGAGTCATTGGTCCACACCGAAAAGGAGATAGCAAATCTATTAGGCTCTCTTTTCGCGTCGGACTCGACTCTGGACGACAGTACCGTAGACACCTTACATACCGGCCGTGCTAATATTTCTAGAGAAAACGTCGACGAAAACCGGAACAACCTTGTGTTTGAAATCGAGTCTTTGTTAAACAAAGTTTCAGACTGGGGTCGACTAAACCTAGTCCAATTCAACGTTAAAAAACACCAATTATCGTATCAAAATGCTTTGAGAACATTTTCATTGCCGCCACAGCTAGTATCGGGATACTTGGCGTTGATTTTTCAAGCCTCGTTCAGTTCCGCGGTCCAGTGGAAGGAAAAGCCAAATTGGCTTCAAAAAATCTTGGTGTAATCATTCAAAAACGAATTCGAGGGGCAACTTCTCATATCAGGTAGGAATATATGCTTATTTGCAGTGTGGACCGGCACGGAATATCCTATAAAAGTAGTGAGGGTTCACAAAGATAACACAACAATCTAACAATTTTTGGAAAACCTAAATCTTATCCAAATTAACAAGTTTAATATAATGATAGTACGCTTCCCGTATTAATCAATTCCTGAAAAGTTGGACCTATACCACTAAGAGATGTATGTTTTTAAATTTTTTTATGTATTTAATTACAAAAATGAATAAAAATCTAATTTCAATCAAAATACATACTTCTTTAAAATGCTTTACTACCTAAAGTCTTTAAAAACACAAGAAGCAAGCTAATATTGTAAACAATATAATATAAAAAAACAATCCTTAATAGCCGACAGTCAAATATCGGCCAATGGTACTTCAAGAATATTAATCATTATTGATTATCAATGTACAACCTAAGGAACTAACCATGGAACTATGATGTTATGTCCCTTGAGGCTGTAAGTAAACTGTCTCACTGACGCTTCAAGCCAGATCACAATAATATTTAGTATTGCTCTTTTAAAAGAAAAAAAGAGTACTAGCAGTGTCAAAATATAATTAAGGTATTACTAATATCCTATTAACCCCTCCTATTAAACTTATCACTTGTGTTAGGAGTGGGGACGATAAAAGACCAATGGGTCAGGATGAATCCTTTTACATCACTAGACAGCCCGTAAACCATTGTGCTATTGGTGCTATTGCGCACTTTAGTGGTAAAATTTGTGATGTGGTGCCGACTTTGAAGGGCTATGACCTATCGTTTATTAACAAATATAAGCTCTATATACAGACCAGATACAATGGCAGACCTATATACAATTAACTACGAATCACAAAATGAGCTTTACTTGCATATTTAGCATGTGAGAGCTCAGTGGTACTTCTAGCTGTCTAGCTCACTATTTTCTTAATATCTACTATTTGCACACATTGCTATGATAACATTGTCCTGTGCTTATTTTATTACTCATTTATTTTTTTTATTTTTATCTTAGGACTGTCAATGATTTCGAATATCAAATGTTTGTATGTGTATTATATTAAAAAATTAAACATACAAAATAATACATTTATATACTATAATTAGCAATTTGTGCACTAAGCTCAATATTTTTCTGCTTCTGTTTAATAACTTTTATTTCATTATAAGTAAATATATTTTATTTTTTTTTTTTAAATAAAAAAGCAGCATTACAGAAGAATGAGATTGACAAATTAATAATCAAAGGATTATTCGTATTCATGGTTCCAATACAATTGGAACCATGAATACGCTTATTTTGAATATAACATTTGTTATAGTCATTACCACTAATTGACATTGTATTGTTTGTAAACCTTTACTCGTAGGTAAATTTCCTAAATTATATTAAAGTAATAACTTACCGACGGGTGATATTAGTGGCTGCATTTTAAAATATGAATACTATCATTCTTAAATTCACTTTTTTCTTAATATTTCATTAAATAATTAAGGTAAGAAAACAATAATATATTTTAAACTTTTATAAACTACATTTTTATACGTCAACTTTGACATATAGTCGAGACAGTAGACAATGTAAATTGCAAAGGTAAGAACAGTGCTGCCAGCTGTTTGGGTAAACGTAACTCACTAATGCAATAGATTCATGTACCAACCTTATAATTTAAATGCTTGGGCTGCCAGCAAAAATATAATAATTGTTTATAATTAAAGTATTTTTAAAACAATAAAATCAAAATTATTTAAGCAAATTACAATTATATGTACGATTGGCATTAATTACGTATTACAGGTTTTAATTGATCAGATCCATTACTAATACTGCTAAATGTGTAGTAAGTCAGTATGTTCTATTTCGATGGGGGTGTTGTGATCCACGGACGACACTCTCATAACTGCGATCAGGCAGAATTTTCGGGAGACGGTTCGCCCGACTGCACTCTGGACGTCGCTCTTAGTGAACCAAATAGGAATGTTGAGCTTGAAGGACTATCTTGGCTACATACGGTGTCATTGACGGCGACAACATTGATCACGGCTGATCCACCATGGGAACTCCAGGCGAAGACGCTGGCGGAAGTGTACCGGGTTCGAGCCAGGACGGACGGCGATCGTACAAGGTCGTTGGAGCTGGATCGAGTCAGAGCTCTAGCCTTGATTTGCAGGTAGGAAGAGGACCTGGGGTTCCCAACAGCAGGTCTAGTGACCAACCCTACTTGAGGTGGTGGGTACTGAGAAAAGACGGCATCCTAAAGTTTAGACTAAGGCAAGTGTGCTGCTTGGGGGACCTAGCGCTTTACCATGGTGGCAACAGTCGGGGCGTCACGGCAGCATGCGTAAGTGATCTGGTTATGGCTCCCGAAGAGACGGAGTGGGTACTACTGGTTTTTTTTAGTGGGTGTTCCGGAACTAGCATCAGTGAGTCCATCGTACACTGGGGAGATCCCAGGACAGTTATAGGGGAAACTGTGAGGGCGTCACATAGTAACATGCGTAAGAGACCTCATTATGTCCCCAAAAGAGAACCTGCAGGATAGTTATAGGGAAAACGAGTAAATACGTTTTTCTAGCGAAAAACATGGTATGTTCTATTTGAGTATCTATGTAGGTTTAAAGAAGCGCACAAAGTGCATACTGCACATGCGTAAAATTTATCGATTAACAAATTTATTTTTGATATTTATTTCAGTAAGCTAATTAATTTTATGATGTTTATAATATCTCAAGAGATATGTTTTTATATATGTATAGCTGAAGTTAAATATTGACATTTTAAAAGATTTTTTATTAGGTTGTAAGTGGTTTGAAATAAAATTTGGGTAAAATTTATTAAAAATGTAATTTAGTTAACAAGTAAAATATAAAGAAAAGACGTAAATCAAAATTAAAAACAATCTCTTCCTCGCCATGGTCGAATATTTGTATAGGATTTATTGGGATGAGACTTGAGATACGTCATTGTACGTTATTGTATATAGGTATTTTATTGATGTGTCTGAGTATAACTAATCATCATGTATTACCTACACCTACCACCAAACAATAATACTTCGAATTGTTGTTTTCCGATTTAAATAGTGACGGACCGCCGATTATTTTTCTAGTTTCTCTGCTATAGGTTGATAGCATACCATGATAAAATAGTACGTTATGTATTTTAATAATAAATAATGCAATTATTTGTCTATGTATACTGCTATATATATAACAAAATATTTGTTAATTAAAAATATATGAAAAATCTAACATTTATTAAAATATGAAACTTACCAATACGTGTTTGTAATTGATGCATGACAGCGGTGTATTGAGTTGCACTGGTTTTTCTTCAAAATTAAATAATCAAGCAATAATTTTCAAATAATCACCAAGAACCTGTTAGTTCTTGAATACTATTTCTGCAAAAGAGAACGAAGCATGCGCCGTTTTATTGATTATTACTTTGAAAAATGTATTGCCATCATAAATAACCATTGATTTACGTTACTTGAGATGAAGGTTTTCATCTGCTACAAAAGTGTGCTACTACACGAAACGGATACCAATAGAACAAACATATTTTTTGTCACCGGTACACTATGAGAGCGGCCATTTATTATCTACTATTTAAATATTAGTAGTCGTATCCCTTATGTGTCAAAAAAATCAGTGTGTCAATTTATTTATTATCCACATATATACACTAGCCATGTTGAGATTGACAAAAGTCATCCTACGATATTATGTATTAGCCATCTAATGGGATATCTCATGGGAACACACTACAACGTTTTTTACTTGTACACAAAAGCTTAATAAACAAATGCCAACTTAAAAAATAACAAACTTCTAACTTAATACAATAATTCTTAATATTAACTACTTTCTTCAAAATCGTATTATGAGCTTCATTAGAATATACTTTTATGTTCCGTACTAAATTTTAGAAAATTGTACCCGTTTTTAATAATCATAAATATATCAAATCAATGTGTTTTCTGGTTATTTTACTATTATAAACAATGTTATGCATAAATTAATTCAATAATCACATTGTCCGTGTTGAAATCTTCATCCACATCAACTTCATCATAATCTACATCACATATCACACGAAAGCCATATGACAAAAAAATTTAACTTACCAAATATGACATATATTATACTAAACTAAACAAATGTTTTCGTTTCTTGTTTTTCTACCTACTTGGTGTATATATTTCGGTAGTATACTAGTACATTTTGGTAGTATATATAATATGACTTCAGCCATATTTCCGAAGTGATTTCGTAAACAAGCACCCGCACAACATATAGCCTATTCCAATGGTAGTAGGAAAAAACATAAACAAACCTTAGATTTACGTAATTCATGCCATTTGCTAATAATTCAGGTATATTGTGCAACACTAAGAGTACTAAGTACTTTCAAAATTCCGATACCAGTTTCATCGACGTACAAAACGCAATTATTTCGCATATCCATAGTGAATATCGTAGATTAATCAAGCTCTCGACCAATGATAGCGCATTCATTTGCTATCAAATGTTCTTTATTTGGATTTCTCTTGTGGTTGGAATAGAAAATACATATACTTTATATCCTTACTATATTTCATAACATATAAAAATGTTGTGCATCAATTATTTTGGATAGTAATTTATGATTCCCAATTAGAAAATAAATAAGGTATTACTTATCTGTGGCGACTGCTATCAAGATGACACTTGACAAGATGTCGACTTGACATGATTAATTCCGATTTTGATCACGTGGCAAAATATAATATATAATAATCTTTTTATGGTCCGTCCGTATTTAATAAACTTGTGTTGAGTTAAAATAGTATAATTTAAAAGTACACATTACTGCCACCTATTTTTTTCGTAACGAACTATTATTTAATGAAAATAGTTTATGGGAAGAAAAACAGATGGTGCTACTATAAAATTGTTGTAGTAAATTAGCATTAAATAAGTGAAGCCCTTTATATTATATTTATATTTACATATAGCCTATTCCAATCCAAGTAGGAATAAAGATAAACAAACCATAGATTTACATATTTCATGCGATTTGCTATTAGCTTGACTATATTGTGCACTACTGAGTTTATGATCAATATAACTTTTTTTTTTATAATGCAGCACTATAACACTTAACTACTTATATTCACTTTAATTTTACTTCCAAAATTCCGATAACAGTTTCGTCATCGTTCAAAACGCCATTTTTTTGCAAAATCATAGATTAATCAAGCTCTCAACCAATGATATAGGGACAATTTGCTGTCGAAAGTTGTTTATTTGACTTTTTCTTGTTGTGGTTGAAATAGAGTATATAATTATAAGTTATAAGTTAAGTAAAACCAAAGACGATTTTATAATTATATCCTGGAGTAAAACAAGTTTTTTTTTAGCACAACTGTAATTAATAATATACATTAAATATCAAACACGATGTCAAAACGAATCAACGTAAAGTATTTTGTTTTTTTGGTAAATAAATATTTGCATCGAAAATAAAGTTATCATAGAACTATTTATATAACTATAATGTTCTAATAGGTATCATGAGTATCGAAGCCATATTTAAAAAATAGAACGCGTGGCATTACGATCGTACCTACATAATGAAAATATTCAAGTATTTTACATTTTTGTAGTACCTACATAATTCAAAATACATTCTCATTTAATTAATAAGTAAGTAGTGATAAAATGCATTGTATGGTTTTATTATTAATATTATTTTGTTTATATAACTACCGACCGATATAATTTTCTTTTGATTATTTCATCTTTATATTTAAATGTATGGTTAACGTTGACCTTTGTGTGTTAATAGATGGCGCTGAATGTTTTCAGATCGTGCTATGTGATATTGTAATGTACTAATAAAAAAAAACAACGCTCATAATATTTAAATGGTATAAATATAAAATTGGTAAAAAAATATTCTACGACTACAACTACGACTACGACTAATTACGTTCTATTGTTTTTCGTTTTATGTATATGTCAAGTGTCATAGAATGATTTTGATTTTTACGAGCACCCTAGACATATAATTGCGAACATGGATAAAATTAGACACGATATTAGCAAAGGCAAATCTTAAAAAAAATGTTCATTAACAATTTTGAGACTCGTTTGCTGTGGGATGCGTAGAATCCCTTTCGCACCTTTGGATTCCTTAATAAACAGAGTTAACAGAGTCGGTTTTGGGTAAATTCTGCACAATCAATTGTGTAAGATTATGAAATGTTTTTAGCATAGTGTAATTGTGTTCAAGCATTCGCGAAAATTGGAATTATCGAATCATCCTACGCCACATGGATTTAATATCAATAGCGTGGGTGAACGAGCTTAAATAATATATAAAGCTATATCGATTATGATGTATTTTGAAGCTATAAATACGCTCTTAGATATATTTTACATTATTTAAATAAGCAAAACTATTTTCAGATTCTAATCATTTACTAAATATAAAATCATTTAATGGAAGGTTATTCCGTCATACTTCAGATCGTGTTGGTGGGTATGCAAAACACGATCTTTTACGTTATAGCCGAGCACGAGAAGACTTTTATTTATAAAATAACTCGATCACTTAGCAGGGCCGGTTCAGATTTGACACGTAATCTTCGGTTAATATTTACGTGTTCTAGATAGAATCGTAGGTATTTTGACTGTTTTTTATTATAAATTGAGGGTTCGTCTTGTATGTGTTGCAATCTGTAAAATCTGGTATTCTATACAATACCTAGGCAATGTGTATTTTTTATACACATTAAAACCAAAACTATAAAAATTTCTTTTTTTTTATTTGCTTGAGTGTTCTGTATAATACCGAATACGCAGCTATTGCGTGTAAATGACGAGAGCAGGAAAGGAGGTGACAGGCAATTTGCGTTGCGCTGGATTGTTTACCCACAATGTCAAAACTCGGAGGCAAACAGACCATATAGTCAGAGTTCATACTAAAGCCAACCCATTTTGATGATTACTGATGATTTTTTTATTTATTTCATGCCTTTGGACCTCTAAATAATTCCTAGGAATTGTATACTCACCTAGATTAATTATTTAATGGACAATAATATTTAATACATTACATGATTTTTTTATTATAGTCTTGTGAATCACTGAATCAAGATATGACGCTGTAAACAAAATTGAAATCAATTCTTACCTTTCTTAAAATCGAATCAACGTTATAGAAATGTAAAAATTCAAAATCGTACAAAACTTTTTTCGTCAATGAAGCGAAAAACCTGAATTAAATACTTAAAAGAAATACTTCTTTAGCAACTTTTTTTAATAACTAATTTTTAGTAATTGTGGAATGGATATCTTACTCGGTTTCTTTAATTAAATATGATTATTAAAAAGTAAAAAAAAATAGTAGATACATATTTATTATATTTATATTTATTTTATATACATATTTTTTCGAGATCTTAAGATTGTTCAATATATTTTTGTCTGTTTTTTTTTCGATACCTATCAATGAGTAATGCAATTTTTGATTTTCCAATATTTTTTTTATTCGGCGGATATTTTAATGGTCAGACTCAACGTGGGACAAAAATGTATAATCTCATTACGATCTCGATATTTACGATTTCGAAGCATGAAAATAGGTATCCATTTGTAAGGACAAATTCGAACACAGGTACGATTTATACACACTATTCTCTCGCTTAACACCCTAAGAGCTAATATTTATCTACGCTCTATGGTAGCTCTATATTTATCACGCTCCGTAGTATCTTCATTTGTATACCACAAACTTATTAAGTATGTGAGAATGTCTAGGAAATCAATTACATTAATTTTTGAAATCAATATCAATGTTGTTTAATTTGCTTCACTCCTGTAATCAGGTTCAAGGTCAATTTAACTTGATGATTTAATGCAATCCAGCTGATCTGATGACGACGACATTTTTTATAAAGCACATTACAAATATGATTTATAAAAAATAATTGTTTGTTTTAGCTGTATTATTGTTATAAAACAATAATTGCCTCATTTGTCACACTATTGAAAAAAAAATCTTGAAAATATATTATATATTTTTTATTATTATTTTTTGTATTTAGAACATGATCTCGATGTTCACAGCCTTCGATAGGTACTATTGATGAGGTAACAGGTGTTAAAAGTGTCCCAAAATTTTTAGATTCAATCAAATATAACTAGTGACTTGACTCTATATTTGATAGAGCTAAAAGAGCAGAGTTTTATACCCCAAAGTAGAGTGCGGATTATTAAATTTGTCAACTATTTTGTTTAACTATGTTGTGTGACTTGAACCAATCACTCAATCCATATTTTTTTGTTTGGTAACTTCCTTAGCGATGTCATTTTCCCGGACACTTAACCTTTCAGTTTATACATCCTTGAATTGAATTTAAATTTGAGTTACCATTTGTGAATAACAGCCTATCATCTACAAAAGCGTGAGAGGCCGGAAAGGCAACACTTGAAATATCCCTGACGCTCACTCTGCCCTATCGAATGAATATTGTGAATTTTCTCTAAAGAATCTTTTCAAGTGTCATCGATATTTCATGTTAGGATGAGACCAATTTTATGAAACTGAAAGTTTGCCAGTGTTATCGGAAATCACAGTAACATTGACATTTTTGATGCGATACCATCTCTGTCATTATCAGAGCTGTTTACGCAAGTTCATAATTATAGTGACTCTTCCAGCACAAAAAAAAATCTTAATATAGACATTATTTTTGTTAGTGTATTAAGTTAGTAAGTGTAAGTTAGTTATATTTTGCCACTAAATTTTTAAATTGAATCAAATATAAAAGGTTTTACACTAAGGATTGATAGCGGTTTTATTCATAAATTTCCTATCATATGACGGGTTGAATGTCAACAACATTTCATATGACAACGATTACAATAATATCAATATCTGTCTACTGTCATACTCCACTATATCCTGTACAAGTTAGCTTGATCGTTTTGACAGATGTAAATTTTTCTGATGGACATAACTTTGCAATGACGAACACATCATTTTCTTAATTTAATAATTTCAAAAATTGTTAAATTATTAAAAAAATACATATAACACAAAAGTCCCTAAAGATCCGATAATTTTGAGATCTTTTTATTGCTTCAAAGTAAAATTTAAATAGGAACACTGAAAATAATAGATGCTTGTAAAATGTTACAGCGGTCATATCAGCGGGTGGATAGGCCACGGAATAACAGGCAGTAACTTTCACAAATTACATCGATTACAAAAATCATTGTTAAGTTATTGTTACGAACGGGTTGTTTACTTTCATGGTCTGAACCACCTATTCGAATTTGGCGGTAGGTCCAAAAATAACCCTCTAATATTAAATAGCTACTTATTATAAATATTGACCCACCGTCGCTTATTTACCCAATATATTATAATAATTTATATGTCTAGTGCAATAAATAATTTCACAATTTTACTTGATATTTTCTGTTTCCCATCACTAGCCCGTCTGTCAAAAAGATCAAGCTAACTTGTACAGGGTATAGTGCAGTATGACAGCATATTGACAACGTCACGGACGGTAATGTTTCTGAAAAAAGTATTATCAGTTGAAATAAATTTAGTATTCATTTTATTTCAATCTAATAATTAATAAAACGAAAATATTTATATGATAATAAAATTGTTAGACTAATTAATTCATCGAGTTTTGACTTATGTTTTTTTATTGTTTATCTTTTTAATTTTCATCTATATATATATACAATACACATAATAAGTATATTTATCTTTTAAAAATCTTACAATTTAATAAACATTGAGACAGCGTAAAGACGTGCGGCACACATAAAAAAATAAGGGAATTCCTCTTTTAAGTTGAAAAAAAAAAAGATATGAAGAAACAATTTTTGTTATAAAATATCTATTAAAGAAAACCTATCTTTTTTTTAAATGAATAGTAGCAATGCCCCAAATTAATTAGGGATTTACTAATATTGCTATTTACCCCGCCTTTTAAGCTTATTACTTGTGTTTGGAGTGGGGACGACAATAGCCCAAGGGGTCAGGATCGATCCTGCGACTTTTACACCGCTAGGCGACCCGTTGTGCTATTGAAGCCTGAATCTTTATCGAATACCAAATGCAGTTAGCTTTGAAACTGAATGCTAAATACTCGAGGAATAGGAATTTCGAGTGTTATCAGGATGCTTAAAGTCACACGGTTCAAAATATATCACGTTCGATAAGAATACTAATCTTTAAATATAAATTATGTTCTTTGACAATTATTTTCGAATAAAGTATATATAGTTGAACCGTTTTTATTTAAATATGATTATATTAATCATGTGTCGCAGAAGTGTTGCAAATGTCACAATATCCATATAAAACCGTCATTTGAAATTCAAAATGGAGGTTGGTAAACGTCAAAATCTGTGTTACGTAAATTATGTGTATGCACTATTCTGCAGTCGACTAGTTTTAAACTATTAATGCATTTAAATATTCCGGGGAAACTGTATCCGTTACAATTCAACATGCTTTTACGTATTTCAATCTAAATTATTATTACCTTGAAATTGTGATACATAAATACATTCAATAACATAATATAATATCCCTGATTTTTTTACAAGCAGACTTCGGCAGGCAAGCAGTTTCGGTTTTACTCGCTATATCAGTTAAACTAAGAGATATGTACCTAACATTATCTATTTTAATCAATTTTAACAAGTTAATCGAACTAAAGTTATTTTGCTTTTTAAACAAAACATAGTGTGATTTATTTATAAAAAAATTTAATGCATATAAGTCTTTTCTATAGTATATTTTAGAGATAAATTAATGTTAAATTAAAACATTCATTGTTCGTTGTAGACAACATTAAGATAATGTTATAAATCCAATGCGTTTTTACCTCGATATCAAGTTTACGTTGAGAACTTGAAAAGCTAATAAATAAACTTTAGGACGTAGGAATTAATTGTACGAGTAGCTAGATCTTTTCTGCAGGACGAGAGTGTATCGTTTAAATGAGATCACGTGTAAAATGTAGGACTAGAAATATAATATGATGCAAGGCAGATTCACTTTCCTTATTATATAAAGTGCACGTGTGTTCCTTATAACATAATCGTTACGTATGACAGACGTACCATATCCTCGCAACAGTGTGTAAAAATTACACTACATATTTAAAATATTAACATCCTATAATAGTTGTTATTTCTTTGACGTTAAAGCATATATTAGGATGCTCGTATTAATACCGTATTCAACTCGGAACAATATATTTTATTATGGATAGCATTGGCTTGCGATGTTCGTAATGAATCTAAATTTGTATTTTCATTGTTTGTCAAATGATAGGTCGCATTGATATCTTTTTATTGTACGAAATTTACGAAAGAGTTCGGTTTTGATGTGTTTTTTATAGTGTTGTACTAGTTATGTACTTGAAACTTATCTACTGGTATAATAAAAAAAATGATTTATACAAAAATATTATAAATAGGTATATTTTATTAAAAACTGAACCATATTAATTATTTTACTAGTCGTGTAAAATCTTGTTTGTTCTTAGATGAACTAGATGGATGAAGTCCATTTAAGTTTTTCATTCTAACTAAAAGGAAATTGTTATAATAGGATTTAAGGAATAATGACGTTGGAAATTAATTCGATCAGAAGCGAACAATCTTTTCAATTTGTTCCCGAGCTCCGTTTGTTTGTGATTGCGGGCAGATTCAACTGGGACCTGCATCATGCGAATGCAGGTGAAAAGTAACGAGTCCAGTGGCGAAGGAGGGAAACGGTATTCGATTTTTTCGCATATAATTGAAGTGGACGGACAAAACTTTGTTTCGCTCTTTCAATTTTTTTACAGAGAAATAAATTTAATCAATTAATCTCTCTATTGGGTTCAATTTTCTGCCTTAAACACTTTGAAAACTAAAAGTTATAACTGATCATACATATGTATATACAGACGAATAACTGACAACCACCTTCGGTTAAAAACTAAAAATAATTGTTTTTGATTCAACGAAATTCACAGTATCGTTTATTACTATCTCCAGCCGTATCACAAACTTGGTATACCGTAATGTTCGCTTATTACTTTCAGTGCAAGCTCTCAAAACTCCACGTGAATACTAAACACAGGAAATAAAATTGAACACCCCTGGCCGTATGCCAAATCAAATATACCTATAAAAGGCATTAATAGTCCAATATATCATCAGTGATAACTTGAGGATTGGTGTAGTAACAGCGAAATAATTTGATTGAATTTTAAAGTTCAGTATTGCACAAAACTAATCTAAAATGAGTGCGCGATCAATGGTTAGTTCCTTTGAATTTTATGTTTGAAAACTAGTTAAAGGTGTATGCGAATTCAACTTCAGCGGTTTGTTCATTTGCGAAAGTGTACCGTAATGTTATTTTAATAAACCTTGCCTTTGTAGTACAGCGAATTGTAAATAAGCATTTTTAAGCTTTCCTCTCGTTTCGTGCACGGACACGAAAAAGTAAATTCGTTCTGTATTGTAAGAATCGAGCGTAAATATTTACATATTATATTGGTAATTTGATTGTTATTGATCTACCAATATCTCTTGGTCGTGTCGGAGTACCGGTCAGTTGGATTTTTTGTTTATAAATATTAAAACATCAACAACATCACATACATTACTCTGATCCCAATGTAAGTAGCTAAAGCACTTGTGTTATGGAAAATCAGATGTAACGACGGTACCACAAACACCCAGACCCAAGACAACATAGAAAACTAATGAACTTTTTCTACATCGACTCGGCCGGGAATCGAACCGGGGACCTCGGAGTGGCGTACCCATTAAAACCGGTATACGCACTACTCGACCACGGAGGTCTTCAAATATTCGTTGTGATTGGATTGAAAAATATTTGTGCCCTATAATAATATCATTTTCACATGGCTAGTCATCGTGATTGACTATCGTCGCCAAAATTCGGTCGCTTACTATCAATTAACGGGTCTAAATTTGTAAATTAATAAATAAACAGCATTCGTAATGATATTTTGAAAAGTCAAATTACGAAACCACTTTTTTTTTATAGATTCTATTAGGGTCACTTCTCCTGGCTCAGATGTTTATTATGAAATGCGACAGTGACCCGAAGTCAACAGAGTCGCCTGCGAGTCCACAGTAAGTAGCAATCTTTTCCCTATTGTTTGACTCTGAAAGAGAATATATGTCGTGTTTGTGAGCCCTTTCCTTTTGTTTATAGAGACTGTTTATTACGGTATTATTGTGTACGTTCCCTCTGAAATAATGTTCTAAGATGATTATTGAAATTGAATACATATTTGTATAGAAACGGTTAAAGATCACTTTATTTGCTTTTAACACGGAATATAAACTGAGATATATACCAGCACTTAAAAAATAAATCACAGTAATTTAATATTTTGTTTAAAGATTAGGTTTATTTTTCCACCTTATGTTTCTAAATTCGTAAATGTTCAATATTATGAGGAATGCAATGCCATATCAAAATAGCTGTAGTAGCAATACGGTTCTGAGGACAGGACAGGATGCACTAGTATTTGTTCAATCGTCAGGCAAATAGCCTTCATGCCTCATGAGAAAAGCGTTCTCCGAAGTCGAATACTTTCAACTTAGAATATTTCTATTCGATCACTTCTGTCAATAAATCTCAATAAAAGCACTTATGTTATGTATATTTGTCATATTTTGTAGATCATTTCTTATACAATGTCATATTTATTTGATATATAAACCAAACTTAGTAGTATTAAAAATCGTTAAATTCAAAATATTATCGATAATTTAATTAATTAAAAATAATATTGCCAGTTTCTCTATTTGTAACTGCTTAGAAAATCACCAAGAACAAAACAATTACACATAAGTTAATAAACTCTCTTTGACAACTTAAGGAGTACAAACTCTTGATACTAATAAAATTGACACTTTTCGTATGTTGGAAACGTAGTATAAAAATAAAAATATTAAAACCGTACAAAATATTGTTGATTATGATAATATTTGTGAATTATTAAATATAAATAATTGCCAGATTGAGAAATAGAGACGTTTTCAATTTTCTATTCCTTAGTGACAAAATTACATCGTCCGTGGTCTATAAACGTAAGCTCTATTTGTCGGTGTTACACAATAGTGTTACTTGTAATTGCTTTGGGACAGAATGATCCTAACAGGATAGATAACAGCAGTGCTATTCTATTCATATTTGAATCGTGAAATGTTGAATACCAAGCAACGATCATATGTTATTTTGATGCGTAAATTCTCTAAACGTTAAAATTAGTAGTCACAGTGGCGTATCATTTTCTGACATTTCCCGATAATTGTCTTCGGTAAATTTCGAGTTCTTTAAGAGCTCTACTTATCTTGACTCCTGTAAAGAAAATACTGGGCTTATAATATAATATATCCTGTATGTATGTGTATTTATTTTATTTATTACAATTAAATGTAATGGTAGGCTGCAACCTTCGTCCATAGAAATTTGCTCTGAGATTATAACGAGTAATGTTTATAAGTGGGATAAACTTCACAAGTCATTTATTATATAATTAACGCCGTATTTAATTATTTAATACAGAACGTTGTCTTTATATTTATTAATCAATTCTCACATTTATCGTTAAAGTAGAGTAAGTAAGAAAACGCCTTTTCATTATTTTAATCTTTATGAAAATATTTCAGAGAAAGATCGTCACACCATCATCACGAATCGCCTACTTTTCAAGGATTTTGGAAGAAGAAATTTATTTGGAGACCACGTTGGGTTAAAACGTGGCAAGAGAAAAAAGTTTATGTTGCCGTTTGGAAAAGAATGTGGGGACCTGCTGAGGTCAAGGAATGGGTGCCAGTACCCAAACCACCGCCAGGTTGGGTTAAAAATGTTCCAGGATCGCACTTTGTTAAAGTTGGTCTACCTCATTAATCTCTAAATTACATTTTAATAGATCTTACAATATATTATTGTAAATATAATTTATTATATATTTAAGCCATAGCTAAATATTAACCATAAGGTACCGTATATCTCTTAGTTTTTTTTAGTGTTACTTTCGTTTTAGAATTGTTTGTTCTTGAATGTCTATTTTATTGTTCGCGTATGTCAATAGTAAATTTATTTGTAATATAATGTGTAGGTAATATTTGCTTCGAATCCGAGAAATTGTATTTGAAATAATTCCTTTTTTTCTTAAAATCTGCAATAAAGATGCAAATATGGAAATTCCCGGAAGAAGCGATTAGCTTATGGGTTTGAAAAAGACATTTAAATTAATTACCATCATTCAGCGGTGTGAAAATTTGCTGTCTCCTATTTCCGCAATAGCCCCTATAACTAATAACTAACTATTTTAGATCAATTTCTTCAAAGTATGATGTATGTATGACGCTACTGATGCAAGCACGGGCTCTGATAGAGAATAATGTGATTTTATCAAATGTATTATTGGACAAAAATTTTGTACAGCCTCATGTAGCAAAACTATAAGTAGAAAATAGCATCACAGGGGGGCTTCCTACCTGGCCTAGGTAATACTGGGTACGTGCACCAAAGTTACTCTCTTTATGCGGGCGTATCTGTGAGGTAGGTAGGATCCTGGTCAGTTTGTCCTGACATAGAATGTCGATGACGCTCATTGGCCTAGCCTAGTATATATATATATGTGCCATAACAGTGCTTCCATTGCAAAATAGTACATGTTTTAGGCTTATACGTAATGTTTTAATTCAGTGATTGTTTTAAAATATTTGAAGTTTAATTCGTTTCCATATAATGTGATGATTTAAATTATAATTTTTCTATTGTGGAGCAAATTTAAATCAAAACTTGTATAATTTTTTATTTTTCTATTTGTATTTAGTGATATGTTTTCTTTTGGTTTCAATTTGTTCTTGACGTATTTATTTGTCCAAAACCAATGATAATTATGAATATTTGAATACTTGAATATTACAATATAAACTATATTTGAGATTATATAATGTTATTTATTACTGTAATATTTATTTCATATTTTATTTACTAGCAATGATGATGTCCTGCGGATTGATTTCGATCAACGAGACAATATGTATGTATGTAATACGTGCGAAAACACCGATGCAGTTTATACGAATTTCATGAGAGTCTAAAGCAAATTATCCTATTCTATGATTTATTGGCTAATTTCATTCGTGTTTAAATTTTTAGTAAAGTAGCTAAATTGTGAAAATGCTAATTTAAATATGTTACTGCGACAAATTTATAATAAGCAAAATGTTAGTTATCATATTTTTATTGTCATATTTCAGATTTCTAAACGTTAATCCTCTTCGTCGATTCAAAAATATTTTATACCGTACGCGAATTGATTTTAAATTCTGTGATTGAGATACGTCAACCGCATAGCGAATGAAACCCGTTTGCCATTGTTCTATTTGTATGCAACGTGAATGTAAATTAATTTGTAATACGAAATTAATGTCACAGATTACTTGAGCTTCATTAAAACTGTTATGTACTGGAATAAGCATATTCATTTTGAACTATTTCCTTTGGCAAAATTATTAAATGCTTTTATTAAAATATTGTAACTTAATTTTAAACTTAATTCTAGACGAGATAGACCAAAGGACAACACGTCAATCTTACCTTGAGATTGCGGTTTAAAACTATTAAAGCCATGTGATTAATTTGTGTGTATAATATAATATATATATATAAACATAGTAAAGTCATTCCAATATTTAAATCTGGTAGCTCTTCAGATCCTAACAACTATAGGCCAATCTCGATACTACCAACCCTCAGCAAAATATTTGAAAAAAATATTTTAAATCAATTATTAGCATATTTCAATAGATACAATCTGCTTCATAGAAAACAATTTGGATTTACGAGGGGTCGCTCGACTACCGACGCAGGTATCGAACTAATAAGAAATATCTATGAAGCCTGAGAGAGGTCGCAGGATGCCTTAGGGATTTTCTGCGACTTATCCAAAGCCTTTGATTGTGTTCAACATGAAACTCTGGTCAGGAAACTATATCACTATGGAATTAGAGAATGTGCACTCGACCTTCTGACTTCTTATCTTAACAATATAATTCAGAGGGTTGACGCTAAAGGGACAAGGTCTCCTGGGGTCTTAGTTGGTATGGGGGTCCCACAAGGATCAATTCTTGGACCTTTTCTATTCCTCATATATATTAATGACTTGCCCTTTCTTGTTGGGAACAAACATGATATAGTATTGTTTGCTGATGATACCTCTTTGGTTTTTAAAATTAATAGGAAACAGGTACAGTATGACGATGTAAACAATGCTATGTCTGTACACTGGTTTAGCGTAAATAATCTTAGGCTGAATAATAAAAAAACTAAAATTGTAAAATTTATTACTCTTGATGCCAAATTACAGTGGCTCCCCCATATAAACGGATCGGCGGGTAGACTGAGTTCTGCAGCATTTGCGGTCAAAAAAATTAGATTATTTACCGATGTTGATACGGCTCGCCTAGTTTATTTCAGTTACTTTCACAGTATAATGTCGTACGGTATTATGCTTTGGGGTAACGCAGCCGCTATTCATACTATATTTGTGCTGCAGAAGAGGGCTATTCGCGCAATCTATAACCTGGGAGCCAAGGAATCTTTGAGGTATAAATTTAAAGAAATTAAGATATTGACTGTTGCTTCTCAATATATATTCTGTAATGTTTTGTATGTACGGAAAAATATTAATGTTTTTATGAGAAAATGTGATTCTCATAACGTTGGTACAAGGAACAAACACAATCTTGTTACTCCTGTTACTCGACTGCATAGAGTCAGTAACTCTTTTGTGGGGCAATGTATACGCTTCTACAACAGGATCCCAGAAAGCGTTCAAAATGCTTCTATTGCGAAATTTAAAAAAATTTTTAAGGAACGCTTGTGTGCGAAAGGTTACTATACAATTAGTGAGTTTATGTTTGATAGCACACCTTGGGAATGAAACGATCGCCTCCTGGCTGTTTCTACTCATATATAATTATGTATATAATTAATTTGACGTAAAAAAAAAAAAAAGTCCCGCTGAGTTTCTTTCGCCGGTTCTTCTCAGGTCAGGGTGTTTTCTTTTTCCGAACCGGTGGTAGTATTTAACTTGACAATCAATAAGAAAGTGTAATACTTCTATATTGAATAAAGGAATTTGAGTTTTGAGTTTGATAATAACTCATTAGGTGGGCGTGATCCATCAAAGTGCCTAAAAACAGCGTATTGAAAGGGAAACTCTTTTCCTAAAGAGGGTAGGCATTTACAGGCTTTTGCTTTTATTATTTATTGCTGTGAAACATACAGATCGAAACATACTTATTATTTTCGTAGTTCAACCAAATAATAATATTTGATGGTAAGACCTATTTACAACGTAATGCGCTCACTTTAATGTTTGAAAAAATCATTCAGTAACAAAGAATGATACCGTTTGACGCTTTTGAGCCGCTTATTAAAATGAAAGGAAATTCTTCAAAAATATTAAAGCTTTAGTCCGGCTTCTGAGAGAATTTGATTTTGACGACTAGCAGTTCGTCACGAGTGAGACTCTACAAAAAAAAAAACCATAACACAGTAACAGTATAGAGTAAATTGTGAAATAAATAAGTATTCTTATTAATTTAAAATTAATTTAAGCGCAAAATTCTATATTGTCTGATGATATAGTTTTTAATGGTATTATTCGTTAGTAGAATGAACTATGATAATATTTTTAAATATTTCAAAGTAACATCGTCCATTCGCTAACAGACCTGTCAGGAAAGTATTCTCTCAGCGGCCGGACATTGAACAAAGTTCTAAAATAAACCCCATTCATATTGCACAGCCAGTGTCAACAGACAAAAGCCTAATTCATCAAACTATTTTCGTTGGTAATCCAAGTAGTTTGAATACAATGAAAATAAAAAATATATTTTTTTAAAGTATTGTAGTAATACTCTATTAATAGACTGCTCCAATTAAGCCTAAAGCTTGTGCTAGGAGAGGCGACGCCAACAGCCCAAGAACCTCATCCCGTCATCATATATATTATTCTATTGTGTTTAATATTCATCATATATTATCATCAACGAGAGTACACAAACATTATTTTCACTACTCAGCGAAAGCCTTTTCTTTTGATTTGTGTCGCTGTTTTACGACGAGATTAGAATTCACGATCTGCAGTTAAGATGCACGTACTTTAACCACTGTGACATCCAGACTATCAAACATCCAATATTTTAAGCATATCATAATTAAAATATCATAAATCAGTTTAGCTTAAATTATTTAATTTAGATTTTAAATAAAATAAATATTCTTCACTTTAGATTCAAACACTACAAAAAGAACTGATAAATCTGAGTTCTTGTTAAATTTTTTTATACAGTTATTTTAATAAAAAGGTAATAAAACCTGATATTTGTTTTTTTTTTTTAAGTTGTTATAATTATTATTTATATCTAATCTCGGATATTACGGTCTGATCTTTCATGAGCGTGTTCTGCGGAGTGTTGTTAGTTCTAATAGAGCTTTACAGATGATCGATATCACAGCAGAGACGATAAACAGTAGTATTGTAGACGGGAATTGATTAACGGTTGAACATTGATTGTGAGTTGATGTTCGAATTTCAAAATGAATACTTTGAGAGGGAATGGATGGAGGGAGCGGTTAGTAGAAGAGGATGTTTAATCCTCTCTTCGATTCAACGAGCTTTTGTGAACGTTTATCTGTGATAGTACTGTTCGAACCACACAAATGTTTTTGTATTAGGATTATCTGATGTCGCAAGTGAGATGAAACTAAGCGGAGGCTCCAGGACTTCAATCGTCAAAAATTAATTTAAATTTAGATAAGATTAGTACGAGTTTTTTTATTTTTTTATTTTTTTCACAACAAAAGAATATAAATAAACACGAAATTTATATAAATTACATTTAGTAATATTCACGCTAAGTTAGGGTTCTCATGTAAAATATTATGAACTTCACAGATAACATTAATCATTATTATTTCACTGCATTTGATTTTATATTTAAAGATTTCTTTAAATGATAAAGAATTAATAAAAGTTAATTAAAGTAACTACTAAATAATGTCCCACTGCTGAGAAGACTAGAGCCTTATTTCAAGACTAGTGCGGTTCCGTGGATATAAATTCGGTGTAAATTATCCGAAGAATTACTCCAGAATCCCCGTTACGCGATGAACAGGAAAACCTGCATATGTATGATCAATTCTGTCACATGAATGTCTCCTAATCCGTAGTAGAGCAGCGTAGCGGAATAAGCTCCAAGCCTTCCCATTCATGAGAGATATCGTGTCAGCTTGTATACCTTGATTGTACGAGAAACCTTTCCGCAAGAGTCAACAACTATACAGGTGAATAAATTGTGGGGAAACGCAGAGGAGATGAACAGAAAAACATTTTTTTTTTTTTGAGAATGGAGACGATGAAATCCCTCTACATGGTCCTATGTCCATATATAGTTTGTTAAAAAATATAATATGATAGTGATCACCATGAAGGTTACAATGTTTTTTCTATATTTTTTTCTATTGTCATATCACGTGCGTGTTGTCCGTTGGTTTATTTTTAAATTTATAATTATATTGGAAAAAAATATATTACCAGGGAGCATTAAAATGAAGGTTCAAAATGGTTTTTATGTGCATACATAAATTTGACGGTTACATTATGTCGATTGAATTATTTTTTTTTTCGCGTAAAACCGTATCGAGGCGACCAACAAAAACAAATTATCACATGAATCTAGATGAAAGATTTTGTTCAGAAAGAACAATTACTTTTGGGTTCTGATTAATTGTCTACACAGAAGGAAAACTCCGAGAACTTACTTATTTCGGTTCGAAACCCTGACTCTTGTATGTTTGCAAGCCCGATGAACATTACAAAGCACTGAGCTCCGATTCCACTCAGAATTCTCCTTTGTAGAGATGTATTTTTCCAGCAAAGATACTTCAACAATATATCATTATACTTAAGGTGAGTATTTTAAATCTCATGAAAAGTAATATTAATATATAAATATTAATAATAAATAAGGAGAAAAAAACAAAAACTGAATGAATGTCAAAATGAAAAAAAATGGAAACTAATATACACTTATAACTCAAGATACAGCCTATTTCGAAGGAGGTTTTAGTATATAATATTTTTATAAATATGTATTCTTTGCAGTTTCATCCGTTTTAAATTTAAAGTGTTCATGTTCATTTTAATATCATTAAAAAATTCTGTTTAAAAATCGACATAATTATTGTACTCATCATCACAATGGCAACATTGAATTTCATTTATCAACTGCTTACTTTTTTCCACGAATTTACACAGATTAAATATAAAATGATTTTACCTGTAATATGATCAATTTCAAATCGTACCAAGTTTGGTCAAACTGCAATAACATATGACGGTGCGCGTCTTTATAACAATATACTCTCAGACATTAAAAATATTGACTCGTTGGACATATTCAAAAAGCGACTGTCCCAATACATTATTACAAAAATATCTGTCTAAGTATGAAGAATCGTAGTTGTGTTTGATGATTTCATGATTTGTATGTTATTTTCTACATTGGAAAATGTAAGTACAACAACGAATATCTGTAAATTGTTTTAAATTTTTTTAATTGTGTTCTCATGTAAGTGATGTAATTGTCTTTATAAGGATAAATAACCTTTAAACCTAAACCTAAACCTAAACATTAATTATTAAGTTAGATTTTTATACCAAATGATTAATTCTCTTCGTTTTTAAATAATTAAATGGAATTACATTTGTAATTTAAAAGAAGTAAATTGTTTAGGAAACCAAATTCATAATCATTCGCCTTAACTCTTGAGCCAATACTGAATTCTCCACGAGTCCTTCTTATGTTCATATTACCAGTAAATATATACCAATAGGATTAGTAAATTTTAAAATAATCAGCATAAAAGAGTTAAAATCTTATCGCTTTACGTTTATTTTTATTGTTTTTAAAGAAATATTGAATCGTTACGCATTAGCCAATGTTTAAATAATTACTATAAACTTAAATTCTAACTTCTGAATACTTATAAAATAACTTTGAAAGTATAGAAAATATATGAACAAAATAGATATTCAGTTCGCATCTTAATAAACGCAACTTAGTATAATCAAATCAGATTTCATATTTATTAAATACACTGATGATTTATTGATCTAAATCTGTGGCTCGAATCAATAAAATACATGATGTGTAACATAAGTATATTGTATAATTAAACTTAAAATATAAGGCCATTAGTATTGTTTAATAGAGAAACAGAATTATTAGAATAAGTATTTGTATGTGTGTGTAAAAAAAAAGCAGTTATAAAACATCAGCGAAAAATCAATAATTTCATTTTTTGTCATAATGGTATAAAATTTTGAATCTATTTTAGATGGACCGTCAGAGCGTATTTATTTTAATTGGTTTATAGTTTTTCGTTCGTTACGTAGAATCCAATGTGAATTTCACACTTCACGCTCGCTGTGCAACATACACACGTTGTCACCCGATTGGCAGATCTGTCACTCGCATCAATCACACGATTCGAACGTTAATTCTGAAAATTTCTAAAGCAAGTGCAAATCTCGATATCGAAACAATGTCCGAAATCGGCTTATGTTCGGTTCGGGTTGATTTATCGTTAATTAGTTCGTTAAAGTTTTCCGATAAACTTTTAGGATATTCGAACGTACTAGGCTTTTGAAAAATAAAAAAAAATGTTGATATGAATTAACGTTTAATAAAAATTACAGTTACTGTACAACTTTGATTAGTCTACGAAAACTATGTTATTATTTTGAGGGTTTTTAGGCGAATTAAAGACATATTGTAGATAGATTAATAAAGTATCACAACTAATATATTATGGGAACTATAGGCTGCCTATAAAGGCCATTTAAAAATACTAGAATAAAAAAAAACTTACATATTAAAAATTAAAATTGTAATCATGACAATTCGATAGTGATTCTGATATTTGAGATATTTTGGTCATATCGAACTACTAAACTCAATCAAAATTATAGAAGAAACACAAAAGGTACGATAATACGTCTGGAGACTAGTAATAATAAATATACAATACTCAAAATTTATCTTATTTAGACGCAGTTTCGTGCTCAGCAATGAAAGTGAATTCTTTGATTTTTTTCTTTTTCTCCCTATTATAGATAATTCTTTGATTCATCATCGAATGGTCAATGGTTACATCCAATACCTCGCAATGGTCTATTCGAATCTGTACTAATTACTCTCTCTGTCTGTTGCTCTTCCATGGCAAAACCATAGAATCGAATTTGATGAAATTTGATATAATAAATCAACTTGAACCCCAATGTCCCTTACATGGGCTTTTTATGTCTAACACAGGACGAGTAACCATAAAACGCGAGCAAAGCCATGGGCTACAACTAGAGCTATATAATTTAATTGCACGTAATATGTATAATCTAATTGTTTGTTTAATAAAAATTAAATTGTTTCGTTTGTAAATTATTGAATCAAAGATATAAAAAAAAAATTTTTAATCGACTTATTATGGTCGCCCGTCCTACGTTGGGTCAGAGCGCCCAGACTTCTAATCCGGCCCTGATCTATAGTTTAATTAAGTGCCCGGACATGCAGTAAACTCTATTGCTCGCATTTACAATATTATATTCGAATAAATTACCATATATTGCATATAAGATCTTTCGACGTCAATTGTGCGAAGTGTTATTGCTCTTATACTACTTTATTAAGTCTCTCTTTGTATTATGTATAAGACATCTGGTATCGTAATTTTTAAAAAAAATCTATTGGAAACTAATAACATTATATATATATATATATATTTTTTTTTAATCTGTGTTGTGTGTTATATCCATTACTTTGCAATTTCGACCATATTTCGTCGCAATTTTAGATGGATGTTACTTTGAATGCCGTAAATAAATGAATAAACTTTAATAAATAAAGGCATTGTGTTTGATAAAGTTGGTTTGTATGGTCTTTGCGGGAAACAAGTTTTGAAACGTTGACGTACCTATATATCTTAGATCGCTTTGTGACCAATGCTCTTTGATAAAAATACTTCTTGGAAACCTTTGTGAACACATACTGATCAAAAAGATTTTTCTCCGTGGCTGTTCTATTTGCGAGTATCATTATTGTATTACATTTTCTGATTCACTTTTTAATTATAATTAAATGTTGTTTTACCATACAATTCATTATAATTATTAGGCCCTTTAATTCCATATGAAACGAATATATCATTTATATTAAATAATAAGTAAAATATTACAGTTAATACTGTGATTATTTATTACATTACAACCGCTTAGTAAATAATTTAAAAATATATTTTAAAAAAAAGTATTAATTCAAATCTCATTTTTTCTAAAATTTATAAAAATAATTAAACACTGGTTATATATATACTAATATTAGAACAATAATTATCGGTCAAATTAAAAAATGCAAGAAGAAAACGATATTATTTCAATATTTATTTTGATTTTTTTCCACAAAAATGCTTTAAAAACAAAAAAAAAAAAAACATTATAAAAATTGTCCTGCTGATTATTTTAAAAATATTACTATTTTTTTAGCTCACCAAAAATGTGTAACAATTAGGAATTTATTTCAAAGCGACCGAAAAAAAATGTCCACAAAGGACGCTGGTGGAAATTCTTATTCGAATAAAAGTTGAACACGGTCTTCGAATGTCTCACAAATAGTTTTAATGCATACCTAACCAATGCAAGATAATTCGCGTCGGTTACCTAATCGGCGGCTACCCCATGGCACGGCAGTTTATAATGGAGTTTAATTAATAATATAATAGTAATAATATTGTAATTTTATGCTTTTTCAAAATATATTAAAATTTAAATAATTAGATGTTAGTTTAAATATTTTAAACTATTTTATTTTAAATTGATTTTTCTTATTAAATAATAAAAAACAACAGTTGCATTAAAGACATGTCATTTTAATATCGCACGAGTTAGTGAGATTCTATATATACGTTTATTATTTGTAACTTTACTTTTTAAAACACTATATCGACAATTAAGTTTCAGTATTTTACTGGAACACTTTCCTGATCAAAATTATTAATCATATAAGTCGCGGTACTTCTGAGAGTTGATCAGGTTACTCTCGGGTCTCGTTAGTTGAAATATTATTTATTGTTATAATCACATCGAAATACCTGAGTATCGTAAATTTTAGTAGTCTAGTAGCACTTTCTTGAACCATGTAGACATAATTTTGATTTAATCTATTCTGTTTTATTTTGAATCAAAAATAGTTTTTATTCGTATACGTGTTTGTACATAAAAAATAAAAAACAATTACTTAGTATAAGGTTAAATGCAAAAATCTTTTTTATCTATAATAGGGAGAAAATAATAATACACCAATGGCAACTGTAGCTTCATCCTTATAAAAATAAACAACATATTAATTATAAACCGGATAAAACCGGACGTGATATGTATGGATCGGTTAGAGAATGTATATTTATCATTGTTTAAAAAATATCTTTGAATAGATTCATAATAAATCTAAACGTGAAACTAACAAATTCTGATCTTTATAATTGAAGGCCTTTTCTACAAACATAGTTAGTTTTAATGGTAGGTGTATATACAGATACTTTTGGTTAGGAAGGCTCTACACGTTCTTCACTTAATCTGCCACTAAAGTTGTATTGCGATTTGAAAGGCGAGTGAGTCAGTGTAATTAGATACAATTAATAAATGAATAAGCCGGTTCCTTATTGAGCCGGTTTGTTAAACGCGAAGTGTTCGTTCTGACTCCTCAGTGGCAGCGCAACGCGTGGTTTTCACCGCCCACGTTAGAAATACTCCACATGTTTGAGGCTGTCCGAATCGAATGAGAGCGCACACATGTTAAGGGGCTTTAGGTCGGTGGATCGCAACGCACACATGGAGAGCGTGGAACTACTGCTAGTAGAACCTACAAACAACACTATATAAGAAAAAAAATCTTAGTGGTCTGTTACATTTGAAAAATAATCAACCTGTACAGCGTGAAGTTCGACATATCAAAGGGATGTAATCCTTCGTGTTTGCGAACAGTGCTTTGTGACAGGTTCAATTAATTAGCTGCGGCGCTTTAAAGCCCTGTTTTGTTCTGTCAATACTAAGCATTCTATCCCCGAGCTCTTCCTTTGTAACAAACGTAATAGCCAATGTCGATTTCCCATTTTAGAATAGACAGAGCTATTATGTAAAATTTAATTCAATAGACATGGTTGAGTTCTAATGAAATGTGTTATTTGATGAGTATTACTTCATAGTTGATTTTGTATTTTGGCAACTGAATAGCTAAATATGTACGAATGTTTAGTAAATGTAAATTTATAAGATCGAATCACATATTTACGGAAGTTGGGAGACATAGTTCATTATAATACATGATTTGAAATAAAACATTAGCAGCATGTAAATTTCCCACTGCTGTGCTAAGGCCTTCTCTCCCTTTGAGGAGAGGCTTTTGGAGCATATTCCACAACGCTGCTCCAATGCGGGTTAGTAGAATACACATGTGGCAGAATTTCGTTGAAATAAGACACATGCAGGTTTCCTCACGATGTTTTCCTTCACTGTCGAGCACGAGATGAATTATAAACACAAATTAAGCACATTAAAATTCTGTGGTGCCTGTCTAGGTTTGAACCCGAAATCATCGGTTAAGATGCACGCATTCTAACCAATGGGCCATCTCGGCTCTTATAATAACCGTTGCTCTAACGTATTCTTTACTCCTGTCTCTATACGTAAGAGGGCTGTTCTTGAAGTGTCTCTACATTGAGCTATGAAAATAAAATTCGATGTCGAATTTTAATGCAGCGTAACGTTTATGTGGAACTATTCTGGCGCAAAAAATGTTTTCGTCTCTCTTTTATCTGTACACTTACGTGAAGTCGTATTTAAAAGAATTAGAAAAATGCAGCATTTAAAATGTTCGTTTGAACAAGAACTTTGGACTAAATTGAACTTAATTTTCTAAAGTAGGCATTTCAGGCGTCGCCGACTTTTCTAAAAGTAGCCCCATAACTTTCATAAAACTGATTCAGAGTAAAGTACCGCGCTGAGAAAACTCGTTTAAAGAAAAATATTTAAGACAGTTTGCTGCAATAAGCAAAATTTCTTTATTTCGTATATTTTGCTTTTCATTCGTCCAAGCACTATAGTACCTACTGCTTTTGTACTCAATGTTATACTCATTACATTTAAAAAATAATAAGTAATTTGTATGTTAATGAAGTAATAATACAGAATAAAGAAATAAACGTATAAAAATATACCGTTTTAAAAGTATTTATTTAACTTGCTTAGTTTGTTTGTAAGTTATATTTTGTAGGTCGATTCTTGCAAGCCGAATAAGAGCTACTTTTAAAAATATCTCACGGATCTGAAATTTTGCATAGTTGTTAATTTCCAATTAAACACAAATAAATATAAAATAATATGTAACATACTGTAACCCACGTTATTGAAACCGTAATTATAACTATTTGTACCTATTCGTTTAACCGAGGCGTTTTGAGTGGTATTTAATTGATATTTTACTTAACTGGTCTTTGTACCAGAACTGACCAAGTACAATATATTGCGCAGTTTTGATATATTAAAACACTCTTAGGGTAAGCTAAGTACATGTTCCAGTATATATTTCCATTCATTTCTTGATATCTTAATCGAAAATTGAACACAGACCTCACAACCTCAATGTGGCAATGTTTTGAATTGTTTAAAAGCTTAATTTCTTCTTTTTTTTACATTAACTTCCTGTAAATTTCCCACTGCTGGGCTAAGGCCTCCTCTCCCTTTGAGGAGAAGGTATGGAGCATATTCCACCACGCTGCTCCAATGCGGGTTGGTGGAATATACATGTGGCAGAATTTCGTTAAAATTAGACACATACAGGTTTCTTCACGATATTTTCCTTCACAGCCGAGCATGAGATGAATTATAAATACAAATTAAGTACAGGAAAATTGTGTGGTGCTTGCCTGGGTTTGAACCCGAAATCATCGGTTAAGATGCACGCGTTCTAACCTCTGGGCCATCTCGGCACTCATTTTTCTTCTTGCTTTCCTATAAATATTTTTTGGTTATTATTAATCATCATATAACTATCTCATCATATATCCTACTGCCCTAACAGTAATACTTAACACTGTTGTTTGAAGGATGTGTGAGCCAGTATAATTAAAGGCACATGGTATGTACGTAACATCTCCGTTCCCAAGGTTGGTGAAACATTGGTGTGATCTAAAGAACGAATTGTATTTCTTACAGCGATAATGTCTATGGGCGGTGGTAACCACTTACCATCAGGTGGGCCATTTGCCCGTTCACCTAACTTTTAAATAAATAAATAAATATATTGAGCTATATCTAAAATATATACGCAACATATTAATAAAATAGTAGTTTACAAATGGCAAAAGAATTTTTCAAATAAATACTGTTAGTTCGTAGTAGTTCCGGAGTTTACTTTCTGCTAGCCACAAACTCACAAATACGCGCTGCCTCTTTATATACTAATATAGATATAGAAATGGTTGCCAGATAACTAAGTTCGAAAGAATTAAGGCTTTGTTTATCTTCAAACAATACTCATTATTCAAATTGTTTGTAATTTTAAATTTACCAGTATAATAATTGTAAATGTTAAGAACATTATAGAACAAAACTATATCTATATTTAGACGTGTTTCCGAGAAATATTAGCGCGGTTAGTGTAAAAGGTGTCTACGTCTTTGATATGCAGAAGAAACAGAGTAGGTGATAATACGCAGCCTTGTGGAACACCAGAATCGACGAATTTTAAGTCAGAGCATGCAACGATTTACGTTTTTACAACATGTACAGTCGGGGTAAGAAAAGGTTCGTCACCTTAAGATCTATTTTCGTGTGCTCAGTAGGAGCGATAACCTGCTTTACCGATCGAGTATGATATATGGCGTCGCAATGTCATTATAAGTCGCATCTAGCAAAGAGTATAATAGCGTTTAAAAGCTATAATAATAAGAAGAAGAAGCAGTCAATCGGGATGACAATTATCAACTTTTCACGAAACCTCGCATCCCTTCGTGAATGCTCGTGTAACATCGGAGATTAGGACATTGTCTTGTCTCTTTTAAAAGAGAGTGCATAGTAGTAATCTTACTTCCTACTAATATTATAAACGCAAAAGTTTGTGTGTATGGATCTGGCTGATTTATCTGAAGTATGGATGGATCTTTCTTACTCTTTCACGTAAAAAATACTGAACGGATTTGGATAAAATTTTGCACACAGATAGAATATGTACTGGAATAACATATTGGAATTTTTTTTCCCGCGAAAGTATAAAATCTTTCGGGAACACGGGTGAAACTGCAGGACGGAAGTAGTAAATAAAAGAGTAATTATGGTAAAATTGATTCATTTAAAAAAATCTTATTTATTTTATTAAAAACGAGTATAACCGCCATTCGTATCAATCACAGCTTGTAGTCGCTGTCGCATTAATCCAATAAGACGAGAGCATATGTCGGTTCCTCTGAAGCTCTCCCAAGCACTCCGGCAATGTTCTAAGGCAGCTGCTTTGGTTCTATCGTTATTATTTATCCACCGCTGCATCATGAAACCCCATAGATTTTCGATAGGGTTGATATTCGCCGCTTTTGCAGGCCAAGGAATCTCCACTACTTCCCGGTGCCGATTGAACCACTCATTACACGTCACCTTAACCGTCACTAAAAACAACGACGGAATAATATTACAAGCGTTTTTATTCTAATTGTTGTAACATTGCAAGATATTGCAAAACAATATATAACACTGACAGACTTTGATAATTCAGTAGAAGATATCATATCTAATTTAAATCTTGTAATGACTTATTAGGCCATTAAAAAGGTTTCATGTTGATATGACACTAGACGTAGTCCAAAGATGTTACACTATTTTCAACCAAGTTATCATACTATGTTAGTTTAATTTTATATGCAGTTGTCTGTTTAGTGCTTTAGTTTCAAAAGGTACTAAGAGTTTACGACTTGATAGAGGAATGAATTTGAAAACTGACGAAGGTTTTCTTACTCTGACTGTACATAAATAAGTCATTTCTCATTAGTCTTTCTCAACTATTAATTGTTATCATCATCAACATTATCATCATCAGCCCGCATTCGTCCACTGCTGAACATAGGCCTCTCCAAATCCACGCCTCTGTGGTCTTTCTTCGGCAACTCGCATCCAGCTCCTGTCAGCCGTCTTGCGCAAATCGTCACTCAATTAATTGTTATAAGTACTATCATTATAAAAAAAATGAGAGTATATAAAAGTACAGGATAATTAAAATTAAGAAAATAAACTATATTGAATGTTTACAATATTCATGTACGTTATAAAATATCATATACTGATTTGTTCCTACAAACAATGTTAAGTAATTCTTTGTAATGCCTGACTAACAATAAAACTCAGCCATTATACTTAACTCAAATAAATATTAGGTTATTCTTAATTGGTCTGCATTGGTCGTAGCATTGAGTTTAAGACAAGTCATTGAAACTTATGTTTAGAAAAATGGACAAGAGTTCATCAACGTTATCTACAATAGACACTAATTATAAAAATATTCCTTGATAATATATATATATATATATCCCGCTGAGTTTCTTTCGCCGGTTCTTCTCAGGTCCGAGGTGCTAAATTCCGAACCAGTGGTAGATTTTTGATAATCAATAAGCAAGTGTAAACATTTATATATTGAATAAAGATTTTTGACTTTGACTTTGACTTGGAGTTTCATGAAAATCAGACCCAAATCAATATTTTTACTTTATTCTTTATATTTTACAAATAAGGAAATTATACACGATATCCTTGTTACTTGTCAAATATGTTTATATCCCTTTTATGACTATCACGTCTCGCTCTCGTCCTTGCATCCAAAGAATGTTCCCTTTGAAAGCATAACGCCAAATTTATTTTTGAAAGTCCGGGCTGCCAACATAACTCACACTGTTCGTTTATTAAATTGTAGGTAATTTATAATTTTCAAATCTAGCTTAGCACCTCTGTTTTTCGATTGCAAATTTCTTGTTTATAATTCATTTCGTGTGTGACGTAACGTGAGGCAATTTGCATGTACTGAAAGGAAATATACACACATTTTAAAACAAGAGCAGTTTTTGGGTACTATCTCAACAAATGCCTATTTTGATATTTTGAGTTCAAATTGATTTATTTATTTTCTTCATGTAATTATTTCTTCTTTATTTCTTATTACTATTAACATTGAATACTCAACACATACGAAGTCAAATTTATGGATTCAAAATAGTGTAATTTTCATATTATGATGGCGTGATATTGTGGCAAGAATGCGGGCAGCATTTCCCCGTTGAATCGGAATTTCGATTCTCTGGGCGCAAAATAAACTATACCTCCGATTTTCAGTTCAGGCAATAAGACGGTAAAAATCCCGTTTTATTGGCTCCAGTGAGGAATGAAACGTAAAGAATATAACAAAAAACAATCGAGCCTTGGAATAGTCGTATACGATTTTTAAAATCTAACACGATTTGATAATTGCTTATTATTATTAATAATTAATATTTTATGAAATCAGTAAATGATTTGGCGACCAATTCTAGCGTTACGCGCGCTCATTGGTCAAATAAAATTGCGCGTGGTTTTCCGGCTTTCTGTTACACACTTCCGTCCCGTTATACGAAATCACTCCCACAGATTGCAAAAGAAGCGACGGGAAAGATGGAAAGACATATGACGTCATTATAAATTATAACACACATCTATATATCTTAAGTATAATTTACTCGAGTAGAAGTTTAGTTTAACTACTGAGTTTCTGGAATTACATTGCGAACCGGTCACCGGTGGTAGTTTTAAAGGTTGTTCCAACCTGACGAATAAAAGGCACTTATAACAATAGCATAAACGAATAAGGATTGTTTTATTTTTGATTTATTAACATATTCAAGATGGAGGAAAATTTAGATTTATTTAAATTCGTTATTTATGAATTTAAATAAGTATTATATAAAAATTATGTGTAACAGTTCAGTGTAATAGTTTATTGATCTAGATTAATATTATGGCGTCTTCGAAAGTAGAGACCAGTATCGTAATAGTTCTTTAAAATTATTTTAAGACTATAACGAACATTAATTATAATATATTATTCCTCGACAAAAACTAACCATTATTTATATTGTCATTGTCCTGCCAATCATGTGTTCTAAGACGCTGTCCCTTGATATGCCAGTTATATACCATTTATGTTTGGTGGTGGTGGTCTCACCACCCATGTTTGTATCCCACGAGATGAAATATAAACCTGAATTAAGTATCACCCAGAACCCACGGTTAGTCGCGGTCCATGTTGTTCTATCTCGACTTAAGCTCCAGCTGGTATATATGTATACTCGTACATAATTGTGTACTTATAGTTAAGTTAAAGTCTGTATAACATAAATACATTTAATCAGTACGAAAATGTTATTTTTAAAACAGGTAAACAGTAAAACAATAGTGTAAAATACAGCCAAGTCTGAGTCGGACTTGGGCACGAAGGGTACACATATCTATATTAGTATTTGTTCATGTTTTTTAGTATTTGTTGTTCTAGAGGCAACAGAAATATATCATCTATTAAATTTCCATCTGTCTAACTACCGCAGTTCGTGAGACACAGCCTGATGACGGACAGACAGACGGACAGACAGCGGAGTCTTAATATTATCCCGTTTTACCTTTTGGTGTCGGAACCATAAAAATAAATTATTATTTAAGTTGAAATTATAAATACAAAATACATAAGTTGGAACATAACAACATACAAAAATAACGCTGCTATCGAATTACAAACAAAAATTTAAATTATTTCTTCTACAGAAGTATTTACTTATTGAATATTATAAAATAGGTTAAATTATGATATCACACGTACAAATATTCGTGGTAAAAAAATACAGACGAATTGATAACCTCCTCCTTTTTGAAGTCGGTTAAAAATATGTCTAAGCCACTTCATAGTAATCTCACAAATCTTGTCCTCATAACTATGTGGAATAACAGATTACGTCGAGCTAGCTGTCATGTATCGGCTCTTTGTCATGTAAACTCGATAAGTCTTGTTTATATTAAAGACTAACTATATAACCTTCGCACCTATGCGTTAGACATAGACGAACTATACCGATAAACATTTGATAACTATTGTGTTCTAAAGTAACGTTATAAAGTATTATATTACAACGTGTAACGATAACTTGGCAATGCAGGCTACATATATTCGAAAAAAGGGGGAAGTAAACCTAATTCGACAACTTTGACATTGATTTGACGCGATATAATTTTCATTTTGAATTACGTATAGTATTTCGTAATACCTATTTTGAAAATGGTTAACTTTTACTTATGCTGTTGGTCTATATTAATACATATAATTCGTGGGTCTCCCGTGAAGCCTTGCGTTTAATCAATTTTTTTTTATGAATTATGAAACCTGTGACGTATGGTTTAGTTTTGATTTCATTTCTTTGTAAGCGGCAAGTCACTAATTTACATTTGGCACAAAAAAATTATGTCAAATAGTACACATTAGTTCAGTTAGAATCGCTAACACTTAAATTTTGTTTAAATTCTTCTTTTTTCCTTACAGCGTTGTACCGCTCTTTAGCCGGCCAGTAATGTTACGCTCTCTAAAATTAATTCTATATTAAATCGTAACAATTTAAATTAAATCAAGAATTGGTTTTTCTGCACATCTACGTCTGGAGCTCTTCGAAATGTGACCATAGCCGTTTTTTTATGGGCAACTATGGTCCCATAATCACTGGGACAAAAATCGGCTTACGCTATTAATATATAAGATACAGTTTTAATATTCATTTTCATCTAAATATATACTGTCGATAACAGCTAGTACTTACTTTATATTAGTGTGTGTGTGTGTGTCAACACAGGTGCACTCTATTTCCTCACACAGATAATCCGATGGCAAGGCGATCCAACACGACCGGAGCAAGTTCAGGTGCCGGATCAATGGCTTTACAAGTTTAATGTATACGATAAGAAAAAAATATGAAAATGTAATTCAAATTAAATAAATTAATTAGTTGTGTTATTAAAAATATTTAACAAAATTATCTGTTTTATTTTAATTTTTTCCTTTAATTTTTTAAACACAGTTAAAATATATATTAATAATTTTTAATATAAGTACATATTTACATTGAAGATCTTACTAAAATTTTTAATGTGAAAGTTTGGGTGGATGGATGTTTGTAACTCGATCACTCCAGAATGGATGAATGCATCTGAATGATATTTGGAACGCAGAGGTTACTTTTTATTTCTATCACCTGCATCCCTCAAATTGCACATCGACCGAAGTCGCGGGCGGCGACAATACGTATAAATCGTAAACACACAGTCAACATACTGTCATAATTTCAGCGAATACGTCGCATAAATCTTGAGTTCTCTAGCAATGCATCATTTTGTAATTGGCGAGTACACACAGGAGTTAAACGATTGTAAACATATCAGCATACACTTTAAACACATTTCCGGTGTGCAGGTTAATCATTAAACAATATAAGTTTCAATAAATTTTATATTCGAGTACATTAGATGAGACTTCGTTGAGCGAGGTTCTATCCCAAGAGTTTAAAGCATTCTTTACATTGACTTTCAACTTCACTTCGACCTTGTTTCTCGTAAGTAGGTACTGAACACAACCTTATAACCAAAACCAAATAATTGACCTAAGATAATAAATGTTGTAATTTATTTCTCTTACAAAAATATTTTTGTAACAGTTACTTTTTATTTATGCATATATCAAGTAGTCTGACATTTCGAGATGAAATGACCGTCGCTTATCATGCAAGAGTTAAATCAGTTCGGTCCCTGTCTGTAGAATTAAATTTATATTTTGTTTATGGTGATAAATAATCGCTTTAAAAGCGGTTAATGATGCTATGGTGTTGCTCTTTTGTTTATTAAATATAAAAAAAAAATGACACGTCGAGAAGTACACCGGCATTTTGCTTTTGAAATGTTCAAATACAAAATAAATAAATAACCTTTTTGTTACATTTTTATATCTGCTATGAACGTTAAAATTGCATTTCTCTATGAAATATTTATTCATTTTGGAAACAAACTGTTTTGTAACGATATAAAAAGTAAACATCATCGTCATCCTCCTGCTTTCCATACCTCTCTGTTGGACGTCATCTCACAAGTAACATTCTTTCTGACCATATCGTCTTTCACAAAAAATAAACATTAATAAAATTTAAATTAAGTAATAAAAGTCTGGTGTTGCAAATAATAAATTTCAGAGAGAATATGTAGAGTATAAATGAAATTATAAAACTATCCAATTAAATAAGAGATAAAGAGTGACGTATAAAATCTATACACATAATATAAAAGCGAAATACCACTAACTCATTAATCACGATATCTCAGAAACTATAACACGTACAAACTTGTAGACTGTAGAAAGAATTTTATGAATCTCCACTACTTAAGTGGTTAAACGGGGGATAAAAGTTTGTATTTTATAAATTTGAATAATTTTTGGTAAATCCGCATGTTCAGATAGTTTTACGATAAATAAAAAAAAAATTAAAGAAATATAAAGGGTCGTCTTGTATCAATAAAGTTAAACAAAAACTTTTCAATATTTTAAAGTTAAGCGAGGACTTCTTTGAAAGTTTTTCCATCTCGATGGGTTTTGATCTACATTCCCTAAGTCAAGTATACATGTATCCATTTGAATATTATAATATTAAAGGTCAAGAAAAATTGTATTGAATATATGAAACTGCAATTAAAGCCTCATTTTATGTTGAACTGAAAGGTTTGGACGGATTTCAAGAGATTTAGAGAACCAAACCTCTATAGGTCTGATTGACTAGAAATTTAACATAATTACTTTTTAAAATTGGAATAAGAAATGATATAGGTAGCTAGTTATCGAGCACGGCTTTGCTTTGGTTTAAGGTGTTGGTCATCAGGTATTAGAAATTATATCTCCTTCCTTGGAATTCAAGCTCACTTCGCACCAAATTTCATTCAAATCGGTCCAATGGTTAGCCGTGAAAGAGCAACAGACAATTTACTTTCAAATTTATAATATTAGTAGATTAAAATATAAATAACGATTACAAAGTCAATTTAACAATTCTAATAGTAAAATAGTAAATTCCAAATATAAAAAAAATCTTCGTGATACGCAACTCTTCAAATAGATTGCTTTGACGTTTTATAACGATAAATAAAGTCTTTTACATTTTGAAATTCGAACCGGTAGTTTTAGAAATATAACGAAGTATTTAAATTGTTGTTTAATGTATAATTAACTGTTTATTTAGCATTGATATATAAACAACACAGCGTACAGATTTTATAGTTTGTAGATGGTAAATAATATTTATATTCTCTGATGTTTTATTTGGAATGTTTTCATGTTATAATACTTAAATCACATGTAACGGCAGTATTAAAATATGTTGCTAGAATTGAATATATTTTTTTTTTATAAAACACATTATTAATCGACATATAAAACAACAAATAATAATGAAAAAAGTTTTTATATATTGTGGCTAAGTAAAACCTATTTGAATGGTTTAATTATTTAATTCACCAGTTTTATCTAATTTCTGTTTCTATGATGTGTCTTATTTTTAATATACGCTGAATATTTTATTTCACGACATTATTAGCAGCGTACTAATTACTAACATTTTATTTGCTTTATAATATTAAGTGCGACGAATGTTTTTTAAAAGTGTGTTGTGTGTGTGTCTGTAGTCACAGTCAATATTACGTTTTTATGTTACGAACAATAGTAAGATTGTTTAAGGTACTGCGAAAATTATGCCGACTGGCAACAATTTTATGTAAATTAAAAAAAAAAAAATTGTAGACCTTTTCTATACCCATGCAAAGCCATAACGGATAGCTGGAAAACTAAATTTATAAACGATTCTTAATTCGAAAGATGAAATAAATACACTAAAACTTGTATGTGTAGTATATGTAGATAGTAATACCACAAGAATACTATACACGTCTTTTTATGCGTATTTTTGAATCATATTATCACATCTCCGAAAATACTTTTTAAGCTGCAGAGTGATTTTTAAAATACGATACGTCATTTATAATACGTCAATTATTTTGAGTGTTTTTATTTTTTCTCGTACAACCAAATTAAATATATAAGAGCTCAGCTTAAAGCCTATATGAAATGGTTATTAGTAGGCGTTCAAACGAAAAATAAATAAATACCTTTACACTATGATACATAAATAAATAAAGTTATCGTTTATTTTTTTATTTTTAAAGTGGTTCTTTGTCTTCGTTATAAAATAATAATTATGTGGGCTGCGGTGCGGTCTTTTCTGTAGACGGTAAAATTCTAGACGTTATTTATATTTGCATACTAGCACTGCACTGTTCTACTAATGCTTGGAACTAGTTATAATGTATAATGGCTTTAATTAAACCGACCGAGTCACCCTTCACAGCACAAAGAATTGTGGTTTGGTGGCAAATAACTGCACCCTTCTACTCTGCTTTGCATTCATTTTTAGTCTATGTAAGATCCCTTCAACGGAGAGGTATCCATTGATCAGCTTGTTTCCTAGATTTCTATAGAATAATGAAGTGGTCTGTTTTGAATAGAGCGAGTCGAATTAATTCATTAAAAACGATAAAATAATTATTGGCATACTTGATGCTTTGTGAAAGATGTACGTATATATTACTGAATTTACTAACGATCAATGAGGGCTGGTTGGTATATGTAAATCTTAACCGATGATTGCTGGTTCTAACTCAGTTAAGCATCGATAAAGATTCATGTTCTTAATTTGTATATATTTCTTAACGGCTCGGCGGTGAAGGAATATATCGTTAGGACAAATGTGTTGCTTGAAACCTGCTAGATGGTAGAGGTGGAATGAGCTCCAAAAATAATCCTTCAAGAGCAGAAGCTTTACAGACTGTAAATATTAATTAAACCTTAAAATTAAAGTATGTTTCTTTTTTTATATATATATTTTAGTAATTATTAAATCCATGACGGAAATACGATATGGTAAAACTAACGCAGAACCGTATCATGAAACTAAAAAAAGCATAATTCGTAAAATCGACCCGTAAGAGTCAGAATCTCATGCAGAGGTACGGTAAACTCAGTGGAAACTTATCAACAATAAATTAGTAATAAATAAATAAATGATAAACGTATTTGTTTAGATTTATTTATTTTACCCGAGCGAAGCCGGCATTTCATTTAGCATGTATATAATATAATACAGAATGATCTTTATGAAGAATGACAGAATGAATGACGTGCGGAGACAGCTGACATTCTACGAACCGATTAGCGTCACTGCGTTAAAATTAAACTTAAAATAAAAAGCGATGGTCCCAGCACTAATTAACGTGATTGTTTTAATTTTATGGTACGCGAAATACCTTTAGGAATCTATTTAGTTCATTGATAATTATAATATTATATAAGCAATTGTGTTATTTTGCAAAATTGCTAAACTGAAATGTATAGGCGATATATTTTTTTTACATAAAATTTATGCGGTTTTTAGGACTCGACCTAACAATGCCGGACATACTAATGGCTATTCTACCTACAGGAGAGGCTGATCGAGCGAGAACTGGAAAATATGAGGAACACAAGAGTTACCGGGGGTTTGTAATCACATTCCTAAAATAAAGGTAATCTAAGTCTGTGAAGTTGTTTCAACAAAAGTTGCTTTGAGGTATTATATTAGAACATACAATCAATCAGAAATAATATCGAACTTCGACTTTATGCTGACTTAGACTATGCTAACGATTTTTGCATAACTCACATTCGTTCCATGACATGCAATCAAACTTATTTAAATTAACCAGCATATTTATGTAAGATATTCTGATTAAATTAGGGAACAGTGAAAAAAATTTATTATCCTTCATATTGTGATTATGAATAGAGTCTATAAAATTATAT
Source organism: Vanessa atalanta (assembly GCF_905147765.1). NCBI lineage: Eukaryota > Metazoa > Arthropoda > Insecta > Lepidoptera > Nymphalidae > Vanessa > Vanessa atalanta. The sequence continues at coordinate 4,022,979 of NC_061902.1, read as the reverse complement.
ATCTTGAAAGTTTTATATCAGCAACACAACTAGTAAAAGAGCCCTAGTACATCATCGTTAATATACGCGATTAAATCCGTTAAAAACTAGTTTTATTTCAATGTGTAATAATCGCGAAAATCTAAGACAACATTATCATTATAACCTTCATGCAACTGTGGCATATGGCAGGAACGTAAGTTGTCATATTCTGCTCCGAGCCAAACTTTTCTGTTACACAGGTGCGAAACGTGATGTAGTTTTGAACAGCTGAGCAATTGCTGAGTTGTACTGCAGAGATTGCAATATTTGAGTCTTCGACTTATTCTTAAATGAGAAGATTAACGACCAGCTTGTTCGATGATACACCAATGCAGCTACAGAAAAATATCAGGACCATATAATTAATGTATCAATTTCATAAATAATCTTATTTAATTCGAACAATTCTCTGTTCTGTTATTATATTATTATGTAATAAAATTGGAGTGTCTGTTTGTAATATTAAAATAAACCATTTTTACTAAATGCATATGTATGTATACATGGTACATATACCTAATTTTTTTTTTACAATTATTTTCTGTCTGTTTATTCCGGTTAATCTCTGGAACGGCTGGACCGATTTTGACGGGACTTTCACTGGCAGATAGCTGATGTAATAAGAAGTAACTTAGGCTAATTTTATTTTACACGTATATGTAAAATAATAATAAAGTCACGCTTTTTTTTTAAATTCAAACGCGCATGAAGTCGCGTGCACAGCTAGTTTAATATATTTTACGACATGCTCAATATATAAATAAATAAACATAAATATACACTATATGTGACGACCTCCGTGGTCGAGTAGTGTGTACACCGGTTTTCATGGGAACGCCACTCTGAGGTCCCGGGTTCGATTCCCGGCCGAGTCGATGTAGAAAAAGTTCATTAGTTTTCTATGTTGTCTTGGGTCTGGGTGTCTGTGGCACCGTCGTTACTTCTGATTTCCATAACACAAGTGCTTTAGCTACTTATATTGGGATCAGAGTAATGTATGTGATGTTGAATAAAAAAAAAAAGGACACTACACTAAGTATTCCTTTTATATCAAAGATTGATAGTAAACCGAATAAAGAAATATAGCTTTGTATTAACTTTCATAGAAAAAGGAACCGTGGGCGCGTAAAGCTATACAATGTACACGATTTTTATACGATACGATACAAATACTATCGTATTGTAACGTTTGAAGTCAAGTGCGAGGACAAATTGCAGCGTGAAGTAAAGTTTTACTTGGAGGTAGGGTTTTGTACAAGCCTGTCTTGGTTGGTACCACTCACTCATCGTATTATATTCTACCGCCAAGCAACAATACTTACTATTGTTGTGTTCCGGTTTGAAGGATGAGTGAGCCAGTGTAAATATAGGCATAAGGGACATAATATCATAGCTCCTTAGGTTGGTGGCGCATTGGTGATGTAAGGTATGGTTAATATTTCTTAACGCACTGGTGTATATGGATAGTGGTGACCGCTTAACATCAGGTTGCTCATTTGCCCGTCCGCCAACCTATATATTAAAATAAAAAAATAAAAAGTGCAGAGTTCAAGGGATCCCGACGGAGAAACCCTTTTATCACCCAAGGGCATTACGATCCAAAGTCAAACAGTTCATCATTAGGCAATTTACGTTTATTGTTATTTATATTATTTCACAGTGTTGGTGCCGAGTTCACGAATAGTGCCGTTCTATTTTTATTTTTCGTATCCGAACGTGAATATGAAAACCAATGCAATTAAAAACTCGCTTTCGATCGGAAACTACGTCGCTCGGCCCACGTAGGTATAGTTGCGATCGTATCTAGCTAAAAAAGTTTGAATATGTATATATAATAATAAATAGTTATGTGCTTAGTAGTAAAAGTATTTACAAACTTAAAATCGATTTTTGTTCTTAATTTATTTAGGATAATGATGTCTCACAACTTTTCCACATCGAATCAAGATATACTTTTATATCAAAGTCAAAGATCTTTATTCAATATAGAAGTGTTTACACTTGCTTATTGATTGTCAAAAATCTACCACCGGTTCGGAATTTAACACCTCGGACCTGAGAAGAGCCCGAAAGAAACTCAGCCGGATAATTTTTTTTTGTTGTTGTTGTTTTTTTTTTTATAAAGCTATCAATTCGATATATCGGTGCAATCGAACAACTGAGGAACGGAAAATTAAAGCCAATAATTACCTACTCTTTTATATAAATAATTTATAAACATATGTATGTTAATAGAATACAGTAAATTTTGTATACTATACTCTATTCCAATCTTCAAAAAAGCCAAATAAACAACATTTGACAGCAAATTGACGTTACATCATTGGTTGAGTGCTTGATTAATCTATGATATTCACTAGTGTTTTGCGAACAAAATGGCGTTTTGAACGTCGTCTAAACTGTTATCGGAATTTTGGAAATAAAGTTAAATCGGAAATACGTAGTTAAGTTTAATAGTGTTGTATTATAAACAAAAATATCTTAATCATAAACTCTTAGTAGCGTACAATTTAGCAGTTATTAGCAAATCCAAGGTTTGTTTATCTTTTTTCGTACTTCTATTGGAATAGGCTATGTCTTTGCATCAAATAATCAACTAAATATTAACTTCAAGATTAGCCAGCCAAAGAGGGTATTTCGAATTTAAAAATTATAAATAAAAATACCGGACAGCTCTTTTTTACAAAATGAACACAGTTTTAATCGTATACCCGGAGGCCAGTTCTACTAACTTATAACGGCTACGTTCTCGATTTTATTTCTCACAGAAATAAACCTCAGCTAAATCGTAATTGGCATAATTAAGCTAATTAAATACGGTTATGATATGTTCCTCATTTTAATTCGATTCAACTTCGACCGCACCGCAACTGGATTATGTTAGCAGAATTGGAAAAAGGTTGAACGGCAACCAATACGATTCGATTCGAAGTGATAATTTGTAAAATTGCCCTCCTGGTGTAACTTTTCGAACTAGGTAGACTGATGAAGCCGCGTTACTTAATCTGCTTGGTCAATATAATATAAAAAAAGACTTCAATACTTTGTCATGTTATAGAATTGAATTAGATGTTAAACTACCGTCGGTTCGAAATGTATATTTTACCGTGAGGAACCTGCAAGAAAATCAGTAATTATTATTATCTACCATTGGAAATCAACAACGGCTAATTTTACGCCTTCTTATCGTTTATATAATATTGTATTGAGTAATATACATTATTTAACAATGTATTATTGACATAAGATTCAAATAAATTAACAGGACATTTTAAAAATCGTCATCATTAATTTGGTAGTTCGTTTTCGGTCACGTCTCATAATATAAAATTTTAAATAACAACATAATTCATTTCGTTGTATTACGTGTCGATTTTGGAATAATCTTTGTATTTCGACGCCATTGTAGAGAGACAGTGTTTTTAACTGAATATAAAATATTAGCATAGAGTGTTTAAAAGTTTTATAATTCTTTTACATTCAATGTTTGTTACATAAAAAGAAAGGATATCGGGATAGGTAGTGAGTCAAAAAAAGGCAACGTGTATTAGTAAGGTTGAAGTATTTGTAAATAAGAATAAGTTTTGAATTATATTTTATTTACTTTCACTGTTTATATTTTATTGCTAAAAAGAACATATCGACTAATAATTTTAAAAAGTATTACGTAACATAAGATAAAATAATATGTGTAGTGTTTAATCACTTTAAAACTTTAATTAATTTGAACGATTCAGTTTATACTTCGTTTTGTGCTCGCATTGAATCCCGATGACGTGGTGACGTAACCACTAACAACGATGTCAAGGAGGATAATGGTGTTTATCTTCGACTATTCGAATATTATACAGAATGCCGCCGAAGTCATCACATTAAATGAAACGACCATTAATACTTATTAATACCTATACGAATAATAAGAAAGTGAAATTTTCGAACAAAATACTTCATACGGAAATTAACAATAGTAAAACTCAATTTACAATGGTTAGTTTAATAACCTGTAAAATAGCAACGCCAGGCGGCAGCGCGAGTGTTGGACGAAGCCGCTCACCCGCTCCCCGCACAGTTCCCTTTGACTTCAGCCGGCGTTACTTTAGGTTAATAATTTTGTGAATGAATAGTTCGGAATAGCAACATTTAACCTATTTTGACCGTAATTTATTGACCCGCTAGTATTTACGTAACAATAAACCCTATAATTTTAAAGAATGTTGAAAAGAAAAAAAAATGTCCTGTGACTAAGATAACGAATAAAATTTGATTGTTTTTTGTTTTTGGTCTTAGAACGCCATACATTATTATGGGCATCATTTATTACGTTGACGTCACAGGCAATTTGTATATATGTAAGTATAATATTTATACAACAAAATGTATGTAATGATTTTCAAGGTCAATGTTTTCATACACCAACACTCACACACTCAAAATGAACAGTATTTTCCAAGTAAGTAAGTATCACAGAAATTCGATTTTGTTTAGTTAACAGTTTGTTCTCATCATTGATATGGCAAAACAAAGGATACCACGCGGAATTGTTGGAATGCATTGCCTTTGTCGACGACTGCTTTGAAGGTTCGCATTGTGTGATATACGTTTGTGAAATTCGTCAACGGATTTAAATATTTCGAGTAAATTGTTTCCGACGGTTTTTTTTTTATATCGCTAACATTGTACGTTACGTGTTTAAGTATGCAGTTAAGCGCAATTATTTTATTTTGTATATATTGAAAAAAACGAACTTAATCTTTTTTTTTAAATATCCCGTTGAGTTCTAGAGGTGTGACGAAAAGCCTCAACTCTTAACAATATACATCCCCCCAAGCTGGTCGGACTCGACTCCAAGGATTATTGTCATATCCACTTTAGCTTTAAAACGAATCGGTAAAATCACACACGTCTAAAGTTTTTAGTTAAAAATTTATAATTTAGGAATATACTTTTACGTACCTTGTTGATAGTTTATCAGTGATGTTAGTAAACTTTCATTTTGAAATAAAATTAAATATTAAATTACTTGTGAACGTAAATATATTAAGACACATGTAAGTTTCTTCAATCCTACATCGCTGAGCAAGAGATGAATTATAAACACAGATTAGAGCACATGAAAATTCAACGGTTGCCTGGATTTGAACCCACAATCATCGGTTACGGCCATTGTGTATATTCATATGTATATAAATGTCTTTATGCTACAAACTTAAGACTGGGAGCAGTATATCCATAACCGAATGAAACAGAAATGAACAAACTTTAGCTTGGGTGAACCGCGACGCACAAACTAACCTTTAGTTTTAAATGTAATGAAGGTAAGTGGTAAATTGATGATGTCATAAATCGTTTCGCAGGGTTCAAAATTATAAATAATATTAAAGGTTGGAACACATGTTGATAACAATGTCTACCAGGAATACTTTAACTTGAGTTCGATTAAGCCAGTATAAAGCATTAAGCGGTAGATACATAAAAGTATCGCCATAGTTTCATATAAAGTTTTTATTGTTCCCGCAAGCGATGCAGTCGAGCGCATTGTGGTCACATACAACGGATACATACGTACTGAACTTCCAACGACAACAGTACGTAGGCTTTATATTTCATGACATCGATTCCTATTCGTATCTATCGAAATAGAATCGAAACATAATATACAATTAAATGAAATAATACACGTCATTATTTTTGAAAGTATAAGAGCTATTCTGTAAAAACTTCGTACCTAACTCGTATTAAAACTAGCTTAAGATGATACGCTATTTTACAATGATTAGATACTAGCTGAGCTCGCGTTAAAAAAAGTTATTGTTCCCAGATTTTACTATAACTTATTAATTCTGCATTAGGCAGCTTTTGTGATATTAAGTCGTTGGTGGGAGGCGTCCGAAGTGACGGCAAAGTGGTGGTATGCGCAGGGCTGCGCGCGGTACTGGACAGTATTTGGACATTGCATTTATATATAATTCTAAAATAAAAGTAGCCGAAGTTACTCCTTATTACATCAGATATCTGCCAGTGAAAGTCTCTTCAAAATCGGTCCAGCCGTTCTAGAGATTAGTCGGAACAATCAGACAATCAGACAGCTTTATATTCGTGAAGGCTAAATGTTAAGTTACATTACTGTTCGATAACAACAATTTTATATTTAGAATTGAACGAAATAGGTATGTTTGAGTTATTATGTGTCAAACGAGGCATCGAAATTCCATTTTCAAAATAGCTAGATTGCAGCAGCCAAACACGAATGACGTCTAATCTAATTTTCAAATGCGATAAAACTGTCACAGGTAATAGAATGTATTGCATTATGATCCAGATTTTTTTGTTAAAACGTGTCAATATGAATTTTATAATATAATTATAATATCGTAGTAGGATTTTGTGCAGGTTTGTTTAAAAATATCCCTTGATATTAAAAAGGAGATGCCTCATACCACAGTAATATCACAGTAGCAGCTGGTAACTGACCTGCTCGCACTCTGGACTTCTCTACTGTTAAACAGATCTGGAGTACACCGCGTTACATAGCCGTGGTTACTGGTGGTATATACGAAATAATATTTCCATCTGAATCATGCGGCGATCTTATATTTAACCATGTTATTAATAAATATAATTCGATTTTTAAACGAAAATCGATTACTTGTAAATTCAAACATTATTTTACTCGTATATAATGTTTGTTAAAAAAAACTAATACAAAAAACTTTAAATAATAAGTCGCGTATATGATCCAAAGAACACTATAAGTAATCCTAACAAGAGTTTGCACAATATTATCCTTTAAAAAATCAAAATATTATGCTTTATTCCAATAAGTATGCATTTTGATTTACGGATGTTTAATATAAATGTATGATATGCAACCTACTTTCTTATCATGACGTTATCGTCATATATGTCAATGTTAATTTATTTTTGAAACTATGTCCGAGTTGAAAGAAAGTTAGTTTAATAAATAATAATTGATTTGAAGAGCCGTTTTTCATGCCGATAATTAACCCATAGTCAAACGCAGCTATGATATTGGCCTTTGGAGTAATGGTGCAAAAGCTTCATCAAAAGTATAACACCTCGTCTTATTGCCTCCACGGGTAACAGGAGGGCTGGTTTGTTTTTAGCCCAAGGGATCGGAATTGCGATTCAACGGGGAAATGCTGCTAGCATTCTTGCCACCATTCCACGCGGTGAAGATTTATACAGTAACTATTTTTAATTCATTTTTGTATATATTTAAGCACTTAATATTATCAATTCTTATGTTAATAAATTTATTTCATTATAATTAAAGGTTATTACGCATAAATAATTATTTATGCGTACTAATACTCTTTATTCAATTCACGTCATGCGTATGCATATTATTAAAGTAATGATATGTATAATAATGGTAAATCGTATTACATTTTGTGGACTATCAAACTAAATTAATGCAAGCTTCACACTTAACTGAGTATGAAAATAAGAATATATATATTACTCTGAAATCAGATACTTCTAATATATATTTTTTTAAAGAGATTTAAATACAATTAAATTATCATGATACGTTTTGTTAAAGTATAAAAATCTAAAAGAATTAATATATTTTATATTAGATTCTAAACGAATCGAGGAGTTTGTGAAAATTTAAATATTGAGATATATTTTTAATAGTATAGGTATTAAAAAAATAGTCTTTTCTAAAACAAAACCTTATTCTTTATTTCATTGGTTCCGCTATATCAGCTAACAACTTAAACTAATAATAAACTTAACAATACACATAAATCAACATACACAGCATCAGTGGGTACAAATATCTCAACAACGAGAATTTTAATAACATACTCAGTCGATATAATCTATCATTCATTTTTTGAAACTGCTTTATATATAATTTGCGTCATCAGCAAACATCTGACATCCGATTTTGAACAGAAATTATTTCCCTTCTATTGCGAAATTTAAAAAAATTTTTAAGGAACGCTTGTGTGCGAAAGGTTACTATACAATTAGTGAGTTTATGTTTGATAGCACACCTTGGGAATGAAACGATCGCCTCCTGGCTGTTTCTACTCATATATAATTATGTATATAATTAATTTGACGTAAAAAAAAAAAAAAGTCCCGCTGAGTTTCTTTCGCCGGTTCTTCTCAGGTCAGGGTGTTTTCTTTTTCCGAACCGGTGGTAGTATTTAACTTGACAATCAATAAGAAAGTGTAATACTTCTATATTGAATAAAGGAATTTGAGTTTTGAGTTTGATAATAACTCATTAGGTGGGCGTGATCCATCAAAGTGCCTAAAAACAGCGTATTGAAAGGGAAACTCTTTTCCTAAAGAGGGTAGGCATTTACAGGCTTTTGCTTTTATTATTTATTGCTGTGAAACATACAGATCGAAACATACTTATTATTTTCGTAGTTCAACCAAATAATAATATTTGATGGTAAGACCTATTTACAACGTAATGCGCTCACTTTAATGTTTGAAAAAATCATTCAGTAACAAAGAATGATACCGTTTGACGCTTTTGAGCCGCTTATTAAAATGAAAGGAAATTCTTCAAAAATATTAAAGCTTTAGTCCGGCTTCTGAGAGAATTTGATTTTGACGACTAGCAGTTCGTCACGAGTGAGACTCTACAAAAAAAAAAACCATAACACAGTAACAGTATAGAGTAAATTGTGAAATAAATAAGTATTCTTATTAATTTAAAATTAATTTAAGCGCAAAATTCTATATTGTCTGATGATATAGTTTTTAATGGTATTATTCGTTAGTAGAATGAACTATGATAATATTTTTAAATATTTCAAAGTAACATCGTCCATTCGCTAACAGACCTGTCAGGAAAGTATTCTCTCAGCGGCCGGACATTGAACAAAGTTCTAAAATAAACCCCATTCATATTGCACAGCCAGTGTCAACAGACAAAAGCCTAATTCATCAAACTATTTTCGTTGGTAATCCAAGTAGTAATACAATGAAAATAAAAAATATATTTTTTTAAAGTATTGTAGTAATAGGTACTCTATTAATAGACTGCTCCAATTAAGCCTAAAGCTTGTGCTAGAAGAGGCGACGCCAACAGCCCAAGAACCTCATCTCATCATCATATATATTATTCTACTGTCTTTAATATTCATCATATATTATCATCAACGAGAGTACACAAACATTATTTTCACTACTCAGCGAAAGCCTTTTCTTTTGATTTGTGTCGCTGTTTTACGACGAGATTAGAATTCACGATCTGCAGTTAAGATCCACGTACTTTAACCACTGTGACATCCAGACTATCAAACATCCAATATTTTAAGCATATCATAATTAAAATATCATAAATCAGTTTAGCTTAAATTATTTAATTTAGATTTTAAATAAAATAAATATTCTTCACTTTAGATTCAAACACTACAAAAAGAACTGATAAATCTGAGTTCTTGTTAAATTTTTTTATACAGTTATTTTAATAAAAAGGTAATAAAACCTGATATTTGTTTTTTTTTTTTAAGTTGTTATAATTATTATTTATAGCTAATCTCGGATATTACGTTCTAATCTTTCATGAGCGTGTTCTGCGGAGTGTTGTTAGTTCTAATAGAGCTTTACAGATGATCGATATCACAGCAGAGACGATAAACAGTAGTATTGTAGAGCGGGAATTGATTAACGGTTGAACATTGATTGTGAGTTGATGTTCGAATTTCAAAATGAATACTTTGAGAGGGAATGGATGGAGGGAGCGGTTAGTAGAAGAGGATGTTTAATCCTCTCTTCGATTCATCGAGCTTTTGTGAACGTTTATCTGTGATAGTACTGTTCGAACCACACAAATGTTTTTGTATTAGGATTATCTGATGTCGCAAGTGAGATGAAACTAAGCGGAGGCGCCAGGACTTCAATCGTCAAAAATTAATTTAGATTTAGATAAATTTAGTACGAGTTATTTATTTTTGTATTTTTTTCACAACAAAAGAAAATAAATGAACACGAAATTTATATAAATTATATTTAGTAATATTCACGGTAAGTTAGGGTTCTCATGTAAAATATTATGAACTTCACAGATAACATTAATCATTATTATTTCACTGCATTTGATTTCATATTTAAAGATTTCTTTAAATGATAAAGAATAAATAAAAGTAAGTAAAGTAACTACTAAATAATGTCCCACAGCTGAGAAGACTAGAGCCTTATTTCAAGACTAGTGCGGTTCCGTGGATATAAATTCGGTGTAAATTATCCGAAGAATTACTCCTGAATCCCCGTTACGCGATGAACAGGAAAACCTGCATATGTATGATCAAATCTGTCACATGAATATCTCCTAATCCGTAGTAGAGCAGCGTAACGGAATAAGCTCCAAGCCTTCCCATTCATGAGAGATATCGTGTCAGCTTGTATACCTTGATTGTACGAGAAACCTTTCCGCAAGAGTCAACAACTATACAGGTGAATAAATTGTGGGGAAACGCAGAGGAGATGAACAGAAAAACATTTTTTTTTTTTGAGAATGGAGACGATGAAATCCCTCTACATGGTCCATATATAGTTTGTTAAAAAATATAATATGATAGTGATCACCATGAAGGTTACAATGTTTTTTCTATATTTTTTTCTATTGTCATATCACGTGCGTGTTGTCCGTTGATTTATTTTTAAATTTATAATTATATTGGAAAAAAATATATTACCAGGGAGCATCAAAATGAAGGTTCAAAATGGTTTTTATGTGCATACATAAATTTGACGGTTACATTATGTCGATTGAATTTTTTTTTTTTCGCGTAAAACCGTATCGAGGCGACCAACAAAAACAAGTTATCACATGAATCTAGATGAAAGATTTTGTTCACAAAGAACAATTACTTTTGGGTTCTGATTAATTGTCTACACAGAAGGAAAACTCCGAGAACTTACTTATTTCGGTTCGAAACCCTGACTCTTGTATGTTTGCAAGCCCGATGAACATTACAAAGCACTGAGCTCCGATTCCACTCAGAATTCTCCTTTGTAGAGATGTATTTTTCCAGCAAAGATACTTCAACAATATATCATTATACTTAAGGTGAGTATTTTAAATCTCATGAAATTTATATTAATTTATAAATATTAATAATAAATAAGGAGAAAAAAACAAAAACTGGAAAGTCAAAATGAAAAAAATGGAAACTAATATACAATTATAACACAAGATACAGCCTATTTCGAAGGAGGTTTTAGTATATAATATTTTTATAAATATGTTTTCTTTGCAGTTTCATCCGTTTTAAATTTAAAGTGTTCATGTTCATTTTAATATCATTAAAAAATTCTGTTTAAAAATCGACATAATTATTGTACTCATCATCACAATGGCAACATTGAATTTCATTTATCAACTGCTTACTTTTTTCCACGAATTCACACAGATTAAATATAAAATGATTTTACCTGTAATATGATCAATTTCAAATCGTACCAAGTTTGGTCAAACTGCAATAACATATGACGGTGCGCGTCTTTATAACAATATACCCTCAGACATTAAAAATACTGACTCGTTCGATATATTCAAAAAGCGACTGTCCCAATACATTATTACAAAAATATCTGTCTAAGTATGAAGAATCGTAGTTGTGTTTGATGATTTCATGATTTGTATGTTATTTTCTACATTAGAAAATGTAAGTACAACAACGAATATCTGTAAATTGTTTTAAATTTTTTTAATTGTGTTCTCATGTAAGTGATGTAATTATCTTTATGAGGATAAATAACCTTTAAACCTAAACCTAAACCTAAATATTAATTATTAAGTTAGATTTCTATACCATATGATTAATTCTATTCGTTTTTAAATAATTAAATGGAATTACATTTGTAATTTAAAAGAAGTAAATTGTTTAGGAAACCAAATTCATAATCATTCGCCTTAACTCTTGAGCCAATACTGAATTCTCCACGAGTCCTTCTTATGTTCATATTACCAGTAAATATATACCAATAGGATTAGTAAATTTTAAAATAATCAACATAAAAGAGTTAAAATCTTATCGCTTTACGTTTATTTTTATTGTTTTTAAAGAACTATTGAATCGTTACGCATTAGCCAATGGTTAAATAATTACTATAAACTTAAATTCTAACTTCTGAATACTTATACAATAACTTAGAAAGTATATAAAATATATGAACGAAATAGATATTCAGTTCGCATCTTAATAAAGCGCAACTTAGCTTAATCAAATCAGATTTCATATTTATTAAATACATTGATGATTTATTGATCTAAATCTGTGGCTCGAATCAATAAAATACATGATGTGTAACATAAGTATATTGTATAATTAAACTTAAAATATAAGGCCATTAGTATTGTTTAATAGAGAAACAGAATTATTAGAATAAGTATTTGTATGTGTGTGTAAAAAGCAGTTATAAAAGATCAGCGAAAAATCAATAATTTCATTTTTTGTCATAATGGTATAAAATTTTGAATCTATTTTAGATGGACCGTCAGAGCGTATTTATTTTAATTGGTTTATAGTTTTTCGTTCGTTACGTAGAATCCAATGTGAAGTTCACACTTCACGCTCGCTGTGCAACATACACACGTTGTCACCCGATTGGCAGATCTGTCACTCGCATCAATCACACGATACGAACGTTAATTCTGAAAATTTCTAAAGCAAGTGCAAATCTCGATATCGAAACAATGTCCGAAATCGGCTTATGTTCGGTTCGGGTTGATTTATCGTTAATTAGTTCGTTAAAGTTTTCCGATAAACTTTTAGGATATTCGAACGTACTAGGCTTTTGAAAAATAAAAAAAAATGTTGATATGAATTAACGTTTAATAAAAATTACAGTTACTGTACAACTTTGATTAGTCTACGAAAACTATGTTATTATTTTGAGGGTTTTTAGGCGAATTAAAGACATATTGTAGATAGATTTATAAAGTATCACAACTAATATATTATGGGAACTATAGGCTGCCTATAAAGGCCATTTAAAAATACTAGAATAAAAAAAAACTTACATATTAAAAATTAAAATTGTAATCATGACAATTCGATAGTGATTCTGATATTTGAGTTATTTTGGTTATATCGAACTACTAAACTCAATCAAAATTATAGAAGAAACACAAAAGGTACGATAATACGTCTGGAGACTAGTAATAATAAATATACAATACTCAAAATTTATCTTATTTCGACGCAGTTTCGTGCTCAGCAATGAAAGTGAATTCTTTGATTTTTTTCTTTTTCTCCCTATTATAGATAATTCTTTGATTCATCATCGAATGGTCAATGGTTACATCCAATACCTCGCAATGGTCTATTCGAATCTGTACTAATTACTCTCTCTGTCTGTTGCTCTTCCATGGCAAAACCATAGAATCGAATTTGATGAAATTTGGTATAATAAATCAACTTGAACCCCAATGTCCCTTACATGGGCTTTTTATGTCTAACACAGGACGAGTAACCATAAAACGCGAGCAAAGCCATGGGCTACAACTAGAGCTATATAATTTAATTGCACGTAATATGTATAATCTAATTGTTTGTTTAATAAAAATTAAATTGTTTCGTTTGTAAATTATTGAATCAAAGATATAAAAAAAAAATTTTTAATCGACTTATTATGGTCGCCCGTCCTACGTTGGGTCAGAGCGCCCAGACTTCTAATCCGGCCCTGATCTATAGTTTAATTAAGTGCCCGGACATGCAGTAAACTCTATTGCTCGCATTTACAATATTATATTCGAATAAATTACCATATATTGCATATAAGATCTTTCGACGTCAATTGTGCGAAGTGTTATTGCTCTTATACTACTTTATTAAGTCTCTCTTTGTATTATGTATAAGACATCTGGTATCGTAATTTTTAAAAAAAATCTATTGGAAACTAATAACATTATATATATATATTTTTTTTTTTAATCTGTGTTGTGTGTTATATCCATTACTTTGCAATTCCGACCATATTTCGTCGCAATTTTAGATGGATGTTACTTTGAATGCCGTAAATAAATGAATAAACTTTAATAAATAAAGGCATTGTGTTTGATAAAGTTGGTTTGTATGGTCTTTGCGGGAAACAAGTTTTGAAACGTTGACGTACCTATATATCTTAGATCGCTTTGTGACCAATGCTCTTTGATAAAAATACTTCTTGGAAACCTTTGTGAACACATACTGATCAAAAAGATTTTTCTCCGTGGCTGTTCTATTTGCGAGTATCATTATTGTATTACATTTTCTGATTCACTTTTTAATTATAATTAAATGTTGTTTTACCATACAATTCATTATAATTATTAGGCCCTTTAATTCCATATGAAACGAATATATCATTTATATGAAATAATAAGTAAAATATTACATTTAATACTGCGATTATTTATTACATTACAACCGCTTAGTAAATAATTTAAAAATATATTTAAAAAAAAAGTATTAATTAAAATCTCATTTTTTCTAAAATTTATAAAAATAATTAAACACTGGATATATACTAATATTAGAACAATAATTATCGGTCAATATTTATTTTGATTTTTTTCCACAAAAGTGCCTTAAAAACAAAAAAAAAATCATTATAAAAATTGTCTTGCTGATTATTTTAAAAATATTACTATTTTTTTAGCTCACCAAAAATGTGTGACAATTAGGAATTTATTTTAAAGCGACCGAAAAAAAATGTCCACAAAGGACGCTGGTGGATATTCTTATTCGAATAAAAGTTGAACTCGGTCTTCGAATGTCTCACAAATAGTTTTAATGCATACCTAACCAATGCAAGATAATTCGCGTCGGTTACCTAATCGGCGGCTACCCCATGGCACGGCAGTTTATAATGGAGTTTAATTAATAATATAATAGTAATAATATTGTAATTTTATGCTTTTTCAAAATATATTAATATTTAAATAATTAGATGTTAGTTTAAATATTTTAAATTGATTTTTCTTATTAAATAATAAAAAACAACATTAAAGACATGTCATTTTAATATCGCACGAGTTAGTGAGATTCTATATATACGTTTATTATTTGTAACTTTACTTTTTAAAACACTATATCGACAATTAAGTTTCAGTATTTTACTGGAACACTTTCCTGATCAAAATTATTAATCATATAAGTCGCGGTACTTCTGAGAGTTGATCAGGTTACTCTCGGGTCTCGTTAGTTGAAATATTATTTATTGTTATAATCACATCGAAATACCTGAGTATCGTAAATTTTAGTAGTCTAGTAGCACTTTCTTGAACCATGTAGACATAATTTTGATTTAATCTATTCTGTTTTATTTTGAATCAAAAATAGTTTTTATTCGTATACGTGTTTGTACATAAAAAATAAAAAACAATTACTTAGTATAAGGTTAAATGCAAAAATCTTTTTTATCTATAATAGGGAGAAAATAATAATACACCAATGGCAACTGTAGCTTCATCCTTATAAAAATAAACAACATATTAATTATAAACCGGATAAAACCGGACGTGATATGTATGGATCGGTTAGAGAATGTATATTTATCATTGTTTAAAAAATATCTTTGAATAGATTCATAATAAATCTAAACGTGAAACTAACAAATTCTGATCTTTATAATTGAAGGCCTTTTCTACAAACATAGTTAGTTTTAATGGTAGGTGTATATACAGATACTTTTGGTTAGGAAGGCTCTACACGTTCTTCACTTAATCTGCCACTAAAGTTGTATTGCGATTTGAAAGGCGAGTGAGTCAGTGTAATTAGATACAATTAATAAATGAATAAGCCGGTTCCTTATTGAGCCGGTTTGTTAAACGCGAAGTGTTCGTTCTGACTCCTCAGTGGCAGCGCAACGCGTGGTTTTCACCGCCCACGTTAGAAATACTCCACATGTTTGAGGCTGTCCGAATCGAATGAGAGCGCACACATGTTAAGGGGCTTTAGGTCGGTGGATCGCAACGCACACATGGAGAGCGTGGAACTACTGCTAGTAGAACCTACAAACAACACTATATAAGAAAAAAAATCTTAGTGGTCTGTTACATTTGAAAAATAATCAACCTGTACAGCGTGAAGTTCGACATATCAAAGGGATGTAATCCTTCGTGTTTGCGAACAGTGCTTTGTGACAGGTTCAATTAATTAGCTGCGGCGCTTTAAAGCCCTGTTTTGTTCTGTCAATACTAAGCATTCTATCCCCGAGCTCTTCCTTTGTAACAAACGTAATAGCCAATGTCGATTTCCCATTTTAGAATAGACAGAGCTATTATGTAAAATTTAATTCAATTGACATGGTTGAGTTCTAATGAAATGTGTTATTTGATGAGTATTACTTCATAGTTGATTTTGTATTTTGGCAACTGAATAGCTAAATATGTACGAATGTTTAGTAAATGTAAATTTATAAGATCGAATCACATATTTACGGAAGTTGGGAGACATAGTTCATTATAATACATGATTTGAAATAAAACATTAGCAGCATGTAAATTTCCCACTGCTGTGCTAAGGCCTTCTCTCCCTTTGAGGAGAGGCTTTTGGAGCATATTCCACAACGCTGCTCCAATGCGGGTTAGTAGAATACACATGTGGCAGAATTTCGTTGAAATAAGACACATGCAGGTTTCCTCACGATGTTTTCCTTCACTGTCGAGCACGAGATGAATTATAAACACAAATTAAGCACATTAAAATTCTGTGGTGCCTGTCTAGGTTTGAACCCGAAATCATCGGTTAAGATGCACGCATTCTAACCAATGGGCCATCTCGGCTCTTTTAATAACCGTTGCTCTAACGTATTCTTTACTCCTGTCTCTATACGTAAGAGGGCTGTTCTTGAAGTGTCCCTACATTGAGCTATGAAAATAAAATTCGATGTCGAATTTTAATGCAGCGTAACGTTTATGTGGAACTATTCTGGCGCAAAAAATGTTTTCGTCTCTCTTTTATCTGTACACTTACGTGAAGTCGTATTTAAAAGAATTAGAAAAATGCAGCATTTAAAATGTTCGTTTGAACAAGAACTTTGGACTAAATTGAACTTAATTTTCTAAAGTAGGCATTTCAGGCGTCGCCGACTTTTCTAAAAGTAGCCCCATAACTTTCATAAAACTGATTCAGAGTAAAGTACCGCGCTGAGAAAACTCGTTTAAAGAAAAATATTTAAGACAGTTTGCTGCAATAAGCAAAATTTCTTTATTTCGTATATTTTGCTTTTCATTCGTCCAAGCACTATAGTACCTACTGCTTTTGTACTCAATGTTATACTCATTACATTTAAAAAATAATAAGTAATTTGTATGTTAATGAAGTAATAATACAGAATAAAGAAATAAACGTATAAAAATATACCGTTTTAAAAGTATTTATTTAACTTGCTTAGTTTGTTCGTAAGTTAGATTTTGTAGGTCAATTCGTGCAAGCCGATTAAGAGCTACTTTTAAAAATCTCACGGATCTGAAATTTTGCATAGTTGTTAATTTCCAATTAAGCTACTCAAATAACTACACAAATAAATATAAAATAATATGTAACATAGGGTGACCTACGTCATCTACGTTATTGAAACCGTAAGTATAACTATTTGTATTCGTTTAACCGAGGCGTTTTGATTGGTATTTAATTGATTCTTTACTTAATTTATGTCTCTGTACCAGACTTATCACGTACAATATATTGCGCAGTTTTTATATATTAAAACACTCTTAAGGTAAGCTATATGTTAGTACATGTTACAGTATATATTTCAATTCATTTCTTGATATCTTAATCGAAAATTGAACACAGACCTCACAACCTCAATGTGGCAATGTTTTGAATTGTTTAAAAGCTTAATTTCTTCTTTTTTTTACATTAACTTCCTGTAAATTTCCCACTGCTGGGCTAAGGCCTCCTCTCCCTTTGAGGAGAAGGTATGGAGCATATTCCACCACGCTGCTCCAATGCGGGTT
Organism: Vanessa atalanta; assembly: GCF_905147765.1. Lineage (NCBI taxonomy): Eukaryota > Metazoa > Arthropoda > Insecta > Lepidoptera > Nymphalidae > Vanessa > Vanessa atalanta. The sequence goes on along the minus strand of NC_061902.1, from coordinate 4,005,014 downwards.
GGTGGAATATACATGTGGCAGAATTTCGTTAAAATTAGACACATACAGGTTTCCTCACGATGTTTTCCTTCACAGCCGAGCATGAGATGAATTATAAATACAAATTAAGTACAGGAAAATTCTGTGGTGCTTGCCTGGGTTTGAACCCGAAATCATCGGTTCAGATGCACGCGTTCTAACCTCTGGGCCATCTCGGCACTCATTTTTCTTCTTGCTTTCCTATAAATATTTTTTGGTTATTATTAATCATCATATAACTATCTCATCATATATCCTACTGCCCTAACAGTAATACTTAACACTGTTGTTTGAAGGATGTGTGAGCCAGTATAATTAAAGGCACATGGTATGTACGTAACATCTCCGTTCCCAAGGTTGGTGAAACATTGGTGTGATCTAAAGAACGAATTTTATTTCTTACAGCGATAATGTCTATGGGCGGTGGTAACCACTTACCATCAGGTGGGCCATTTGCCCGTTCACCTAACTTTTAAATAAATAAATAAATAAATAAATATATTGAGCTATATCTAAAATATATACGCAACATATTAATAAAATAGTAGTTTACAAATGGCAAAAGAATTTTTCAAATAAATACTGTTAGTTCGTAGTAGTTCCGGAGTTTACTTTCTGCTAGCCACAAACTCACAAATACGCGCTGCCTCTTTATATACTAATATAGATATAGAAATGGTTGCCAGATAACTAAGTTCGAAAGAATTAAGGCTTTGTTTATCTTCAAACAATACTCACTATTCAAATTGTTTGTAATTTTAAATTTACCAGTATAATAATTGTAAATGTTAAGAACATTATAAAACAAAACTATATCTATATTTAGACGTGTTTCCGAGAAATATTAGCGCGGTTAGTGTAAAAGGTGTCTACGTCTTTGATATGCAGAAGAAACAGAGTAGGTGATAATACGCAGCCTTGTGGAACACCAGAATCGACGAATTTTAAGTCAGAGCATGCAACGATTTACGTTTTTACAACATGTACAGTCGGGGTAAGAAAAGGTTCGTCACCTTAAGATCTATTTTCGTGTGCTCAGTAGGAGCGACAACCTGCTTTACCGATCGAGTATGATATATTGCGTCGCAATGTCATTATAAGTCGCATCTAGCAAAGATTGTAATAGTTTAAAAGCTATAATAATAATAAGAAGAAGCAGTCAATCGGGATAACAATTATCAACTTTTCACGAAACCTCGCATCCCTTCGTGAATGCTCGTGTAACATCGGAGATTAGGACATTGTCTTGTCTCTTTTAAAAGAGAGTGCATAGTAGTAATCCTACTTCCTACTAATATTATAAACGCAAAAGTTTGTGTGTATGGATCTGGCTGACTTATCTGAGGTATGGATGGATCTTTGTTACTCTTTCACGTAAAAAATACTGAACGGATTTGGATAAAATTTTGCACACAGCTAGAATATGTACTGGAATAACATATTGGAATTTTTTTTCCCGCGAAAATATAAAATCTTCCGGGAACACGGGTGAAACCGCAGGACGGAAGTAGTAAATAAAATAGTAATTATGGTAAAATTTATTCATTTAAACAAATCTTATTTATTTTATTAAAAACGAGTATAACCGCCATTCGTATCAATCACAGCTTGTAGTCGCTGTCGCATTAATCCAATAAGACGAGAGCATATGTCGGTTCCTCTGAAGCTCTCCCAAGCACTCCGGCAATGTTCTAAGGCAGCTGCTTTGGTTCTATCGTTATTATTTATCCATCGCTGCATCATGAAACCCCATAGATTTTCGATAGGGTTGATATTCGCCGCTTTTGCAGGCCAAGGAATCACCGCTACTTCCCGGTGCCGATTGAACCACTCATCACACGTCACCTTAACCGTCACTCAAAACAACGACGGAATAATATTACAAGCGTTTTTATTCTAATTGCTGTAACATTGCAAGATATTGCAAAACAATATATAACACTGACAGACTTTGATAATTCAGTAGAAGATATCATATCTAATTTAAATCTTGTAATTACTTATTAGGCCATTGTTAATGGCCTACATTAAAAAGGTTTCATGTTGATATGACACTAGACGTAGTCCAAAGATGTTACACTATTTTAAACCAAGTTATCATACTATGTTAGTTTAATTTTATATGCAGTTGTCTGTTTAGTGCTTTAGTTTCAAAAGGTACTAAGAGTTTACGACTTGATAAAGGAATGATTTTGAAAACTGACGAAGGTTTTCTTACTCTGACTGTACATAAATAAGTCATTTCTCATTAGTCTTTCTCAACTATTAATTGTTATCATCATCAACATTATCATCATCAGCCCGCATTCGTGCACTGCTGAACATAGGCCTCTCCAAATGCACGCCTCTGTGGTCTTTCTTCGGCAACTCGCATCCAGCTCCTGTCAGCCGTCTTGCGCAAATCGTCACTCAATTAATTGTTATAAGTACTATCATTATAAAAAAAATGAGAGTATATAAAAGTACAGGATAATTAAAATTAAGAAAATAAACTATATTGAATGTTTACAATATTCATGTACGTTATAAAATATCATATACTGATTTGTTCCTACAAACAATGTTAAGTAATTCTTTGTAATGCCTGACTAACAATAAAACTCAGCCATTATACTTAACTCAAATAAATATTAGGTTATTCTTAATTGGTCTGCATTGGTCGTAGCATTGAGTTTAAGACAAGTCATTGAAACTTATGTTTAGAAAAATGGACAAGAGTTCATCAACGTTATCTACAATAGACACTAATTATAAAAATATTCCTTGATAATATATATATCCCGCTGAGTTTCTTTCGCCGGTTCTTATCAGGTCCGAGGTGCTAAATTCCGAACCGGTGGTAGATTTTTGACAATCAATAAGCAAGTGTAAACATTTATATATTGAATAAAGATTTTTGACTTTGACTTTGACTTTGACTTGGAGTTTCATGAAAATCAGACCCAAATCAATATTTTTACTTTATTCTTTATATTTTACAAATAAGGAAATTATACACGATATCCTTGTTACTTGTCAAATATGTTTATATCCCTTTTATGACTATCACGTCTCGCTCTCGTCCTTGCATCCAAAGAATGTTCCCTTTGAAAGCATAACGCCAAATTTATTTTTGAAAGTCCGGGCTGCCAACATAACTCACACTGTTCGTTTATTAAATTGTAGGTAATTTATAATTTTCAAATCTAGCTTAGCACCTCTGTTTTTCGATTGCAAATTTCTTGTTTATAATTCATTTCGTGTGTGACGTAACGTGAGGCAATTTGCATGCACTGAAAGAAAATATACACACATTTTACAACAAGAGCAGTTTTTGGGTACTATCTCAACAAATGCCTATTTTGATATTTTGAGTTGAAATTGATTTATTTATTTTCTTCATGTAATTATTTCTTCTTTATTTCTTATTACTATTAACATTGAATACGCAACACATATGAAGTCAAATTTATGGATTCAAAATAGTGTAATTTTCAAATTATGATGGCGTGATATTGTGGCAAGAATGCGGGCAGCATTTCCCCGTTGAATCGGAATTTCGATTCTCTGGGCGCAAAATAAACTATACCTCCGATTTTCAGTACAGGCAATAAGACGGTAAAAATCCCGTTTTATTGGCTCCAGTGAGGAATGAAACGTAAAGAATATAACAAAAAACAAGCGAGCCTTGGAATAGTCGTATACGATTTTTAAAATCTAACACAATTTGATAATTGCTTATTATTATTAATAATTAATATTTTATGAAATCAGTAAATGATTTGGCGACCAATTCTAGCGTTACGCGCGCTCATTGGTCAAATAAAATTGCGCGTGGTTTTCCGGCTTTCTGTTACACAATTCCGTCCCGTTATACGAAATCACTCCCACAGATTACAAAAGAAGCGACGGGAAAGATGGAAAGACATATGACGTCATTATAAATTATAACACACATCTATATATCTTAAGTATAATTTACTCGAGTAGAAGTTTAGTTTAACTACTGAGTTTCTGGAATTACATTGCGAACCGGTCACCGGTGGTAGTTTTAAAGGTTGTTCCAACCTGACGAATAAAAGGCACTTATAACAATAGCATAAACGAATAAGGATTGTTTTATTTTTGATTTATTAACATATTCAAGATGGAGGAAAATTTAGATTTATTTAAATTCGTTATTTATGAATTTAAATAAGTATTATATAAAAATTATGTGTAACAGTTCAGTGTAATAGTTTATTGATCTAGATTAATATTATGGCGTCTTCGAAAGTAGAGACCAGTATCGTAATAGTTCTTTAAAATTATTTTAAGACTATAACGAACATTAATTATAATAAATTATTCTTCGACAAAAACTAACCATTATTTATATTGTCATTGTCCTGTCAATCATGTGTTCTATGACGCTGTCCCTTGATATGCCCGTTATATACCATTTATGTTTGGTGGTGGTGGCCTCACCACCCATGTTTGTATCGCACGAGATGAAATATAAACCTAAATTAAGTATCACCCAGAACCCACGGTTAGTTGCGGTCCATGTTGTTCTATCTTGACTTAATCCAGCTGGTATATATGTATATTCGTACATAATTGTATACTTATAGTTAAGTTAAAGTCTGTATTACATAAATACATTTAATCAGTACGAAAATGTAATTTTTAAAACAGGTAAACAGTAAAACAATAGTGTAAAAAAACGGCCAACTGTGAGTCGGACTCGCGCACGAAGGGTTCCGTACACGTATCTATAAAAATTATCTATTCTGTTTTTTAGTATTTGTTACTATACAGGCAACAGAAATATATCATCTATGAAATTTCATCTGTCTAACTACCGCGGTACGTGAGACACAGCCTGGTGACGGACAGACAGACGGACGGACAGCGGAGTCTTAATATTATCCCGTTTTACCCTTTGGTCTCGGAACCATAAAAATAAATTATTATTTAAGTTGAAATTATAAATACAAAATACACAAGTTTCATTAAGGAACATAAAATACAAAAATAAAACTATTTTCGTATTATAAATAAAAATTGAAATTATTACTGTTAGAGAAGTATTTACTTATTGAATATTATAAAATAGGTTAAATTATGATATCATACGTACAAATATTCGTGGTAAAAATATGTCTAAGCCACTTCATAGTAGTCTCACAAATCTTGTCCTCATAACTATGTGGAATAACAGATTACGTCGAGCTAGCTGTCATGTATCGGCTCTTTGTCATGTAAACTCGATAAGTCTTGTTTATATTAAAGACTAACTATATAACCTTCGCACCTATGCGTTAGACTTAGACGAACTATACCGATAAATATTGTGTTCTAAAGTAACGTTATAAAGTATTATATTACAACGTGTAACGATAACTTGATAATGCAGGCCTACATATATTCGAAAAAAAGGAGGAAGTAAACCTAATTCGACAACTATGACATTAATTTGACGCGATATAATTTTCATTTTGAATTACGTATAGTATTTCGTAATACCTATTTTGAAAATGGTTAACTTTTACTTATGCTGTTGGTCTATATTAATACATATAATTCGTGGGTCTCCCGTGAAGCCTTGCGTTTAATCAATTTTTTTTTTATGAATTATGAAACCTGTGACGTATGGTTTAGTTTTGATTTCATTTCTTTGTAAGCGGCAAGTCACTAATTTACATTTGGCACAAAAAAATTATGTCAAATAGTACACATTAGTTCAGTTAGAATCGCTAACACTTAAATTTTGTTTAAATTCTTCTTTTTTCCTTACAGCGTTGTACCGCTCTTTAGCCGGCCAGTAATGTTACGCTCTCTAAAATTAATTCTATATTAAATCGTAACAATTTAAATTAAATCAAGAATTGGTTTTTCTGCACATCTACGTCTGGAGCTCTTCGAAATGTGACCATAGCCGTTTTTTTATGGGCAACTATGGTCCCATAATCACTGGGACAAAAATCGGCTTACGCTATTAATATATAAGATACAGTTTTAATATTCATTTTCATCTAAATATATACTGTCGATAGCAGCTAGTACTTACTTTATATTAGTGTGTGTGTGTGTGTGTGTAGTGTGTGTGTCAACACAGGTGCACTCTATTTCCTCACACAGATAATCCGATGGCAAGGCGATCCAACACGACCGGAGCAAGTTCAGGTGCCGGATCAATGGCTTTACAAGTTTAATGTATACGATAAGAAAAAGATATGAAAATGTAATTCAAATTAAATAAATTAATTAGTTGTGTTATTAAAAATATTTAACAAAATTATCTGTTTTATTTTAATTTTTTCCTTTAATTTTTTAAACACAGTTAAAATATATATTAATAATTTTTAATATAAGTACATATTTACATTGAAGATCTTACTAAAATGTTTAATGTGAAAGTTAGGGTGGATGGATGTTTGTAACTCGATCACTCCAGAATGGATGAATGCATCTGAATGATATTTGGAACGCAGAGGTTACTTTTTATTTCTATCACCTGCATCCCTCAAATTGCACATCGACCGAAGTCGCGGGCGGCGACAAGACGTATAAATCGTAAACACACAGTCAACATACTGTCATAATTTCAGCGAATACGTCGCATAAATCTTGAGTTCTCTAGCAATGCATCATTTTGTAATTGGCGAGTACACACAGGAGTTAAACGATTGTAAACATATCAGCATACACTTTAAACACATTTCCGGTGTGCAGGTTAATCAGTAAACAATATAAGTTTCAATAAATTTTATATTCGAGTACATTAGATGAGACTTCGTTGAGCGAGGTTCTATCCCAAGAGTTTAAAGCATTCTTTACATTGACTTTCAACTTCACTTCGACCTTGTTTCTCGTAAGTAGGTACTGAACACAACCTTATAACCAAAACCAAATAATTGACTTAAGATAATAAATGTTGTAATTTATTTATCTTACAAAATGATTTTTGTAACAGTTACTTTTTCTTTATGCATATATCAAGTAGTCTGACATTTCGAGACGAAATGACCGTCGCTTATCATGTAAGAGTTAAATCAGTTCGGTCCCTGTCTGTAGAATTAAATTTATATTTTGTTTATGGTGATAAATAATCGCTTTAAAAGCGGTTAATGATGCTATGGTGTTGCTCTTTTGTTTATTAAATATAAAAAAAAATTGACACGTCGAGAAGTACACCGGCATGTTGCTTTTGAAATGTTCAAATACAAAATAAATAAATAACCTTTTTGTTGCATTTTTATATCTGCTATGAACGTTAAAATTGCATTTCTCTATGAAATATTTATTCATTTTGGAAACAAACTGTTTTGTAACGATATAAAAAGTAAACATCATCGTCATCCTCCTGCTTTCCATACCTCTCTGTTGGACGTCATCTCACAAGTAACATTCTTTCTGACCATATCGTCTTTCACAAAAAATAAACATTAATAAAATTGAAATTAAGTAATAAAAGTCTGGTGTTGCAAATAATAAATTTCAGAGAGAATATGTAGAGTATAAATGAAATTATAAAACTATCCAATTAAATAAGATATAAAGAGTGACCTATAAAATCTATACACATAATATATAAAAGCGAAATACCACTAACTCATTAATCACGATATCTCAGAAACTATAACACGTACATACAAACTTGTAGACTGTAGAAAGGATTTTACCGATCTCCACTACTTAAGTGGTTAAACGGGGGATAAAAGTTTTTATTTTATAAATTTTAATAATTTTTGGTAAATCCGCATGTTCAGATAGTTTTACGATAAATAAAAAAAAAATTCAAGAAATATAAAGGGTCGTCTCGTATCAATAAAGTTAAACAAAAACTTTTCAATATTTTAAAGTTAAGCGAGGACTTCTTTGAAAGTTTTTCCATCTCGATGGGTTTTGATCTACATTCCCTAAGTCAAGTATACATGTATCCATTTGAATATTATAATATTAAAGGTCAAGAAAAATTGTATTGAATATATGAAACTGCAATTAAAGCCTCATTTTATGTTAAACTGAAAGGTTTGGACGGATTTCAAGAGATTTAGAGAACCAAACCTCTATAGGTCTGATTGACTAGAAATTTAACATAATTACTTTTTAAAATTGGAATAAGAAATGATATAGGTAGCTAGTTATCGAGCACGGCTTTGCTTTGGTTTAAGGTGTTGGTCATCAGGTATTAGAAATTATATCTCCTTCCTTAGAATTCAAGCTCACTTCGCACCAAATTTCATTCAAATCGGTCCAATGGTTAGCCGTGAAAGAGCAACAGACAATTTACTTTCAAATTTATAATATTAGTAGATTAAAATATAAATAACGATTACAAAGTCAATTTAACAATTCTAATAGTAAAATAGTAAATTCCAAATATAAAAAAAATCTTCGTGATACGCAACTCTTCAAATAGATTGCTTTGACGTTTTATAACGATAAATAAAGTCTTTTACATTTTGAAATTCGAACCGGTAGTTTTAGAAATATAACGAAGTATTTAAATTGTTGTTTAATGTATAATTAACTGTTTATTTAGCATTGATATATAAACAACACAGCGTACAGATTTTATAGTTTGTAGATGGTAAATAATATTTATATTCTCTGATGTTTTATTTGGAATGTTTTCATGTTATAATACTTAAATCACATGTAACGGCAGTATTAAAATATGTTGCTAGAATTGAATATATTTTTTTTTTATAAAACACATTATTAATCGACATATAAAACAACAAATAATAATGAAAAAAGTTTTTATATATTGTGGCTAAGTAAAACCTATTTGAATGGTTTAATTATTTAATTCACCAGTTTTATCTAATTTCTGTTTCTATGATGTGTCTTATTTTTAATATACGCTGAATATTTTATTTCACGACATTATTAGCAGCGTACTAATTACTAACATTTTATTTGCTTTATAATATTAAGTGCGATGAATGTTTTTTAAAAGTGTGTTGTGTGTGTGTCTGTAGTCACAGTCAATATTACGTTTTTATGTTACGAACAAAAGTAAGATTGTTTAAGGTACTGCGAAAATTATGCCGACTGGCAACAATTTTATGTAAATTAAAAAAAAAAAAAAATGTAGACCTTTTCTATACCCATGCAAAGCCATAACGGATAGCTGGAAAACTAAATTTATAAACGATTCTTAATTGGAAAGATGAAATAAATACACTAAAACTTGTATGTGTAGTATATGTAGTAATACCACAAGAATACTATACACGTCTTTTTATGCGTATTTTTGAATCATATTATCATATCTCCGAAAATACTTTTTAAGCTGCAGAGTGATTTTTAAAATACGATACGTCATTTATAATACGTCAATTATTTTGAGTGTTTTTATTTTTTCTCGTACAACCAAATTAAATATATAAGAGCTCAGCTTAAAGCCTATATGAAATGGTTATTAGTAGGCGTTCAAACGAAAAATAAATAAATACCTTTACACTATGATACATAAATGAATAAAGTTATCGTTTATTTTTTTATTTTTAAAGTGGTTCTTTGTCTTCGTTATAAAATAATAATTATGTGGGCGGCGGTGCGGTCTTTTCTGTAGACAGTAAAATTCTAGACGTTATTTATATTTGCATACTAGCACTGCACTGTTCTACTAATGCTTGGAACTAGTTATAATGTATAATGGCTTTAATTAAACCGACCGAGTCACCCTTCACAGCACAAAGAATTGTGGTTTGGTGGCAAATAACTGCACCCTTCTACTCTGCTTTGCATTCATTTTTAGTCTATGTAAGATCCCTTCAACGGAGAGGTATCCATTGATCAGCTTGTTTCCTAGATTTCTATAGAATAATGAAGTGGTCTGTTTTGAATAGAGCGAGTCGAATTAATTCATTAAAAACGATAAAATAATTATTGGCATACTTGATGCTTTGTGAAAGATGTACGTATATATTATTGGATTTACTAACGATCAATGATGATGATCAGGGCTGGTTGGTATATGTAAATCTTAACCGATGATTGCTGGTTCTAACTCAGTTAAGCATCGATAAAGATTCATGTTCTTAATTTGTATATGCTTTCTTAACGGCTCGGCGATGAAGGAATATATCGTTAGGACACATGTGTTGCTTGAAACCTGCTAGATGGTAGAGGTGGAATGAGCTCCAAAAATAATCCTTCAAGAGCAGAAGCTTTACAGACTGTAAATATTAATTAAACCTTAAAATTAAAGTATGTTTCTTTTTTTATATATATATTTTAGTAATTATTAAATCCATGACGGAAATACGATATGGTAAAACTAACGCAGAACCGTATCATGAAACTAAAAAAAGCATAATTCGTAAAATCGACCCGTAAGAGTCAGAATCTCATGCAGAGGTACGGTAAACTCAGTGGAAACTTATCAACAATAAATTAGTAATAAATAAATAAATGATAAACGTATTTGTTTAGATTTATTTATTTTACCCGAGCGAAGCCGGCATTTCATTTAGCATGTATATAATATAATACAGAATGATCTTTATGAAGAATGACAGAATGAATGACGTGCGGAGACAGCTGACATTCTACGAACCGATTAGCGTCACTGCGTTAAAATTAAACTTAAAATAAAAAGCGATGGTCCCAGCACTAATTAACGTGATTGTTTTAATTTTATGGTACGCGAAATACCTTTAGGAATCTATTTAGTTCATTGATAATTATAATATTATATAAGCAATTGTGTTATTTTGCAAAATTGCTAAACTGAAATGTATAGGCGATATATTTTTTTTACATAAAATTTATGCGGTTTTTAGGACTCGACCTAACAATGCCGGACATACTAATGGCTATTCTACCTACAGGAGAGGCTGATCGAGCGAGAACTGGAAAATATGAGGAACACAAGAGTTACCGGGGGTTTGTAATCACATTCCTAAAATAAAGGTAATCTAAGTCTGTGAAGTTGTTTCAACAAAAGTTGCTTTGAGGTATTATATTAGAACATACAATCAATCAGAAATAATATCGAACTTCGACTTTATGCTGACTTAGACTATGCTAACGATTTTTGCATAACTCACATTCGTTCCATGACATGCAATCAAACTTATTTAAATTAACCAGCATATTTATGTAAGATATTCTGATTAAATTAGGGAACAGTGAAAAAAATTTATTATCCTTCATATTGTGATTATGAATAGAGTCTATAAAATTATATATCTTGAAAGTTTTATATCAGCAACACAACTAGTAAAAGAGCCCTAGTACATCATCGTTAATATACGCGATTAAATCCGTTAAAAACTAGTTTTATTTCAATGTGTAATAATCGCGAAAATCTAAGACAACATTATCATTATAACCTTCATGCAACTGTGGCATATGGCAGGAACGTAAGTTGTCATATTCTGCTCCGAGCCAAACTTTTCTGTTACACAGGTGCGAAACGTGATGTAGTTTTGAACAGCTGAGCAATTGCTGAGTTGTACTGCAGAGATTGCAATATTTGAGTCTTCGACTTATTCTTAAATGAGAAGATTAACGACCAGCTTGTTCGATGATACACCAATGCAGCTACAGAAAAATATCAGGACCATATAATTAATGTATCAATTTCATAAATAATCTTATTTAATTCGAACAATTCTCTGTTCTGTTATTATATTATTATGTAATAAAATTGGAGTGTCTGTTTGTAATATTAAAATAAACCATTTTTACTAAATGCATATGTATGTATACATGGTACATATACCTAATTTTTTTTTTACAATTATTTTCTGTCTGTTTATTCCGGTTAATCTCTGGAACGGCTGGACCGATTTTGACGGGACTTTCACTGGCAGATAGCTGATGTAATAAGAAGTAACTTAGGCTAATTTTATTTTACACGTATATGTAAAATAATAATAAAGTCACGCTTTTTTTTTAAATTCAAACGCGCATGAAGTCGCGTGCACAGCTAGTTTAATATATTTTACGACATGCTCAATATATAAATAAATAAACATAAATATACACTATATGTGACGACCTCCGTGGTCGAGTAGTGTGTACACCGGTTTTCATGGGAACGCCACTCTGAGGTCCCGGGTTCGATTCCCGGCCGAGTCGATGTAGAAAAAGTTCATTAGTTTTCTATGTTGTCTTGGGTCTGGGTGTCTGTGGCACCGTCGTTACTTCTGATTTCCATAACACAAGTGCTTTAGCTACTTATATTGGGATCAGAGTAATGTATGTGATGTTGAATAAAAAAAAAAAGGACACTACACTAAGTATTCCTTTTATATCAAAGATTGATAGTAAACCGAATAAAGAAATATAGCTTTGTATTAACTTTCATAGAAAAAGGAACCGTGGGCGCGTAAAGCTATACAATGTACACGATTTTTATACGATACGATACAAATACTATCGTATTGTAACGTTTGAAGTCAAGTGCGAGGACAAATTGCAGCGTGAAGTAAAGTTTTACTTGGAGGTAGGGTTTTGTACAAGCCTGTCTTGGTTGGTACCACTCACTCATCGTATTATATTCTACCGCCAAGCAACAATACTTACTATTGTTGTGTTCCGGTTTGAAGGATGAGTGAGCCAGTGTAAATATAGGCATAAGGGACATAATATCATAGCTCCTTAGGTTGGTGGCGCATTGGTGATGTAAGGTATGGTTAATATTTCTTAACGCACTGGTGTATATGGATAGTGGTGACCGCTTAACATCAGGTTGCTCATTTGCCCGTCCGCCAACCTATATATTAAAATAAAAAAATAAAAAGTGCAGAGTTCAAGGGATCCCGACGGAGAAACCCTTTTATCACCCAAGGGCATTACGATCCAAAGTCAAACAGTTCATCATTAGGCAATTTACGTTTATTGTTATTTATATTATTTCACAGTGTTGGTGCCGAGTTCACGAATAGTGCCGTTCTATTTTTATTTTTCGTATCCGAACGTGAATATGAAAACCAATGCAATTAAAAACTCGCTTTCGATCGGAAACTACGTCGCTCGGCCCACGTAGGTATAGTTGCGATCGTACCTAGCTAAAAAAGTTTGAATATGTATATATAATAATAAATAGTTATGTGCTTAGTAGTAAAAGTATTTACAAACTTAAAATCGATTTTTGTTCTTAATTTATTTAGGATAATGATGTCTCACAACTTTTCCACATCGAATCAAGATATACTTTTATATCAAAGTCAAAGATCTTTATTCAATATAGAAGTGTTTACACTTGCTTATTGATTGTCAAAAATCTACCACCGGTTCGGAATTTAACACCTCGGACCTGAGAAGAGCCCGAAAGAAACTCAGCCGGATAATTTTTTTTTGTTGTTGTTGTTTTTTTTTTTATAAAGCTATCAATTCGATATATCGGTGCAATCGAACAACTGAGGAACGGAAAATTAAAGCCAATAATTACCTACTCTTTTATATAAATAATTTATAAACATATGTATGTTAATAGAATACAGTAAATTTTGTATACTATACTCTATTCCAATCTTCAAAAAAGCCAAATAAACAACATTTGACAGCAAATTGACGTTACATCATTGGTTGAGTGCTTGATTAATCTATGATATTCACTAGTGTTTTGCGAACAAAATGGCGTTTTGAACGTCGTCTAAACTGTTATCGGAATTTTGGAAATAAAGTTAAATCGGAAATACGTAGTTAAGTTTAATAGTGTTGTATTATAAACAAAAATATCTTAATCATAAACTCTTAGTAGCGTACAATTTAGCAGTTATTAGCAAATCCAAGGTTTGTTTATCTTTTTTCGTACTTCTATTGGAATAGGCTATGTCTTTGCATCAAATAATCAACTAAATATTAACTTCAAGATTAGCCAGCCAAAGAGGGTATTTCGAATTTAAAAATTATAAATAAAAATACCGGACAGCTCTTTTTTACAAAATGAACACAGTTTTAATCGTATACCCGGAGGCCAGTTCTACTAACTTATAACGGCTACGTTCTCGATTTTATTTCTCACAGAAATAAACCTCAGCTAAATCGTAATTGGCATAATTAAGCTAATTAAATACGGTTATGATATGTTCCTCATTTTAATTCGATTCAACTTCGACCGCACCGCAACTGGATTATGTTAGCAGAATTGGAAAAAGGTTGAACGGCAACCAATACGATTCGATTCGAAGTGATAATTTGTAAAATTGCCCTCCTGGTGTAACTTTTCGAACTAGGTAGACTGATGAAGCCGCGTTACTTAATCTGCTTGGTCAATATAATATAAAAAAAGACTTCAATACTTTGTCATGTTATAGAATTGAATTAGATGTTAAACTACCGTCGGTTCGAAATGTATATTTTACCGTGAGGAACCTGCAAGAAAATCAGTAATTATTATTATCTACCATTGGAAATCAACAACGGCTAATTTTACGCCTTCTTATCGTTTATATAATATTGTATTGAGTAATATACATTATTTAACAATGTATTATTGACATAAGATTCAAATAAATTAACAGGACATTTTAAAAATCGTCATCATTAATTTGGTAGTTCGTTTTCGGTCACGTCTCATAATATAAAATTTTAAATAACAACATAATTCATTTCGTTGTATTACGTGTCGATTTTGGAATAATCTTTGTATTTCGACGCCATTGTAGAGAGACAGTGTTTTTAACTGAATATAAAATATTAGCATAGAGTGTTTAAAAGTTTTATAATTCTTTTACATTCAATGTTTGTTACATAAAAAGAAAGGATATCGGGATAGGTAGTGAGTCAAAAAAAGGCAACGTGTATTAGTAAGGTTGAAGTATTTGTAAATAAGAATAAGTTTTGAATTATATTTTATTTACTTTCACTGTTTATATTTTATTGCTAAAAAGAACATATCGACTAATAATTTTAAAAAGTATTACGTAACATAAGATAAAATAATATGTGTAGTGTTTAATCACTTTAAAACTTTAATTAATTTGAACGATTCAGTTTATACTTCGTTTTGTGCTCGCATTGAATCCCGATGACGTGGTGACGTAACCACTAACAACGATGTCAAGGAGGATAATGGTGTTTATCTTCGACTATTCGAATATTATACAGAATGCCGCCGAAGTCATCACATTAAATGAAACGACCATTAATACTTATTAATACCTATACGAATAATAAGAAAGTGAAATTTTCGAACAAAATACTTCATACGGAAATTAACAATAGTAAAACTCAATTTACAATGGTTAGTTTAATAACCTGTAAAATAGCAACGCCAGGCGGCAGCGCGAGTGTTGGACGAAGCCGCTCACCCGCTCCCCGCACAGTTCCCTTTGACTTCAGCCGGCGTTACTTTAGGTTAATAATTTTGTGAATGAATAGTTCGGAATAGCAACATTTAACCTATTTTGACCGTAATTTATTGACCCGCTAGTATTTACGTAACAATAAACCCTATAATTTTAAAGAATGTTGAAAAGAAAAAAAAATGTCCTGTGACTAAGATAACGAATAAAATTTGATTGTTTTTTGTTTTTGGTCTTAGAACGCCATACATTATTATGGGCATCATTTATTACGTTGACGTCACAGGCAATTTGTATATATGTAAGTATAATATTTATACAACAAAATGTATGTAATGATTTTCAAGGTCAATGTTTTCATACACCAACACTCACACACTCAAAATGAACAGTATTTTCCAAGTAAGTAAGTATCACAGAAATTCGATTTTGTTTAGTTAACAGTTTGTTCTCATCATTGATATGGCAAAACAAAGGATACCACGCGGAATTGTTGGAATGCATTGCCTTTGTCGACGACTGCTTTGAAGGTTCGCATTGTGTGATATACGTTTGTGAAATTCGTCAACGGATTTAAATATTTCGAGTAAATTGTTTCCGACGGTTTTTTTTTTATATCGCTAACATTGTACGTTACGTGTTTAAGTATGCAGTTAAGCGCAATTATTTTATTTTGTATATATTGAAAAAAACGAACTTAATCTTTTTTTTTAAATATCCCGTTGAGTTCTAGAGGTGTGACGAAAAGCCTCAACTCTTAACAATATACATCCCCCCAAGCTGGTCGGACTCGACTCCAAGGATTATTGTCATATCCACTTTAGCTTTAAAACGAATCGGTAAAATCACACACGTCTAAAGTTTTTAGTTAAAAATTTATAATTTAGGAATATACTTTTACGTACCTTGTTGATAGTTTATCAGTGATGTTAGTAAACTTTCATTTTGAAATAAAATTAAATATTAAATTACTTGTGAACGTAAATATATTAAGACACATGTAAGTTTCTTCAATCCTACATCGCTGAGCAAGAGATGAATTATAAACACAGATTAGAGCACATGAAAATTCAACGGTTGCCTGGATTTGAACCCACAATCATCGGTTACGGCCATTGTGTATATTCATATGTATATAAATGTCTTTATGCTACAAACTTAAGACTGGGAGCAGTATATCCATAACCGAATGAAACAGAAATGAACAAACTTTAGCTTGGGTGAACCGCGACGCACAAACTAACCTTTAGTTTTAAATGTAATGAAGGTAAGTGGTAAATTGATGATGTCATAAATCGTTTCGCAGGGTTCAAAATTATAAATAATATTAAAGGTTGGAACACATGTTGATAACAATGTCTACCAGGAATACTTTAACTTGAGTTCGATTAAGCCAGTATAAAGCATTAAGCGGTAGATACATAAAAGTATCGCCATAGTTTCATATAAAGTTTTTATTGTTCCCGCAAGCGATGCAGTCGAGCGCATTGTGGTCACATACAACGGATACATACGTACTGAACGTCCAACGACAACAGTACGTAGGCTTTATATTTCATGACATCGATTCCTATTCGTATCTATCGAAATAGAATCGAAACATAATATACAATTAAATGAAATAATACACGTCATTATATTTGAAAGTATAAGAGCTATTCTGTAAAAACTTCCTACTTAACTCGTATTAAAACTAGCTTAAGATGATACGCTATTTTACAATGATTAGATACTAGCTGAGCTCGCGTTAAAAAAAGTTATTGTTCCCAGATTTTACTATAACTTATTAATTCTGCATTAGGCAGCTTTTGTGATATTAAGTCGTTGGTGGGAGGCGTCCGAAGTGACGGCAAAGTGGTGGTATGCGCAGGGCTGCGCGCGGTACTGGACAGTATTTGGACATTGCATTTATATATAATTCTAAAATAAAAGTAGCCGAAGTTACTCCTTATTACATCAGATATCTGCCAGTGAAAGTCTCTTCAAAATCGGTCCAGCCGTTCTAGAGATTAGTCGGAACAATCAGACAATCAGACAGCTTTATATTACGTGAAGGCTAAATGTTAAGTTACATTACTGTTCGATAACAACAATTTTATATTTAGAATTGAACGAAATAGGTATGTTTGAGTTATTATGTGTCAAACGAGGCATCGAAATTCCATTTTCAAAATAGCTAGATTGCAGCAGCCAAACACGAATGACGTCTAATCTAATTTTCAAATGCGATAAAACTGTCACAGGTAATAGAATGTATTGCATTATGATCCAGATTTTTTTGTTAAAACGTGTCAATATGAATTTTATAATATAATTATAATATCGTAGTAGGATTTTGTGCAGGTTTGTTTAAAAATATCCATTAATATTAAAAAGGAGATGCCTCATACCATAGTAATATCATAGTAGCAGCTGGTAACTGACCTGCTCGCACTCTGGACTTCTCTACTGTTAAACAGATCTGGAGTACACCGCGTTACATAGCCGTGGTTACTGGTGGTATATACGAAATAATATTTCCATCTGAATCATGCGGCGATCTTATATTTAACCATGTTATTAATAAATATAATTCGATTTTTAAACGAAAATCGATTACTTGTAAATTCAAACATTATTTTACTCGTATATAATGTTTGTTAAAAAAAACTAATACAAAAAACTTTAAATAATAAGTCGCGTATATGATCCAAAGAACACTATAAGTAATCCTAACAAGACTGTGCACAATATTATCCTTTAAAAAATCTAAATATTATGCTTTATTCCAATAAGTATGCATTTTGGTTTACGGATGCTTAATATAAATCTATGATATGCAACCTACTTTCTTATTATGATGTTATTGTCATATATGTCAATTGTAATTTATTATTGAAACTATGTCCTAGTTGTGAGAAAGTTAGTTTAATAAATAATAATTGATTTGAAGAGCCGTTTTTCATGCCGATAATTAACCCATAGTCAAACGCAGCTATGATATTGGCCTTTGGAGTAATGGTGCAAAAGCTTCATCAAAAGTATAACACCTCGTCTTATTGCCTCCACGGGTAACAGGAGGGCTGGTTCGTTTTTAGCCCAAAGGATTGGAATTGCGATTCAACGGGGAAATGCTGCTAGCATTCTTGCCACCATTCCACGCGGTGAAGATTTATACAGTAACTATTTTTAATTCATATTTGTGTATATTTAAGCACTTAATATTATCAATTCTTATGTTAATAAATTTATTTAATTATAATTAAAGGTTATTACGCATAAATAATTATTTATGCGTACTAATACTCTTTATTCAATTCACGTCATGCGTATGCATATTATTAAAGTAATGATATGTATAATAATGGTAAATCGTATTACATTTTGTGGACTATCAAACTAAATTAATGCAAGCTTCACACTTAACTGAGTATGAAAATAAGAATATATATATTACTCTGAAATCAGATACTTCTAATATATATATCGGAGCGTGGTTACTTTGGTTGTTGATTTGGATAATTAATGAATCGAGTAGTTGGCAATAATGTTTGATGGCTGATTTACTTATAAGAGCGGGTCACCCCGAATGGAGTTGTAAGCGTCATGGCAACGCGAGTCGTTATGTTTTGACAAGCTTCTCGAATGCGATGGTTGCTTGCAAACCCATTTGCTCTTAATCGAGATGAATTATTGTAATCCTTTGATATTATTGCGGTGTACGATTATTGTATCAATTAATACAGTGATTAGACGATATTAAATACGTTTTATTTTATGAATATCTCCATTGCACGCCCACATAGTCTTACAAATGTCGGATCAATCCCCGAACCCAACTGTTCGGCATCCTGCTTCTCCGACATCAGAAGTGGGATCAGAACACATATCAGACCACGCAGGCTCACGCAGCAGGTTAACAACGCCAAAGCTCAAGCAAGCAAGAAATACAATGGACGTCTCGAAGAAAATATCCCTGTTGACGTGTTTTTCCTGCGGCGAGCGAAGCCACATATCGATGCGTTGTGCGAAGAGGGAAAAACAAAACAAGCGAGTCGGTTGTGGAACGTCGAGTGGATGTCTGCACGATGAAGCCAACTGTAGGCTTATTCTTTATTGATAACGGTGGGCAGTTTTCATTTTGTTTTGATTTCGGTGTTAACAAATTACTTGGTAAGAGAAAGCATGGCATAATGACCCTACTAGAGATTGACTTGGTGACAAAGTTGGCCTTGGTGGCAAATGATGGCCTTGGTGGCAAGTGATTGACTTGGTGACAAAATTGGCCTTGGTGGCAAATGACAGCCTTGGTGGCAAGAGATTGACTTAGTGGCGTAAATAGACCTTGGTGGTCTTGCTGGTCGCTTACCTTGTAAAGTTATGCTGCTAGAGAATATTATGCTATTGAGATAGCATGGACGGTTATAATATTCATCGTGTGGTGGTCAGAATGGCCAAGCGGGTTATGATGTGTACATTTGTTGTTTTATTGTTTACAGACGAGGAGGTTTACAGCAACGAGACACACGAGGACGTGTGATAGTGCAGGATGGCCGTATCGGAGCGTGGTTACTTTGGTTGTTGATTTGGATAATTAATGAATCGAGTAGTTGGCAATAATGTTTGATGGCTGATTTACTTATAAGAGCGGGTCACCCCGAATGGAGTTGTAAGCGTCATGGCAACGCGAGTCGTTATGTTTTGACAAGCTTCTCGAATGCGATGGTTGCTTGCAAACCCATTTGCTCTTAATCGAGATGAATTATTGTAATCCTTTGATATTATTGCGGTGTACGATTATTGTATCAATTAATACAGTGATTAGACGATATTAAATACGTTTTATTTTATGAATATCTCCATTGCACGCCCACATAGTCTTACAAATGTCGGATCAATCCCCGAACCCAACTGTTCGGCATCCTGCTTCTCCGACATATATATTTTTAAAGAGATTTAAATACAATTAAATTATCATGATACGTTTTGTTAAAGTATAAAAATCTAAAAGAATTAATATATTTTATATTAGATTCTAAACGAATCGAGGAGTTTGTGAAAATTTAAATATTGAGATATATTTTTAATAGTATAGGTATTAAAAAAATAGTCTTTTCTAAAACAAAACCTTATTCTTTATTTCATTGGTTCCGCTATATCAGCTAACAACTTAAACTAATAATAAACTTAACAATACACATAAATCAACATACACAGCATCAGTGGGTACAAATATCTCAACAACGAGAATTTTAATAACATACTCAGTCGATATAATCTATCATTCATTTTTTGAAACTGCTTTATATATAATTTGCGTCATCAGCAAACATCTGACATCCGATTTTGAACAGAAATTATTTCACTTATGAATACGACTCACTTTGTTTTCACCAATAATAAAACCTCAATTATTCACCAATTCCATATTTATACAAAAATATGATCATCGAAATTTTATGGTAATATTTAAAAAACAAAAATCATAAATGAACTCATTTGTCCGTCCTCGTAACTGCATTCAATAACAACGTTTACGACCCAATGGAGAATGAAATCAGATATTCGGAATTATAAACTGTAAACAGGCCGAATGAACTTTTATTGCAACTGGGTAGATGAAATTCTATAATTGCAGAATTCATTCATCCGATAAAATAGATACGAAAATTATGGAGGTGAGATATTTTTCGATTAATGACTGAGTCCTAGTATTAAAAAGGACCTATTAAAGCTTTTCACTTAAAACTTTACTACTACAGAACATGTTTCTAAACTGGGATTAACAATCGCATCGCACCTGTATTTTTTTCGCAACGCAAACAGATTTATTTATAAAACAGTAATTACCTATTTGCAGAATGCGATGCGATTATTCCTCGTATCTGTAGCCAGCTTCGTGTTCTGACTTCATCTGCCATTTATTTCTGAAGTCAGAACTTAAAAGGTAATCTTTGACTCATATTTACACATGTACGACTATATCTTAAGCTTTTAATAAATTATTTTGGAAACTGCCAGATTGATTGTTGTTGCGGTTGCTGTTGTGGTTGTTGTTGTTGTTGTTGTTTTGGTTGTTGTGGCACTACTTTTTGTGGAGCTGGTTGCACTGCTACTGATTTTTGACTGGCAGCTAAGTTATTGTCGTTTCTGTCCCAACTGTGTACATGCTCGTGGTGATCGGGTGAAGGGAACCACTCAGATATCCATACGGGTCTCCATATCTTCTTAACTCCTGGTACCCAAATTTCTTTCCAGTCTGGAACCCAAATCTGTTTCCATGCTTCCTTCCATTCTAGTTTTTTGTCAGGCACCCAAATTAGTTTTTTCGACGGTTTCCAAATCTGCTGCCAAGCTTCTTTCCATACGAGTTTCTTGTCATCAATCCAAATTTGTTGTTTTTCTGTTTTCCATATTTGCTTCCACTGGTCTTTCCACACTAACTTTTTATCAGGAATCCAAATTTGTTTTTTAGCTGGCTTCCAGTATTTTTTCCATATAGGTTTCCATATTAACTTCTTTTTCCATAAATCGTGAGACGTATATTCCCAACCTTCATGATCCTTACCTAAATATTTTTCGCCTGGTATACCAACCTTTACCCATTCTGGTTTCCATAGCTTTTTCCACGCAGGTACTTGAATATCTTTCCACCCAGGAACAACAATATCTTTCCAAACAGGAATTGTTATTTTCTTCCAATCCGGAACCTTAACTTCTTTCCAAGCGGGCACTTTGATAGGTTTCCATTCGGGTTTGTAAATCTTTTTCCAGTCTGGTACTTTAATTTCTTTCCAAACAGGTATTTTTGTTGGTACCCAGATTGGCTTCCAAATTTTTTTCCAAGATGGCTTCCAAATTTGTTTTTTAGCTGGTTTCCAAATTTTCTTCCATCCTGGTTTCCATATTAGCTTTTTCTTCCAATAACCAGGGTCGTGATGGTCGTGGTGGTCATGATGATCGTGGTGGTCGTGGGGGTCGTGGTGATCCTCATGGTCATGATGCTCTTCGATATGATGTTCTTCTAGGTGATGACTGTGGTCATCATGGCCATGATATTCGTCAACATGTTGTTCGACAACTTCATGATGACCGTCGTGTGGATGTAAGTTGTCATGATCTTGGAATGGATTGATTAAGTCATTTGACGGTGCAGGGTAGTCGTATCCGACACGTTTCTGAGCAGAATTTATTTGTCCTTTCTGTTCTAACTGTTGCTGAGCTTGTTGATCTTGTGGTATTAACGCCTTTCCCGATACTAGAGCGATTTGTAGAATTACCGCTAGGGTAATCTGAAACAAATGAAACACCTTTTTTTAATTAAAATCAAAGTGTTATGGTATCGCAAGGCTGTCAGACGCATAGCAGTTCCTAGAATAAAATCGCAAAGCGTTAGTACAATTTTTATACACCTACAAAATATATATAAAAAATAAAGTACGACACGTGATAATCAAGTATACCCATTTATACTATACGATAAATCAAATTTAAAAATAACACACACAAACAGGAATTGTCTATAAGGATATCCTATTAAGTACAGAATATAAATGAATACGTTCAACGTAAATATTATAATGTAAACATTTCAAGCAATCTCAAAAACGATCGCTTATAATCCAGCCCGTCCTCCAGTCCTACATAATTGACGTCAAAGTAAAACAATAAACATACATAATAAACAAGATATAAATTACAAACAGTTGACTTTTATTGTTATACGCGATAACAAACAACGTACCTGACATTTGAGAGTTACATAAATAACATAACTTATTATGTAATGGCATTGAACGAATAATAAAAGGAAAGTTCGCCTAGACAGTTATCTATGACCGGTCCTGCTTGAGACTAAACAGGAAGTAATGACTTAGTACTCCACGGCTGTTATGGCGAACCCAGTGAAAGTTGAAACAGTAAAAATCTCATTACCCTGTTTAAAAGAATCAAGGCGTATGTTACGTAAACCAAAAAGATATTTTCAAATTTAAAATTCAGCTACTTAAATGTTTTGCCGTATCCCCCTACGCGTCCAGCAAAGAAAATTCTGAAATTTTACAATACACGAAGATCATTACCACATTTAAGTATGCCTACATAAGATTTATAATGAGTCCTATAAATTTTATAACATTTATATATTTGTATACATATCATACAAATCGTTTAAAGATTTATCCTGTTGTTTTCACGTCATCGGTTAATTAAGAATCCGTCCAAGCTCCTGAACATTGAAGGACCGATACAAGACTACTTTCACAATCAAATAAGAAATATGTAAATGTAATTTCAAATTATTAATATTAAAATGTAAAACTTAGTATCTGAATTTTTATGTAAAACGTATTATCACGTCTTATGTAAATATAGTGAAAACCCGTGAAAGTACATTTGTTATAGTACTTCGCACATGGCTAACATACAGCACGGATGGCGTTATGCAAGAGTTACACAACAGTTTCAATTATATTTTATATTCCCGCTTAGATGTTATCACTGGATTGTACATCCACGTCACGCAGGACATAAATAACTCGTCATTTATATTTCGCCTTGACATTACTCTCTAATTAGGTACCTAAAAAAAGATTTATACATTATAACAATCTAACAACAGCCTCAAATAATCAAACAGCCTCAAATTATCAATTCAATTTAAGTGTTAAGTAAAAAAAATTCGTGCGAATCCATACATAATCGTTAATCGTTATCGTATTCGTATGGTGCAATGTGAAGGCTCTTGTTTGCTCACGTCCTCCCCAGCGTTACGTATAATTGGACGTTACCAAAATAAAGTCGTTCGTGCTCGTGACCCGACAGAACGGAACCGAAAGAAATCCGCTCCTTATATAACAAACATTGCTATACAACCCACGAGAAACACGCCTTTACGATTAAAACGTTATTTATCTGTAAATGATACAAACAATTTTGTGATCACGACTTAAGCAATTAGAACGAAAATCGCATACGGTTTTAATGAAAAATACTGTGTTTAAGACAATGCTGAGAATCGCGGACGGGAAACTTAACAAAGATGGATCCGATAAGGTTTTTATATATCACATCTTTAATACTAATAAGGAAGTCAGTTTGTTTACACTCTCAATAGTTATATAATTTATTAGAAACATGAATTTTCCCATCAATACACATAAGTATTGTTTTATCTTATTATACGTATGTGTAATTATGCATACGTAAATTAAAAAGAAAAAATATAAAAATAAACATGGGTGTGTTTTTTTATCTATTATCAATTGCGTAATATGTTAACTAAAAAAAATCTGATTAGATATTTAAAAAAAAAACAATTTAATTGGATAACTAGCTAAATTAAAATAAGTGTCGGCATAAAACTTTTTTATTAAAAGACCTTAAATGAACCAAAAAACGTGACAGACAAACTCATCAAAGATTTAAGACTTGACTGAGACATAGATGTCGACTATGAATCGTCCAATATATATTCCGATGGACTCTATCGTGTTTTATTTAATAGACTTGCAATTTCCTAAGTGTTACAGTCATAATTATAGTCTTTTTTTCCGTATAATATCGCAAACAATTGTTATTAAACAAATGATAGTCTAAGGCTTCCCGGCGAATAATTATAAATTTACATAAATACCTTTAGCGATTTATATTATAATCGGAAGTGATTGAATAATACGCCGACTTTATTTTATTATTAAAATAGTTTATTATTTGCTTTCTTTCTTCTATTTAAATTTAAAATATCTGAATAATAATATAGATCTAAATTCAAAATAAAATATTTAAATCGACTTTGACACGTACTTCTAAATCATAATTTTATGACGATCGGATTTAGTATTCAATTTTAATTCTTTATTGACAAGTTAAAAGGTTGTTTATGAATATTTTATTGCACGCTTTCCATTTGACGTTTAAAGCTAATTTTATTTACTATTTATATATTTGAATGAGTGTGTCATTGGTTAAATAAAACTACGTTATTATACATTGAAGGAAATTCGTTCTATATCTATGTAATCGCGAGGTCTCAAGAAGGGCGCGAAAACAAATATACACTATTATTATTCTAAGAAACACGGAACCGAAACTTTGGAATCTTATTAACTTGAGACCTGTCAATATTTGATATTTCAAATAAAGAACTCATTGCAACAAAATCAAACGATAAAATAAAAGCATAATTTTAACTGCAAATATATTTACGGATAGATTTCCCAACTGCTGCGTTCGAATGTGAAGTTTGTCCGGTACAAATATTTAGCCGTTATTATCACTAGAACGCGTAAAAACGTGTAAGCAAATCATTTGTTATGTTTGTAATTTGATAAGTCAATATTTGTCTTAGCTACCAGATTAAAAACCGCACCTCACCGATTTTGTGAAGTTTTTAATTGCAAACGGAGCTATTTGATGTTGATTAGCGATTCAATTAGCTACTTAGCTGCCGTTTATGAAAAGAAGCTTATAAAAGATTATTAATTAATATACATTATGATCGCGATTAAACGTAAGGCGTTTATGTCTTAAGAAAACACGAACTAAATATCAAAGGCTTAATAATGTATACTCGTTAAGCCGTTAAAAATCAATGGTCGATATTTATTTTAATATTAAGATCGATACGTGAATCACAATCGTTTTTTTTTTCGATACAAAAAGAAATATATGTAAATAAAATCGATCAGTAACACATCGAAAATCCCGAGAAGATAATCCGAATTTACATTTATATCGACCAATCACACCCAAATAAACCCGCGACGGTATTCCGATTTTAAAAAACTTCACTGACCACTAGGCTCCATATCCCTCGCATGGTGGGGCGGGGAACGGCCGTTGATAGCTTCGACGGTAAAACTGTTTACTCTATTAGTTTAAGTTCGTTTTCAGTTTATATATACGCGAGCCCACCCCATGGCACATGACTTTGAGGGGGGGACGTTCACTTTCGCCGGTCCTCCGCAGGCCCTCAGGAAGCGTGGGAAGTTCAAAGGATATTTCTAGACCTCGTACGAAAGTAGAATTCGACAATTGTTCAAATATTATAATCGTTTAGTGTTCCGTCATGTTAAACAATGAACGATTATTACATTTAAACGTCTATGTAGAATAGCTATAATGATTACAAAATTAGCATAATTACAATTATGAGAATACATTTTGGTCGTATTGTATTCTCTTTTTGAAAAGTAAAGTTTGTAGGCAGCCAAACTGTATTTTCTACATTAAAAGATGTCTATATGTCTTGAAAATTAGGACCAATTAGTATCTAAGAATACAATTCACGCATGTGCTTTCCCTGACATGCAATACATTCGGCTATTATCACAATTTTAGCTGTATATTTTAGAAAATGTCTGCAAATTTGCAAATTCAGTGACACATATTGCGTTTTTTTTTTATGTTAAAACATCCGGTCATATTTTTGGGATATAAAGAAAACTTTACACAGCCTTACATAGATGAATAAATAATTTATTATGAAAATGATCCAAATGTATCAAAAATAATTTCGTCACAATTAGAAGTAAATAGAAATTAAATTAATACGTTTTAATTTGGTTTGTCGTAATTTTTATATCATACAAAATAATATTGTCGCCTGAATGAATACGTTTTATTAAAAAAAAAAAAAAAACGTTTTGGCGAATCTGAACCACTTAAACCGACCGGTTCTTGAATGTATAAAAGAATACATTGAATTTTATTGAATGTATGCATTAATATTTATGAATTTAGTTTTGGTAACATGTGATTAAAAATATTAAAACAACTATTTTATTAAGACGGCTTACGCAATAAGTTTTATTATCATGCTGGAAAGAAATGTACAAGTTAAAGTAAGCGAAAGTGTTTAAATTAATAACAATCTTATTGCCTACCAGTACCATAATAATTGGTGGCGATCGTTACGCAATACGAATGTATTATGAGTACGTGTTTAGTTTTACTTTCGGTTATGATAAAACAAAGCCGCTCTTTAGGGAATTCAAACGAAAATACCTACTAATGCCAAACTGTATTCGACTTTAGACAGAAAGAGAAAGGTATAGATTACCATTGTACCCACTGAACTGCTGGTTAATACGTTATTAATATCGTTTTGGTTTCGATGATTTCAATTCGTGTGTGAATATTTTATGTGTTTTAAGTTACACACGAAGATCATACCAATATTTAAAGACTCGGTCTAGTTAAGGAGACAAGACAAGCCCAATAATGTTTTTTTTCGTCTCTCTCCCTCTTGAGCATGTACTTTTGAATCGACATTTTACTTGATTAAATTTAATGTAAAGCAACTGCACCGAAAAGACCTAGTGATTATCGACCAATCTAGATTTTGATTGGTTACCTTATTTTGAATGAATTGGAAGATTATGAATGAGACGAATGAACCAATCAGAACAACGTATCTTCAAACTTTACTACTAATGAACAGTTGAGTTCCTAATTTAAAAATCAGAACACATATCAATCTTGTATTTAAAATCATTAAAGATTTTACGAAAACTCTTTATTAACTTTTTAACTCTATTGTTCGACCTTGAACGACATTAAAATATATTCATAAAACTAACATAATACTATCATAGACACGCCACCGTCGTGAGAAAGTTCGTCGCAATGCTAGAGATCAAGATCAAAATTCATTACAAAATAATTGAATAATAAAATAGATTCACCGCTGTTCTGAAAAAAAATATCTTAAATGCCAAAGGATAACTGCAAGAAAGCGTTCCATATGGAATAATCCATACAGATTTGAAAAGTATAACTGCAAGAAAGCGTTTCTTATTCCATACAGATTTGAATTTGATGCAAATAATTTTATTACAATTTCTTGTAATGACAATAATAATAATTTTGTTCGATATAGATTCGTTTAAACTATTAATTTTTTTTTTTGGAAATATGTATTTAGTTTAAAATTCAATATTGGCTCGTTACTTTATTCTATGTAGGTATTTACGTTTTTTTTTATGTATAGCAAATTAGAGGAATCTTTATTGGTTAATGTTCCTTTATGTAAACTTAGTTATTATAGTTAAATATACAGTTAGTTCCAGTTGAAAAATATATTATATTAATATATTTTTTATCTATTTCATTTTTATATAAACTTAGTTTACGGCGAACGGCGTTCTAAATTATTAAAGATAAAAACCGAATAAATGCACTGAATTTTTATGTGCTTAATTTGTGTTTCAATGAAATTCTGCCACGTGACTATCTACCAACACCCAATGGAGCAGCGTAATGGAATATTCTCCAAACCTTCTCCTCAAAGATAGAGGAGGCCTTAGCACAGCAGTGGAAAATTTACAGGCTCTTACTATCATTTAAATAATATGCCAAATGTAAAAAAAATATTATCAAAAAATGTTTATTAATTAAAATGTGAGTTTGTTAGTCTATTTAAAAAATAATGTGTTGTCGTGAAAATTTTGGACCTAATTAAATATACCTACAATATTAACCCGTATATAAAAAAAAATATTATAAATAAAGCGTAAATAAATATTTTTACGACAGAGTAATATTACAATTAATTTGGGTTACAATTACACTAAAGCTATAAATTTATATACTAAAAAAAAAAAAAATAATATATTGAATAATTATATTGAAGACAAATTGTGTGGATCGTATTCGTTGATTTCCATAAAAGATAATATTTAAATTGAAATGTAATTTAATTGGTGGAATATAGAACCTTACTACAAAGTTTCATGGCGCTTCATCTCAGTTGAATCTACATTACAAAACGGTTGCAACTTTAAATTAATTATAATCTTATGAAATTACGATTCAACGGTGTTTAAAAGTATCTTTTAAATCATATCTATATTCATTCGATTCATTGAACTATAAACACATATATTAGGTTTGCTATAAATTACTTATAAAAAAATCTATATAAAAGGATCATAAAAGTTAAACTTATTTTAATATTTCTTTTTAATATATGATCTTGTCTATTAAAATAATATTTATTATGTAATCAAGACGTAATGTCATTAATACATAAATGTCGTCAACTTACATAACCTTTATAAGAGCTTGGAAAAAACGGTCTACATACTTAGTTTAATTTTATAAAAAGATTTATTAATTATAGCATTAAATGCATATAAACACCGAATCCAAGCCGCATTCGGTGTTTACATGCATCAAAAATCACGGAGGCTCACCTGATGGAAAGTGACTACCACACCTGTGGCTTGCAGCTGCGTTGACGGCCTTTAAGGAGTACACTCTTTTCTTGAAGGTTCCCAAGTCGTATCGGTTTGGAAAAACCGCCGGCTAAAGCTGGTTCTACAGAGTGGTTGTACGTTCTTCCACACAAATTTTTACCCTTAATTGCGCCCACTTTACTTTTTTACAGTAGACTTAATATGTACATTCATATTCGTTTATTATATAGTGTAAAAATATTTGTAACATCAGATGTGATGATTTTCGAAACACACTTTCATCCCCATTTATGAGATGAATTTTGAAAAATTTTCTCATGGTAATGACCTGCGGTTTCAAAATTTCACCTCGTTAAATCCATTGGTTTAAGTTAAATGCACATCTTAGCAAAGTTTCCAAATATATTTTTCTTCTGCATATAGTGTCATCTGTAATCTGTTTAGTAGAGTAGACAACACTAATTAATATTGTTGTAATTTTGTTTGAAGGAGAATTTTGTGAGAGGAGTGTAGTTACAGGCCCAAGAGGCATAACTACCCAAGGTTGACTGACTAGGGGCTATAGTTATCAGTTACAGTGGTATTACAGTATGATTACAACAATATTATTTACGTCCAAAATATATACAGATTTTGATAGCAGCAATGATGAACACTGTTTGAGCACGAGAAGAAAAAAAAAAGTTAAAACAATGAGTTTCCATCTCAGAAAAGTTATTTCATCCTTGAGCGAGGTGTTCGCTTAATATTCGCTTCTATAATGCCGATGGGCTTACCTAGTAAGTAACATTATTATGCATTAAAATACTTTTTTAAAATTTTATACTATTTTTGTAAAAAAAAATGTTACTAGTATATATATATAGTAAACTTATACTTATAATATATATATAGTTCTTCCCGTCATACTGTTTGTCGTGAACCGGTAGTAACTATAAATTTCTCAAAAGTTCTAGTTTTCTAAGTTCTACTAATACTAAAGTTCCACCTACCAATTATTTTATCGTTGACTTAAATTCTCATACTCTATCGAGTAAGTATATTTAGTAATTTTTAATAGGAGTAGTATTACAAAAGGTGCTTTAGGATGCTAAATGATATAGGAGTGACTTTGTAGAAGGTAGCCCACCATCAGAATGAAATAATCGCCTCGAAGACATTTCTAAACATTTTGTAAAATCATAACATTATCTTTGAGGTACAAAGTATACCAAGATTTTTTAGCTGATTCTTCTCTGGCATTTCTTTCCAATTAGACTTTTGATATTAAAATGCAAATAATTAGCTTCGATTTTGGGACAAGCTTGTACTTACTAGCATTATATGTCTTACTAAAATTATTTTTAAATAGGGACATAACGTCCATAAACCTGTATATGTCGGAAGAAATTTCAAGAATTAGCATGAAACCGGCTTAATTTCTAAGTGATGGATTGAAGTCGAAGTAATTCTCCTAAATAAGAGTTGAGGTCATTGACCAGCGGATTTATATGTTCCGGTTGTTGCTTTACCGAACAACTGTATAAGGAACGCTAATATATCAAAATAATTAAATGCTGTATTCAAATTTATTAAGCATTGGTATTACAAGTACATTTAATGAAAAAGTCAACGATTACACGATTAAAAAAAATATATGTGGTTGATGTCTGTGGCATTTAACATTTAAAGTGGAAAAATTCTGAAATTAAAATATAATACAGTAAATACAAATTTCGATTATGGCATTCAATTGTGCGAAAATTGGAATTCGCTTGAAAAATAACGATTGTAAACTCGTCGAATTCCTGCAACCTCGCTGTACCATTTCAAAACTTTTACAGAACGTAGGTACTAAATACTATTTCTTAAACAAACCTGTATCTTCAATAACGAATTATAAACTTTAAAGCCAAGTTTTAAGCAAATACAAGATAAACTTTCAAACACCAATTAACAGTTTCAGAGTTAGATTACTAAAACTGCGAATCGGTTTTCATTAATGTATAATGTATTTGCACTTTAAGCGTTCTAATAATAAATAAATAATCGTAAAACAGTAAAGTAAAGTAAATAGTACTAATAGTAAAAAATACTGAATAGTCTATTAAATTCAATTGTCATTGGAACATTTGGGCTCTGCTAGTTATAGGTCGGGTTCATTTATCAATCAGATAATCGGAACGTTCAACACTAGGATAGGAAAATGCTGCCATTTTTGTCTTTTTCAGTTTATTTAATTATCAAAAAACATGCCATTAGTAAACGACACTCTCGCTTTTATTTCGAAATATTTCTCTAAAATATTTGTATCGATAAGATTTTTTGACGAGCAACGAAATAAGAAAATCAATTATATTGATGATATCATACTGAGGAGAAAAATGTAATTAATATAATCGCATTACTTCCATAATTACACATTTAATGTTGCCGAGACCACCAAAGTAAAAATTAATAATAATTCAGAGCTATATCGACCAAGCCGGACAATATCAAATAAAGCTAGCTAGTATTATATTAGAATTTAAATTAACATGGTTATTTTTATTACTTACAATGTTTAAAACGGGATATTTACCATGTTTTTTATTTTCATTTGTTTAAATACTGTTAGTATTAAATTCTTTTATTATAGGTCATTTTAAGCTGTGTACGTGTGTACACAAAGATAGATGTATTAATTATTCTGTTAATCTTTTAATTAAATGAAACTGCAATATGATACGAACAAAAAGAGTTCAGGCTTTTGGTCCGAAGTTATATAAGTCACTAGAGATCAACGAAGCAGTGAAAATACAATAAAAATATCGCTAAGATAAAATAAATACAGCGTGTTATAACTGTCTAGTCACAGACAATGCTTTCGAGCCCATGAACAGTGACAAAGCGCCGGTAACCTTGAGGATCAATTTGTCTATCAGTTAACGCATACAATTACAAAGGTCCCTTCACGATTCCCATTCCACAATACACAGTATTGTCGCTTGGCGGTAAATGTATAACTTCATAAAAACCGGAGATTGCATAAGTCAAAAGGCCGGTATCCAATCTGTATACAATATATAAAGAAATCTGCATGTGAAATCGCCTAATAACGTAAGATTAAGCCCTGAGTTTAACAAGACAATAGTGCATGTTTTGTCTGACAGCGTCAAATGAAATGAAGGTAATGATTTCACTTATCTTTGTATTAAAATCTCGACTAATGTAAAAATACACGTATTATATTATAAATTTAAAAATAATTTCATTTACTATTATAATATTTTTAATAGCACTCACAGAGAACTCAATTTCCAGTTTTACGAGGATTAATAATCCACCTTTTATTGACTTATCCAGCATTTCCCAAATTATAAGCGCTGGTCCAATGGTAAGTCGCAAGCTGATATTGCGTGGGCCCTGCCAATCCTTGTTTTGCCTCATTGATAAAGCTACGAAAGTCCTCCTACCCTTCAGTAATACATGCCTTCGCATTCATGAGGCGATACTTTCGGTTGATTCATATTACAAATTAATACCGAAATATATTTGACTTGACAAAATTGAACATCATTATATCTTCAAAAATAGGAAACAAATACATCTCTCTCATTCGTGTAGTTATTATATGTATATTAATTAGTATATTTCATGATATCAAAGCAGTAAGTCCCGTATTTGAAAAATGAAATTGTTTTTTTTTTTTTTGATGCTGTATCGCGGTCCAGTTTCTTTGAGAACCATTGGACAGATCTATTTATAGAAATATTAATTATTTGAAATGGAAAATGTAATTTTAACAGAGTTTAATTAGTACATGAGTAGGAACGAGTATGAAGCGATATTCATTCGTCAATGTTGTTTATTGTGTCCTACAGTTATATAGGTTATTTAACATTTATACAATGTTATATATAACGTTAAATATTGTCGAACATTAACGTCATAATTAACATTGTATAAATTTATATTCCTTTTATTAATTAACTAGCGACCCGCCCCGGCTTCGCACGGGTGCAATACTGATACTAAATATACTACAGAATGTTTCTAAGATTATCAGTGTTTCTCTACTATATTGTGCATGTATTGTACATATAAACCTTCCTCTTGAATCAATCTATCTATTAAAAAAAAAACACATCAAAATCCGCTGTGTAACTTTAAAGATCTAAGCATACATACGGACAGACAGCGGTAAGTGACTTTGTTTTATACTATGTAATGATTTAGTATTGTTACTAGAACCACCATGTTCAACATTTCAACAGAATTGTTTGAAGTACTAAATTCAACAACGATATTAGAAAACAGTTGACCCGCACACTAACAGGCGAAGTTAAATAAAAAAATCATAATCCAACGAATTGTTAACTCTTACATACATTTTTCATTTCAATAAACATAAATCACGAACTATTGAAACGGATTGCAGTATGAAAATATAATTTAAAAACGATTTGCATTCACGTCCGCCTTTGCTTTGCTTTGTTTTATAAACCGAAGTAAAAGGAATTGACTATAAACGGAGCTTTAATTTGGTATGAATGTTTGATACTATGAGTGTGACTTTATATCGATAAAAATATAACTAGGAACTTTGATACTATGAGGCGACCTCCGTGGTCGAGTAGTGTGTACAGCGGTTTTCATGGGTAAGACACTCCAAGGGTTAGATTCCCGGGTTAGATTCCCGGCCGAGTGATGTAGGAAAAGTTCATTAGTTTTGTATGTTGTCTTGGGTCTGGGTGTATGTGGTACCGTCGTTACTTCTGATTTTCCATAACACAAGTGCTTTAGCTACATACAATAGGATTATACAGAGTAATGTATGTAATGTTATCCAATATTTATTTATTTATTTACTCGCGGTTACTCTTGCATGTGACGGGGTGGGTCAGGTGATCCTTTTCTTACCCCTGACGATGTAATATATGCAAATATGACCGGAATACTATTCCAATTATCCGATTAAAATAAGCAAAAAATTCTGTGATCAAGATATCAAGAATCTTATGAAATGCTTAAGTACCATAGCTTCAAGGTCAACGTCATAAATGAGGTTTCATCATTAAAATCTTAAGCAAACGTGCAATATCCTAACGAAAATACACGGAGATCAGTTTTAAACTAATATGATCGTGAAACAGTTTACCGCAAAGTTCAAATCGAGAAATGTTATGTCATATGCGTTAGCTTTACGGTGCAGAACAACCTTAAACTGAAACGCTCTTGTCATTTAGATTTTAGCTCACGTTTGAGAGAAAAGTTTAATGCTAAGTCAAAGGTAAATTAACAATTAACAAAAGTTTAAGCCTCACTCATATCCTAAACTATGTTGTATTTCCAGTTCTATTTTCAGTTCCATATAGTTTGAGGACTAATTTTGTTTTAAGCGTACGTACGTCATCTACATAATTGGTTTTGCGTTATTTGAACGTTGAATTTATCGTAGCTGTACAGTACCACGGTTACATATATAATTAAATACCTATTATGAAAGTAACAAATAAACATGCCCTTAAATATAAATATTCAAATTACATTTCGGACTAATGTCACAGCGAAGTAAGTTCTGTACGGTTTTGTTTTTGGTTTCACTCAAAAACTACCTTTACATTTTGATAGTTTCAGGACGGATTTAGGCTATTTAAATATATATTGCGTTCGAATGTTTTATAGGATATGCCTCGTTGGTCTAATAGTTGACGTATAAGGCTCAAAGGGTTTAAGAAAGAAATCAAATAATTACTGTGTTATAATTTCATTTATGTCTGTTATATAAAATTACGAATTATTTACAAGCAGCTTAAGAAGAAGAAAAAAGAAGTTTACCGAGCATTATTGTAGAATTTTCGATATAAGATAAAGTTAGCCGCCGTTCATCCGCCCGGACGCTTTCTTAGACGTTCCTGGCACCGCTTCAATCTGTCATTTGGTGTTTTATGGGTATCACTTGATTTCTCTTGAGAAGATTTTACAATATACGATCTCTTTATTTTGTTTTGGCATTTTGACGAGCATGTTGCGCTATATTTGAATTAAAAAAAAATTAACATCATATATATTCACTATAACTATTAAACGCTAATTTTCATTCAACTAATCGATTTTGAAAAGAGCCGGCGATTAAAAAACACAAAAGAACGTCGTTTCTTCGTCGTTTCGAAATTTATACTTAACGGAAATTATGGGATGCAGCGAAACGATCTCGTAATGGCGTCGCTTCCCGCTCGTATCAGACACAATACTTTGATATTTTAACTATCACCAGTTTTAATTAAATTTTGCATGTAGATGAGAGATGTGCAGCTACTACGCCAAACTGTATCTTCCGATTTTGATGTCATACGTTTAATGAACTTCCTCTCGCCATCTAATTTAAACGCATATTCACGCCAAAACTAATCTCATCTAAGATTCGTTTATTTGATTAGCATAATTATATTTGCCTTAAGCATACTCCGTTTCTATTGTATCTTCAAGTAAGTCTAAAGTCATAGAATATTAAAATTGAAATTATTTATCTTGAGGGTTGATAAAATATTTATTCATATGATTTTAGTTTGTTCATTACTCACTGCGTTCACTCATTTAACTCGAACATAGGAATAAAATTGCTATCAGAATTCATATTGGTTGGATTAGAGGTACCAATAAAGGATCGAATTGTCAAACAAAGCTGTAGCGAAGGCTTTTCAGGGACTAGGACAAAAGCTAACAATATACTCAAACCATAAACAAAAGTTTCAAGCTTGAAGTCACAAATGTCTGTTGAACATTTGACGATAATAAATACACATTTATATTAATTTATCAAACTTGAAAACTATATTGCAAAGTTTTTGAGCTGGAGCTTAGATATTCTTGCGGGTCAAGTTTATTATTAGTTAACCAAGTGTTCTATGTGTAGGAACATAAGTTACAAGATCTATGTATATACTAATAATTATAAGGAGACAAACATTCATACACTTTTTGTAATGTCTAACATAAAAAAAAAGATTCTAAACCAATATATGTAAAACAGAAGATGCAGTGCTTGTAAGTTTTGGCTTAGCTTCTCAGTTTCACATGCTTTATATTTAGACTATTCATCTGACAAGCCTATTTTTAATGTTCTTGTTATATTATAAACTAAGATAACATTATTGTCATGATAAGTATTATTTAATTTTGATAAGTTTATATATAAGTATATATTTTTTTCAGTTCAAATGTGTAAAATAGAAACAAAATGATTGATAATAAGTTAGTATTAGATTGATTACACTGTTAAGTTGTAAATAACTTAACATTCAATAATTTTGAAATTAAAAATTTCTGAAAAATATATTGATAATCTTCCAATCTAATTTGAACTTGGCGTTACCGACATAACGCTACGTAGCGTACGTTAGTTAGTTAGGTGGCTGTTTCATAGAACACAACTTACACACCGTTATTCTAACCCGGCGATTCAACAGTACTCTACACTAAAGCAGATATGATATTGTAAAAATGAAAATTATCCCAATAAATACATTTAAAGCTATAACATAAAAAATAAAGCACGTATGTAAAAGATTATATAAGACAGACCAGAAACATTTTATTGTACGTCATTTGATTGATAAAAAAGGGCAACTGCTGAGTTTCTCGCCGGTTATTCTTGATAGAATCTACTTTCTGCACTGGTTTTGTATTAAATTAAATCATGTAAAACGGCCATTAAAAGTGCTTGTTAAACTATACTCGAATAAAGTATTATTTTATTTTGATATTTGATTTCTATCGACATTTACGTCGTGACTTCGCAGCATACTTACGTGCTAGGACATTTTTACATTCCTGTCTTTATATGACGCGATGTCAAGGAAGGAGAATAGCATACTCCGTGTGCGCTGCGCCGTGTTGTACTCGCATTCATGAGAACTCTTCTACACTAGACATATCTTATCGCAAAGGCAGCCTCTGCATTGAACCGTGTCTGTACACGTCCGAGCGATACAACATGTTAACGGCACGGTCGTCGTAACCGAGTACAACATTTAATATCTTGTAACTTAAAAAAGGGATATCGAAGACCATAGAACGTGTGAATCTTAAAATAATATTCGAATACGGACAAGCCCTTCTTCATTTTCATGTTCTTAATTCACCTATAAATTAAATCTCGTGTTTGGTTATATGCAGGACCCGATCTAACATATGGCTTTTTGGGCTTCAGCCCAGGGCCCCGTGGATTCAAGAGGGCCTCAGCTAAGCCAAGTCAAAGTAAAAAAAGACGATGATGCGAAAGAATCCATAACTTTATTAAATTAAGCAGATAGTATGGTTTGCAGCCCTGCGAGTCCTGCAATTAATCAAACCCATTCAATTAATTTAATTCAAGTCTACGTTCAGATATGCCTTAGGTCCCTAAGTAGTGTTAGCCCAGGACCCCCTAAACTTACGGTCCGGCCCTGATTATATGTATACAGTGGGTTGTTGAATTGGAATTGCATTGGAGTAGCTTGGTTGGATAAGCTTCAAACCGTCTCGTCAATAGCACATTAGGCTTAACTTATAATGAATGAGATAATATGACACTCGCTTATATATTATACAAACGATAAACAGGCATGGCTTGGCTTTAGCATCCGTTAACAGTTATATAATTAAAGATGCATAAAATTACGTAGATAATATTTTTTAATTTTTAAAAAAAATAATCGTATAGTTTATTAAAACGAATAGTACAAAACACATGAAACAGTTCCAGTAACGAAAATAATCGAAACAATGTCGTGATAAAATAATATTTGAATAACAATTATTCAAATATTATTTTATGAATATAATTATGTTTATAATGAATATATAACGTTATTACATGAATGTTGTCATTAAATTTTAATTAATTTGCAATCAATGAAATGGAACCTAATTAAAATTTTATATTAAGCATCGACATATCACCTCGATGCGAAAATAATGTGTATTACCGGCGAACGATCATTTCATTAAAATTACTAGTAACTCAACATGAAATTTATTCGTTACGTAAAATAAAATTGTTGGCGTAAATTTGATGATGTATGAATTTATTCACGTAAAAAAATATGCTTCGAAAGCGTATTTTAATCGGGATATGGGAAATAATTGAAACTGCTGGGATAAGGACTCCTCTCCTGTTCAATGATGGGAATTGGAGCTTATATTAGGTTAGATTAGTGGATATACATATGGAAGACTTACACTTGAAACATACATTCCTTACGATATTTTTCTTCACCTTATTGTTGGCTGATTCAAATAACGATAATATTTTACTCTATTATTACTCATGGCTCGATCCAAGAGGCCGAACGAACACTTTTGACTCCCAATTTTGCTCAATCGCTCGCTCGTCTCTGCTGAAAGCTCAGAATTCCTTCGTCTACGCCGTATTTCGCAGAATTTCGTGCCTTCATCTCACAGGATTCCTACCACTTGCTCAAGTTCCTGGTCAAACTCGGTTGTGGTTTTCAAGGCAGGGAATTGATGCTCCAGTTTTAATTGTAAAGCTTTGAAGCCAACTACCCTGAAGTACATAAGATGGCCAAAATCTAAGGTGATTGTGTCCTCTCCCTCTCTTCGGACTTCGCAGAGACCTAAAACATACTATTTTATATACTTCAGTTCCTCTTACATCTGCACCAGGTGTTCATCTGACCTAATCGTCTGTCCATTGTACGTCTCGAGGGTCAGTTTGTTTGGGTGGCCGTTTGTTACGCGGATATTCTTGGCACCCCCTGCCCTACATTTACTGTGGTCGCCGCCGTAACCAGGAATGCTAGGGCCACCGTGGACTGGGCGGGCCGATAGTGTCATGATAAGTCCAATATACCCAATATTGGACTTATCATGACACTGCTGCCCGTTACCGGTCTTTGTAACTTTCAAAAGCTTATACCGCCATCAATCGGTCGTCAGAGTCTCATTGGTTAATCAGCAGAGTGTACCACGAGCAGGTGAGGTTGATTTGGAGCATTGAGATATAGTCGCGCCCTTACCCCCCCCCCCCATGCAATTATGCAAAGAGTTCAGATTTTTGGCTGTCACTATGCAAATGTAACACTACAATATTGAATAAAGATTTATAACTTTGACACAACCGAGCATGAGTAGAACTATAAACACACAGAGTGTTCTGGCAACGTGGCAACCCGGCATTACTTATACAGATAAAATATATTATTTCGGTTATTCCTTTTATATCGATTTCTTGTTTGTATGAATAGAGCTGTGAACTTATATTATGAAGCATGTATAAACTTTATGTATCGATTTACGGACGGTAGCAATTATTATTTTCAACGATTCGCAAGTGCTCAGTCTAAGTCTTGTATAAAATATTTGTCTTTTTTTATCCTGTGCTTATAAATACACGTAGTTATATTGCGATGCCACTAGTCTAAACAATCAGTTGTAGTAGAAGCATTTATCTTTAATTACTTCTAAATTAAAATAACATTGAATATTTCAAGAACTAAATTTCAAACAACGGAAGATATAAAAATTGTTAAATATTTAAAAATATAGGATTTTAAAGATAAGTGTATATGTAGTTTAATTCGGAATCATATCCACTCGTCAGTTATTCGGGTAGAATATTATCAGTATTTACTAGTCATTGTATTTCAGTTTAAAGGATTAGTGAGCCGGTGTAATTACACCTACTCGTTAGTAATTACTAACGAAAGATTTAAATTATCATTTGGCGTTCGATGGTGATCACTTACCGTCTGTACCATTTGCGGCTCATTTGTCACTCTGCTTACACATGCAATATAAAAGACAAAGAGAACGAATAGATAATGAATTATATTTTAGACTAGCTGAGCCCGCGGCTTCGTGCGCGTTGTTTGAATTTGCGCGTGATTTTATTTTTATTCTATATATAATTCTAAAATAAAAGTAGCCTAAGTTACTCCTAATTACATCCGCTATCTGCGAATATTGAAAGTCCCGTCGAAATCGGTTCAGCCAGAGATTAGCCGGAACAAACAGACAGACAGAAAGACAAAAATTGTAAAAAATGTTATTTTGGTATATGTACATATACGTGTATACATACATATTCATTTAGTAAAAATGGGTTATTTTAATATTACAAACATACACTCCAATCTTATTATATGTATAGATTTATTCAGGGAAATTAACTTTACATTTGAGTCTCTAGACTGAAATATTTTATAAAACGATGCATTCAATTTTATGATGACAAAATCATTTCATTTTGCAAACATGCGTTAAATGAAACAACGAGCAATTTATGGCAACAACGGTCCATTATATTAAATTTCCATTGAAGTAATGTTTACAACGAAAATGCAATATTATAGATTCTAAGTAAAACATACCTCGAAATTATCAATAATGTTAGCAATTCGGTAGTAAATACACATTACACATAACTCCATATACTATGTACAATCGAGCCCAACCAACAAAACAGCCAGAGACTGAAATTAGTTTAACGTGTAAGAGAGCGTCTTTGCCTTTTACTTGTTAAATGAACTGGCAATTATTCTTTCTGAGCTATACTTTTATTATACAACACGCATGTCCGTCTAACCGCGTCTTGGAACCATCAAATTGTTATTACGCAAAGAGTTCACAGTTTCTCCGCTTTGTGGTCTAATGTTTGCTCGCGGCTATTCGCGTAGAACTCGTATTTATTTTTTAATCGAGATATATTGTCAATGTGCTTTGCCGCGTGCTCCATTTAACCAACGATCGATTAAGGCGTGACACTTAAGAGCAGTACAGACGAAAATACGCTTTCACATCCGTAATTATTCGAATTCCGTTTTGCAAAAAATATAAATTTAATTGATAGTAATTCATCAATTAATATGATTGTTTATATGTAAAGTCAATATACTTTTGAAATTAGTTTCGATTGAGAATAATTGCTAAGAAATTCTCTACACCTTTTCATTTAGATGTAGACGTGAATATCCTTCTTGAAATTCAACGAGTACTAACTATTATTTCCAGTAATAAATAATTTATATTATATTCTTATTATTTATTTATTTATATATTTGTATATTATACGTGTATCATAACATATTGTGTGCTTATTGTACTTGTTGGCAGGGCTTTTTCAAGTAAGAGTAGATACCACCCATTCTTCACATATCTGATCCATCTTACTCATCATAATATATTGTATCACCTAACAGCAATGCTTAGTATTGTTGAGGTCCGATTTAAAGGTTGAGACACATTACATCTTAATCTCGGTTAGTGGTGCATTAGCATAATTAAGGAATACTTAACATTTCCTACTATGCCAATTTCTATGGGCTGTGTCTACTTAGAATCAGGTGATCCATTTGCTCGTCTCCTTATTTGATAAAAAATACCTCCTATTAATATTGTAATTAGTATGTATTACAGAACATATTAAGTATAAATACTCACCGTATAGTTTATGTATACAATCATTTTATATAAGGTATAGGTACACGTATATTCATATTACTTACTATTCTCTACAAACTGCGAGTCTTGACCGTTAGTTAACTTTATGTAGTAAGGGACATCGTTCAAATATATTTTATTTATATTTAATATCACTCAAATTTCAACCATAATCGTTCGGCCGTATAAAATAATTGTGGTTAAGTGGTTGTTTGGAATTTGAAGCTTCAGTCTGTCTACAGCAATGTTGTGTAGGTATATACTTGCCTATCTTCGACGACGTATGTTAAGGTATTATATATTTAAGAAATAAAGGTGAAAAAGGAATGTATGTATGTATAATAATGTATAAATGTCGCTATTTCGACATTAACTACGAATGTCTTCTTCACGAGACTCGTGAACAAGACATTCGAAATAAAAAACATGGTAGATGTCCTGTTTTAAATACTTGTAGTAATAAAAATAACCATTTTAATTTAAAATATTATATACAATAAAAAATACTTCCACTTAAGACAGCCGATACAAACACATACAATATACACCCAATTTAAATTTCCGAATAAGTTATTAGTAATTGAACTCTATTTGTAGTCCGGTCTTTTGATCTTGTTGTTATTAATTACGCCGTGATGGTGCAGTTAGAAGTTTAAATGCAGTTAGAAGACCTGGATCTCAACCGAGTTAAAATCCAGTCAGGCACCACTGAATTTTCATGTGCTTAATTATGTTTATAATTCATCTCGAGCTCGGCGGTAAAGGAAAACAGAGTGAGGAAACATGCACGCGGTGGATCATAATGTGTCACGTGTGTCAACCCGTTTTGCAGCAGCGTTGTGGATTGGACTCTAAACCATCAGCGCAAATGAGAGGAACCCTTACTCCATCAGTGAGACATTTACATACTTTAGCTGCCCTTGGTATCAATGCTATCAGGAAAAATCTTTCATTTGTATTCGTAATTACAGTGAGCCATTGTAACGAGGGATATAAAATATTAGTTCTCAAAGTTGGTGGCGTGTTGACGATGTACTAGAATATTAAAACCTATTTAGAATGTCGGTTGTCAAGTAACAGACGTCATTTAAAAAAAATATGTTCAAATTGCTCACATCACTATTATTTTTTAATAAGTGTAACAAATATTTAGATATACAGACACAAATTAATTGTAATTTTTATTCATGTGCTCCTTTTCGTATTTAATGTACATGAAAGAGCCAACTGTTTATATCTGCTTGTACTTATATTTACTTGAAATCCTTTTTAACAACGTCTCAAAGAGTTCTACCTGCACAGCTTTAATGAAGCGTTTTTGAGACTAAATCCTCTTCTAGTACTGAAACTAATTAGATATTAAATTAATAAAATTGAATATAATACAAGTAACGTTATTTTATAAAATTCAGTCCTGTTTCGTTTATTTATTTAAACAAGGTACAATTAAAGTTTCTTTTAATCATAGTTATTTTTTTCTCTGAGTATTTTTCTTCCGTGTCAGACACGCCGTTATTATAAAATTTGCAGTTTTATTGTTGACGTTTTTAAGCCCAGCATCACGATCTATGTCAAATGTTATTGATGTAATTAGATCCTGAAATGACTACTACAAGTTCAATGACCTGAAATGTCAATATACATGTTTTTTTGTGTCTCTTTATGTTAATCATCTGAAAACGATTGATTAAAACGATTTATCGTTATAGGACCATGGTCAACACGGAATCATTCATAGAAGCTATTTTTTTTTAAAGTTCGTTATAAGCTTCCCCTTTTTCAGTTTTATTTAATACCCGTCACAGGGTTTAATTAAACAGTTTTTATTATAATATAAAATGAACGTGGCCGTCGTGTTGCCCTCGATGACATGACACATTTAAATTGATGATTATTTAAAAAAAAAAAATAAGTAAAGAAATTGAATAAATAAACAAATATAACAACATGGTTTCTTTAATAAAAAACGAGAGGTGTCGAGGGACACCTGTTCGCAATGACGTTGCTTTCGCTAAATATTATGTATCAAATAACAGACAATAAAATAAATTAAAAATGTTTCAGAGTATGAAAAGAAATAAAATTGATAATAACATCCTGTCTGAATTAAAAGTTTAAATAATAAATCCGTATTTAATGGAAAGAGGAAGAGATAGAGGGGGTAAGGGGGAAAGGCTTTTTTTCTTATGTGACGATTTCTGTCAGTTCTAGGCATGGGCGATATCCGAATTTTGTGACATCGGTTGCGTAACGAATATTTGGATTAAATTTCGGTGTTGAGATCCGATTTCAAATAACGTCCTGTCTTTGTTTACCTTACATTGTACGATAAGTAAGAAAGAGATAACACGAATGTGATATCGAATTCGGTTTAGTATTCGCGTAATCTCTTTCTCGCAGATGGGTTACCGTAAAGTTAACGAGAGAATTGATCGAGAGTACTTCAAATGCTCGGTTCTAAAACGTTATTCATAGTTTTTTATATGCAGTGGGTACGTCAACATCAAATCGATGACATAAACCGACGACATCCGATTTTAGATTAGTTTCGAATATCGGACGCATGCCTACAGATCACTGTATTGTTAGCCGCATTAAAGCTAGACACAGGGTAGCGTGTCAGCCAAGTTCAAGTAAAAGAACTGGCTAGCAGCACCGTGTGTAATATTACACGAACCATTTGGAGCCACTTTTGACCTCCTCATAACTCAAAAACTATTTGACATAAACGTGTCAAATTTGGCTCATATACTGAGACTATATATAGGCAGACCTTAGGCAACAATATATTATCCTAAGCTATAAGAAGAAATGATATTTTATGTAGTTATAAATAAATTTCAGGAAGGACCATTGAACTTGGCACCTTTTTAGATCTCACTTCTTTTGTCGTTGAAGTCAACAACCAAGGTATATATCATAATATAGGACTTGGCTCTCCTTTTTACATTTATGTTTTTGAAGTTTATAGTATACGCGCCACGTAGACAGAGAACAGATAGGGAGAGAGGAAGGCGTCATAAAGTTTGTCATCACGGCATGCGAGTCGATCATTACCCCAAAGCCCCAAAAGAACTTACAGGTGAAACATATCTTGAGTTAATCGTACGAATAATAATACGTGTATTACAAAGGAAATGCTTTACATGAACGACG
The DNA here is from genome assembly GCF_905147765.1 of Vanessa atalanta. Lineage (NCBI taxonomy): Eukaryota > Metazoa > Arthropoda > Insecta > Lepidoptera > Nymphalidae > Vanessa > Vanessa atalanta. The sequence goes on along the minus strand of NC_061902.1, from coordinate 3,960,025 downwards.
AAAGAGTATCGAAATAGCGATTCAACGGAAAGAGAAAGGTTAGCATTCTTGCCACCATTCCGTACGGTCATGATTTGTAAAATTTTTGACATGTAAATAATCATTATATAATGCAGTGACCTTAAACAACAATAATAATAAAAAAAACAATCATATCGAGGTTATCATTGTTATATACAACCGTTAGTAATCAAGTAAAAGATTTAAGACATATGTCACGGTAGCCGCCCTCAGTTCAATTGAAAAATAAGGAATTTTATTTCTGCTCATTTCTAATTTTTTGGCATATTTTATTGGTTTTATTAGTTATTATTTATATAGTAATAGTTCTTTTTTTGTTAACATAAGAATTAATAACATTAAGTGCTTCATTATATACAAATATGAATTAAAAATAGTTACTGTTTATAAATCTTGACCGCTTGGAATGGTGGCAAGAATGCTAGCAGCATTTCATGTTGGTCATCTCTAATCATTGATTATGTATTTACATTTTTCATAGATATTGTGTAATGTGATAGTTGAACATTTGCCAAGATAATTTTGATATGTATTTTCTTTTTCTTTGGTTTGATATTGTATCTACTGTTGGTTGTCCTACTGAAAATAAAATAAACATTGTTCTATAAAGTTACTTTGGTTAAAACCAACAACCTTAGTGATTTTAATATCTGCTTTGGTTTGATATTGTATTTACTGTTGGTTGTCCTACTGAAAATAAAATAAACATTGTTCTATTATGTTACTTTGGTTAAACTCTTACCTTAGTGATTTTAATATCTGCTTGAAAAGAATATAACTAATCCATAGTATTGCCCTACCCGAGATCTTTACTGGCAATTAACTAATTAATCGTGCGACTTCAGCGCGACAATTTTGTCGTGTCTTACAAACGCATACATTTTTATTTCTCTTGCGATATGTAATCAATTAAGTTAAATGTTGTTTTTTACCATCACCCTTAAATTCCTCAAAATAAAAACTACTAAGTTAAGTGACTGACTGGAAAAATGTCTGACTAATATAATATAATGAATAAAAATATATAAATACATTACTTAAGTTAATACTTAATACTGATAAAACTATATTTACAATGCTTAAAAGAAACCAATGTTAGTGGATGGATAAAAAAAAACGAGTTAAGTACTAAGTATACCATTATATCGTGTATAATTTGTACTTTGCTAGCGTGTAATGTTGAAGAGTATACACCAATAGCGCCGAATCATGACGATCTACCCAATTACAAAAGAACAAATAATGACAGTCATTGTCTCCTAAAGGTTGCTCAAGACGCGTGAGTTGAAGTCCTACTCATTTATATTTATTATATATTATTAATCAAAACGGTTCGAGTTATTCACATTAAAAAAAAGTAATCACTCTATTTTTTTTTTTAACGGACTTCTTTATTCTTTTTTATTTGTTACGTACCTTAGAAATCCGTCATTTAAGAAGTGATTCGGGAAATTATTTTTGTGTATACTTCCCGTTTAGCTCCATTTTAATTTGAATCCGGTTATTTTTATAACATTTTTTTAATAATATTGTTGCATTTGGAAGGAAGCAGGATGTGGAGCAAGGTCGGGAACCAGTGCAGAGAAAACTCTGTTTCTAATCAATCAATAGTTCAATTTTGATTAAAACAAATTCAATGAATATAATATATAAACGACTCAAGCACATGGCACACGTTGGTTCAAGCATATCACAAAGATGTTCTATGGTTGGTGAAGTATTTAATGTCCTAAAATTAAGACCGATTTCAGCCACAGAGGCCAATCTTATGGTGACTAGCCACCAACGCTAGAAACATTGCAGTATATAACCGCAAATATACACTCTATTACACTCACTACACTACACTCTATTACTGCTTTCTGATGCACGTGCTTTCTGATGTACAAGAGAATAAATACTTCTATCATTCAAACTTCGGATTGGTACTAAGAATTATTCATAAATAATCAATATTTTTTTACTATAGTCGGGCCCTCGAGATCTGCAGCCACATAAAATATTCAATAGACCAACGAGGCAATCAGTATTTTAACATTCGCAACATTACGAGAATTTATATCAACTTGATTCAATACTCGCATACTCGGCTGTATTTATTTTTTATTAAGAGTAATTTAAATTCATCGGGTTCATATACGCGAAAAAAAGCGTGTAAAACGTAAGAGGTTACTTAAAAATTCTTTGTGAAAGTCGACACGGAACCTTTATTTTCCAAATGAACTAGTTTAATATGAACTTATTTATATAACAAACATTTCATTAATACTATATAACAACACATAATATGTCTAAAGAATTACGTAGAAAAAATTGTGGTCGACGTGGGACGCCTGGTAGATGTAAACCATCGAAATTGATGGTATTTGAAATTATTTATAATGAAATAAAACAAATGAAAAAATAAATATAGTTAAAATTAATACATTTTTAATTGCATTGGATTACATTAATTACAATATCATTTTCTTATAAATAACATTTTTTATGATGTGAAATGTAATTACATTTGTTTGTTACCATTTTTATAAGACTTAGTTAAAAATTAAAACATTTTCAATTTATATTTGTAATGTAAAAATACATTGTAAATAAGATATCACTTTTAAAAACATCTATATAAAATACGTCATGATGACAAATGTCAAAAAAATTAAAATAATCGAATATATTTCTCTCGCTCTTTTTTGTCTAAGTAAGTGAGATAGAAGTACAAGGTGTGAAGTTGTTTATTACGAGCGACTTGACACTTAATTGGTGGTCTAGCGAGCAACTTCATCTTGTACTTTTCACTTCATTCTGCTCGCGCGCATCATAAAAATCTGTTTTTATAATTTATTTTGATAACACGCCAATATAAGTATAACTTCAATAAAGACAGCGTTCATACCATAAGTATTTTTCGCTTTGATCGCCTCGTTGGTCTAGTGGCTAGATATAAGTTCGTAGATCCCGGGGCTCCGTATTCAGATCCCAGGTCGGGCCGGTAATAAGTTGGTTTGTCCAACGAAAAATTATTAGTAACAGCTCATAATCTGGAAGTTGGAAGTATACACTCTCTCCGGTCGTGTCGGTATTGCCGTTCCATCGGATTTTGAGAGTGCATCTGTGTTAGCGCATACATACATTTGTGCCCTGTAATATGTCCTGTGTAGTTGGCTGATCATCCTTGGTATTGGTATAAGTCAATATAATACTATGGCAGCACTGGTTTTTGTTTTGTTTTTAGATATATAACGGGGCGCGGTCACTTTGGTTGTTGATTTGGATAATTAAGAAATCGAGTAGTTGGCAATAATGCTTGATGGCTGATTTACTTTTAAAAGCGGTATCATGGCAACGCGAGTCGTTATGTTTTGATAAGCGATTCGAATGCGATGGTTGCTTGCAAACCCATTTGCTCTTAATCGAGATGAATTATTGTAATCCTTTGATATTAATGTGGTGTACGATTGTTGAATCAATTCATACAGTGATTAGACGATATTAAATGTTTTATTTTGTGAACATCTCCATTGCACGCCCACATAGTCTTTCAAATATCGGATCAATCCCCGAACCCAACTGTTCGGCATCCTGCTCCTCCGATATATATATAGTCTATATCGACGCAGTGGGTACTATTGTTCTAGAAGTAAGTTGTTTTTTAATTAAAATAAAGAACTGTCAATTTAAAACTTGGTTTAACTTAATAATCGAACAGGTCAGGGGAACAGCGCCATAATCCTGGAATTTGAATTTTAATTGGAATTAAGTAAAACGAAAAAGGAAAAATTAAGACGGTGGCGTCGACGCGGTTGCATACGCCGACTTTGAGGTTAGGCTGACGCGACGCGGGCTCGGGATAATAAATATCGTACACTTGGGACCGAAATCGACCTGGACGTCATTATTATTTTTTGCTTATTATGAGGAGCTAAAGCGACGTTTCCAAACGGTCAACCAAAGACGAGCCATTCATAAATTTATCACATAAATTAATATTTTAATAACAGTATAACAATCACTTTATTGAAACACATATCAGTTAAATATAAATTCAAATGTATTTTTCACTTTGATTTCCTAACGAGAAATGGTCAACCCCGTTCGAAGGCGCTGAATTAAATATCAACCATTTCTTACATAGCCTTTGCACCAATGACCTTGAGAACTAACATATAGGTCTAGATACATTGGTGTACCTATCAAACTGGAATATAACAGTACTAAGAACTGCTGTGTGATATTGAGTGGGTGGTACCAACGTAGGCAGGCTTGCACAAAGCTCTAGTAAAACCTTAATGTAAAAGTAATATGTTCAACCAGTCCAACTTAATGCCAGCACTACAAAGATACAACAGTAAGCCGAGTGTTTTTAATATTTTATATAAAGTCAGTTGAAGTATGGAGAAAACAAGGGCGGTTAATAATTTGTTCAACTAAATGAACTGCATCTTGAAATCTCTTTAATAAACACTAAGAGCAAATGAAAACTATAAAACTGTTTTAATCTCGGCAGAATAGAAATTAACACTTTCAAAGATCAATATCACTGTACTTGGTATTCCAAATTCAAATTAATTTAATTAGGTATTATAAAGTTATGATTTTGTTTCATTTTTTGCTTACCAAATCTAAAATACCTACTCCTGTAACACGTAATATGTAATATCACATGGTCAGCAGTAAAGTAAACCATATGGTATATCGGATGAAAATCTGCCAGATGTATATTCACCAATACGAATTGGAGATGTGTGGTGGAATAAGCTCTATAAATTTCCTCATAAAGTAGAGGAAGCTTAGGCGAGCAGCGTGACACTAAATAACATAAGTTAATAATTAAAAATCTTTCTTACTAATTACTGAGTAAGGTGTAATAGTATGAAAGCAATTAATTGTCCTCAATTTTAATAATTTCGACAATCCATAATCAAAATTTTTTTAATTGGTAATTTAGTATGGATAGTTTAACGTCCATACTGGAAAGTTTGTCGGCGTTGTGACGTAACGATCGAGGTTTGGATCAATCGTAATTGCATCTGCAATTTGATAGTAGAAAACTAAAGTTCGGAATCGTTTTCGATCTTTGATCTTCAATCCGCCGATTGCTTGCTTCAAGAACATACTTTACAAGTCTAGTTCGTTCTCTCGAATAGGGAAATGCAAAAATGTTTGATTATACCTGTTAATAAACATTATTATAAGAAATCATAACAATAGTGTCACTTAAATATACTTACAATAAATGCAAAATAAATTACGATAATTCAAAGTTTGGGAACATTTAGTATGGAGGAGTATTTTAACACTAACTGCGGTAAATTAAAAATAGTATTAGCCTTATAAAGCATCCTCTCGTTTTCTAGTTTGAAGTTTATTCTGTCGACAGTGGTGGAATAATGTGTCACGTGGAAGATGCATCGAGAAGAGGATGAATGATAAACAAAAATTAGGTACAAGAAAATTCAATAACGACTGCCCTGATTTTAGCCAGTAATCTTAAGTTGAGATTCCATTACTCTTATGTTACGAGACTAGCCCTAGCCTCCAATACGGTGCTACGTCATAGGATATCATAATTAATAATATCATTAATAATGTCACATTATTATTATTACATATTATTACAATTATTATTGTAATTAATTGATCAATAATTTGTACAACTTTAGTTGATATTATTTTATAACATTTAAAACTGGCATGTAACACTATTTCTTATTTTAAAAGTGATTGAGCTGTCATAAGGAAAACAATTGGATGATTGGGGCATTGTAAAAAATATAGAGAGAGATTGAAACATCATGGTACAACATAATTTTATTTTGCCATCCCGAACTACTGAAATTACACTTAATAGTTCTCAGCTCGAAAGAATTAAGCACAATTAAGAAATATAAATATATATATATACTATTTAATATACACAAAAACAAAACAAAAAAGGAAAGATAATGTAAAAAAAAGATTTGCTAAGCAATGATAGTAATCGTGTCCAAAATAGGTGTACCATTCAGCTTGCAAGTTGGGTTCCAAGATCCCAACGCTGATTTTCAATGGTAGCCTATGTAGTAATGACGAGCTATGACAATCTTTCACTAACTGTATAACGACTAGACAGATCATAGACTTAGACATAGATATATCTTTTTATCTTGCACGTTGGACGCGTGAGATGAAGCGGTACTCTGGTACTAATATATATGTATTTACACAATGTATTCAGTGAGAATATATTAAAAATAGAAGTCGTAACAATTTTGTATTTGTGAGGCACGTGATTCTTATTTCAAGAACATACTTATTCTGCTGAAATCTCGAATTGGAAATAAAAATCGATGCTCGAATATGTACATTATTTTATTTTTTTATATATTTATATTTAAACTACGAGCATGTTCGTATTTAGTATAGATATATATATATAGCACGCTATTATTGTTTCGTAGCCGGATAACGCTATAAACTATAACTTTACAAAGACCGAGGGCAACGAAATATAATCCGGAAGTTTATAGCTGGAACCCCGTCACGCTGACCTCCATGACATAACGCAATTATCTGACTCATGCACTATAATTTTATGCGAGTCGAAATATTAACAAACTTCTAACTATATTAACAGGCGAATGGTATTACAAAATATTTTACTTACATTTATGTTACGTGGTTTTAACGTCAAAGCGGATCTTTTAACATCTTAATTCTTAGCTCCGGAAAAATGGCGCAATAGTGAATAGTTCAAATACTAGATTTTTATGGTATTGGAAGACGGACCAATGTACCACTAGGTGGTGGATGGTCACCACCGTCCATAGATAATGGCAATGTAAGAAATATTCACCATTCATTACATCACTCAATGCGCCACCGACCTTGGGAGCTGATTTCCCTTGTAGGTATAGTTACACAACCTCACTCACCCTTCAAACTGGAACCAAACAACACCAGGAATTGGCAGGACTACCGTTTATCGCGGTAGGATATATGTGAATGGTGCCTACCCACATATGCTTCCACAAACCCACCAAGCACAATTTTAAATATAATATTCTTCAATTATTTATAGAGTTTTGTTACAAACAAAGTAAGGCAGAAATCAATTATGGCAGCACACCTTCGAAGAGAAACGATCCATGCAACTTCTTAAACATATTAAAAACAAAAGAAATACAAAATACCCCGCTGAGATTATTTCCAATCCTCTCCAGGTCAAGGACGATAGTATCAGTTTCTCCCATCAATGTCAATTAAGTGTATAATTAAATAAATGTATTTTTAATTTGAAATATATCACAAGCATAACAAACTTCTATGAGCTTAAAATAATTAATCTTTCCAAAAATTAAACGAATTTATCGTTTAGAATTGAATGTTAATAGTTAATTCATGGGAACCTATAAAAATCATCATTCTTAACCCACAATGTGGCACTGTTAATCCTGTTAATATATTACTGTTTTCTAGAATATTCTCTTGATAACCTTTAGTGTAGATTCACATTTAGTAGCTGTAGATTATATAATTGTACAACGCCTACAAACTTTCAAACGTGACAATATCACTGTGATATCATAAGGTCATCGTATACGTGAATACAATTATAATAACTTACATCATTTTTTATTACGTGATTAATTCATGTCAAATTACTTCGTTCGAAGGCTATCATGAAATTGAACTCGTTAGTCGAATGACTAGCTAATAAAGTTGTACATCCGAAAGTTTTCGATTTCCGAAACCATATTAAATATTTTCATCCGAAAATATTTAATATGGTTTCCGCCAAGAAATTCTGAATAGCACGGAGTTCTACTTTTGACAATACTTATGCTCCTATGTATTGGAAATTTCGTAAAGTCATTGTTTTTGTAATTGTCTTTATATTCCGCGCACAGGCCTAGTCTCTCCATATCTCCGTGGCCAAGATCCGTCAGACGTACATTATCATCATGAAGTTTATCCCTCTTGAATTGCTAGACATCAAGCACTCACTAATTATTTTTAATATTATCAAAGTATTTTGTGCGTGATAGGAGCCACAATAAATATGATATATTATCATTGTTTCATATATGGTCGTGATGAGATGTATATTAGAATATTGAATTCTATTGCAAGGTAAATTAAATAAAAGATACGATTCTAACGGTTTGGAACACTACCTTAAAAGATTATTCACCGCAAATTTGGGTAACTTTCAAACGTGGTCGAACTGCGAACAAAGATGCGTAATAGATTTTAATATTTATGTCACGCTAAATATGATTATGTAAGTATTGCAACCAGCGTTGAATGGAACGCCAAAATACTGACGTCTTTAATAACAACAACAAAAAATAAGTAGCAATATTTTTCGCGTTGTATTCACAAATATATCAGAGTATTATATCGTAATAAAAAAAAAAACGTATTGTATATAATTAGTACCTTTTGGTCCGTTTTAAGCTTGACCTCTAAAGTAACTCTACAAATGTATATTTACAAAATACATTATTTAAAAAAAAAAAGAACTAATGACATATTTATTAACATAAGAATTGATAACATTAAGTGTTTAAATATTTACAAATATGAATTAAAAACAGTTACTGTATAAATTTTGACCGCGTGGAATGGTAGCAAGAATGCTAGCAGCATTTCAAAATACATACAGTAACAGTTTACAGTTATAAATATTACATTGCACATATACGATAGTAGATGAAAAAAATACATACTTTTCCTCTTAAAATAATAATCTCCTTTCAAAGAGAATACATTTAATTTTTTCTTTTATCAATCTGTTGTGCATGATCCGATTTATTAATTAAGACAATAGTTATATTAATATATAATTGTATTTTTTTAATTAGACCGCCAATAATTAGAATGCCCACGCACGAGACAAATAAGAAAATATAAGCCATTGAAACCTTTCGAAAGCCCACGAGAAGCTTAAAATATTGAATTGCTATTTTCAAATATTTTTGTCTGTTTTTTACAAACCAATTAACTGGACGATATACGAGTATAACAGCATCCAGGCCCGCAGTTACAATGAATGGCCAACTGCTGCGCCAACCAATAGTCAAAAGCTCTTTACTCAATATATGTCACTGTTTTTATTTCATTTATGAGCACACAGTTGAAAAAGAATTTGGCCGACACGGGACGCTCGGAAAATTTGAATCATCGAAGTTGATGTTAACTGAAATAATTTATGATAAAAAAAACGATTAATACGTATAGAGGATAATATATAAAAATAGGGTTAAGTTATTAAATATATATTTTCCCATTATAAAATATAGCAATTTAAACGTGCCACGAAAAAGAGTTATAGATGCCATGCTAGCCGTCACGGCATACGATGCGATCTTAATTATGACTCTATTTCATTGTGTTGAATGAGCGTAACATTTCACAATAATAAATGCAGACGTAACGTAACGTAAAGGTAAGTAAGTTTTTAATGGATAAGAAATGCTTTTGTACATCCAACAACGTCAACGTCACACCTAACGGAGTGCTTGTCTACGCACTAAAAACGACTTTTGTAGCGTCAGGGGTCATTGGCGCATACTACTGCCGTACTTATGCCACAATTTGAATCACTCAATATCAGATAAGATCCATTTAAATTCTATAACAGATGTAACATTAACCGATTTAGAAATATTAAACTATATACAAAATTTCCTTTAAACTCGCCGACTGTAACGGTACTAAGTATTATGCTTAACTTACACACACATACTTTTATTTGTAGATATTTTACATATTACACCTACACTTTCAGATGTGGTCTTATAAAATTTTATTTAAGCGTTATTAATTCGAGTTCAATTAGAATCTCACTGCTTCTATACATTTTCCAACATAAAACAACATCGGGTCGCTTAATTTCAACAATGATTAGTTTATTGTCCTCAAATAAGATATTAACATAACGGCTAATCTATAATTTGACCACTCTTACAATAAGTTGTGAACTTAAAAGGGATAGAAAGTATTGTGTTAACATTTCAAGACCTACGATATCCGTACGATATTTTATCAAAATGAATTCCACCATTTTAGAGTGAATTACGATGAGGGAATAACGCTAAATTAACCACAGAAACGTTCATTTCCCGAAATGAAAAGTATCATGTTTGCAATATACAAGACCTAAGCACTTAAAACTGAATTTCGTCAGACATTCAGTCTAGTATAAACAAGTAATTTCATTATTACGATACTTATCTTTGAGAGGAAAACACCAGCACGATCAATTGCCGTTGAAAGAAGGAAAAACAAATGAATACACATTCACGTGAATAATCTTAGTATTATTAGTCAAATGTTTATTTTATTTTAAATAATACGTAACTGGGAACGACTTTTTTTTTAATTACGTTTAACGTATAAGCAACGGTAATGAAATAGGACTAACCACAATCCATTCTTTAAAAAATGTATAAAAAAAAAAGAAACTTCAAACTTGCGAAATACTTTTATTACTGGTCATTCAGCACTTGTAGTATATTTCGAAAGTATTGGTACAATATATCTATATCTATTATCTATATCTTAAGAGCCGAGATGGCCCAGTGGTTCGAACGCGTGCATCTTAACCGATGATTTCGGGTTCTAATCCAGGCAGGCACCACTGAAATTTCATGTGCTTAATTTGTGTTTATAATTCATCTCGTGCTCGGCGGTGAAGGAAAACATCGTGAGGAAACCTGCATGTGTCTAAATTCTGCCACATGTGTATTCCGCCAACCCGCATTGGAGCAGCGTGGTGGAATATGCTCCAAACCTTCTCCTCAAAGGGAGAGGAGGCCTTTATCCCAGCAGTGGGACATTTACGGGCTGCTAATGCTAAAAAAAAATATCTTTGAAAACATTCGAATCAAATCTTTATAAAAATGTTCACGAATAATTCTATTTCCAAGGTCATATACAATTTATTAAATAATAAAGTGAATAAATTAAGAATTAAAGATAATAAAATTTAATTGCATTTATTTCTTTAAGCATTGTACACGTTCAATTGAAATCAAGTATAAATAAGATTATACGAGTATAACGAATCCGTTTTGAGCCGATTACGCAATGGGCGCCACTCCGTTTATATGTAATACATCGAGTCCACATTATACATGGATAACGTCCAATAAGGTGTGATATGAGGAAGCTTGGTAAACTGAACCAGGGCTGCCGCACTTCCGACTGACTTTTCATATAACCGTCATTCGTTAACTAAGAACCCATTTTGCATAAAATGATCAATTTATCCCGATGTCATTTGTCTGCGGTTGCATATCGGATATTTAGTGACGTTAATTGCGCATAATTCATTGTATAATCAATTTTTGGTTACATAAAATACGACGTATTTATCTTGAAATTGTAGTTCGCACCGCACATGTTGGAAACGAGATCGTAATTCATTACACAAATGCCAATCTGTTATAGCACAATGAGCGAGTGACGTCTATGTTTTAGTGCATATTAACAAACAAGCTTTTAACGTTGAACTTAATTTCAGCCTTACTATTACCAATTCATTTTATATTATGACAGTAAAATCTTGTTGGTTACTTTAATTTTCTAGGTATATGGATTTAGATTAAATTGGATATGGAACTAGATTTATTCTAGTAAGTTGGACAAACATCGAAATTCTCTTATTTAATAAAAAAAGTATATGTTTTACTATTGAAATTTCAAAGATGTCGATGATGACGCACTCAGGTTTCCTGACTACGCATATGATTTATAAATTAAGCCCAATACAAATTCAGTGACGTTCAAACGGGTATGAATTTTCGGTTAAAATTGACGTGTACCAACCATTGAGCCTTTATTGGTTCTCATTAAATTTATCTATTTTAATATATAATTAATATTTTTTCCTGTAATGGACAACCCTATGTCTTATCGTAAAATGGACGGCTCGCGGAAACCATATCAGAAAACAAGTTGAATTACTTTCTCGAACTTGCTTCGCCCTACACCCACGACACTAAGTAAAGAAGATATTAATAATTTTGTTAATTATATTTTTCATTTTTATATTTAAAATAATTTAGCAGCCGAAATACGTCCACTTATGGAAATAATCACCAGATCGTCACTTTAAGAAATTTTAACCGGACAACAGTCATACTTAGTATTTCAGTTAAGCGGTAGAATATAATGTATGTATACTATAAAATATTATTGTCAGACAACTATTTTGACCGCAAGAGATTGGTAAGATAAAAATTACGTAAGATGTGATAAACAATACCATGCTTGTCCGACTTCCGAGTCTTTATTGTTCAGTGATAGTTTATCGTTCAACGACCTGCGTGAAAGTGCACACTCCACTCTTAATATTTCGACACTGTAAATGTACTCATTACATTTACAGCGTCGACATATAGCCCAGTGGTTAAATACGTTAATATTAACCGATGACTGCGGGTTCAAACTGGAGCGCCACTGATTTATCATGTGTTAATTTGTATTTATGCTCGGTGGTAAAGCAAAACATCATGAGACATCATCATCCGTCTCACCAAATAAAGAAGAGGCCTTAGCCTAGTAACTTTACTTTTACTTTTTTACTTAAATGATAATAATCTGTATTTGTACTTTGTACAAAAATATATAATTAATGTTTATACAGAAGATCGTTTATTTTTTTCATTTATCGCATAGTCTAATACAACATTAAAACATGGCATTAGGGATACGATTGGTATGCAATGGCCTGCAAAAGAAAGTTTAGCAAGAGTAATCAAGCAATAAATCATATACACATAAAATATGCACTTATCCTTTCTTTGGTGTCCTAGTGCACCAACTTGCTTCATGGTGACTACGAGAGAGTCCATTAAGCTTATATAAAATTTTTTGTGGTAATATGTACATCATGAAAAATAAGCATTGTCGTATGTTGATGTTTTTATTATTTTATTGATGCTATTATTCTGGCAACTGAATAAAAAATTCCGTCTGTATTAAATGATATTTTGATTTATGTAAATTATAAAATCTTGCGATGCGCAATACGCAAATAAATTTTGTCCTCGGCAACTAAGATGTTATTTCCCTTATACCTGTAACTATACTGGCTCACTCACTCTTCAAACCGAAACAAATAGAAAACAACATAATATATATACCCAGACGGGCCACTCACATGTATTTTCTAGTCAATATATAACATATTCATACATTACAGTATATTCATACATATATGTCAATATATTAGAAATAATGTTTATGTTTCTGCGATGTTTTGCAATGTATATTGGAAATCTACCCAATTAGGACCAAATTAAGCCAAGCCGGATGACGAACGCTGGGTTACGTGGGCATATGAACATGGCAATAGAAAATCGTTATGACAACTCCTCTCCAATTGTTTGCCAATTTTGAAGATGTTCGTAACAGTCTGTTATGAACGTTACGGCTTAGTCATTTGGAAAATACGTTTAATATTAAATGTCAAACTTTGTTTAAATATGGAAACACCTTTTAATCGAATTTTATAAAGGATGATATTACCAAATTGATATAATGGTTGATAAAATAATATAAATGAGCTCAAGACTCATCTGTCATAGTACAAATTACTGTTTTTAAATAGCAACTTTCTTTGAGATCTGTGAGAGTAAATATCAAAGGTCAAATAAAAAAATATACTTAATTCATATCGTTCGTTAAAAGCACTTGTAGGTCTTGAATGTGGGTTCTATTGAAAATAATTGAGCAGAATTAATCTCAGTAGTTATTCTTTTGTATCAATCATACGTAATCATTATATACAATTACATTTATAGTGATGATATAATGAATGGATATTTTGTTCGAATTTTATTACAACGATTTAAGTATAATGTTTTAGATACATATATAAGGAGGGCTAAGTTTCACTTCTAACACGTGTTGAGTTGCGCTATTTTAGGGCCAAAGAACATTATAATCAATGTGACCTGATGCCTGTCGTACATAATTAATGTAGTATGCATTATAGCATGCATTTAAATGAACTTATAATCGACATACTATATTACATATTTATATATTATTATCGCTTTAAAAGGAATTTGCATAGACTTTAAATGTATCCTGTGTTTATATGTGATATTCAGTACCTAAATATATTTTAATATTTTATCACTTTTTTTAATAAGATAAATTTAAAATTTATACTGAGCATAATCAATACATATGTCTAGAAAATGAATACGATTTAACGAATTTATATTAAACATAAATATAATAATCTGAATTATAATAAATAAATCAAATCAAATTAAATAGTTTAGTATAAAGCGTTCAATTATTTGTTGCTAAGCGATCAAATAACAATAGTTTACTATTAAGTTAACTATAGTCTATTCCAATGGAAGTAGGAAAAAAGATACAAAACCTTAGATTTACGTATTTTATGCGATTTGCTAATAACTCAGCTACATTGCGCACTACTAAACGTTTATGATTAATATATATTTATTTATAATATGACACCATTGCACTTAACTACTTATTTTCACTTTAATTTTACTCGCAAAATTCTGATAACAGTTTCGTCGATGTTCAAAACGAATAGTGAATATCATAGATTATTGAATATGATAGATTAAACAAGCTCTCAAAAAATGATATCGCGTCAATTTGCTGTCAAGTGTTGTTAATTTGGCTTTTTTCCTGTTATGGTTGTAATAGAGTATAGGTACATTTTTTTATAATATTCTATAGGTATGCGGACTGACAGATGAGAAATTCGTACTGAAAGAAATAAATGTTAGAAGTACGTCGATAACAATGTTGTCATAGCAGTTTTAAACACATCATTATCAAATCAAAATATACTTTGTTCAAGTAGGCTTTTTCAAGCACTTTTGAAACTTCATTTAACAAACTATCAAATATATATATAAATATTAATATTAGGTTAAGCTACAACCGGTTCGGAATGTAGATTCTAACGAGAAGAACCAGCAAGAAACTCAGTAGTCACTCTTTTTCAACATTTAAAAATCCAGTCATATTAGTTAAATAAAATTATATACGTATGTAATATATCCTGCCTGGAAGTCAACAAGAAAGTTATCATGGAAATAATGAAAATATTTAAAAGTTATATATATAGATATATGTATATATATATATATATATATATATATATATTTTTTTTTTTTAATTAATTCTTGTTTTACTCGTCTATGGCACATTTGTCAAGATTTAATTAAAATGTACAAAACGATAGGATGGTTAGTTCGCGTTATGGTGATGTCATTGTTTGTACGTGACGCGGTGATTGATTTTATCATTAATTATGGATTCAACGAACCGAGGTTGTAATCAGTATATTTTCGACCAGTTGCCACATGTTAATATATTAATCGTATTTGAATTTCATCTCTTTATAAACAAACATTATTTTGAACCATTTTTTCACTATTTTTTTGTATGATATCTAGTCAAGATAGACTACGCACTAACACTTGCGGTACTGGTACTCTTCGATTCAGTCATGAGACCATTAGTTAAAGAAATGTCAACATATTATGTTTTCGGGAGTCACTAAAACCACGCCACATAATATGTTAAATAAATAATATGACAATAAAACATTTCTTTATATATAAGTATATAGACATATAGTTCATTAAGTGTTCGTTCAAAATGGATACCAGTAACCACACAAGTATCAGCACGGATGGCAATCCTAATACCGCTCAAATTTATATTTATGAATATACAAGATACCACCTATTTTACCCGAGTTAAACTTGGATTATACAAACCTTTTCCCATACATACATACTTGATTGATAGTACTATGATTTTATATTAATAGCTGAGATTATTTATACACATAGATAGTGTCGCACTACGAAATATGCCAACTTTATTATGTTGGTGTGCGTGACAGCTCGCTTGACACTACTTTACTAGTGCGTGTGCGACTAGCCAACCGCTGGTCATTATTTCTATATAACAATCAAAGATTAGTATATAACTTTTCAATACAATGTTAACATAAATCGCACTTGTAGTTCCTGAGATAAACGCAATACAACAAATTTATAAAAATTAACATTTCGATTGTATTGTAAATTAAAAAACTACATACTAAACTTCGATTTAATAATCGTTTTTGTACAATAGTAACTATACGTTTTTGAGTTACGAGTAATGGGCCGTTAAAGTCATTGCTACACGTTTTTACGTACCATTAGACATAAGACCTCGAAACTTACGAAGCGTTTTTATTTTAACGGGACTCTTTTGAATTACGCCTCGTAGACAATTTAGCACCGTGAGTAAAATGAATCACTTATTTTATACGAAGCATACTTATAAAAATAATATGCAACATCTTTTTTTTTAAGTTAATTATTTAATTACTTCGTCACGTCAATACGTGCGCTGTGTGTTACAGTATAATATTACAATATTAATTAACGATAGAATTGAACACAATATTATCTGTGTAATTGACGTGTTCATTAAATGAGTGGATTAGGCGATCCAGATGCGTTTAACATGACTGTTTGAAAATGGAACATGACAATTATGATTTCCAAATAATAAGGTTGTACTAGATTCAGACTAACGCTGAAAGTTAATATTATTATCGATATTTTGTCATTCTTTAATATTAACAGCGCGCATATATCGTTCGAAATTATATTAAGAGGATATGGCAGCGACCATCGATAGCGGTCACGTAGTGGTGACCATCGATAAGTTGATATCATGCTTCTACATTGAATAAATTAATTTTAACTTTAACTTGGATCAACAGTTTCGCATGACAGTAAGTACAAAATGGGCTGGGGAACAGCCAGCTTTATGCTCCACAGTTGTGTATCAGTGCATCTATCTAGAGATCATTGAATAAACTTGAATAATAGAGACAGGGCCGGATTTAAAGGTTGGTGATGCTGAGATTAAAGTAAATAAAATTATCGTTTATTTTTTAAAAATAGCAATGTGAATGTGTACGATTTATCTCTTTTATAGAACGGATGTTTTTTTCTTGTCCATAAAAAAATATAATAGTGCAAAGTAAAGACCTTAGGGCTGCTGTTGCTCTGCTCCAAATTTAGCTAAATCTATCTTATCTGAATAAGTCAAAATCCCCTCTACTTCTTATTTCCCTTAGTGCATTTTGTAAGAACTCACTTCGTATCTCACTCATGAAATATTATATTGAAATATACCATTCCATGCTGTCAAGTTTTATACAATAACTAATTTTAATTCATATTATACATATACATATCATCATCACCATCATCATCATATCATACAAAATATACTTATAAATACATTTAACGAAGTGTGTAAATTTTGAATGTTCTAATTAATAGTCAAAGACAGAATGTTTCATACGATTTTCTGGTACTGCATGGGTTTCTAACTTTTTTTTATATAATACCTCTTTAATGCATTATAGTTAAAATTGTGATATGATATTGGAACGCCCACCTAGGTAGGTTATATCGGTAGGTCACCACCCACTCATTACATTATATTTACTAAAAGGCAACTTCGGAATTATTCGGTTTCGGTTTGAAAAATGAGAGGGTCAGGCACGAGGAACACATTATCTTAGACCTAAGATTATTTTTGAAATTAGGGATGGCACATATTTCTTGCAATACCAATATATATAAGAACATGTTACCACGTACCAATTTGACAATTTGCCAATTCTCCTACCATTTAAAAAATATATATTTTCAAGTATTATTAAAAATTACATTCGAGTGCAGTCCTACATCGGAATGTTGTTATTAGTACTTAAAAATATTTCTTGTTCATGAAATATGCAAAAGCCGTCGCTTTGATACAACACAATAAATAAAGGGGATTATTAAATTTCATAAGATAAAGTTATCATGAGCTCGGGATTTAGTTCAAGTTGAACGGTTTTTGTTCGACGAATGCAATAAGATTATTCGTTTAACGCTTATTTTATCATTTTTGTTATTCTGATCTGAAATCATCTCAACCGTTTCGAGATAATTAGATCCTTATCCTCCTCCGCAGTAACGGAACTGCTTTATAAATTAAACATTAAGATTGAAATATTTGTAATTTTTATAGTAGTGGAAGTTTCCAAGTGTCGAGCGTCAATCTATAAATAATTGTTACCATTTATCATCGAGTACGAAAAAATGACATTTCCTTCTTTTTTTTAAAAAAAAAAATAAGATAACGAGTCACTTCATACGTCACGTTTGCAATGTATTCTTACATTATCGATGCGTTTCTTATGTTGGCTAATTCGTTACATCTCTTGTGGTTGTAATTACACTAGCACATATAAACTCGAATCGAATGGTCCACTGGTTCGAATACGTGAATCTTAGCCGAAGATTGCAGCTTCGATCCTGGCAATTATCATGAACTGGATTCATGCTTATGCTGCTCAATGTGAAAGAAAACATCTTTAGGTAACCTTCAAAAGATTAATGAAATTCAGCAAAATGTTTGTTAACAAGCCTGCATTGGAGCAGTGTTGTACAATGAGGTACTAAATAAGCTACAATTAATCTTAATAATAATAAAATTATATGATATGTTCAAAATTAGAGCAACTATATTTTGTTTGTGAAATACATCGTACTTCTAAAGATATTTCGGGAAGCTCGCTCCATAGCATGCTGAGCGACAGTGACGGGTAAAATGCATTAGTTGAAAATTTAATGTTTATATATAAATAGCATATGTATTATAATTTCCTTGATATTCTAATGAATAAAGAAATATTCTTATGCATGGTTATTGGTATTCGACGTATTCCCGTTAGATTAGGTTAAATACGAATTTCCACCAGCGTCCTTTCTGGTCATTTTATTTCAGTTTTGAGCTTTGAAATAAGTTTATCGTTGTTATACATTTTATATAAAAAAACCCGTGAAATAATCTGCAGAACTAATTTTTTTTTTTTGTTTTTGGTAAATATCGAACTAATATCGTTTTCCGCCTCGCATTTTTTAATTTCTACCGATAATTATTTTATTAATAATGACAAATAACCAGTGTTTAATCATTTTTAAAAATCAGAAGAAAAATATAGATTTTAATTAATACTTTTTTTTAAATAAATTTTTGAAGTTGCATTTTTGACTTATTTTGAAAAACTCTAAAAAACATGATAACTTAAAAATGGTTCACTTTTGCATGATGCATATGGGGGCTAAAATTATCGCAAATAGTCACACCTATTATCTCCTAACGGGAATACGTCGAATTACCAATATAACACTGTATGAATCGGATTGACGTGTCGTGCAATAGGTATTGATTTTGAACAAAATATAGGACGATTTGTTTGAGACATTTTTCTAAAGCCAACTCAGCTGGAACTGAAAAGGAATGGAGTTTGACGTAGGTGCTCAACACGAACTTACCCATGTGATAACTTAGTATAATTGAGGCAGATGCACATACATATTTATTTATATATATATATAATATATATATTGTATTTCCAGTTCACAGAAAGCACAAATACCAAATAAATAGACTGTCCGATCCTGTCGATTTCCCGTCTCGTCTTATTGTCAGAATGAAGGAAGAGAATATTGTGACTACAATAGCTCTAGCGCAGTTGGTCAGCATCCGTTGGGAATACTCGCCGTGGCCGAACTCGATCGGGAGGACACTACGCTGCTCGAAAAACTAAATTTGGAGAACCAAACGTTGAATCGCTTAAAGTTATCCTGCTATTATTTAATGTTTGATAAATATAGACTTTCCGTGACATTTAATACTCATAGTAAAACAAATACATATGGAATTTGAACCGATTCTCATAAAGCGAAACCAGGAATTATTGCAGGTTCTCCAAAATGTTATGTTTGTTTATTGATTTATTTGGCGGTAATGCTTTTTAAGTCCATTTGGGTAGGTACCACCTGCTCATTGTGTATTCTACCACCAAGCGGCAACACATAGGTATGTGTGATGTGAAGGGTAAGTGAGCCTGCTCCGTTATAAAAAATGAAAACTTTATATGTGTGTGTTTATATGTTGAAAATTACGTTTACGTCAAATAAATTCAATGATGTGGTGTGTGTGTTATATACAATATTATATTGTAGGGCGTTACATCCTTTCTAAGCAATCTATGAAATTTCATGTTCAACTATGTATTAGAAACATTATGTATATCAAGGAATTAGTTTGATAGTTTCAATACAGAGGAATTTTAAAAATCGAATAGGTACATTGTAATGCTGAATGCAAATATTCGTAGTCTAGATTTGTATTAATATTGAGAATGACATCGAACAATATGAATACTTATGGTACGTCGAATGCATAAAAATTTAAAAATAGAAAACTGCGGTGCATCTTTAAGGATTCGCTTCGTATCTCACTTTTAAAATATTGACAAGCGACCTACCTACGTGTACCTTTATAATTAATACAGCGTGAAATGACGTGAACACTGAACGTTGTTGCGTTGATGATGTTGATGTAAGTTTTTTTTTATTACAGAATAACCTGTACGAAATAACTTTGTTTTACTTTTTTGTTTTATTATAGGGCACCATAAAACCGACCATTTTTTTAAGACGTATAGCATTAATTTAATTATTATATATTATTGTAGTTAAATTCAATTTTCTTTATATAATTGTAGTTTATAATAATATTATTAAATAATATAAACTCGAATGCCAACAAAAGAACTTTGTTCCGCCTTAGATGCAATAAATGAGCAGATTTTGAATTTTATTAAGTTCAATTTTACGGACAAATTTACGGAAATTCTGAAAAAAATGAGATCAATCCGCTACCGATTACCATTACCGATACCGACCATTACCGATAGTTAGCAATTGCTCCGAGAAATCTTCAGCAGATGTATCATTTAGCAATGTAACTCTCATGTTTATTGTCAACTGAAGTTTCCTTACATAGCGCGATAGATTCGATGATTGGTGCCAAGGGTTTACTTCGTCAGCACCAGTTGATCTTGGAATTACTGGTAGTGTTCGACGGAAATAACCAGGCGGCAAAATCGTTGCACCTCCAAAACATCTCAAGTAATTGCGTACACATTTCAATGTTCGGCTAAGTGCTTCCAATGCACGTTTATGTGCCATTGTGTATTCGCTCCAGATGATGTTTTTTCGACGCTGATAAAACTTTGACCATTGCGGAGTATTTTTCCAATATTTTTTCTTGATTTCAATATGTTGGTTATTCAATAGTTTGAAGATTGAATGGCAAATTTAATGCTAAATGAGCCATACGGTATCCTTCTAATCAAGTGGCTGCTATTCCAGAAGAAGCAACTGCAACCTCAATGTTGGATCTCGCGCTAACAGCGGCTAAAACTACTGACATGAGAAACGTCTCACCAGTTCCACCAGGGGCATCCAGAAAATATAAACCACCATTTCCATCATCAATTGCCTTTATTAATATATCATAAACTTCTATTTGTTCAGGGATTTAACAGGGGTATATTCGTTTGAATTACTAAATCTAATTCCTGATGATCATATTCACGTTTCCTTTCCGAATCGGAATCAAAATCCTATGTCCACCTCCTGGTTCTAAGCTACTGCACTTCTCTACCAATTTTCAGCTAAATCGGTTCATCCGCTCTTGAGTTATAAGTAGTTTCATATTAACCAAAGAGCAAATTTGTAATGAATTCCGTAAATACAACCACAAAGTAGTTGGAGTCCTTTTTATATTAATATTAACATACGCGTATGTAAAGAAGCATTAAAAAATCCATTTTGTAATGCATCTACGAGATTAATTATTAAATTATAATTATAAAAATAACTTCCCATCCCCAAAGACAACGGCGATAAGCCGGCTTATTCACCCACACAGTGAAAATTGGACTTTTTTGGGAAAATGGTACTGGATATCTCACTAACGTTCCACTTATCCGGGATTTATATGTTATGTGTATATGCTTAATTATGTTATTTTAAAGAATAATATCAATGTTTATTGAAAAAATAACTTATACTCACATTTTATCTGTTTTACCTCCCGTTTAAGCGTAGATACTCCTAGGAGATACTCCTAGGAGTAGGAACGGACTTTGAAAGTATTGTACAGGCGAATTGTAATCTGTTAACTGTATAGCCACTAAAACAGTTACACATAACGAAGTTTTTATGTACTGATAAAAATAAACACTTAAATAAGTTAGTATTATAAATTATTAGAGTAATATAGAAGTTTTATTAAATTCCAAAAATTTTTTTTTAATCGAATATAAGTAAAAGTTGTGACATTTTGCCACCGGATGATAAGTGGTCACCACTGTACATAGACATTGGTACTGTAAGAAATATTAATAATTTCTTATATCACCAATGCGCCACCAACCTTGGAAACAAAGATGGGATGTGCCTTGTTTAAATCAAAATTTAAACCGGAACACAACAATACTAAGTATTTTATTTGTTTAGCGATAGAATATAATATAATAAGTATATGGTACCTACCGAGAACAAAGCATCACAAAACATTTTAAATTCTATATGAATGGGTTTTCTAAATTGTTTTTAATATTAACTTGAATTTAAAAAAAATGTATTGCAGTATAATACAGATTTGTAAGCCTACAAATTCGTATTAAAAAAAAAAGACGCGCGCCATAATCTCAATCCGCCATTTTGCTTTCTTTGGCAGTAAATTATTGGCGCGAATTGATTCGATATTTTATGAGTGAATTAACGTCAATTCGTATGATTCATTGTTTTATTTTTGTTTATTAATTCGATGTTTGTAAAAGGCAGTTCCGAATCTGGAAGCTAAATATATATATTTGAATTTCACGATGAATATTCGAAACCAACAATTTTCGTAACATGTCCGAGGATGAGAAATTGTCAACGAATTTGACGCAGTTGCTGCAGGCCATACTGTCTTCCCTCATGCATCTACATTAGACTGTTCAACGTTTATTCAATTTGAGTTACGTTTCCACAATGTGACTTATTACGAAACATAATTACTCCCACTGTAGTATATACACAGATACAATAAAGCAATGTCGCTTTTCGTATCGCATCTTGCGTAACGTTTATTTGCTTCATTCTACTAAAATATATAATGAATATAAATACGGTTTTCGGTATAGTTTATGGAATTATTCTTGGAAGGTTAGTGTAGATTGAATGATTGAATGTCTTATTAATCGATTTCAGCTATGGCCACCAATCTCAAGGGAGACCAGTCAACTAATTACGCTGGACATATTATAGTAAACTCAAACTCAAATTCCATTATTCAATATAGAAGTATTACACTTTCTTATTGTAGTTTCATATTAACCAAAGAGCAAATTTGTAATGAATTCCGTAAATACAACCACAAAGTAGTAGGAGTCCTTTTTATATTAATATTAACATACGCGTATGTAAAGAAGCATTAAAAAATCCATTTTGTAATGCATCTACGAGATTAATTATTAAATTATAATTATAAAAATAACTTCCCATCCCCAAAGACAACGGCGATAAGCCGGCTTATTCACCCACACAGTGAAAATTGGACTTTTTTGGGAAAATGGTACTGGATATCTCACTAACGTTCCACTTATCCGGGATTTATATGTTATGTGTATATGCTTAATTATGTTATTTTAAAGAATAATATCAATGTTTATTGAAAAAATAACTTATACTCACATTTTATCTGTTTTACCTCCCGTTTAAGCGTAGATACTCCTAGGAGATACTCCTAGGAGTAGGAACGGACTTTGAAAGTATTGTACAGGCGAATTGTAATCTGTTAACTGTATAGCCACTAAAACAGTTACACATAACGAAGTTTTTATGTACTGATAAAAATAAACACTTAAATAAGTTAGTATTATAAATTATTAGAGTAATATAGAAGTTTTATTAAATTCCAAAAATTTTTTTTTAATCGAATATAAGTAAAAGTTGTGACATTTTGCCACCGGATGATAAGTGGTCACCACTGTACATAGACATTGGTACTGTAAGAAATATTAATAATTTCTTATATCACCAATGCGCCACCAACCTTGGAAACAAAGATGGGATGTGCCTTGTTTAAATCAAAATTTAAACCGGAACACAACAATACTAAGTATTTTATTTGTTTAGCGATAGAATATAATATAATAAGTATATGGTACCTACCGAGAACAAAGCATCACAAAACATTTTAAATTCTATATGAATGGGTTTTCTAAATTGTTTTTAATATTAACTTGAATTTAAAAAAAATGTATTGCAGTATAATACAGATTTGTAAGCCTACAAATTCGTATTAAAAAAAAAAGACGCGCGCCATAATCTCAATCCGCCATTTTGCTTTCTTTGGCAGTAAATTATTGGCGCGAATTGATTCGATATTTTATGAGTGAATTAACGTCAATTCGTATGATTCATTGTTTTATTTTTGTTTATTAATTCGATGTTTGTAAAAGGCAGTTCCGAATCTGGAAGCTAAATATATATATTTGAATTTCACGATGAATATTCGAAACCAACAATTTTCGTAACATGTCCGAGGATGAGAAATTGTCAACGAATTTGACGCAGTTGCTGCAGGCCATACTGTCTTCCCTCATGCATCTACATTAGACTGTTCAACGTTTATTCAATTTGAGTTACGTTTCCACAATGTGACTTATTACGAAACATAATTACTCCCACTGTAGTATATACACAGATACAATAAAGCAATGTCGCTTTTCGTATCGCATCTTGCGTAACGTTTATTTGCTTCATTCTACTAAAATATATAATGAATATAAATACGGTTTTCGGTATAGTTTATGGAATTATTCTTGGAAGGTTAGTGTAGATTGAATGATTGAATGTCTTATTAATCGATTTCAGCTATGGCCACCAATCTCAAGGGAGACCAGTCAACTAATTACGCTGGACATATTATAGTAAACTCAAACTCAAATTCCATTATTCAATATAGAAGTATTACACTTTCTTATTGATTGTCAAGTTAAACACTACCACCGGTTCGGAAAAGAAAACACCCTTTTTTTTTTTTTACGTCAAATTAATTATATACATAATTATATATGAGTAGAAACAGCCAGGAGGCGATCGTTTCATTCCCAAGGTGTGCTATCAAACATAAACTCACTAATTGTATAGTAACCTTTCGCACACAAGCGTTCCTTAACAATTTTTTTAAATTTCGCAACAGAAGCATTTTGAACGCTTTCTGGGATCCTGTTGTAGAAGCGTATACATTGCCCCACAAAAGAGTTACTGACTCTATGCAGTCGAGTAACAGGAGTAACAAGATTGTGTTTGTTCCTTGTACCAACGTTATGAGAATCACATTTTCTCATAAAAACATTAATATTTTTCCGTACATACAAAACATTACAGAATATATATTGAGAAGCAACAGTCAATATCTTAATTTCTTTAAATTTATACCTCAAAGATTCCTTGGCTCCCAGGTTATAGATTGCGCGAATAGCCCTCTTCTGCAGCACAAATATAGTATGGATAGCGGCTGCGTTACCCCAAAGCATAATACCGTACGACATTATACTGTGAAAGTAACTGAAATAAACTAGGCGAGCCGTATCAACATCGGTAAATAATCTAATTTTTTTGACCGCAAATGCCGCAGAACTCAGTCTACCCGCCAATCCGTTTATATGGGGGAGCCACTGTAATTTGGCATCAAGAGTAAGGCCAAGAAATTCAGTTGTTTCAACTGGATCCATCGATTCCCCATTGATAAGTACATCGGGTTTTACATTTTGCACGTTTGGTGTGCTAAATTTTACAATTTTAGTTTTTTTATTATTCAGCCTAAGATTATTTACGCTAAACCAGTGTACTATATCAGACATAGCATTGTTTACATCGTCATACTGTACCTGTTTCCTATTAATTTTAAAAACCAAAGAGGTATCATCAGCAAACAATACTATATCATGTTTGTTCCCAACAAGAAAGGGCAAGTCATTAATATATATGAGGAATAGAAAAGGTCCAAGAATTGATCCTTGTGGGACCCCCATACCAACTAAGACCCCAGGAGACCTTGTCCCTTTAACGTCAACCCTCTGAATTCTATTGTTAAGATAAGAAGTCAGAAGGTCGAGTGCACATTCTCTAATTCCATAGTGATATAGTTTCCTGACCAGAGTTTCATGTTGAACACAATCAAAGGCTTTGGATAAGTCGCAGAAAATCCCTAAGGCATCCTGCGACCTCTCCCAGGCTTCATAGATATTTCTTATTAGTTCGATACCTGCGTCGGTAGTCGAGCGACCCCTCGTAAATCCAAATTGTTTTCTATGAAGCAGATTGTATCTATTGAAATATGCTAATAATTGATTTAAAATAATTACGCAAGTATGTCCGCAAACATAGGTGCTCTCTCTAGTTCTCGCTCTCATATTCCAAACGGACGGCAAATCCAACACCGTCGGAATGAATTTACACACAGGAAAAAATGGCTTTACTTGGTTTCCTGGAGTATACTTCAAAATTCCAGATTCCGTACTACTACGAGATTTCTTCGAAAGAAAAACTCGATAACTGTATATCGGCCCGACGTGGTTTTGAATCCACCTCTGGATCTTCGGCTTCAAAGCACAAATGAATATACATACATTCTGCTGAATCATAGATTTTTAAAGTAAAGGAAGTATATATATATATATATATATATATATATATATATATATAAATAAATAAATAAATAAATATTGTTATAGATATTGTCGAATGTCAGTAAATAACATAATATTGACAAAAGATAAATGATTATTCTAAATTTTATAGTACATAGTTAACCTTAATATTAATTCATTTTCGGGCTGTTTCTTCACTTTATTACTTCAAATCATAATAAATAAATAAATATATAACACAATTCAGCATCAATTGCACTAAGATTGGCTTATTGTTTCTATCGGCTTGTCCCAGAAAACTTTTGCTGAGAAAATTTTCGAACAAATAAGGGCCGGCCATGTGTCCAATAATGATTTCAAATAAAATATAAATATATAAAATAACATCTGAAACTATATGTTCTCATATATTTATTTACATAAGAGTTACGAGTACAAATCATTACCGCGTGGAATGGTGGCAAGAATGTCTGGGCTAATAATGAACCAGCCCTAGTGACCTCGGTGGAGGCAATAAGACGAGATGTTATACTTTTAATGTGTGTTACTGCACTACTACTCCACGGTCCAAGTCAACTGCAAATGGAACAGATATTTTCTCTGCTATTAATAAATACCTTTATACACACAATAGGAACGAACGTAATATATTATATTTGGTATAAATAAGAATCAAATAAATGTACCTACTCTGCTGAATGGTGGAATTATGAACTTTCATATATACTAATAAATATGGACATAATTTAATATACCTATAGTGTAAGTCTATAAATTAATTATAAATAATCATTAAAGGTTGTATAGCTTCAATCTATTGGGTTATATTCAATCACAGAAATTATATAAATGTAATGAATACTTTTTGGTTTGAAATTTTTAAATAAAATAAAAGTAGTAAAAGAATATTATTGAATTGGACGTGGGAATTGTTAATCTGGGTTGAAAAACGGAAGATAATGGATGATTGTAACAAAAATTGATAAAATAAATATTGTAAACTATATTCAATATTGTTAATTATTAATTCCTGTTTACTTAAAGCTGGGCCTTCAATAGTATTATCCATTATCGCATTGGCATAACAAGCTTGCTCCGTTCAAGTTTCATTAAAAACGGGTCAGGTTTACCCGTGAAATCGTTAAGTACAAAGAGACAATTATACAAAAATTTTTTTTTTTATATTTGTTTTGGTAACTCGCAAATAGTAATATAATTAAATTAATCGCAAATAGTAATTAATAAAAATACCTATATATATATATATATATATATATATATATATATATATATATATATATATTAAATTATATATATATTAAAGGCTAATTTTTAAATTCCATTTTATTTATTCGTATAGGTATTAAGCTTTCCAATCGGACCAAAATTATCAGTAACTCCACGGATTCCGGAAGTTGGGAAATGTTCATTCCCGTGTCTTGGAATGCGTGTAAACCCCCATGGCTTCCTGGGGATGAACTCTTTCCGAACGTGTCAGATTTGCCGTTCCATTGGATTATGAGAGTAACAGTTCTAGCGCACATGCTTGTGCACAATAGTGCACAAGTTTACTTGGTTCGTTATATATCGGTTCTTATGTTAATGCATTTTAAAAATAGTCTACACGTGTTTTTTGCTTAATAATATCAATACGAATAGTATATACTATTCAATAGTATATAACAGTATTCAATACTACATATACTATTTAATATTTAAAACAATTAGCGTCAACTGAATAAGCGATCCGGTATACGAGTCCAAATTGTAAAGTGTTAACAGGATATTGTATCTGTTTAAAACTTAGTAACATTTTAATTTGTAAATGTTATCAATTTTATAAGGATTATAAAAAAATATATCTATAACATAGTAATGAAAAAGAACATAATGAAATCTCCTCCTTTTTTTTGTTTGCTAAGTATTAAAATTGTCTTCTGTCTTTTTTCCTATCTATAAAAGATAGGAAAATAGATAAATAGAATAAAAAGGTCGAACCCTATCTTCCGTCCCGTTCAATTTTAGGAAAACAAAGTGAAAAGCGTCGTTTTAAAAATAACATTTTGTATAAAGTATCGAATACGGGCTAATGATACATGTGTAGACCCGGCATAACATGGTTGAATTGACTTTAAACTACAGAAATATCAGTTTCACTTATCAGTTCAACTTTTAGTGGTTACTTTTTTTAAATATTTTTAAGGGATTGTCTGATGTATAAAGATCGTTAAGCATATATTATTAATATGCATCATTAGGTTAAAAATATCATTATAAAAATTAAATATAACAAATATCTTTTTAAATATGTTTTAATGTTTTTGAAGCCGAGATCGCCCAGTGGTTAGAACGCGTGCATCTTAACCGATGATTTCGGGTTCAAACCCAGGCAGGCACCACTGAATTTTCATGTGCTTAATTTGTGTTTATAATTCATCTCGTGCTCGGCGGTGAAGGAAAACATCGTGAGGAAACCTGCATGTGTCTAATTTCAACGAAATTCTGCCATATGTGTATTCCGCCAACCCGCATTGGAGCAGCGTGGTGGAATATGCTCCAAACCTTCTCCTCAAAGGGAGAGGAGGCCTTTAGCCTAGCAGTGGGAAAATTTACAGGCTGCTAATACTAAAAAAAATAATAATAATATGTTTTATAATATAACTATTTATAATATTTTTATACAGATTTTTTTTCTACTTGTCAATTTTCAATGATTATGTACCTAACAGCAAACTTTTGTAAATATAATTTCTCATATAAGTAAATTGTTATATTATATTGGGAAATAAATCGTTTTAAACCTTATTTGGGGACTCGGGTGATTTATTTACTCGTGTTGTTCATATTGCCCTAGCTTATTAAACACAACGTATAACCCGACGGTACTGCTGCTCTGCCATCTATGTACCTACATATGTCTATGATTCATACTTGTAGTTAAACTTCTTAAAATACATTTTGGTACATTAAAATAAAACGATATTTTCCTAATATTAGGAAGGAATAATAAAAAACAACGGAAATTTAGAAAAACACATTTCATCACTCGTAATGAAATACTATCACTGGAGTTTTAATTTTTAGGGTTCCGTACCCGATGGGTCAAACGGGACCCTATTACTGAGACTCCGCTGTCCGTCCGTCTCTCCGTCTGTCACCAGGCTGTATCTCTTGAACCGTGATAGTTAGACACTTGAAACTTTTACAGATAATGTATTTCTGTGTTAAAATAAAATAAAAAATAAAGACAGAATTAAATTAATATTTAAATGGGACTCCAAGACAACAGATATAATTTTTTATATGCATAATGGATCATTCATGCGCAATTCCGAAACGCACTTAGGCGGATTTTTTTATAGCTCTATATATTTTTTAAATGTTTACGAGTCAACTTTGGTGCAGAATGTTGTTAACACGGGTAAGCAATTTAATTTTGACCGGTATAACTTTAGATTACACGTGGCTTATAGTGTGTACTGGCTTAATGAAGTGAAACCTCATTTGACACTCCATGTAAGGGTCAACATTAAATCCACACGACACTGGTTACCTATGTTAAAGACTACCTTTAAGGTACCAGCGGTAACATGATTTAATAAAACGTTCTCCGTTTTATTAAACTATTATTGCAAATAGATTTTCATAGTGGCAAATGGACCACCTGGTGGTATGGTAATATTGGCACTGTATTAATTATTTATCATTCCTTCCACCGTCAATGAACCTACCTTGGGAACTAAGATGT
This sequence comes from Vanessa atalanta, assembly GCF_905147765.1. NCBI lineage: Eukaryota > Metazoa > Arthropoda > Insecta > Lepidoptera > Nymphalidae > Vanessa > Vanessa atalanta. The sequence goes on along the minus strand of NC_061902.1, from coordinate 3,929,645 downwards.
TATGTTCCTTGTGTCTGGTTACACTGGTGGATAGATGTGTGATGATTCAGAGCTAAATTATTACTAAAATTTTATAATCCGTATGTCTCAAATGTTATTAAAAAATACACACAAGCTTTGGACTTATCGCATTTATATTGACAATGTGATTATTTGTATGCGTAAATCTCGTTACACGTCGAAATGTTTTAAAATCAAAAGCCATTGTTTGTAGCACCAATATTTTATAGATGATTATTTTTTTTAATTCTTATCGATAGATGGGCTCGAAAGTTTCCTTCTGGTTGTTAATGGTCACCACCGCCACACACCACAGAAATATGTACTGAAAGAAATATTGATCGTTTTAGGGCCCTAGCCTTGTGAATGTGCTACCAAAAAAACTAAATAAGAACTGCTGCTTTGCGGTGATCAGCGCATCATATGATGAGTACAACAATATATTATACTCGGTATTCTATCGCTACTTAAATTAATATTCAATATAATTTCGAGAGAAAATGAACGTGAAAATTCAATCGAAGAATTGATTTAAATAGTTGATAATAAAATATTATAAACAGCTTAGTATAACATGTATAAAATAAACTGAAACAATATAAACTATGGAAGTATAATACCACTGATGCTGAAGGTAACGAGGCGGTATTTAATTTGAACCATTACGCATCGCAATTGCACCGAAATATTTAAATGCCTTCAGAAGTAATGATTATCCACTACACTCATTACACGCAATTACGTCCAACGTACCTTACTGCAGCTATTATTACGTATACGTTAACTCATTTTAGATTCAAGAATTTTAATTTTACGATGTTACTTTGCTAAATTTAATAATTTTATTTTTTTTTTATATTACGAAACAAGTTATTATTAAACATTTACAAAGATTTCGTTTAACAATTACTTTAATTATTAATTAAAAATTGCATTGTTAAATTATTGTTTGTAAATAATAGTAAGTTAATAGACAATAAGTATCATGTAAACTTAGTATATGTACTCAATTGCACTGAAAACCTTACCTTTGTTAATCCACTGAGCCATATTGGATATTTAGTAAATGATCTGTAAATTAACAGATTACATATGAAATGAACAATCCTCGGAGGAATAGGCGGCTGTTTCATCGTCCAGTGCACGGGAACACTCCCGTGGAAAAACATGGAAGAACTTCTCCTCCTTAATAAAACCAATTCTAGTAGTATTTGCACATTTCAACAATAGGAGTTGCTAGGAAGGAGTTTGTTGCTTAGGCTGTTGAATATTCAAATGCCTAAGCAACAAATATATATAATATTTTATTACGACCTACCTTTTTAACACCATCACTTAGAATGGATGAGTGTATATCGTTTTAATCGAGGGATTTGTAGTAGTCGGATGCATTATAGTTTTTTTTTTTTAAGTTAGATTTTAATTCAATAGAATAATTCGAAGTTTTCGAGAGACAGGGAGAGAGTATGGTGAATAAGTATCGGAAACTAATTCTATTGATGTATCAGAGGGTTCAAGAGGAGGATCAATGTCCACGGTAAAATTAAAGATAAAGAATATTAAAATGTTGTATACACCTACAAGATGTAAAAATGTTATAACCCAAACACCAAGTCAAAGTACTATTATGAGTAAAATATACTTCAGAACGTAAACACTTGAAATCTCTTAATACGTGTGTTAACCAGCGCTAACGCAAGCGAAGAACCCCATATGTGATTACAGTAAGGCTCCCTTGTTTTGACACTTGACAGTTGACACAACTTACAACTGCTTATTATCATTAAATGTCATGTAGGAAGTAATTGTACTTCATTTGACAAGATCTTGTGTTTAATTTGCAAAATATCATTTATTTTATTATGTTATATAAACCGAATAAAAATTTCTTTCTCAATTACTCACCGCCGCCGAGCTCAATATGAAATGTAAACACAAAATATGAAGCACGCGTAAACTCGTCGTTGTTTGCACGAATTTACTCGTAGTCTATATTTTTGACGTTCCATATTATAGATATTATCAACCCCGAAATAATTAAAATAATTTCTAACAATAATGATATAGAATTCTGATGATTCTGATGATAATGATATAAACTTCCTGCCATAACCTTTCCGTATGAAATGATTTACACGAAATGTATTAAGATATATAAAGCACAGTATATATTTATACTAAGAATTTCTGCATAAATCGCAAATATAAATCTCTATTATACTAAAAAAACTTGAAGGGCGTTTTTTTAGGTTACTTATAACAGTATATTATTCTACTTTTAAATACAGTGTAGTTAGTCTCTCTGTATTTAAATAAGTTTAGACAACCCTGGAAAAAGAAATCCAGAAACTTATTATAACTGTGTAAACTAGGTTATATTGTCAATAGGTCGCTTGTATTCAGCCGTGTTTGGCTTCATGTAGAGACAATGTATGCCAACTTATATTTTCGAGAATAACTCTGAGAACCGTCAATTTCCCTTGGGTTGTTCTTTAAGCATTTATAGATATATCTAGTGGACAATTCCAAACCGTCGATATTTGTTCCACAATAAGAAAATATTATAAACCTCAGATTTGAATCGAATATTTAAAATCGCTTGGCATTGCTTAATTTTATAAGAACGCAATGCAATACAAACATTTTTATAGATATAAGCGTCCTTTTTATTGATGAAAAAACTATAGGTAGGGTTGGTTTATAATATAGGTTTGCTTTATAAAGTAGGTATAGTTAATACGAAATATTTTCAAAATTTTATACAAGAATATACAATGAATGAATGAAATGAAATTATTTCGCTTAGTAAAGAAAAATCACGGTTATGGTAGCGACAAAAAATATTTCTTCTTAATTAAACAATAATATGACAATAATTGTTCAATTATTGAACTATACAGTATACTGAATCAGTCTAAGAAGACTGTAATTGGCAACAATAGTATATATAAGGAAATAAATTGTAAACTTTAAATTCATAAATAATTCAACAATTATTTTGAATTTAATAAACTATAATGAGTAATATAAAGTTATACAGTTATTTACATCGAAAACGAAACGAAAGTAGTCAAAAATACTTACTGCGCAAGGGCCCACTAAGCCACTACCACTAAAGCTCTGGATAACTGTAAGGTAGTTATGTTCCCCATGATTCATTTGCTTCTTGAGAACATCTTCTTCACATTTTTGAAAAACAGCACTAAACAGTCAAGACTAACTAGATAAGCCTTAAAGAAAATACACTGAGACGAACTCATCATCTTCGCCGTCGATTGTCTTTGAATTTAAATTGTATTTATATAAAATTATATATTTTTCTTTTATAATATACTTACTTAAAAAAAAACTTGATCGATTAAAAAGTAAATTAAAACAATAATTGGTAACATTGTTACAATTTGATTATATCTAGATATTTGTTAACTCGACGGAACCTCTCATGTGGAGGTCCCAGGGCAGTTGCCACGGTTGAACTCTTCTAAATCCGGCCCTGCATACACACGACTTGAATACCTGTGCTTCAAATCAGACAGAACACCAAATAGTATTATCTTTCAGAGGAACTTTATCTAGTTTTTTATTTCGAAGTTATTTGTTTCAACTATATTTTGTTAGAGGTTACAGACACAGTGAAAGATAAAATATGTGATATTAGTGTAATTTGTAACCTTACCTTAATCTGTTTTTCTCATTATATCATTAAACTATTAAACTATAAATACAAAGAGCAAAATGAAAGTGCGTACATTGAAGTACGCTTTGGGTATATCCGTTATCACGATTGAATTGACAGGTGATTAAATTCACCCGATTAAAATGGATACAAAAAAGTTTTAAAGCAAGAACACTTACATAACATTCCAGTCTGAACCGGTTCCATTTTATTTAAGAATGGGAGCAATTTGTTACTTAGTATGTATGTACTTGTCAAATTACGTTATGTTATTCATCTTAAGTATATGTATGTATGAGATAAGTCGAAACTTAAGACAGTTTACATTAAATTGGTGAATAGGATATTATACATACTTTCTCTTTGGATAGTCTATTATAGCCGTGATATTAATACATTATATAGACCACAGTTACAACATAAATATTATAAAAATGAGTTTTATATTCTAATAATAATTTTAACGAAAATTGTAATTCACGAACACACACTTGGCATCTTTATTTTATTTATGTCGAAGTAAATAATTATCATGCAATTGCGATAGGAATGGTGGTCTTCTACCTATTTACTAGGCTTAATCTAGTGTCGCAGTCCTAAATCAAGGGAAGCACTATAATTAAGTTTCTTAAGGTAAATTTATGTTTACGATTCATTTCGTGCTCAGCGGTAAGGGGTTTTACCATTGTGTTCGAAAGATATGTAAATCCGCAACGACAAACCAACGGGTTTTCTATAGAACAAAAAGTCTTGCAATTAGATGCATTTTTATACAAAATGCTTAAAGAATAAATAACTATTAAATTACTAGTTACAATTACCAGAAATTAATGAACAGAAATTCCTTGAGGACAATAAAATTATAATCAACAGTTTTAAAATGCATCGTTTATAAAACATAATAATTTCATATATCATACATATATTAAGCGAATGTTTACGTAAATCCCGTTTGAATACACTTCGTGATTGGAGATCTTGTTACGAATATGGATTTTACTAATGAATGTCATTAATTGAATATTAAGAGATATTGCAGTATAATTAAAGGTTCACTCGAATTATCGTAATTAACATTATATTCTTCAATATTTAAAGCTCATATTGTTAAATAAATTGATAAAATAGAAATAGCGACCAAGTGCGAGTCGGACTCGCCCATGAAAGGTTCCGTAGCAACGAGTAACTAGGTTTATGTTTATGAAATTAAAGGTTTTTTTTAATATTTGAGTTGATTGAATGAAAGGTAAATTGCGGTTTTCGATTTTAGAGATGTTGAAAAAAAACACTTACTAGATCTCGTTCGAACCAATTTTGGGTGGTAGTTTGCATGGTAATGTATATTATATATTTTTTTTAGTTTTATCATTCTCTTATTTTAGAAGTTACAGGGGGGGAGCACACATTTTATCACTTCGAAATTTTCTCTAGCGCAAGCTATTCAGTTTAAAAAAAAAAGTGGTATTAGAATCCTCATTATCATTTTTGAAGACCTATCCAAAGAATCCAAAAAAAACCTAGACGTATGGGTTTGAAAAAAAAAAATTTTTGTGTTCAGTTCTAGGTATGGGGAACCCCAAAATGTATTGTTTTTTTTTTCTATTTTTGGGTGAAATCTTAATACGGTTTACAAAATCATCTACTTACCAAGTTTCAAGAGTATAGTTCTTATAGTTTCGGAAAAAAGTGGCTGTGACATACGGATGGACAGACAGGCAGATATGAAGAATCTATAAGGGTTCCGTTATTTGCCATTTGGCTACGGAACCCTATAAAACTAACAAAACGTAAAACAAATACATGTAACTAAATATTTTGTATCGTTTTTACGGCATATAATTTAATTACAAATAGTAATAGCTGGTTTAGTTTCTAGAATAATTACATAGCAGGAGAGTTATGAACAATTATTTATTTACGGCCCCTACGCAAATAAAATAGCAAAGTTATAGGCGGAGAAATATTCTATTTCATTCGCATTTACAGTTTTAATTATTATTCTTATTAATTTAAGTGCTGATTCGAACTTTAATGTTGTCAATAGAGAATTTTAAGAATATAACGTTGATTTTACAAAAGATAAATATAATGATAAGTAATGATAATTCTTTACATTTCTTTTTAGCTTAAAAAAAACATGGGGAATTGCGTTGTGAATAAGTTTTATGTCTAAATCGCCATAATATTGTAATTTTCATTTCACTTTACAGGATCTTTTCTGTTTTGAGGTATTACCTTCTGGAACTATGATTGATTTTTGAGAATTGCAATATGCAAAAGTAATGAATAAAGATTTTCACTTTGATATTTAAATAGACAAAATAGTAGTAAGTTCACAATAACTCAGATAAACCTGAAAAATTCATATAGATCTTAATGTAAACTGAAGTTTTTAAGGATTCTACAGACCCATTTAACGTATTATGGAAAACTATATAGGAAATTTATCATAATTTTATAAATTAATATTGTACCTTAGTAGAAAAATGCCTCGAATGGTAACTCGTGTTTCATTGTACATAAAAGTACACCATGCATTTTTACTAACAAATTACATAATATTATGACTATGATCCTATATTATGAAATAATATAATTTGCTATGTACTTAAAATATGATTATACCTATGATTTAAATCAAAACAAAACCTACGATAGAATTGTAAAGTCTGCGCTCTCAATATTTTAGCTTTGATTTTTCTAATTACATTTAATTATTTGTTTTTATACGGCGAGCTAAACTTTGATTCCAAAATAACAAAAGGTCTCATGTACTTTATGAAACTAATTTCTTATGATGTACTCGACCTAATGAACATTAGTGTGATAATGCATCTGCAACGTGTTTTTTTTAAAATGTTAAGTTTAATTTATGTAATATAATGTATACATATTTCAGTAAATTTAAAATAGTACCTTTGTATTTACATATTTTATTTTGTATTCATTATTATTTGTAGCTAAAAGTACCAAAATTAAATAAGAGAAAAAAAAAACAAAAATGTATTTGTATCTGTATATCGTGCTAAATGTAATAAATGTCTCTCTTACATTGACATTTTATATGTCAGTGTCAAAAATAAAGTAAACATTGGTTGTTGTGAAACGGATTAACATATAAAATATTAGTTTTCTTCTAAATAGCTCAGATATGTGCCAAAATGAGTAATAAGGCAGCGAAGGTCGCAGAACTGTTCACAAAAACGATTGCTACAACAAAATGTTTTGATCATAACCTACGAAAGGTGATGTTATATTGTTTCATTTAATAATGGTAAAAACAGTTTTATCATCAATGAAATAGTTGTATCTAAATAAGAATTGTTTCTAGTACATGCTCCAGAAAATTCATTGAAAATGTTATTGCTATTACAATATGAATCTAACCTTGTTTTATGGAACGAGTTAAAATAAATTATGTAACCAAGATATTTGTTATTTACATAGGTAAAGGTAGTATGCTGTGACAATGGTAGATTGGTGACCCAATTCCAAGTTGGTCCTGAACATTTGAACCAACGTGGTACTCTACATGGTGGATTTATTGCACATCTGGTAGATGCAATTTCCACATATGCACTAACGGCTAATGAAAAAGTTGATACCAGAGGGGTCTCAATAGACCTCAGTGTGAGGTACTATTAGTATTATTAAGATTTTATTTTGCAATATCATAATATATTAAATGTCATAGCAAAAATATAAAAATTTATTTGTTAATCGAAGCAAAGATGATTGTTTGAGAGTATGTAAAGATTTTAACATTTCAGTTACATGAATGCAGCCAGAGAAGGTGACAATGTAGAAGTTGAAGCTGTTACCAGAAAACTCGGCAAGAAGGTAGCCTTTCTTGAAGTGGAAGTTAGAAACAAAGACAACAATCAATTATTAGCAACTGGTCGACATACAAAATATGTAGGCATTTGAACTATGTAGTTTATATTTAAAGTAGTAATGGCTGTATATATTATAATTTTTTTAAGAATAAATGATGAATTATTAGCAATATAATATGGTTATTTTATTTATGTCTTATAACATTTTATGAATTTATTGAAAATATATAACTTTTTGACTCCAAGCTGCGTGCATACATTTCTTTTTTTAAATAAAAGTATTGCTACTTAAAGTAGATTTATTGTTCAACAAGAAAAGGTGAAAAATAAAAAGCATATGTTTTTATTATTTTTATTTTCTAAGCATAATACACCAGTTTTAGTAATGTCTAGATTAAATATAGTAAGCGGAACCACTGTGAAATACAATCATTCGTAAAGAAGTAACACTATAAATTAAAAATTAAGAAAAAAAAACTTCTGTATAAGTATATTTAAAATCTTTGTATTTTTTATTACCTTTATATTATTGTGCTATATATTAAAGACTCTTGGCATCAATTTCTTTTATAATGCTAAGATGATTAAGATCAAGATGACCCTTTATTACTATATTTCTTATTTTATATAAAAGCAATAAAAAATCCCTATCACGAAAGTCTAAGGGACCTCGCCGGGAACATTCGTCTGCATACAGTTCATTAAGAAGGTTCTTCTTGCATCACATTGCACAACCTGTAATGAAAAACTTGTACACTCTGTTCCAACCATAACAGGAAAAAGCCAAATAAACAACATTTGACAGCAAATTGTCGCGATATCATTGGTTGAGAGCCTGATTAATCTATGATATTCAATATGGTTTTGCGAAAAAACGGCGTTTGAAGATCTTTGATTAAAATCAAATTTTATGTTGATTTACCACCATAAAATTAATATTAAAGAATATCCTTTAAAGTAACCTTCTTTTTCGAGTTTATTCAAATTGATCTTAATGTACTAACTAAAAAACGTTCCAAATAACAACTTATTGTTACTTTTTCTTAATGAATGTGTAAGTTTAATAATTTTCGTTACAACAATAGATTTATTTCGTTCTTAAATTAGACTAAATATACATAAAAAATAAAGCGTGGTTTCGCTTACTACACAAATACCTAAACATTTTACAACGCTGTAGTAACTTCTAAATCATGTTTTCTTAATTGACAGCGTGGCGTTTTGAACTATCGAATTAAATTAGGCTTTAAAATAGACCACGGCTTCATTTTGATCTAAAACATTCCTTGATTATAGGCAATAATCACAGTGTAGTTAAAATTTATCATCAACCCCACTGTCAATTAAACAATAGAAAGATATTTATAATATATATATATATATATATATAATATATTCAAAAATATATTGTATATTAAATTTTTACAATAACTCAATATTGTTCGAAGAAAAACGCAACTTTAATATATTGCAACTTAATCCGTATCCATTATTGGTTACATATACGTACATAAATATAAGTAAATTATCAAGAGACAAAATATTATGTATACCTAATAAACTTACTAAATAACAACAATTAAATAGATGTAGTAGATAAATACTCATACTTGACGAAGACAATCAATAAAAGTTACTACGACATTTTATTAAAACAGGACTACAACTAGGTTCATTATTGGAAGTCCTTAACCGAACTCTCTTTTATACGTTGTTAGGTCCAATATTAGAGTGTGTGATCTAAACATTAAAATTACAAAAACATTTATTTCTGCATACTGCGTTTTCCGATCTTAATAAATTGACTGTCTTTTATATATATGAGATGTTCTGGGTTCGTAATCGCCATTCGTTTTTCACTAGTAGATATTCAATAATTGCCAAAGTGGTTTCTCGAACTTCCATACAATCTTGCAATTATTGTACTTTTACGTCCTAGTTATAACCCTGATTTTGAATATGTTTATAGATATGTAAATAATTTGTTCCGCAAATTATAATTAATAAGTGAGACCGTTTTGCGCAAACAATTCATCATCGATTAAAATGTTTTATTAAAGTATTATTTGAGCTATTATTTAAAAAAAACGAAATATGTATCGGTAGGTTAATAAGCGGTTACACTTAGGCCTCTTTAATCACTCCGTCAGCGCATTATTGACTATTGCGAAATTATAAGACCGTCGTTTAGTAAATAAACGGCATATAACATGCATCCAATTTTTTATGTATAATTAAAAATACAGTTTGCTGAAACCGAGTTCAAATGTTTTTTAAGATTAACAATGAAGCCTTGTTTGCACAAAAATGTCCCACTTTGATAATATTATTTACATTTAGATCTTCATTTCATTTCAATAGAATTTGTACAAAAGGTAAAGAAACTAACCTAACCTAACCTTTAAAACTATTTTGTAAATTCACCTTAAATAAAAAGTTTAATTATTTTTGGCATTGTTGTGTAAATTTAAAACAACTAATATTGAAACTTACTTTATTAAAATCTGACAGTGATTTGCCTGATTTAATATTATTTTTATTATTTTTTTCTACATATTCCATTGAAATGAAGACAGTTATTATGAATAGATTTATTAGCATTTATTACAATAACTAAATTTCTATACCTATTAAAATTGCATAAAAAATACTCGGAGCGGATAAACAAAAAAGTATTCCTTGGCATATAACACTTTAGGCCTCCAAACCCTTCTATGTACGTATGTGGTCAATTACTTTTTAAATCAAAATACTGATCCTCATTCTGTTGTACAACATACCTCATGTAAAATAATTTGACAAACGAAATAACAGACCAAAGTGAAAATAATCTTTTTAAAAATTAAGTAAGAATATGAATTCTCTATGAATTTATTTAATCTGAACTGTAATTGGCTGAAGGTAACCAATGGTGCAAGAGGCGACCAATGAGCGTTCATTATTTTGACAGTTTAGTGAATCCGACTTTGACAATCAGAAACGGGAGATATAAACCTCTTTATTATGCTGTCATTACAAAGATTGTGTACAACATAATGAGCAGAGATAACAGTTTTTATGTACCTATAATAACATTTTGCTTTGAACTAATTTTAACAATGATAACAAAAAATATATCTCTATAATAGTTTGTTAAATTTGCTAGTATATAATTTATACTTTGATTTTGATTAAGAAATTCAATTATAATATCTAACAAATTAAAAATAAAATCGTTACTATTTTAACCAAAGTAAATTTAAGAACATAATTTGTAAATAATATGTTTAATGTAAATTTCGAATATTTATTAAATGTACTGTTAATATCGCTACAAGAAGGGAATGGGACGCTCCTGCTAAAATCTACGACATATTATTTTGTTGTCTTTTCTTAATTAAATTTGGTGTTAAACAAGCACAAATATATAATCTTGGTGTTGTATGCTTAGATCATGGGCGTACCCAGGGAGAATTAGAGATTACACGATCCTATTATTTAAGAGTAAAAATAATTTCCTTAAAATAATAAAATACTTAAATATATAAGAGCAACAACAATTTAATGAGCTTAAGGAACTGAGAAACAAAAATATAAATGCTCTTTTCCAATAAAACAAAAGATTTCAAGAGTCCTCCCTGAAGCTAATGCTGAGTATGTCCATGATAGACTCTTATCATTACACTTATATGACTTGACATCGATTAATAGATTTAATGTTAAATGTAAGATAAAAAAAAATGATGCAAAGTCTTTGTTTTAACATAAAACATTTAGATAACTATCTTAATGTTTTCTATACGATTTTATATTCGAAGTTATTATTATTGTAATTAAATACTATGCAGGCCATTTTACGTTACATTGTAATTTTTATTCTTCTATGAATTTATTCAATATTATTATTTAAGCTTACACAATCTTGCAATAAATGAATTTGACAATCTTATCGTGTTAAGTAATTCTCTGGTACAGTCAGCGACTGACATTTACGTCAAATATCACGGGTTCAACTTCTTACGTGACACAATAGTAGTATGTAAGTTATCGTATAACAACTCGAAATTCTATCATTTTCTATATAATAAAATTGTATCGCATATCAAAAAGCAATAATTATTACATCAATAATTTATGTTATAGCATTAAAATTAATTTATGTGCTATTAAAAGTGTCTTTTTACGATTACGGCGAAATTTTCGAGAACAGAATTTTTTTTTTGTATATTATTAATAATAAAATTAAAAATAACGACGAGTAAGAGGCTTTACATTTTCATATATCGTAGATTGTAAGGCTCGTTCTGATATTGATTTAATTAAGTAATGCAATAAGTGCGGATAAACTGGTTTACTCGTTTAAGGATTATGGAGGTCGGATGGAAATACTGCATTAAAGTTATTCAGTCAGTAGCGCTATTCTGCAAGGACTCACTCCGTATCTCATCCGTGTATCCTTTAAAAGTGAGTTTCGTGTTAGCTCTTATAAAATAGCCATTCAGGTGTAAATATTTAGTCATATTAATAATAATTTATCAATGACAGTGACTCTGCATCATTTTTTTAAGATAATTGAGATTACTCTACGAGATTATAAATGTATAATAGTAGATAAGGGTATTTTCAAACCGACCGCATGAAGACATAGTATTAAAGCCCGTAAATTCTTGGTAGAGACTCTTCTATTAAGGAAAAGGATTTAACCTTATTGCACTATTCTGCTCCACTGGACGTTCCAGCTATACAGACGCTATTGCTTGAAGATCTATGAAATCTAACAGATCAGTTAAGATCAATTGACTCTCGATTACTATGGGATATTTTTTTCCAAATTATAGAAGTAAGGTAAATCATGACGGGCTATTTTATTATCATTTTTCATGCAGCCTGTTTAAAATAAACCATACATTAATTGCCTACTGCCTTATAGAATTAACACATCTACAGAAAAAATCCATTCAAAGCGTATTAATAAATCGCGTATCGACTTTCAACTGTTCAATCAAGGGACCTTAGAATAGGTCTTCTAAGATGACTCCTACGAAAACGCCTACCTAATATATTATTAACGCTTGTGTATAGTTTTAAAAATGTGTCCCTTCAGTCAGAAATCTCATTAGCATCTGCCATGCTGCAGACTCATTCATTTAGTGTATGGAGATCTATTTATTAACATAATACGTAGACATATAAATTCATTGAAAGCGTATCAATAAAATTAGCGATAGGTATAACTCTTCCAAGATACTATTTAAGGGTAGCGCAGTCTCATCCACCTTATTTCTATAAACATTAATAAAGAGCAAAACAGCTTAAGTGCAATTCATAATCGCATAAATTTTAGCGTTCATTTATTATCCGAACTTGAAAAATACTCAGTCCTTATAAATACATTCTTAATTCGTGTCTCTGACCCCGCAAAATACAATTTAGGACGGATCTTGACCTTTCACCGTATGTACACATACCACGATACCCTTAAGAATCTGTTATTTAGTAAATGCAAATAACATTAATACAGCGAAACTTAACTCCTCGCGTGATAAATTACATAGCAAACTTAGCGTAATAATGGCACAACAGGTTGTTTAATTTTATATATCTGACGAATTACCGCAAATAAATACTATCGTAACTGAATCACAATACATATATTGTCAAATAAGTTATCCTTAAACTACCGTTTAATTCTTACGACTAGATTATGTTGCATATAGACACCTAACATTGAAAAGTGTAACAAGTATTTTATGTGATTATAATTTCAATGAAAAAATGCATAGTAATAGAGTTTTTTTTTGACAATACAGGCATGGATTCGAATTAAACAGAACCTGCAGTCAATTGTAAAAATAGGACAACAAAAATGTTTGTAATAAACTTATATATTTTATATATAGGTATAGCAAAAAATAAAATAATTATTTAAATGGAATTTAAATAAAATCTTAATTAGTTGGACCACAGAGAGAAGACTTACGAATACGATGAAGAATACTACTTTACACAAATATAGGGATAATATTCTGTTTTTTTTTTTTGTGTTTTTTGTTATGTACGAATACATATGTTTTTCTTCTTTAAATATTGGTGTACACATATTTTTTTGTATTTTTTGTTATTGTAACTTACATCAAAACATTTTTTTTGTTTTTTTTTTATTTTTTATGTCTTTTTTTGTATTTTTTTATTTTTTGAAACATCAAATACATCAATAAGAATATGAAGGATTTAAATATTATTTGTTGCCTTGTGTCCGGGAAAAGTCATTAAATTGATACGTAGCCTTAGTCGTTTGAAATATGTAGTTAGCTTTGTATAGCTTTTTATTCTATATCATTATTGGGACAAGATTCCTCCAGATGTCGAATTCGTGTTTTCAATTCTTCGATAGTTTGCTTCATCTCATTCTGAGAATCTTCCAATGTATTAATGCGATGATCGTTTTCTGTCAGTTGGCTATAATAGTCAACATCGGGTACAATTTCTCTGCGAACTCTATTTGTGTCGGTACCATAATTATCGTCACCGCAAGATTCACAGTCCGTCCAAAACCGAAGATCAATCGATGGTAGATCTTCACAAGAAATTAAACCATCTTGGACTTCTGGTAATAAGAATACATTTTCACCTATTGTATCAATATTATCACCGTTGTCGCACAGTATCCTTGCCAAGTTCGCCTTTTTAATTTGACGTAGTTGTTCGGGTTTGAATGTGGAGGGATTTTCAAACCAGAACCTATCACCATCTCGTAAACGCTTAAACTGTTCAATTAAGAGACAACGGAATAGAGGTCCAATTTTTCCACCTTCAACTTGGTCTTCTAAGATGCCACCGACCCAAACGTCAATGTTATGTACGGATCCATATAGTTCTTTAAGCTTATCCCGAACAGTTTTGTCGGAAATTTCAGTTGCCAAGTCATCAAAGTCATTAACTTCTGTCATGTTGCACACTTGCCGCCATTTAGTGTATGGAGGGATGGCATGATCTCTTCCTCTCTGTATATTAATAGCAGCTAAATCAAGAGCAACGGCGTGGGAAATATGGAATAATTTTTCTGTCAACTCCGTATTAAGATTTTGCGTTGATGTTTTAAGCTTAGCAGGTGTAGTAAACATACCCCTCAGTAAAGGATCTACTCCACCTTCGTCAACCAGTCGCCAAGGTGAGAAGAATGCATTGCGCAAGAGTAAATGACCCTGAGGAATAGGCTCAAAGTTTTCATCGTAGCGATGCAGAATTGGATTTATAATTGAGTGACCGAATCGTAAAGCCGCTGTTGCAAATACGTTGGAGATAGAAGGATTTAGATTTGGATTATATTCATTGTATTTACCAAGTTGTTCATATCCTTCAGGACCGAGTATAAGGGGCAGCCAGTGTACATATGTTATAACTTGCATTTGAGCTCCTACAATTTTTCTTGCTTCTTGGTACACTTTGTCTCCATCCCAGAAGGGGTTAAAGCCCTTCAATGCAGTAGCAATTCGATTATGTTCTCTCATCCAGATAGTATGCATTGCAGCCAAACCGATTTGTTCATTGGCTCTAATATCACCAGCCACAAAACAATTTCGGTTACTTTCCTCTAAATTACGTCTGCAATCCATACCATTCAGACCCGTAGTAGGTAGCAATGGCTTTTTCCCAGGAAATTTGGCTCCAACACGAAGAGTACCATTTTCGTTCGTTAGGTCTCGTAAATCTTCAGCAACAGATTTTTCGAATCCATAAACTTGTGAAGCGTCTAAATAGGATGTTAATTGATTGATTTGTTCTCTAGGTTGCAGCTTCCCAAAAAGTACTGAGGTCATGCCCGAGCCGCAAACTGAACTTGTTCTAACAAAATCAATGCATCGGCGGTTGGTTATTCGGGGATCACTTTCAGGTACGTCTATCGGAAAACACGGAGCTGCATAATCACACGTTTTTTTGCAATCAACGCCATCCCAAGTTTGTGAACTGACAGAAGGCAGGGCATGATCTAAATCGTGATCGAGCCACTGACCCCACTGCATAGTCATGTGTGTTATTTCAATATCTTCTGATATCTCTGTTGTACTTATTATAGCAGTAGATATCAGTCGCGCACTTGGTAAAGCATATCCATTGTATTTTAATTCCTTGTTCCAACCGGTTGGCTGACTGAATCCATTTTCATAGATGGGAAAAAGAATTCTTCGGAAACCACTAAGGGAACTGCCCCAGGTAGGAAAAGCAAAGTTGTTACAGCTCCCGTCAAAACTACGATACTTTTGGTGGAAGCACATGTCCGAACAATCTTTAGCTTCTCTATGTGCTACACAACCAGATAAACGAGCTATAACTTCTAAATGTTGAGCGGATAGTACATTTTCATAATTAAATGGTTGCACGGAAGTCACTTTTGAACCAGACTGTATAAATTCTCTAACTTTATCCAGAGTTCTCTCATAGATTTCCGCTGCTCGCGCTACTTCTCTTGCCGGTGCATTTGGAAATCTTGTTATTCTATACAGATCATGAAAGTTTGAATTTGAACTTTGATTACTAAATAATTCTTTCATAGTTTTTGCAATAGCCTGATCAACATCTCTCGTGGCTTCAGTTAGAGCAATATTTACATATTCATCACCAGGTAGTATATGATCCTTCACACTTAAAAATATTGACGCTGTGTCACGACCGTACTCGTTATAAACCGAACATTCATAGCTACCCGCATCACTAAGGCTGATGTTACTAATAATCAAACTACCAATAAGAGATATTGTAATCCGATCATTTGGTAAAATTCGGTTTCCATTTTTTCTCCATTCGACATTGGCTGGCGGCTCACTTTCATACTCACACGGCAGTTGTACGGAGGTTTCTTTAAATGCATCAGTATCTTCAGGTCTTAATAGAATTTTCGGAACGATAATTTGAAAATTTTGCACTTTAAGTATAGCTGATATTTCAGTAAGACCTTCAGAATTTTCAGCTCTACAGTGATATAAGCCATCATCGTCATCAGTTGTTTCAATAATAGTTAAGTTTTGGTTATCGTTACTTACTAGGATATTTTCACTCGGTGGTAATACCATAGTGTTTCTATACCATGTAATTACGGGCTTAGGAACTCCTCTAGCAGTACACATAAATTGTGCCGTATCACCAATCGTTACTGTTTGATCTTTCGGTACTATGATAAACGCTGGTGCAACTAAAACAAGCGATAAAATAAGTTTAGTTATAAACATTTTTGAAAATATTGATTAATTTATTTTAATTATTAAGATATTTACCCATAACTTCAAGAGTGACTGCTGCTGTTATTTTTCCGTTTATATTTTCAGCTTGACAAGTATAAAGTCCTGAATCTTCATGTTGTACATTTTCTATAATTATGGAACCGTTGTGTCTCATTGAAATTCTTTCACTCAGTAATATCCGTTTGTCGTTGAAATACCAAGATATATGTGGCTTAGGATTGCCGCGTGCCACACAATCAAAGCGTGTAATTGGCTGATTGATTTTAACTATTTGTTTTCTTGGCAAGATAGTAAATACCGGGTATCCTAAAAGCAAAACAGTATTTTAAGAAGACTAATCAGAAGTATAATACATGTGACTTTTAACCGTCTGAAAAATGGAAGAAGAACTATATGAAATAGAAGCATAGAGAAAACAAAAATGAATAAAAAAGTTTTTGTCTATGAATTAGATGGACGTTTGTACTTTTACGAGCATAACCATCAATAATATGCTAAAATTAAAAAAGACGAAATTAAATTACTTACAAAATGATTATTTAAATATTTATTAAAATAATTATTTCCAAACGGTAAACACAAATACGGGATATTACACATATGTCTTAATATAAATGTACATACCTTTGTTGTCTGGTTTGATTTTAACCATCATCCTGGCTGGTTTGGAGTGCACCTCTCCGGCTGGGTTTTTGGCTTTACATTCAAACACTGCAACGTCATTTTCGTCTGCATTATGTACCATTAAGGTTCCGTTATCCATTACTTCGTAGCGTGAATCATCAATAGGTATCACGGCCGAGTCTCGATACCATATAATATCGGGAGTCGGTTCTCCGGTTGCATTACAAGAAAACATTGCATCTTCTCCAAAATTTACTATAACATCTTCGGGATCGGCTGCGATTTCAGGTTGACCTAAAAAAACAAATAATGATTAAATTTCACGTTATTACTCTTTAATATTACTTAATCGTGGATGAAAAACTCACGGCAATGGAAGTCTTTCTCCTTCATTGAAGCTAAGGATGATCCAGTAGCTCCAGCTGGTTCGTAGCAAGTAGCAGCGATACTCATTTCACTGTGCTCAGCGAGCATTCGGACAAACCATAACATACCACAATCGCAAATTAAAGCGTTACTATCCAACCGAAGCTTTTGCAACTTTGGCATCCCTCTGAACGATCCCGGTGGAATGGTCTTCAGGTTATTGTTGTGTAAGTATCTAAAAATAATTGTGTCATTGAAAATATTTGACGCTATAAAAAATAAATATTAAAAAATATAAATATAACTTACAATCGCTCAAGTCGTGGCATGTTCGAGAATGTCTCCGGTTCAATTTGATGTATTTCGTTTACGTGCAAGTACCTACGGAAACATTATTATATATGAGTTATATATTATTCAAAGGTCTTGTTTAATACGAGAGGTATAGTCTAGTATAGTCGTGTTTAACATGGACTGTATGTAACGTAGCTTAACTAGCTCTTAGAATATTTCAAACTATAAATCACAATACAGCGGAGCAACGTAATACTCACTAATTACTTCAGTGTACCTTTTGTATCAGTACAAAACTGAAGTGAACTACTTATTTTGAAGATTACAACGTTTAGAAGGAATTTGTATTTCCCGCACTTAAATTATAAAAGTTCATTGACATGTGACAAGAATGTTATGCTGTAAAATACGGCTAACAAAAGGCTACTTGTGTGTGCATCGGTACGTAATTTTATAGAGCTTCAACGCTTCAGTCCCTTTGTACTAAGGAGCAATTTTTACGTCTGAGATCTTGAGATCAACATAAAAATGAGAAAAACGTAGAATTATATTTTGTCTGATGTAAATATTATTTATCTATCCTTATTAATTAGGTTTCGTTCACTTATATATTATATTATAAAATAAGCATTATTCCATACAACACTATATATTTGTTCATTATCTTTGAACTAAATTAGACTAACAAAGAAAGAAGAAACTAAATGGGATTCACTTTCAAAACAGTTCGCAAAACAGAGTTACAACAAGACGAGGTTGTTTATTTAATTTAAAGCGACTAATTAATGGAAATAATTTCGCAGCTGTTGTCGTTTTTAAATAAAGCCAGGCCTGCAACGTCAATAGGTGGCGTGTTTCCGCGATACGGCGTATCACTTAAGCAGCCTCGACGGGAACTACGTGTGGCGTGGTGGCTGGTCTTTAAGCTGACTCTTATTTAATACATCAATGTGATTTGATCTTATTATTATTGTTACTATAACGTTTCCTAGTGGTTGTAGGTATTTTATTTTTAATTAATCATACACTTTTATGTCACCAAAAAATACGTAAACCATGATTTATATATTGTTTATACGCTTTAGTTTATAAATCAAAGTCTCTTCGGTTATGACGCATATGATCATTTCCTAGTAATATATCGTTTTCGCTGCCATTATTATTATTATTTTACTCTAGCTAATAAGACACAACATTGTAAGAACAATGACATAATTTACTTGATAAACCATTTCGCGGTTATTGTTTGTGAAATAAATTTATTTATAGCTCAAAATATCTGTACTAATATTCTAAATGCGAAAGTAACTCTGTCTGTCTGTCCGCTACTCACAGTCAAACGTCACACTGAAACGAATTTAATGAAATTTGGTAGAAAGCAACATCTGACGACTAACCCATGACGTCAGCAACTACTTTATAATTTTAACAGGGTTACCATAAATAAAGTTTTTTTTTTAAAACAGGTGTTCTTGTTATATTGGCGGTGGTTTGTATGTTTGCTTTCGCCCACGATACTGCTCGTATTAGATAAGAATAATCCACCCGGGTTATTCTCCAAAACTTCATTATCCCAGATCTAACACTTTTAATTCCATGTCGGATAGAAAAATGTTTGTTTACTTGTAATTGTATCCTTCCACTAATTCCGAGTCAATCTTAAAGGTGGCCAATGTATCGGTCCAATTAAAGACTTGAAAAAATCAAACCAGTGGAAATTGACAAGCAATTTAAAAGTGATTGTAAGTGATCATAAATAATAATCGACGTGTCTATTACTTTTATGGTCAAAAGAAAAAAGAAACTAAAGTCAGATAGGGTATAATAAGTGCCAATACGTTTAATGAAACGATCGCCTCCTGGCTATTTCTTTTCATATTCAATATATGTAAAAAATAAAATTGACAAAAAAAAAAAATCCCGCTAAGTAAAAATTTTTAAAATTATATTTGATAGAAACTTCCGTAAACCCGTATATAAAAAACTATATTTTTTAAACATTAACATGTTATCTTTGCTTCACTTTTAATAAAAAAATTAACACAGTTATGCTTTTTCTCGTTTATTATATAGGCCTGAAGATTGTGTCATAAAATTCCAAGTCATTTGCTATAAGTATGGCGACCATTCAAAGGGCGAATGAAACAAAACAATGGTCATATCGTTGGCAACCTAATTTGCAACCTTCTTCATAAAATGAGCTGAGGTCTTTGTCCAGCACTGGAGCAGTTAAGTCCGTCACTACTATTTATACTAAATGTAATAACTCGAATTTAAATTTTAGTTACAATACTATCTTTTAAAAAATAAATGTTTAAGTTATTACCTTTTTATTATATATTTTTATACAACGGGATTTTTTTAATCAATATATTTAAAACTCAATGCATATAAAAGCTTAAGTTCACTTTTAACAAATACATATTACATTAAAAAATAATTAATTTAAATTTAAATGAAAACTTGTGATTTTTATTGTATGTACCTAATAATGTAGGCCGTTTGTTTTAACACCAGGTCAGAGATATTACAAGCAAGGTAAACGAGTAACAACTACAATATAAGTAATAATATAATAGATAATACTTTATAATCTATTATATTTTTCTAGCAAACCCGGCATACATTCTCCTGCCTGTCTATATACTAATTGGTATGACGTAAACGTAAACGGCATAGAAAGTTGATTTTCAGCGCCATCAAGCGGCTGCAACAAAGTCGATGGTACAAAATTTTTCTTCATTTTAATTATATAAAGCCTACCACGGTGAGCGGCCCAAAAGGCCTCGAAGTCTACTTGTAACATTACTATAAATTGATAATTTCCTAGTTTTATATATCACAGTTTTTGAGCGGCTGATCGTTTGTGACAAATGCACAGATTTGTGGAAATATATCCACTGTGTTTCGCTAACGTAATGAGCGAGAAACACGAACCATATAATAAAATCGTATTATTCTCTTTACGGTCCCCTAATAGATTTCCTGTCGTTGATTTATTGGATCAAACGTCACGAACATTTTATAATACGCAGCATCAATAAACTTTGAACGGAAAGCGCTTATCAGTGCAAATTGTCGCCGGCTACAAACACTGCATTAGAACTTATCTTTGGTGCTATCCCGGATCGAGCTTGTTAAAGTCGTATTGTTATGTTTAATACAAAATCAAGCGCGAAAGAAATATTTGTCACCAATACAGGATATAATAAATATACCAGATATTTCTCACTGATGAAATAAAGTCGAAAATTTAGCCATTGTTTTTTAAGTATATATAACTATATAAGTAGAACTATTATGGAAGAACAATCTCGAAAGTCATCGCAAAACACATTGACCATGATAATTAAAACATTTAAAGGATACTTGTATCGAAATGGAATCACCGTAAATCGGTTTCTAGTTTTTCCTAAGTTATATACGATGCATGTAAAAAATATATTAATTTGATTAGACTTCTTAATAATAGCGTTTGATTTTTATATAAAAACACGGGTAAGACGAGAGGGTAAAGGTGCATGGTGCGTATGCCTACTGTATGCTTCATAGCGTCTCCGTGTGAGTCTGCGTACGGAACACGAAACAAAAATATATCCGTTTTACTAAAAAAAATCTCTTACAAAACTATTATTTATTTGACACCATCTTAACATAATGATTTTCTTTTATTATAAATTCTAATAATAACCATCAACTTTGACGTTTCACATCTGCCGAGCGAGCCTTCACAGCGTTCATTTTAATTTATCTTGAGAAGGCGAATAAACAAACGCTACATTTTTAATGATTATTAATTATCACATTTACCCATAGACAACGGTTCTGCGTGAATTATAAGCCACTTACACATCGTAAAATTGATGACGACTTAACATTCACCTCGTTAAGAACACCCAGCGGTGGATTTACACTACGGGCACTCGGAGCTAGACCAGTGGCTATGACTAGCGACAAAACTGCAGAGGCGTTTTTGACTAACCTCCACAGCATTGTATATACAAAAGTTCTCCTATTGGTAAAATTAGACTTTGCGCATCGATTGTAATCATAAGACAGCGCTTGGATAATTATTTGATACACACCATACAAAGCGCCTTACGCTACACGTTCACACTAACAAGACGCATTGTACTAATACACTATACCAACACTTAAACTATGCAAGCTAACGAAAACATTAGAGAGTAGCTGCCTTGATGTTAAGCAGTCTGTTTATACATATTTCAGAATACTAATGAGTCTTCCCAAAACTTAATTATTCACTACAGTTTGAAATGTTTTATATTGTATTTTACGTAATAAAGCAGATGCATTAAAAGCATTAACACTAAAAGGACTCATACACACAAGTTGTGCATTTGTTGGTCAAATAAGACTTGATCCTGATATTATGTTGTGGAATTCGACCGGAAATATAAGCTACGTGATGGTAAGTGATCGCCAACCATGGATATTGGTGGTGTAAGAAATATTTACCAATCCTTACATCACGAAAGTGTCACCGACCTTGGTAACTAAGTTTTTATGCCCCATGAGACTGTAGTTACATTTTCTGACTCACTCTTCGAACCGGAACAACACAATTATAATTTTCTGTGTGGCGGTAGATTATCTAATGAGTGTTAAGGACGGGCTTGCCTAAAGCCCTACCACTAAGTAAAGTATTTTTTAAGGGGACATACTTAAATCTTTCGCACATTCGTTGCTTGCTCTAGTATTTATTTATCAATTTATCAAACTATTTTTATCATATATTTTGATCGATTAATAATTATTAAATATAAATGCAACGCTAATTTAATCATCGTTTAATAATCAACTACATTTTTAAACGGTAATAAGTGATTGATTTTATAAAGAATAAAACCTATTCAAACAAATGATATACTTACAGTTGTTCCAAATGCACCATTCCGTGAAATACATCGGAGTCAATGTGTTGTATGCGATTGCGGTAAAGGTAGAGATATTTGAGTCGTCGTAAGCCATGGAACGCACCGGAGCGTATTGCTCTCAGTTGATTGTCGTTCAGGAGCAATGAGCGCAGCCGGTGTAGATGGCTGAAAACGCCTGGTGCGATGTCATAGATGCGGTTAAAACGCACGTCCCTGTAACAAAATGCACGATTTAATATAACACGTTTTACATAATTCCTCTCAGTGGACCTTCGAGTGTCCTTATACACGATTCTCGAATATGTTTTTACTGTTTTAAGTATACATTATATAATTTTAACTCATTAAAATAAAATTAAAATTATGTAATCCGATTAGCACACTGCACGAGCAATAGGTAAATAATAAAATTAATCTCTCTAAAAAGTTATAGGTGTTAGCCTGGAAATGAATAATTTATTTTGCGTAAACGTTTTCTATGCAGTGAACCATTTCGGCTGTATATAATTTAGATTAAAATAAATACGTAAAATATAAAGTGATTTAGATTTAATATTTTCGCTAAAATTCGAATCTACGTATTAACAAACATTTTTAAATGTATTTTTGTAGTTTTAAAATTGAACTTATTATGTTTTGCAAATAGCTCCTTGTTTTATTATTAATGAGATTTTTAACTATTCCAGATATATCACGCGTTGAAAATTTTATTTTGATACATTCGTAACTGTAACAACAAATTACTTACAAAAGAGTTAATCACTCAGTAATCGGCTTTTCCAGATAACCTAACAGACAGAGCGTACAAAAAGTAATAATATAATAGTGCTATATTCGTAACACATATTTGAATATGTAAACATTGGAATTCGTTTTATTAAGTTTTTTATTAAAAAAATGAGATAATGAAATGAAATGAGTTACGTAATGGTAAGTGGTCCCCATCGCCCATATATATATGTACTATTAAAATATTAACCATATCAATATTTTTAATCTTTCGCGAGTCACTATGCCAAAAGGTATTTACTAATTTTCTTTAAAAAATGAATGAATTTTAAAAGCGAAAACTATTGACTTCTTGACGTTGTCAGTAATATAAAAAATTATACATCATCATCCTCCTGCCCTTATCCCAATTTTACTTAGGGTCGGCGCAGCATGTCTTCTTCTTCCATACTTCTCACAAGTCTAGTACTTTGGTCGTCCCCTACCTCTATTTCCATCCACATCCATTCTCAAAACCTTTCTCACAACACGGTCCTAATTCATGACGGTAATAGAAATTATACAAAAGTGCAAAATGTAAGCACTCAATAAAAATGATACTAATTTGAGTGAACGTCGAGTTGCAGGATTCATAAGCGGTAAGTAATTAAGCTAAGCGTTTATGTTACATAATCAGGTTACAGTTTCCGTTCATTTCATTCGCTTCGATCACTTCATCGTTGACATCAATGTCCAGAATATAAATCCCATTTAAACCTAAGATACCATAGTATATATAACTTACAAATTAAGTGATTAACATAAATCTGATAACATGATATCATGATATCTGGAAGAAATTCAGCGTTGGAAATGCCTTTTGTTTTTCCCAGCCACGATGTTTCAAAGTCGATTAAAAAGTTCAATCAACGAAGTATACAAACATAGATTTTTCAAAATTATTCACTATTATATTTGTATTAAAATATTTGATATATAAAGTAGTAATTTACAATCAAATATAAAATTTAAGATTCCTTCTAATTATTGTTTACTTGGATATTGCAAATACAAAAAAATAATGTGTAACCGTTTTTTATAAAAATACTTTTTTCTGCATTTTTTTGTATTTGGGTGTAAAAAAGTACACGACTATTTATTATTCGATTTTAAAAAGAGTATAGGTTTCAACACTCGAAGCGTTGATATTTTTAATTATTTAAAAATTATTTTAAGAAACACAAATGCAAATAAAACTTACAAATGCCTTCATCATCTATAAAGGCCATTCATCACGCTCCAGAATATAGTAATTTAATATTCTAGTTTAAATCATCTGAAATCAAGGCATATCACAGGATATGTCAGAACGAGTTCATCCCGTAATAAATTATTTTAATTGAGACTATATTTGCGAATATAGACAAAGCCAGTATTCATTAATATACTATGGAATTAAAAATTCAATCCTAATAATGGGCCGAGTCTGGCTGCTCAGTTTCAAAAAAGGCAAAAGCTATGAAATTTATGGGAAGAGAGATAACGGCCATGCTGTAGCAAGAGGAATTTCACTTGTTAGTCGCTTTTGAGGAAAGTTTGTAAAAAAACTGAGCGAATTTGGAATGTCTACCACATTCCAACCTAGCTAACAAGTAATCATAAGAGTCCATCTTCCTGTTTAAAATATTTTTTTGGATTGATGCAGTATTAGTATTTGGTCAAAAGGATCCAGAATGCCACTCCGTGTGGATTGTAAGTGCGTGTGTTTGTGAAAAAGTGTCGCTATGCTTTAAAAATAAATAAAAATTGTGAATATAAAAATGTGTTAAAAAATATTTCACTTATTAATGCGATGAAAATAAATAATAATTTATGTTGAATTCACTTGGAACTTTGTTAATTTGAGGACCAAATGAATTTTCATTTAAAACGATAAAACGGTTAATTATATTAATAGTGCGCAGGAAAATTTGTAACTATTTTCATCAAGTACCCTTGAAGGAAGCAATTAAACGTTACGTCATAATAAAATTAAATTTAAATTAGCTCTATTTCAGAAATCATTTTTACACATTTAGTGTCTACAGTTATTGTATCGCGTCCTGCATGTGAAATGTGTTGGGATGCATTGCATTTTGTGAAAACGAATTATTTAAATGGAAGTACTGCGTACTTTATGACGTAACTTCTATTCCTTATTTTTTTGCATTTTTTTGCTGCCAAGTGTGAACTTCAGTCAACTTAATTAACTGTTTGTATTTTTCTGCTGGAGTTTAAGTTCTCTCTGGCTCCATAATTATAAGTCCTTTATAAATATATTTATTTAAGATGATTATGGTTCTCTTATTTAACAAAAATGAAACAAATTAAATTTATGTATGTAATTATAGATAATATATTGGGTTTTGTCTGTTCAAAATGAAGTTAGAAAGTAATTTAAAATTAAATCCTCAATTATAAAACTGGTACACAGATGCCCGACTATTTCTTACTTCTGGGCAAATCTTAACAGTGTGACGGAGCTTTTTTAAAAAAAAAAAAATATACCTGGAGTAACCTTCAAATTTAGACATTGGCATTATAAAAAATATACTCCCCCCTAATGTCAATGTGCCAATAACGACACTGTCTTATATCTCCTTTGCTTGTATATTATATAATGATGGCTCTCTTCCTCTTGAACTAAGAACATAACATATAGTGTATTAAAATATTGGCTATAAAATAATTTACAGCCTATTCCAATGGAAGTAGGAAAAAAGATAAACAAACCTTAGATTTACGTATTCCACACGATTTGTTAATAACGCACCTATATTATGAACTATTAAGAGTTTATGATTATTATATATTTATTTATAATACAACGCTATTGCACTTAACTACTTATTTCCATTTTAATTTTACTTCCAAAATTCCGATAACAATTTCGTTGACTTTCAAAACGCCATTTTTTCACAATTCCATAGTGAATATCATAGAGTAATCAAGCTCTCGACCAATGATAACGCGTCAATTTGCTGTCAAATGCTCTTTATTTGGCTTTTTTCCTGTTATGGTTGGAATAGTGTATACGAGCGGATGAGTGATCGATACCACTAACTTCTTTTCTTTTCTCTTAAACGAATATTGAGTTCATGTTATTTGTGCGGAACCCAATTCATAATAATCCAAGACCATATGATATTTACATTGAACCATTCGACTAAAAGTAAAGATGCGACTGTAAATATATTTTATGTAAAATTTCATACCAAAGTTAATAAAATTCTTGTATTTATTCATTGTCAAATAATAACCCAATGAAATGAATTTCTATTTAAATTCATGTTATTAATATCTATTATATATTCAAATAGAAACCGTTGCCAAGCTAACTCGGCTCGTAGCCGCGGTTCACATTCAACAGGAGCCGTATAATGGTAATAACAAAAAATATATATGATTTTATGGGAGAGAATACTTAGGATTGAATTTTAAATTTATTTGTTCCTGCATATTCATAGTTTTCGTTTATAAATGTTATGTTATTAAAAAAAAAATCACTAATTGAATAAAAGTCATTACGATATTCAGGGTTACAATTTTAAGCCTGAACGAGCACCATTGAATTTTAATGTATTTAATTTCTTTTTCGGTACATTATAATTCATCGAAGTGATTACTAGTATATACAAATCACTCAAAAACTATTGAAAATTATTGTTTCCCGTGAAATAGATTACATATAATCTAATAGTTTACAATTTTACGTTTTCATATATGTATATATATTATTTTTTAAGCTCTCAATATAAATAGTTCTCATCTCAAGGTGCTATTGGAAATATATTTAGAAATATCACTACTATACTCTTTTATCTCAACAGCTACTTGAAAATGTTGAACTGTACTTATCTAAAAAAATCGACATCGATTCCCAAGTTACTTGGTAATAGGGCTTCGTGCAAGCCTGTCTGGGTAGGTGCCACCCACTCATCAGATATTCTAACGCCAAACAACAGTACTCAGTATTTCGTATTATTGTGTTTCGATATAAAAGGCTAATAAGCCAGTGTAACGACAGGCACAAGAGCCATAACATATGAGTTCGTAAGGTTGGTGGCGCATTGACGATGTAAGGAATGGTTAATATTTTGTACAGTACCATTGTCTATGGACGGTAGTGACGACTTACCATCAGGGGGCCCAGTTCTGTCCGCCAACCTATGCCATAAAGAAAGATAAAACTAAATATAACTAAAACATTCAAATATAATTTATTTCTTAAGGATGTATATGCCACTGAGTTTCCAAACGCACACAAAAGCAGCGACAAAGCCGCCCTCGACTGTTCATTCAACTTACGAGTACATTCTTTTAATATCGTCGCATAAAACAGTCACACGAAACAGTCCAAGTACCATTTGAACTGCTCTCTATTCTACCACGAGATCCTACTGCTAATACACAAAGGCCAAGCTCGAGAGCCAAGCGAGAAGAGGGTCCTGTGAAATAAAGTATGTAGCAAAAAAGATTCCAGTTTCATTTTCGCTCCTATACAAAATATGCTTTCTTAAATATGATGTTGGATAGTAATGTATTTAAGTATACAATATTCTCCTACTTCTCTTTTCTGTTATCGTAAATCAACAGCCAGTTTGGCGTCAAACCAAACAATACACGATCGCCTAATACGATAACGCCGTATACAATATCCTTCTATACGAGTCGCAGTTACGGTTCATCGTACAGATGTCAAGTCCTCGAGTTTAATCTAGATTCCGCATGTATAATTAACAATTTAAAGTCACGTATTTCATTTCATATAGATATGTCAGAGTTTGATTAGTACGAGTATACAGTTAGATAATGTGTTCCACCTCGATCTCAGACCGTTTTCATATAACCGGCTTATACATGTATAGCTTCATGACTTTCGTTATAAACTAGACAATCGAGGCGTTAAAATTTAGTACATAAATACCAATCAACAACCTAGTTTATTAATCTTCTTTATACATTAACAGCGTAAACCTATTTTTTCCCAGTGATTATGGGATGATAGCTGCACATAAAAAATCGGTAATGGCCAAATTTTGAAGAGCTTCAGCCGTTGACAGGCAAACCATTGCGTTTTCCATAACACATGATTGATGAGTCATCGTCTGGCATAACTATACCAGTGTTGATGGTAACATGATCATATGGGCCGAAGCGCCAATGGCATCAGGAGTAGCTCTCTAAAGGCAGTTGATCGATTTCTCCGTTTTATCACCGGCAATAATCATGTGCCATTTGGTGGCAAAGTCGACTTACTTGGTGCTGATTTTCGGCAGGTTCTGCCCGTGGTGGCTCTCATCTTGTCAAGACTTCTACCACATAAATTAAAATTTAAAATTGGTTCAATTGCCATCCTGCTTCGTAACTTGACCGTGATGAACGGAACCCGATTGCAAGTTATCTGGATCAGAGATAACTGTCATATTCTTGACATTATCTCTGACTCAGTTAAAGGCGAACGAGTGTTTTTGCTCTGTATCGATTTCACACTTTCAATCACAACATTCCCTTTCCTTCTGAAACGTCACCAATTTCCAATGAAGTTCTAAAAGCCAAGGACTAAATTTGGACAAAATCGGCCTTTATTTGCCGAGCCCACGGTCAACTATACGTTGCAATATCTCGAGTCTGTTCTGGAAACTAACTTAAGATACAAATTGACAACAACTCACAGCATGGTATCATTAATGGAGAAGGACCGTTACTTGGCATAAAAATTTTATTTAAAAAAAGGTTTTATAATTTTGGTGCAAAATTTAGATGAGCGACTTCAGTTTACAATGAAATGAAATCAGAATAAAACCTGTCATAGGTTTCGAAATACATAAAAAATTTTTTTAATAAACGCGTACGCGGGCGAACCACTATTATATATAAATCTTGTTCTATATTACACATTGAACCTTGAATATGCTCTGAACATACCTTTGTGCCTATGAAAATAAGTAATGCTTATGTAATCTGAAGTCAATAAGAGCTATCAATAACGACTGATTTCAAGAAACACGACGTAACTCGTCAATAGTTACTAACTTTCTCGTACGACATATGGTATATTTGATTAAACGTCTCGTCTACTACCACCAACAGAATTAACAGTATACGCAGAATTCTCCGGGTTTGCAATCGAATCTATCCAATCGTCAAATAAAGGTAGAATTTTTTAAACTGTAACATATTTCTGAGCATCACACGAATGCAGCATTTTTATAAAACAAGTGTTCGCCCAGTGGTTGAAAATCAACATTTTTTATTTTCAACTATAATTGGCATTCCTTTATTGATAACGATAAAGTTCATCAATACCGAACAAAGAAATAATAAAAAATAAATGATACCAAATATAAGGAGGCAAGGTATTAAACTGTTTTGAATTTGTGTAATTATATGAGATAACTAACTTTTTAAACACAAATTTTCATTATTATACTTACATTTATAAAATATTATTTATATAAATAAAATTACTTTGTGTTTTGAATAGTAACCCAGTTGGACGAGCGTTCGAGTGCAAAATATTCTATAGTTTGTCAATCATTAACTCCGATCAACGAACAATCCCTATCTCGTAAAAACGGGTTTATAGTGACATTCGCTTGGTATACGTCTGAAACTAAAACTCGATAGCCGGTGAACGAGCATGTGCAGCGAAGATTGAAACGTAAAACGAATTCGATTTTTAAATTTGGCAAAAGTACGATTCAAAAAAGTACCGTTTGAAAATAAAGTTTATATATTTTTTTCTTTTGCGATAATAATGTCAAAGAAGACAAAACATAAATTTTTACATTACGTCCACTAGTAAACATACATGACAAAGTTTTTCATGTAAATACTGAAAACCTTGTACTGAAGAAATAATTATGAGGTAACTTTTTCTATGTCTATTTATGTTAAGCTAGGACTCAATAATGTTTCATTCATTCATTCATTGAAAATAACCTATGACTATTACGTAAGGAAGTATATCAGCGTTTAAGGTATCCATGAGATCCTGAATCATGTAAAATACATAGCGTCATGTTTAGAATGGAAATATAAAACCAATGTTTGCTTCTTCGACAAATGGGTACTGACTTTGTATACAAATAAATCTATATTTATCTAGATATAGATTTATTTGTATACATACATATAATAAAATGGGAGTGTCCGTTTGTAATATTAAAATAACCGCTTTTTACTGAATGCATATGAATGTATACACGGTACATATACCAAAACATTTTTTTTATGATTTTTGTTGTCTGTCCGTTTGTTCCTGCTAATCTCTGGAACGCCTAGACCGATTTTGACGGGACTTTCACTGGCAGAGAGCCGATGTAAGAAGTAACTTAGGCTAATTTTATTTTAGAATTATATATAAAATAACAATAAAGTCACGCTACAATGTCCAAATAACTTAAATTCAAACGCGCACGAAGTCTCGGGCACAGCAAGCTAGTTATCAATAAAACGGTAAGTATATACACTGTTAGGTTTAGACTTTGTACGTTTCTTTGGGATACGTTCTCTAACGTTGACGATATGACGTTACTAATCACATGCGAATAAAACAAAGTGAAAATTTATATCGTTCAATCGAAATTTAGATGAAAAGAATGTAGTCGATTATACGTAAACATTAAATTCGAGTGAGAGTTAGAACCAACTCAAAGACACTTTTGAGGCTTTTACTCGCTCAATAACACTTATATCAGTATTTATAAGCGACAAATAACTAAAATAAAAGAAAAAGAGATTCTTCCATCTTAAATAAAGCAGGGCTTAACTCAGTCATCACAGTTTATTACATTATCCTTTATAATATTAATGCATAGCAGGTACATAGGAAAACCGCTTAATCTCGCCAATTTAATTAATATACAATCAATATTTAAGCCATGCTGGGTTAATTAGAGTGCAGGTTCAATGTCTGAATTTTCATGTGCTTAATGTATCTTTATAATTCATTACGCGCTCGGCGTTGAAGGAAAACATCGTGAGGGAACATGCATGTTTCGGCGTGGTGAAAAAAGTTTCAGACATTCGTAAGCCCTTGGAGGATGAAATTAAAAACCTTTACTTTTTACTTTTAGTTTAAACATTCGAATATTGCATAGAGAATTGGCAACCATTACGTAAGCCTTTGGTTTAACTGCATTACATACATTAACAGCCTGTAAATTTCCCACTGCTGGGCTAAAGGGGACCTCCCTTTGAGGAAAAGGTATGGAGCATATTCCACCACGCTGCTATTGGAGCAGCGGATTGGTGGAATACACATGTGGCAGAATTTCGTTAAAATTAGACACATTCAGGTTTCCTCACGATGTTGTCCTTCAGCGCCGAGCACGAGATGAATTATAAACACAAATTAAACACTTGAAAATTCAGTGGTGCTTGCCTGGGTTTGAACCCGAAATCATCGGTTAGGATGCACGTGTTCTAACCACTCGGCCATCTCGGCTCATAACTGCATAGCTTTGATATTCTTTAACGACTAAAAGATAAAAAGTAACGCAAACAATTTGGTAAATGGATTCATACATTGTGAAAAGATTCTTTCCACGCATAATTATTTACACGAAAACATCATTCCATTGTTAATTTCAAAGAGTACATATGTACTACACAACGTCTATTGTTCTCACACGATTCCAAGGGAGCGTCGCCATATGTAACGCGTCACGGTTCAAAAGAGATACCTTTATTACAGCAAGGCCGGAGTCCAACCTAATATCTGCTACTCGATACAATGGAGACATAAGGTATTAAAATATGGAGATATAAATTAATATTATACATTTTGCATCGTATTTTACGTCATATTACATATTATAGGCAGGTCATTAAAATAATTATATTTAAGGCTACTGATAATGCTAAAATTATTATAATAATTACATTAAAAATATTTACGTATGACAAATGACTCAATAAGATAACTTTCATCAATTTTTATCTACACGTGCAGTAAGAAATAGTGCACACCACTATTGCTTACTTTGTCTTGTATTTAAATTCTCTATAATAACCGGGTAGCATTTTCGGGAGTGCCACTAGGGTTAAACTTTAAGCCGACTTTTTTTTTAATTTTCATTGATAATTATATAATATATTATATATAATTCATTAAAGCGTATGATCTGAAAATTTAAAAAAAGAACTTCGTATAATGACATCGAAGTTTTAAATGCTTTCAAGAAGATACTAACGATTTGTTAGTTTATGCAATATTCATAAAGAGATGGTAACACTAAAAATTTTCTCATGAAAACTACAGTTTTACAGAAAAAGAATAGATGTTTCGGTCGCAGGATTTCATCCGTGATAAGCTCCGAGCTCCAAATAATTCTCCTCAGATAGTGAAAAGGCGCTTGCTCTTCACTGGTACACGCCACTTTATTATTTCTGATCAGTTAAGACGATAACCTAAAACTCGATATGCAATTTGCTGATATTCATGTAATGTTGATTACTGAGCCTTTGCTTAACAACTAACGTATGTATTTCTTGGAATTGATATTTAATTATAAAAATTAAATATAAATCATTGACTGTGTCTACAGCAAAATAATCTGTAATGCAAATCCACATGGTATTCGTAACACAGAAGTATTTAACTGTAGTAACACATGACTTCGTTTTAAAGAGGAGTTAATTACCACTGGCGTAATTCACGCGGAATGATCAAAACAAATTAAATTAAAAGGGCATAGATTATAAAAATAATTTACATCGTAGAAAACAGTAACAGAAAGCAAATTTGGTGGAATGTTGTTTATCGAAAATTGTATTGAGATGATAAGGAAATTTAAACTTTTGACTATATTTAACCATCTTAAAAAAAAGGAAATCCTAATGTAATCCTAATAATAATTATAAATGAATGAATATTTTATACCTAAGGTATTATTTTTGACTCACAAAACAATGAAATTAGCTGGACAATGTGATTAGCTAATTCTTGATTTTTGCTTTTTAATATTCCGCTTATTGAATAAGGTTATGGGGTTCCTTCAGACTTCAGACAAAATGACAAACTACATATATCAGACACGCATTAAAGTAAAGGGATTAAATATAAAATAATACTGCCTAAAAGTTGATATTGACACCGACATAATAAAATAAAGTTATGTTCAGCATTTATTACTTCATCAAATATGGTGTCCATGTTTTTTATTTACAAAAAATGTATACATTAAAAAATTTAAAATTTATGACGCCGATAAAATAAGTGTATTAATCTTTATATTCGAAAAAAATGTGAACGACAGCACATTTTTTTGAAACACGTAATTAATATGTAATTACTAATGAATATCGACCCAAATAGTCTAATTATAAATATGACAATTTACAATATAGAATATAAGAACCATATAATAAGCATTCAATTATGTCATGTTAAAGGAACTTCATGAAGTTTGATCAAGATTTGAGATATAATTGTTTTAAAACCAGATATCTATTATTATATTAAGGCCTTAATGTAAATAATTCTTATGTAAATAAATATAACATGTCTGATATATTTTTCTTAATGTTAACATTGGTATAAAGCTTGATTCTGGCGAAATAAAAATAGGTAAAATTTGAATATGAATTATGTACTTTAAAGTTTATTGATAATATTATTAAGAGTGAAAATTTTGTGGAGAATTTAATTCAATTATGAAGCTACCCATTACCGAGAAGTGCGCTTTCAAATTAAAAACAAAATTTGGCCGTAACGAACCCAGCCAGCCGACCTGATGTAAAATATCGATTTTAAATGAAAGAAATCCAATAACAAAAAATTAAATAAAACCTTTTTAGAAAAAAACATATCTTATAATAATTATTATTAAATTATTAATTATTATCTTATATTATAATAGTTCATAGCGACGAACGTGACGCTCACAAAATAAGAGAAGGAGAGAGCAGAGAGATAAATAGTGGAGAAGCCGTCACGGCATAGGATCGATTCTTATTACCCCTAAAGCGTTAATAAATGTTTCACATAAAAAACAAAAGAATATATTTTATATTGACGTAATGGCGGAAAAGTCTGCTATATTGTTATTTCATATTTATTAGAATTTATATTCAAATAATAGAGCGCAATGATTTTATGCTCATGAAGTAATCATTATAATGGTTGGCATTGCTGTTGGCCGCAGGCCTAATGAAATTACTATTTCGATGTAATTAAACTCGGACAATATTCCTAAAATGTATATATTATAGCCACTATAAATCATTTATTAATATTCAATGTTTCTTTTTCTATGTAACTCATTGATACTGTCGTAATTATTATATATGCGCTTGAAATATACAAAAATCCACACTCAGTCATCCTATTTATTGTTGCTATATTACAAATCACAACCAAGAATATAATATCTTTAAAATTATTTAATATAAACGCCTCGTTAGATGTCACACAATAAAAATAAAGTATTGAATCATCAAACCTGCACTCGAAACTGATAAGAATTTAGATGGTTAAGCATTTAATCTCAGCTCTTAACATGCTTTTAATTATATTAACGCATGTTTCAATTACAGTATTACTTCGTTTATCTTTAATAATTAAGTACGTATCTTTATGCCTAATAGTTTCTTCAACCAAATCGTGACTATTATATTAGATGTCTGAGTAAGGAGCAAGGTCAACCTTGTTTTTATAATAATTATCAGCTCTAAAGTGTTAATATGGAGTGGAATTTTGTTTGGATGTATATCATATTATCATATGAATTTAATTTATTTTGAGCATGTTTTTTTTTTATGGCATTGGTTGGCGGACGAGCATATAGGCCACCTGATGGTAAGTGGTCACCACCGCCCATAGACAAAGGCGCCGTAAGAAATATTAACCATTCCTTACATCACCTATGCGCCACCAACCTTGGGACCTAAGATGTAATGTCCCTTGTGCCTGTGATTACACTGGCTCACTCACCCTTTCAACCGGAACACAACAATACAGAGTACTGTTATTTGGCGGTAGAATATCTGATGAGTGGGTGGTACCTACCCAGACGGGCTCGCACAAAGCCCTACCACCAAGTAAATTAATGTGTTTTAAGCGCACAATGACTGCGATCTTTTTACAAAGTTTTGACTGTGGCATAACTCTACAATCAACTTCAATCTCCGATCAATCCGCATTGGAGCAGCGTGTTGGAATAAGGTTCTAAACCTCAAAAAAGCTTCTCCTCTAAAAGCTAGAAGATATTAGTCCAGCTGTCGGACATTTACGGACTGTTGGACGATTTATAAAATTGCCATTTTTCACACTTGTAACATTTTAGAATATTCACAAAGCTAACATTTTCAATAATAAATATCGTGCGAGAATAATTTATACGAGAGTACTCGTAAAAGTGTTCACACTTCTATGATGTCTTTTAATAGATATTTTAAAATATCATCGAGTTCTAAACATTCGCTTTTTAAAGACGCTATATACAGAGTGAGCCATAACACGTTTGCACTTTTGAAGTCGTGCTAGCGGGAATAACGAATGGGGATTAGTGAGGTTAGCCCCGCGCGTTTCCTCGAAACTGGGAAGTTTAGTTAAAACGGATATCTTCATTGGATACGAACGCGCGTTATATATGAGCAATCATACTTAAACTAATATTTTAATGAGGTAAGGTTCGGATTTCATGCAAAAAGTACAAAGTTCATCGTACATTATATTGATACATATATGTTTTATATTTTTGAAGTTTTCATTTGTCAATTTATAGTCTGAGGTCTCATTAAAGAATAATCAAACATATCATGAGTAAAAAAAGAACAAGGAAACAGGTGTGACCAAAAACAAACAAGTTGGCCAGGGAGCAGAAAGGGCAAAGGGAAGATAGCATGTCGGTACGGCCCGATACAAGCTGGTTGAATCGCAAGTGCAGGCGATTATTTAGCGACATCCTAAACCTATTTGCGCCAAATTAAAATATATTTAATTCCTTCTTATATGACACAGTTGCTAGTTGGTACAAGATTTATAGCAAAATGATTTTCAAACATACGTCAATTCAATGCTGAAGCGCCTTAAAATTTACTTTCAATTAAATCTAAGAATATTTTCAGACGAAGCCCATATCTGACATGTTAATTTATATAAATGTGAGATTTGATTGCAGTGAGAAACAATTATTAAGATAGCAAATGCCTTTGTATTCTTAAAACTTTCAACAGTCTGGGTAACTATGTCCTCGAAGATAATGTTATCAGCCATATTTCTTGGAATACGCATGCGATAGTCCCGTCACAGAGACTTTCGTTAGACCGTTTTTTAAGTGGAAATCGGGAGTACGAAAATAAACCAAAGATAATATTTCAACATCAGGAAAATGTTACTCAAAAACATCGAAAAACTTAGCGCCTAATTTGTAGAATGACAGCGGTGAGTTGGTCTAATTCTACATTCTTCTTTATACATCGAAATGTAATTTGTAGTGCGTAGTCAAGCAGAAAGCTTGTTTCTAAATTAATTACTCAAATACAGTACTAAACACACTAACTATCTGAACTTAGCCTTTTACGATTTTCAATCAAATGCCGTAGATCGCTTAACTGAGCAAACTGCGCGATATTAGTTGATCATTCAGTTGATCAATCAGTCATTTATCGATCATGATTGCGTATAGAAATAAAATAAAATATCAAATTATTCGTTAAAGTAGAACGATGGCATTTTTATCCTTGAATTCGATTTTTGTTGCTTCAATTCGATTGAAAGCTTGTCCAGGCGACTCAAATAGCCATTAATTAGTAATGACAAAAATTACTTGATGTGAGTACATTTCCATCGAAGATCCATTTGTAGTTTGACTTTATATTTTACTTTGAACATTATATTAAAGAGCCTTTGTATATTAAGTAAAATCTTTACCGTAAATATTACGTAAAAAAATAATGTGACATTTGAAATCACAAGTAATTTTAATTAATAAATATCTTACACAAATCTAAAATACTAAAATTGTATTATGAAATATAAATTATAAATTAGGACAGAGATTTCGTCACGATCATTTATTTCATAACAAGATTTACTTTGAGCGATTCTGGTCAAAAAGAAGAACAAAATTCGTCCATGTTTAAAAATAAATTCACAAAAACCGATGTTGATACGCGGTATTGATGCTTCCGTCCGTTAATTAGAATAATTATTGTAGTTGATATCGCTTGTTCTGAGAATTTTTTTATTACTTTTTCATTACTGTATTCATCGTCAAGTTTTGAAGTTTTTTCTAACAGAACTCTGTTGCGCCATTTTTATTTCCAGATGTGATTTAAGCGTAGCTCGCAAGTTCATCTACTCTGAAAACTTTATCCTCATTGCGATTAGCTTTCAAGTTTACAAATGCAAGTATATTTTACAACATCCTATCATTTTGTTTGAGTATCGGATTCAGTTTATGCAAGATGAGAAAAGGTTATTTCTATTTTCATTACTGTTTATTTTCCTTTTAGTGCGACATTAATCACCAGAACTGACTATAAAAGTAATTTGATATTTTAATTATTAAAAATAATTAATAAAATATATGTATTAAATAATTAATGATTATTAAATATGTTTTTATTCAGACCGTTGCTTAACTGAGACGGGGTTTATAAAAAAAGAGAAAAACAAAAGAAAATCTAAAGACAAAACTAGCGTAATTATGATTCGCCTATTTTAACTCGGGTAAATTTCCGTATGACACGTCTAATTTAATGAAGATGCAGCAAAATTGTACGTTATTAATTATGATAAGAAATAATACAGTATGAGAAATTAATAGAGATAGTATAATTACTTATATTCTTTCTATTTTATATATCAAAACGCGTTGATTTCTAGACATTTCAGAGATCTACAAATTAAACGAATAAAGTTTCCGTGTATCTGAAACGGCTTCCGCAGCGTTCGCTTGAAAAGCGCTTGGGCCGACAATTTTCTCTCCGTCTACGTTGAACTAACAAGCTAAATCTAAAATACTGCATACAACCATACAATTCGGCTGTGTGCGTTCACATTGGTTGTAACTAGAAACATCCTTAATACGATTGTGAGATACCAATCAGACGTGTCGTGATTGCGCAACATACAACTGAGCAAACAAAACTAATTGTCAATACACTTCGGTGTATGCGATATTCGTCTTCACGCAATTTTACATTCAAACATTGCTAAGCTTCAAATCATAGAACTGATATTCGATAAGACAGCTATTGTACTTCGGAACAATACATTATACACTGTTATATGTGTATAGCCTTATGAAATCTTTGAGATTATTAAATTCAAGCTTGTCACTTGAGTTGTCCAAATTTAGAGCAGATGGAATTACGAAGGGCAGCTCCTTAAATAATAGTATGATATCCCAAAACGCGTTGCATCTTCTGGTAAACCTTTTATATATTGCTCATTATATTATAAAAAGAAAATATAACGAATTTAGTTCCTCATTATGATATAGATACCCATCAAGTTGTCACTTGTTATTAATACTAAGCGATTATTATTATTAATAAAAGCTATTCATTGATTATGAAATTGAATTCCTTTGATAAATTCGACATGTGCTTCAAATGAATGTATTTATATAGAGTCGAATGAATACAGTTAAATGAAAATCTACGAAATGTTATTATGCTTTAATATAAACAGTCCAGGTTGCATTTAATTTTAATGTCTATATTTAGAGACGCTGTTTAACATGGTCGATATTAAAGCGTCACAAATACATATATGCACATGTGTATTTTACACGACACTATATTTATACTTTGATAATGATTTATCATTTATTATATACTAGCGACCCGCCCCGGCTTCGCACGAGTGCAGTGCTGATACATGAATACTACAGAATGTCTTTATATACAACGTTCAAAGCTATTTTGTCATTAGTCAAAACAATCGCTATCGCCTAATCGCCGTGCATTTTATATCTGTATTATATTCGAAAATATTCATTTAAATATTTTGGGGAATTTATTGTATAAGGATTTAATGCTATATTGTTTAAAAACGCTTCCTAAATAAGCCATTATTTCTCATAAAAAGTAAAGGGTATAGAATGTTTATTGTAGCTTATTCCTAATAGATAGATATGTATCATCCCGGTTTTTTTTGTATAATTTTTTAAGATATACAATATTGTAGTGCATTATTTTGATCTATTTCATAGAGTTCAGCCAGCATTTGAAATGTAAGGGTAATAAAAAGTGTTTATTTATAGCACCACATTAGAAACCTTTAAAAGTATCAGTGTTTCTCTACTATATTATACGTATATATCTCTATTTATTCAAAACCTCATTAAAACGCATCAAAATCCGTTGCGTGATTTTAAAAATCTAAACATACACAGGGACAGACAGACGGCGGGAAGTGACTTTGTTTTGTACTGTGTAGTGATAAAAAAGGACCGTTCGTTTGAAATAAACAAACTTCGATACTTTTTCGTTTTCAACGCTTTCCATAAAATTTGGTGCATATATTTGTTTTCCACGGAGAAGGTTTTTATACTAGTCAGTTTACTGTAACTCGTCACCAACAGGCTTCCGGGCACATTAACTTATATAGAAACGTCTGTCGGGTTTTCCTATTTATTAATTATATAAAAGCTTAACTACGAAATTTAATTATTTTGAAATTCGAACTTGTTTGATATAAAGGAGTCTGTACAAACATGTGTCACTTTAGAGGTTGATCATTTAGCAAATACGAATGGTTTAATAATCATCATACCCACGCTGGTATTCAGAATTTGAATCTATCAATAATTAAAATACCGTAATCTATACAATTTTCATTTCAATTAAAATTCTGTTTTTATATAAAATGAATAAATTATTTTTTTTTTGATTGAACTGTATACATCGATAAATGTAAGAGTTCAAAAGAGTCATTAATGAAATCTGTACTGACACTTGTCAGAGGTCATATTACGAATTGATTGCAGACATTTATATTGAATTCTCATGATATAATCGAGTTACGAATTAAATAATATTTTACTTTGTACTTCTGAATTTTAATGACATACATTTATGTGTTTTAAAATGACTTGCAACACAAGGATGCTTTTGACGAAAGCATCACATTTCATCATCCTAAATATATTTCTTAGGTTGTTTCGTAGTTGCACTTATGTGACGTAACTTATAGGACTTGTAACTCAAAAACGGCCAATAATATACGACAATGATTCGTTGGTAAGTCACTGAGGCGACCGTAATTAAATTTGTCATAGATGGTCCCTGAGATATAAGAACATAGGAATCTAAAGAAGCGAACGTCGCCGGAAACAGGTTGTAATACAATACTTGAGATTTAACTGGCCTTTAATTATAGAGCGTGTTTATTTATATAATAAGTCGGACATAAAGATAATCAGACATCTGTTAAATGTGCACAAGTATTCTCGTTCATTCCGTATACTGTCCGTCGACATACTTCGCTTATTGAATCACTGATATCATTAAAATTATGTTCAAACCAGGGCTTACTTTTTATACAGTACTTATATAAAAATTAGGAGATTAATTATAAAATATTTAACCTTCAACCATATAATTAGGCAAACATAATAAAGAAATGATAGCCGGACCTCACATTCCAGTGGATATGAATGCACACACAAGAAATACCAATACCAAACCAAAGTTTGGCCCATAAAAGATTATCCTGGCGCGGAGATAGAGTCCGCGAGCTTAAAAGCTCTTAGTTGTTTTGTTCTCTTCACCTTTTGTACTGGCATGACATGTTTTTGATGACGATACACATTATACCATTCAACACTTCTACTAATACAAGCTAATCAATAATAAAACAGAATCAGAATGTTCATTATCGTTATATAAATTTTACAAATCGTAAAATATTACTTATAAAAGTCAGTACATCAATACGACAATGTGACAAGATATGCTATAAAATTCATAGTCAAGTATATATCTAAAATAAATCATAAAAATAAAACTAAAATTTCTTCTACACTCGTCGCCCTTATCAGCAACAGCTAACAGTACCGCTAATTTTGTAAACACACAAACGAAATTATCGTGAAATGTCAG
Organism: Vanessa atalanta; assembly: GCF_905147765.1. NCBI lineage: Eukaryota > Metazoa > Arthropoda > Insecta > Lepidoptera > Nymphalidae > Vanessa > Vanessa atalanta. The sequence goes on along the minus strand of NC_061902.1, from coordinate 3,887,923 downwards.
AAACTGATATATGAAATTGGTTGTCATAATAATTTTAACATTTAATTCACGCATTAATCACCTTAGTCGGCTTTCAAAATTTAACAAACTTTTACGTTATTGCTACTGTGGTTATTCAAATCGTAATATAGAGTAGTTTTTTTATAGCGTAGACGGGCATATGGACCACCTGATGGTTAGTGGTCACCGCCACCCATAGACAATTGCGCTGTAAGAAATATTAACCATTCTTTACATCGCCAATGCGCTACCAAGCTTGGGAAGTAATATTTTATGTCCCTTGTGCCTGTAGTCACACTGGCTCAGTCATCCTTCATACACGAATACAACAATACTGAGTACTGTGATTTAGCCGTAGAATATGAGTGGTGTATGATGAGTGGGTGGTACCTATACAAACGGGCTTGCCTAAAGGCCTACCACCAAATGATAATAATTTGTAATATTAATTACTTTATATTTAATTTTGTTTATCGACTTATAACATAACTTAAGATTTTATCATCTGTGGCATATGTAAGGCTAAATCATTAAAAAGATAAATATAATTCATTGATGCACTAACTATCAAGTGTGACTGATAAATAAATAAATTAATTAATTAAAACTACAGAAAGGAGTTTCCTGCACATGTTTGTTTGAAACTTTGAATATTTATATATGTCTAGGCCAACAGTTAGTTACTGAGTACACGCACACTCGTAAAGTAATAAGACGTTAAGCGTCACGGCGATAGACGTCACGCACACCAAGATAATAAAGTTGGTGCGTTGTTGTTTTTAATTGTTTTCTGCGGTACTCTATCTAGATATATAAATACTCTAAGGTTTGAAACTAACTATTCTTAAGACCTTGTTTACTTATGATTATATTAATTATATAGGTATATAACATACAAAATAAGTAAGAATGATACTGACATATTCTAATTCTACGTAATAATAAATTATTAACTGTCATAACAAATACTAGTGGGTCTCCAGTGAAACTTCGCTTTTATTCAAAAGAGTTTTTAGGAATTTCGGAAACTAAGACAGATTTTATTTCGATTTCTTTTCATTGTAAACAGCATGTCACTTATCTACATTAATATTTTTTTAACATTATTATTTCGTTAACCGCCAAAAAAACACCATTCGTGGTATCTCCACGATTCGAGAACATTCCGATAGCCGCCACAGCTAGTATCGGAATACTTGGCGTTGATATTTCGAGCCTCGTTCAGTTCCAACGGTTCCTCGGTCAACTGGAAGGCAAAGCCAAATTGGCATCAAAAAAGCTTGGTGTGCTCAGCAAGGCAAGACAGTATTTCACGTCGGCCTATCCCCTAAGACTATACAAGGCGCAAATTCGGCCTTACATGGAGTACTGCTCTCACCTCTGGGCGGGTGCTCCCCAGTACCAGCTCCTTCCATTTGACCGTATCCAACGTAGAGCAGCTCGAATTATCAACGATTAAGCCCTTTCTGATCTGCTCGATCCTTTGGCTTTGCGTAGAGATGTTGGATCACTCTGCATCTTCTACCAAATTTTTCAAGGGGAGTGTTCCAAGGAATTGTTTGGATTAATCCCGGCAGCTGAATTTCACCTTCGGACATCTCGTCAAAATCCTAAATTTCAACCGCGCCACTTAGATGTCCGTAAATCCAAAACAGCGCGATTTTTAAGGTATTTTCTGCCTCGCACAACCACTCTGTGGAACCAGCTTTCGCCGGCGGTTTTTCCGAACCGATACGACTTGGGAACCTTCAAGAAAAGAGCGTACTTATTTCTTAAAGGCCGGCAACGCACTTGTAACCCCCCTGGTGTTGCAGATGTCCATGGGCGGTGGTAATCACTTTCCATCAGATGAGCCACCTGCTCGTTTGCCCCCTATAACATAAAAAAATATATATATATATCAAGTACTATACGTTAGTTCAGATAGAATATTAGTTTGTCGAAAACAATCTACTTTAATTTTGTTTGCGTTTTTCCCTTTTTTTTTCTTATATCGCTCTCTAACCGTCCAGTAACATTTTTCCGCTCTCTAAAATTAATTATTTGTTAAATCGTAACAATTTAGTAAATTTCAATCAAGAATCGTCTTGATTTTTCCGCACATCTATGGCAGGTGCTCTTCAAAATGAGACCATAACCGATTTTTTATATGTGCAGCTACCGTCCCATAATCACTGGGACAAAAATCTGCTTACGCTATTAATATATAATAAGATATTTATTGAACTGTTTCTGTCAAACAGTCGCTATAACTTTTTTTTAATTTAGCATGTGTTATGAAATGTAGACTGCTGTCTACAGTCATCATTCGACAGCTTTTTCGTCATAATCAATAAAACAAGTGAATGATTAAATAAAAATTGATTTCAATGTCAATATACACTTCCTATTTCATCGAAAGATTATAATAGGTAATCTTTAAAGTATTTCATGACCAAACCTGTTTGAACGATCACGACGAATATTGGCACATACATGTATTTTATCATAAAGGAAGTAAGGAATGGCTCTCTAGCACATAAACAATTATTTCGTTCAACCAATCGGCATGGCAAATGGTTAGCACTCAAACACGAAGAATATTTCAGCGTAAGTCTTATTTGAAAATAGTTTACAAACACGTTTAAAGACGTATTGCAGCATGCCGAGCATTAGCTTGTGATATAATTGTATCGGTACCTAATCTTGTCGAGATCTACAAATATCTCGTACAAAGACTTTCTTATTTGTTATACTTTGGAAACTTCGTTCAGAACACCTGAGTCAACGAATTATTTACGTTCAATAACATTAGCTATATCTTATAAATGATAATAAATTTTATAATTATTATTACACCATACAACGTCATAACACATACAAATAATGAAAACAAACTTTTATGTGTCACTAACTTATTTTATATGAATAATTAAGCCATCACAAATTCCCATACTCGTTAAACAAACAGTGTACAGTTAACAAAAACAATATTTTTTTCTGTGCCAAGCAGGAATGTATATGTTACTGTAAAAGCTCGAACTACGGTAAATCTTAAGATTTTCCAGTAAAATCTAAGATTTACCGATTATGAATGGTAAATGTCCATAAAACTTTGGGATTCAAACTTTTACCATCATTCACTTGGTAAATCTTCGGATTTACATGTTAGCTTAGATTAGGTTGGAATGGTAAAAGTCCGAAAAAGTCGTCCCTTGATATATTGATAAAACGAGTCATATTAGCAGCCCGTAAATGTCCCACTGCTGGGATTAAGGCCTCCTCTCCCTTTGAGGAGAAGGTTTGGAGCATATTCCACCACGCTGCTCCAATGCTGGTTGACGGAATACACATGTGGCAGAATTTCGTTGAAATTAGACACATGCAGGTTTCCTCACGATGTTTTCCTTCACCGCCGAGCACGAGATGAATTATAAACACAAATTAAGCACATGAAATTTTCAGTGGTGCCTGCCTGGGTTTGAACCCGAAATCATCGGTTAAAATGCACGCGTTCTAACCACTGGGCCATCTCGGCTCTTACGAGTAATATGAGAATTATTACATTTAATTAGTTATTTCATTCCTTTGATTGCTATTTACATAACACGATATGCAGTTGATTCGTAGTAAGTAAATTTATGCAATATTACTCAGTATTGAGTAAGTTTGAATGTCATTTTTGTCACAGCGTCACGTCCAAACTTAACAGCTACCCACCTAAGAAAACAAAGCTACATGTACGTATTAAATCATAATAGTAATTACTAAATTAAATAATCCGCTCAATGAAATATGAGGCAATTGTCTTAATCGGTAATGTAAATAATTTGTACCTACGCAGTTGTATACGAAATTCTACCATTCTAAAAACATTTTTAGTACTCATAAGTCGAACTATTATTCTGATGCTTTAACAAAATTCACGTTTAGCCCGCTTAGATCTTAACATAATATATAAAGAGAGATAGTTAACTCACATCAGTTTGAAAGCCTCGTTTGTTATAAGTTAAGCATTTCTTAAGACTAATGGAATTTATGACTAGGAATATATTTTGGATTAATATCTGAATAAATCAAGTAGATATTTCGTAAAGTTCTTTTTAATTTATTATTTGTTTGTGTAAAATTATTTGCATAAGTTTTCCTTCATGGTAAAGTTTAGGATATAATTAATTAATAATTATTTATATATATATATATATATATATATATATATATATGTATATATTGTGTAATTTCAAGCCAATTTTTGATACTGTTATTATCTTTATTGGAAAGATATAAATAGGGCTATTTATTAATACCATACGTCTATACAATATATAAATGTCTGACCCGGTCCTCTATTGGAGAGAGAACAGAGAGTGCGCCTCAATTCGCGCACAAACTTGTGCATTATAATGTATCGTGCGTAGTTTGTTAATCTCCATGAGTTGATGATGATGAGATTGAGTCCCGTGATTGAAATCGATGAGGACATCAACATGATATAAATAAGACAAAAAGATATACTAAGCTAAGGAATTCAATATGGGGATAGTTATACCAGATCAGAAAGCTTCGCATTCGAGGAGTTCAATAAGAAACAAATGAATCTGAGAGATGAAATTAGGGTATAGAATGCGTATATTAAATGAAGATTACGAGTTCAAATCCCGACAAGCCCAATTTTAATATAAAAATATATCGTTATTAAATTCGTGTTTGGCGATTAAGAACATATGGAAACATGCAGGTTCGGCCAAACTCACATTATATCCATATAGCACTTAAGTAGCATTTTAGTATGAAGTACAACATTTCCCTAAACAGAAAGCCTTTCTTCAGTTAACATTTACTGCGCTACTTTACTTCATAAACAAAATCAAACTAATATTAAGTAGCTCAAACAGTTAGTTGTCTGGGTGAAATTTGATATGGATCAACATCCCGTTTGCTACACACATAAGTGATATATAAATACATCTATACACGCCCACACACGCAAACAGAGAACCCTTTGTAAAATTCTATACTAAAAGTTGAATTTGGAATACGAAATATGCAACGAAAATGCTACAATACTATCTGTTAAAACTTTATCCTTTATAAGTTAAAAACGTCGTATATCACAAAGTATTTATAGACAAAATATTTCTCTCACGTTGCGAGTACAACCAGTAGGAAAAGCATTACAGATATCCTCCTCCTAATGAATACTTCATGGTGACATTCGTCGCAGCAAGTTACATGCGACAACATAAGTGGATCTAACTGCAAATAAAAAAGATTCCAATTGCAATTGCAATAAAGTCTAAATTTTATTTTAACATACACATACATAGTCCATTTGTTTCGTTTGTATTGATTTTGAATTATAGCAATTATGTTATGCTTTTCTCCAGGTACTCGTGTCTTTCTGGAGTATATACTATTTATAAATGGTATCAAAATTTGTCCTAAAGTTTTCATTATTAACGTTTTTTAAAATATTATTAGAGATATTGCCTGGTCTGGAGGATTATATGAATAGCCCCGACTCAATGAGATTATGAATGCAATGAGCAGCAGAACCTAATTTATTTTAAATTATTTTATTTTTTCACATTTATTAGCATTAATTTGGTCTGAGATAAATGTTAGGATTTCACAGTATATATACGAAATTTCATAATAAAACATGGCCGTTCCGGGACGCCATAAACGTAAAATATCGACATCGATTATTATGGGAAGAATTAATAATTAAAGAAAACTATAGTTTCGTTTGTAAATAAATATGTTTCCTCTATAATAATAAGAGAAATATATTATGATAAAGCGAAATACAATAAATAGGTCGGTGACGAAGAGTACGAGTATAAGAGAGGGATTTGCTATTGGCCGTCACGACATATGAGTCAATCTCACCCCCAAGGTGCACCAATAGATGTTCATCATCAATATGAACGTTGAAAAAACAGTGCTAAATAAGTTTTGGTCAAATTTTAAAATATAATTAATTATTTTAAATATATAATTTTCATAAAACTTGGCGTGAAAACTCATTGCACGTAGTGGTTTCTCTTCAGTTATTTTTTTTTTAAATAGACATTGGTTGTTCTCTGTACTTTTATCGAAGGACGTTAGAAAGTAAATACTCGGGCGACAGTGTGACTATCCATTATAGCCTATTCCAATGGAAGTACGAAAAAAGGGGAAACAAACCTTAGATTTACGCTTACTTACGCTTCGGCGCAACGCTTCACTAGAGCGCCGTTCAACTCCCATTGACACTTTTCCAACTAGTATAAATCAAAAAGATGGCGCAACATGCGCCGTCAAATTTTATCTCTAATAGAATAATTAAGTGTAAATAGTAAAAGTAATAACAACAGAGATTCTTGACATTACTCTTAATGCTAAATTGCAGTGGATATGTCCAAATAAATGGATTGGTAAGTTGATTGAGCTTTGTAGCCTTTACAGTTAAAAATATAACACCATATAGTTGTTGATTGATAGATATTTGCGAACATGACTGAAGCACGCCTTAGGCAACCTAACACCGACACTTTCAAAATACATAAATAAACATTGCATTGGTTCTAATTTTTAAAGTGCTTGTAGTGAAAATATTTAATTGCATCATTTTTTCAAGGACTCTCAAGGATTCTGACGTGTTTTGGCAATATGTCTGAATGTCCCACTGATGTGTTAAGGCCACCTTGCCTCTCGAGAATAAGTTTTAGAGCTTTTTCCTACGGTCTGAGTGAATGCGAGTTGGTGGATTCACAGGTGATTTCTTCACAATATTATCCTTCACTACCAATCACGAGGTGAATTATAAACACAAATCAAGCACGATTTAATATTTCTTGACCTATTGTGATTTAGATTCAGGTATTCTAATCACTAAATATCTATAAGTTTATAAACAATAATTTTAATCGAAACAAACTTTATAAAAGTTAATTGTGAAGCGTAAATGAAAGTATTTTGAACTATTATATTATACCGTTTCTGTTTATAGGTACAATCTGTTTGGGCAGCTTTGTCCGCGTGTAATTCTGCTTCGGCCATTCGGATCTTAATTATAGTCATAAAACTCTGGCAAAATGCCGGGAAAATGCTACAATCACAGAGTACTTTTCTTTGTATTCTTTCAAAGACGGAACGTTATTTGTCAAATTACTTTTTTATATCTGCTTGTAATTAGAGGGTTGCGTATTCCATATAAATGACATTGACAGTTCCTGGGTCTGTTTATATATATACGATATATGCCTCTTCTCCGTCAGCGCTCTCTGCTGAGATACTATATATTTTTTTAATAATAAAACACGTATATTCATTTTATTATTAAAACTCTATACTTTCGTATTTTACTCTGTGTTTATTTATTGGTTTTCACTAATTATATACATTTTTCAATAACCATAAAATTTTAAGTTGTGACATAAGCATTTTTATCTACATTAATTTAATTAAAATGTTAAACAAAACATATGGATTTAAAATATTTCTTAATTTGTATTTTAAAGCAACATTAATGATTGAATGAATGAAATATTTATACAAGTTTGAGGTGCACCTATTAGCATATGTACGTCACATGGTTGTGAAAATATATTATTTCACTGCTTTGAGCATGAACGTCTCTACCGATTAGTTTAATCGTGCGTTCATTTCTTAAGCAGTTCAATCGATTATTAGAGAAGGTATTTACATACTAAAGCTTTATATTTTATATTTTGTACACGAGAGCGGAATGGAAGAGGCGAAGCGCGAGAACGACGGTAACACTAACACTTGCATCGGCCGGCCGCCATCGCTAAAGTTAATCAAAGTAAAATAATTTCGTACTTTAATTAAGAACTTCTTGAAGAGGCAAATTACATATATTTTGTTTTTGTAGCGAACTAAATGTAATAAGTTAAATTATTGTAGTTTGAGAGAGACATGCAAATCGATATTGACACTATTTGAAAACAACTGTAACTTACAGTGTTTGTTAAATTACTTTTAATTACCTAAATAAATAGTATAATGGGCATTATCGTGTAATTTTTCTTATCTTGTAAACTTTTAAATGATTAAAAATTTCAATTTAATCACTTTTAGCGAAGATTGTGGCGGTTAGCGATTAATCGGCTTTGGCTTCGGCAGGAAATCGATCGGTCCGTAAAAAGTAACAAAAACAAATGCCCTTGTATAATCCTATATTACTCCCAGTTCCGTATGTTCGGGTTGATATCGCCACAAATATAAAATTTGAGACGAAAGCCGAATAATCGACCCGTCCGACCGATCTATCGTTGTTTGTAATAACAGAAGTTTAACACAAATACAGGAGCTATATCGCCATCGGAGACGAGGGAAACGAAGTGTGGGTGGTCGGTGCTTGTTATAGGAAATGTATGTGCATACGAATATATGTATTTATTCAAGTGAATAAATAAATCTGAAATGAATAATACCTATAAATAGACATTTATTAGAAATCTCATATTACTACGATATTTCAAGCAATCCGTCTGTTTTTACCAACGTTTATTTTATTATCGTACGATTTCTTAACGCTTATTTATATCAAAGCACATTCCATTATTAAATTTATTGGACAATCCAAGACAATACATCGGTATTTCATTCCGCACGCCAAGCAATATTAATCGACCAAATTGATGCGATTAAATTTGATCTTGAAATTTTACTAACAACGCACTCAAGGTTGGAATTTATTTAAACTTAAATTAAAACTTTAATTCCAGTTTAAATAATATCTAGCGAAATTTCCATAGCACTTGCAGTAGCTAGATATTAAAATTATAATATACTGTTGATACACTGCCGTGACGTCACCAGTGTTACTTTGACTGCTAATGATGAAAATTAAGTCGAAACGTGTTTATGTTATTAATAAGCAAAGTTCGCGTTTCAATTATAACTTCTTAACTTACTAAGAACATTAACCTTTTTCATATATGCATTACATATATCAGTAATATCTTTGAGCTTGTTTTTATCTGAACAGTGAACATAATAGATTTGGATATACATAAATGTTCGTATTACTAATTATGTTCTCTGGCAAAGTAATCTAAATCATCAAGCTTCATTCTACACTGTACCTATTTATCTTAATGCTGATAAATATTACGCAGTTCGTTTTGCTAGATCCCATGTGCGACAAATTAGATAATATACATAAATAGCCTGTAAATTTCCCACTGCTGAGCTAAGGCCTCCTCTTCCTTTGAGAAGGTATGGAGCATATTCCACCACGCTGCTCCAATGCGGGTTGGTGGAATACACATGTGGCAGAATTTCGTTGAAATTAGACACATGCAGGTTTCCTCTTGATGTTTTCCTTCACCGCCGAGCACGAGATTCATTATAAATACAAATTAGGCACATGAAAATTCAGTGGTGCTTGCCTGGGTTTGAACCCGAAATCATCGGTTAAGATGCACGCGTTCTAACCACTGGGCCATCTCGGCTCACACATTAGATAATATTCCTCTTGAATAAATTACAGAAAAGGACTTGAAGTTATTATAGATTCCAAGCTTCGTTAAAACATTCATATACATTATATGTAGGGGAGAAATGGCATAAGGAGGATTTGGTTGGTAATTTATTTTTAAGTGGCAATACTGATTTCCCGTCACCCACAAACATTTGATAATCCGCCGAAGCCAACGGACGCTGACACATCAAGTCAAAGTTTTTGGTACTAAAAAGAACGTATTTTACTTAATTTAACTTGTTTTTTGGTATTTCGTTGCAAATAGCTATAGATAAATGGATTATAGATTGAGTTTGTGCATATAATCGGCCTTGTCGATGTTGTATAGTGTTGTTATTTTAAGGATTATATATTTTTTAAGGAATAAGTTATGAAAGGCCAGGGTCATGGGGCTTTGAAAGAGTCCCTAAATTTTAATTTTGTAAACAAAAATATATATATATATATATATATATATATATATATATATATATATATATATATATATATTATGCTTTCTTCATATGTATAATAAATAATTTGCCTCAGATATTGCATTATGGAAATGATAAGACCGTTTACTTAAGCGGGTCCAAGACAAAACACGGCACGCAATATATAGAAAAATGACGTCTGCCAACGTGGCTGAATCTCCCGAAAAAAAATTTATTAAAGAAATAGATGCTAATGGAATGAAACCCAAAATTATCATTAAGAAAATGACCACAAAACAGTCTAAAAAATTCTAAATAGATATATATAATCTATTTAATATTCTTGAAATATTCAGTATTTTGCATAACGACTTTTATTTTCTGATTCTATCGTATTTAATGAATTAAAAAAAGTTTTGAAACAAAACCGAAACAAATAAAAAATATATAAGGAATGCGTAGTTTTGCAAATCAAAAATCATATGAAAACAGTGATCAAGATTGGTTTCTGTGCAAAAATTCTCGTGTTTCTGTGCAAAGGCTCGTAAAGCCTGTGACTTAAAAAAATTTTTTAGAATATATTTTTTTATATAAATATTTTGGTGAGTGTTCCGTAGTATTTAATGTTATTTCGTATTAAATTACGTTCTTAATAGACGAATAATAATTGAAGAAAAAAGTCATTATTATTTTCGTTACAAGTATACTTTTTTGATCCGTTTAGTAAACTGGCTCTTTAGTGCTACTGCTTTGTTAGTAACTTGAATAAATAAATAACAATAATATCATGCACGGTGTTATTGGAAAACATTGAGAGGTAGCCTGCTGGGTGCGTCTTAACCGGGTTTCGGGTTCAAACCCAGGCAGGCACCACTGAATTTTCATGTGTTTAATTTGTGTTTATAATTCATCTCGTGCCTGCCTGCATGTGCATGTGTCTAATTTCAATGAAATTCTACCACATGTGTATTCCACCAACCCGCATTGGAGCAGCGTGGTAGAATGTGCTCCAAACCTTTTCCTCAAAGGGAGAGGAGACCTTAGCCAAACAGTGGGAAATTTACAGGCTGCTAATGTTATACGATATTCAAGCAATTAATTCTTTGATATCATCGAGTGCAAGCCCGCATGTTTTGGAACAATACTTAGAAATAATTACGAGATGTCTTTTGTTCGGAAGATGAATACGAAATTTAATCTGAATACTATCTTCGTTGTCTACAATTCCAACGAGTCATTATCCGCTGGATGGTAACCAATACTGAAACAGTTGGCTTGATTTGCAGCCTAGTTTAGATAGCCACCACTATATATTATTACGTTTTATCTTTCCCTGACTATGATTTAATTTGAATCACTGTAATATCAACCACAACGGTCTTACCACCTTAATAATAATGTTGTCTGTTGACGATGTCAGTTATAACTTCTACGTAAAAATCTATGATATTGATCAACTCGATCGCACTCCTAGAATAAATATATAAAAACATAATATATAAATATCACGTGACATATCAACTATTTCGAAAGCTGTTAGTAGTAGCTAAGCTGTTCTGTCGTTTCGAAAAGTGAATTTTATTGGAGTTTATAAATAACGTGACTGCGCCCGCGTGAACTTTTAACTGTCTACACAATTTTAACTATACAGTCCGGAGTATAGTATTTCCTGGGATAAAAACTTTTACATATGCTGCTAGTGCCATGTCGAGTGTCATTAAAAGCGATCCAACAGTACCAAGTAACGCGCGCTCAGACAGTACATGTTCAAGTATTAACTATTCAACTTTGATGTAGTTTGTAGTACCTACAAATTACATAAAAGTAACTACATCATCATTTTGGTAAATTTATACCTCAATAAGGGATCGAAGCGTGTAAAGTAGAAATTTCTAGAAATGCAATGTGATGTTCGAAACTCAAACATATTAGTATTATTAAGCGTCGTCAGCCTAATCGGTAGTTAAAGAGTTTGCAGGACATGATATCCAACATGGGTTCAATGAAAAATTATTATTATTATTATTAATTTAAGAGTGTATTACTTTTTATTGTAATTCAATAGTGCTGTAAATACCTGTAGTGGTGTATCACACTGCATTGGTCCGTGTACTTTTGATTGAATTGTTTTTATGTATATGCCGATGGTGTTTCAAATAAATAAATAAAAAAAAAAGCTAATGATTCAAGAAATCCTTAATAAAACAATTATCTTTGAACTAGAGGTTAAGTATATGATACTAAATCATACATATATATAATGTATTATTAGCAATTTACTAAATAATCTGTGAATTGATTTTTTTTATTCTCTATATATTTTTATATTGATATTGTCTCTCAACCCCACGCTATAAGGACTTTAAATACTTACTACCGCACTAGTACAGACAAGTAAAAAAGTTATCCAAGTTTTATTAGAATTAATTAAATAATTTGTGTAGAGAATATAGCTTTATTTTAATGAATAGTTTTTGTATAAAAATAAATTTATTAATAGTAATGATTTTACATTACAGATGTTTTATTATATCCGACTTTATATTTTGACACTAAAAGCTCATTCCATATATACGGTGAATTTATATACTAAACTCAGCAGTTATATTCTGTAAGTATGTATATTTTCAAACAACTGTACTCAGTATTGTTAAATTCTGGTTTGAAGGGTGAGTGAGCCAGTGTAACTACAGGCACAAGAGACATAATATCTTAGCTCCCAAGGTCGGTGGCGCATTGGCGATGTATGGAATGGTTAATATTTCTTCGAGCGCCATTGTCTATGGGCCTAGCTTGTCTATGCACTTACCATCGGGTGGCCCCTTTGCACGTCCGCCTACCGAAATCATAAAATAAATCATCCTTTAAGACTTATAATTTACTATAGTCAATATAGCATATTCTCACTTTTTGACATTGCCATTGTGTTCAGCGGCCTAATTTGTTTTTTTTTTTAGGATTGCGCGACTGTACTTTGTTCCCAGATAGCTTGTCGTTATTGATTTTATTAATGTTCTCCAATAAGTAAATTAATATAGGTATTTTTGTCTTTACAGTTGATAACAGGCATTGAACATTATTTCAACTGATATTAGTTCATGAAATTAACTAGTTCGACGATAAAAGTTTTCTAACATAAAATATTTGTAAAGCGCAGTTTTAACGGTGTTAAAATTGTACATAATTGTTTCGTAAAGTTAGTCGCATTGGTGTGCTGACGCTTTTGGTAACTGTTCCATTCTGAATGGATGTAGCATTTTTTAAAATAGCTTTAACCGTATGTAAAACGGACGCAAATGGCACAATCACTTCCTAAGTGTCACCTACAATCAAACCATTCTATTTCATTCATTCATCTAATATTATAATATAAAATTATATGATATGTATGTATCTGTTACCGCCTCGTTGACCGCCCTGAGTTACTGGTCGTAAACCCGGATTGTACTAATAAAAAGTTCTAGAATTTTTGGTCACAGCCGGAGTCTAAAACCTGGTAGTGTTGATACTCCCGTGCCTCAGAAATCAGGTAAAGCCGTTTGTCAAGCGGCCGAACTTTTTCCAATCGCGTCTGAGATTCGATCCCATCAGAATTAAGAACGCACTTGTGTTTGTGAACACACACTTATGCATTATAACGTCTCGGCTTATCTGGCTCGAAAATGACCACGGTGCAATTAAACGGTGAGTTCAGAAGAACATCGCTACTCCTTCTAACAAAAATTATAAATTATTATAATTATATCTAAATATTGGAAAATTTCAAATAGGTATATTATTTTTCCGCAGTCAAATTCAGCCACATGTGTATTCCGCCAACCCGCATTGGAGCAGCGTGGTGGAATATGCTCCAAACCTTCTCCTCAAAGGGAGAGGAGGCCTTTATCCCAGCAGTGGGACATTTACGGGCTGCTTATGTTTATGTTATGTATATTATTTTTAAAGCATTATTAGTAGTCTCTAGCTCGCAGGTCGTATCAATGCTGTTGCAATTGATTTTCTCATATGATATCTGTGTTCATGGTTTATCTCATGTTCAACCGATGAACATTCAACATCTGAACAACGCAAAATCGAGCAGGGTTGTAAAATTATATTTACATTAATCTTAACGCGACGCCCTTGTCATATATATATATATATATATATATGTAATTTTGAAATAGTGCTATTTTTTTTTAAATTATATGTGACTCATTGAAACAGTCGGCGCAGATCTTTGTATTAGCATTTTTTGAATTTTCTCATGTTAGACAAATTAAATTTATTAGAGAAACTAAGACCACAAAAACGTTCATGCTAGCTCCCCAATTTCCCTTTGTAGAACTCGAATTAGACCCGGCTTAAGAATGGTCTATTCCCGAAGAAGATTTTTTTGCTGAGCGTATTTATTTATTTTATATTGATTCACGGTAATAAAGCTATCATCATTACACTAGGCCGAGTTTCATTGAAACCCATCCAGACGGGAACGCGCCATGCGTCAAAAGATAGACATAATATTTGGAGTATCTGCATCTATAGTTTAAACAAAGAAAAATATAATCTTTGCTTATTTAAAAAGATATGTACTTTGTTTTAAAGAAGTAATTAAATACGTATCATAATTTTTCTGAAGTTTCCTGTATGTAAATTCCTCCCAGATTTTTATCCTTATTAGCGATGCTATGGAATTGTTTAATACAGGTGTGTTTTTTCCTCCATTAGGAATCGAACTCCTTGATTCTTGAATATTGTATTTTCAAATAACCATTGATGCTATTTTATTTTGCATCAAAATTACACCTTTTTGTTTTTTGTTTGCTATTCCTCGTAGTTACTACTCGTAGAAGATAAGCGTGAATTTTAATCTCTTGTATACTTGTACTGGCAATATACGACACACTGTTCGATGGGACTCAATAGAAGTTGAATTACTGCACCGCCATCTTGCGTGTTACAAAGTGGATTTTATAAAAACTTTCATAATTATCGGCCACACAGTGTCGAAGTGTTTGAATCTCAGAGTTACATTTTTAACACCCCTCCGTATATAAGAAGAAACAACTAAGAAAATATATTAAGAAATAAAAGACAACAATAGTTTGACACAAGTAATACAACCTCTTTTGATTCAATATAATTTTCGTTTAAAAACAAATGGCCATCAAACATCTATTACAAGAATTCATTCATGTACTTCCAACATAACTATAGAATACAATTTAAATATCCAACTATACGTACAGCCTTATTAAAAAGGGTAGATAACTCACTTGTTAGTAGTTATTCTATTGCAATACATGAATACTTTATATTGTTGCTTCCGGTTTGAAGGGTGAGTGCATCAGGGTGAGTGCATCAGAGTTTATTTATAGTACTAGTTTAGTTGGCGGCGCTTTGGCAGATAAAGGTATTTTAATAACACTCTATGAATTGCCAGTATCAATGAGTACCTCATACTCACATATCTTTTGGTTGTTGAACGTATAATGAGTTTATAAATACGTCGGAATTGAAATGTCTCCTGCCTTTTTCTATTTATTTACTTTTAAGCTGTGAATTTCTCACTCCGGCTCCTTTTAGATGGGTATTTTATGTTGCGAATCAATATATTTAATAAAGTAATAAGAATTTCCAACAGCAGAATTATTCATTTATCTTCCAGAACTAAAATAATAAATTTAAATGAAGGACAATATTATTTACTAGGTCCTCCTGTTTCCTTCTCATAACTACGTCGTTCATAAAGACCAATACTACTAGTTAGAATAATAATTCATAGCAAAACAGTTTAATAAAGATTAATTAGATTATAATATTCCGTTCCTAGCATTAAGCGCCTCAAGTATAGTGTCAGTGATTAACATCCATTCAAAAATATTTTAAAAAGCTTTGAAGTAATACTCCATTAAGCGCGATGAGATCAAAAATTTCTGGAACAAATTCGAAATTCGTATTCAACAAGTTTCAGCTTAAAGTAGAGTTTGAGTAGGTTCTAATATAAAAAATAATAAAATACACGTGTCCCTTACACTGATATATTATTAAATTCTAAATTTAAAATAAATTATGTCATAAACATATAAGCGGTTTTATTATTGTATTTTATACGAATCGATTTCGATTAAGTAATTTTTCTGCCAACCAGGATTTACTTTATATTCTAATCCCTTGATTTGATAGGTCAGTTGGTACAGAATTCCATCCGATATTTTATGGCACCTATAAACATTGGATTGGAATATTTTATCGCGGCCGCGCTACATACACTGCGTGTAGGCTATACGGATGGTACGTTCGGTTTCCAATAACATAATAGATTAATATCTGTGGTCAACAGGTATATCTGTTCCAGGAATTAACGCAGAAGACATAACCAGTCTAGAACCAAATCATCACCAAATAATTATTTTGTAAATAAAATAACAAAATAAAACCAAGTTTTTTTTTTGTATATAATATCCTATTTAATATATGATATAAAAATATTATAGTAAACAACGCTGCCCGTAGACATGAGCGCTGTAAAAACACTAATTCCTAACATTACCTATGTGCTAACAACCTTGGAACTAAGATGTTATGAGCCTGTAGTTACACTGGCTCACTCACCTTTCAAACCTTAACACATCAATCGTTAGGATGGCTGTTTGGCGGTATAATATATTGTGATGAGTGGATGATACGGGCTGGTACAAACCTACCACTAGTGTTAATATATAATAATTAAATTCCTTAATTAGTACACAGATTTTTCCTACACATGAGACAAAAAACAATAAAATTTATACACAGATATTTACAAGTAGTAATCCGAGTCAACTGTGAAATGGTTAAAATAAAAACAAATTTTATAAAACTATTTCACGTGTTAATAAACTTAGCAATAGAACGTTTTTAAAGCTATTTTAGAAAAACCTTTTGCATATTTTTGCATAAAGGTAGCGCCCGAAGAGCAAAATAACGATATTACATTGACGTATGGCGTACGACTGACTGAACAATAGAGGTTAGTTCGATGGAAATTTATGACAATTCCCTTTTTATTTAGAACTCAAACGCTCCGAATTTTTTTATCTAACACAAATTACAGACATGTTTCAAAAAGCGTTTTGTAGAATTTAGGTGAACAGTTGTGTGGTTTCAGAAAGACTTATGTCTAAAATATATATTCCTATAAGAATTAATAATTTCATACAGATACTATGCAAATAATGCCCGCATAGATTTATGGCATTAATTCTAACAGCATTTATTACTACTAGTGGGTCCCACGCGAAACTGCTCGTTCCTCGTTTCAATAGATTTTTACAAATTTGGAAACCTATGAAAGGTTTTTTTTTTCTTTCATCATTTAATTTCATTTTAAAATGACGACGTCTGTTCCCACGATTTACAATTGTTTTTTTTTTTAAAACAGCAATAGCGCCGCTCTCTATGTGGCCAGTAACTTTTTCCCGCTCTCTAAAATTAATTATTTGTTAAATCATAACAATTTAATAAATTGCAATCTGAAATCCCCTTTATTTTTCTACATATCTACGGCTACAGCTCTTCAAAATGAGACTATAATCGAATTTTGGGTGCAGCTATCGTCCCATAATCACTGGGACATAAATCGGCTTTCGCTATTAATATATAAGATTATTATCAACCAATAAGTAGGTATGTTTTATCAAGGAAAACACATGAAATAATTTATAAGATAATTTTATCAAAGTTTAATTGAGATATTTGTGTTTAAGTGTCGTGTTTTGGCAAGAACAAACTTTGTGGAATATTTGGAACACTTCTACTTCTTCTATTCTACTTGGTGGATATAAAAATCCAAAATATCCATATTCTCTGTATGACAGAATTTCATCCGAATCGAACTGTTGCCAGTATTTGAGTTAGTGTGAGACGTGGACTTTTGAAGTGAGCGAGCAAGCTAGGCACTCTTCGTTTTATTCAGACAGAATTTGTTTAGACAAGTTTGATTAGATGAAATAGATTTATTTTTATTTTCAAATCAATGGCCTTGTTTACATCCAAAATGCGATGTATTTTAAGTATTTTTCTTGAATGTCTATCAATTGTATATCAAAGTTGAAGGCGGGATGGAGGCCGTCCGAATATTTTTCAGCCGCAGAGCAATGGAGGCTATGGAGAGCAAAATTTCGTTTGAGCCGATTCTTCTAGGGCCTAGAAGGATTATTTCAACTAAAGAGCAAGAAGCCAATTTAATTCCACTACGATTTGTGCGGTTAAGACGTGCCCTTTAAGTAGCCTTTTATAAAACTTGGCTTCAATATTGACTGGCTCTCTACGTTAATGTCTAAGAATTTATTGAAAAAAAAAAATACTTCAGTGAAAATTAAAATACTTATGATGAAAAACACGAGAGCGAACACAAAATTCTTTTAAAATGTATTAATTTCAGTTAACTATTTAAATGTCACTAGAATATCGCTCTCATTGAATGTTACGTCGATATGCTTGTGACGGAATTTATGCTCGGAATATTGAGATAATTGTTTGTAACACGAAATCGATATACATATATATATATATATAAATATATATAGTAGTTTAGTATAACTATTCTAATGAAATTAACAGTCAATATAAGCAGAAAGCTAGCTAGACACACCCAACCATAAAATTGAGTTTTATTGAACAAAATTTGAATGAACTGCGTTAGGAAGTCATTATTTATGTTAGAAACATTCGATACAATATTCCCTTCAAAAACTAAAACATTTAAAGCCTATTGCATCTTTGTCTAATATAATTTATTTAACTTCCGCAAGAAGAGGACACACGATTGCTTAACTCGATCCCTACACAACCATTATACGCAAAACCGTTAGTGATAAAATCAAAAATATAAATTCGTCATCAGTTTCTTTTTTATTTGATATAACTGATCTTTCAACATCCCAGTTTTAGAGGCCTCTTATCATTCCACAAACTTATAATTCAAAGTTAAAAATACTTTATAGAAGTCATTTGATAAATGAAATATCGTCCGGCCTAGGTCATTATTATCATTATCAACAAAACAAGCCGAATACATTTTAAAACCGTTGATAGTCGTCCCATAAACGTTAACAATACTTATGTCACGATGTCCGCATCTTAATAAATATTTAGTTACGTTATGACAAATATTTTAAACAAACGAAAATGCGTGATGAATTTTGATTAGATCGCCTATTCGTGTTATCGAATATTGAAAATGCGAAACTCTGTTCGTGCGTCTGTTTCTTTTACAGCCAAACTGAACTGGATTTGATGAAATCTGTTATGAAGCAAGCTCGAACTTCAAGCAAAGACAAGTTACTTTTTTGTACCATTGACAAAACGTCACTCCCTCCACGACAACTAGTATCAAATATTATTAAGTCATTTTTATACGCCAATATAAACTGTAGACAAACACAAGCGTTTTTAGAAGTCTTAGAACCTTTTTACAATCGATAAAGAAGTGCATATTCTCAGGACTCCAGAGATAAGAGACACTTACTCTCTATTCGTTTTACGTTAGAAATTACAACGAGACATTTTCCAATAAAAGCAGCAAATGTTTTATGAAATGTTCACTAAAACAATTTATCACATTTCAGATAGTCTCTCAATTATCTGTATTTAATAATAAATAATAATAACCTACACTTAATAATTATGAGTATTAGGGTCGAAAAATATTTTATTAAATTAATATTATAAATGTGAAACGGCTGAAATGATTGTAATGAATTTATCTATTAATAGTGTTTCAATCATTCATAAAATAAATATTATCAAAATTTAATTACCGAAGCCGAACGAAATAGGTAGTTAGACTAATATTTCGTATATAAATACAATAACATACATTTTTATTTTATTTAAAACACAATAAATATTACGTCCATAAAAAGCGTAAATCATTAATTTAAAATTGTAAAGTACTGTATCTATTATCCGTTCACTCAGTTATTTTACCAAATATTTTTAACTAAATAATAAAAGCTTATAAAGAAACGAAAAAAATTACGAAAATAATGTTTTTGAGCTTCTAAACAAGCATACATTTTAGCCTTACATCCTTCAATCTAAAGTTAGTTAGTGCTATCAGAATGCCTGCCTGTGTATTACACGAACTACCCGTTTAATAAGGGCTATGGAGCTGAAATTGAATTTCAAGAACAAAAGTGTCAACTTCCTCTCGACTCTGGGAATTAAGGAACTCTTGAAACGGAATGACGATGCAAATATTATATTTCATATGTTTATCGTGCAGAAATCAATATTTGGCCTTGGTTTAAATATAGACTACGATTTATGAATTCATTCATATACTGGCATTACATTAAGGGACCTGTTTCGTTCTTTCCTTCTATAGAAATACATATATGTTGTAATAGTAAATCGCGTTACGCCGTCTGTACGGTTATATCTTATAAAATTCGCAACGAATTATTTCGTTTTTCGTCAGTAAAACAAGTGACTCGAGGGAAAGGTTTATGTATATAATTTATTAGAAGCGTCAATAGCGCAATGGTTTACGGGCCACCTAGCGATGTAAACAGGCGCAGGATCGATCCTGACCCGTTGAGTCATTGTCGTCCCCACTCCTAACACTAGTGATAAGCTTAAAAGGAGAGATAAATAAAATTATTAGTAATAAGACACGCATAATATGGTACAGAAAGCCGAGACATTCCATTTTAATAGCAGGAATTAAATTATTTTCCTTTTATGTTTTCTTTAATCTCAAAGTTGTATATAAACTTATTGTACCCCGTGTGGCGGCGGGACGGATAGCTAGAATGGTACAGATATATGTCCGTTAAAGAGTTATTAAATATTATATATGTATATATCAGGTTATTTAATAAGATGACAAAATGTACAATATTTCAGATTATACAAAGAATACTTTCGCGATTCATCTTAAATAAAGTTTTTAACGTACGCTTGGTATATAAATATATTATACACGCGAATAGTCTGATTGGATTGAAATTAAATTTATTCATAAGTTAGTTAAAGTCACGGCTTATTATATTATATAATTTTTTTGGATTATATTTTTAGCAATATAGTTACTATTAACTAATACAGTGTCAAACCAATGTGTATATATATTTTGAAATGTTTGAAAACTATTAAATAATAGCAAATAACTTTACTAAGCTTAATATTTCCTACTACTGGGATAACAACTTCTCTCCTTTTGAGGAGAAAATTTATAACTTATTCCAACTAAAAAATAAACTGTCGAGTAGCGACTCCACAGTTTCTTTTTCCTGCCAACGCATAGAGATATCCCTATAATATTACTTCTCAGCCAAGCACTAGATCATAAAAACAAATGAAGAGCATGAAAATTCAGCGCTACTTCACGTGCTCTAATCACTAGAATATTTTTTAAATTCCTTTTCCTTATTATCAATATAAGTAAAACTGTTTAATAATTTCAAATACCGATAAAGATAATTCTTAAATAGATTTTTAATAGCTAATGGAACATATATTCCAAGACTCTTGAAATATACTTAAGTAAACGTCACTTAAATATCAGACTAGGAATTCAGAAGTTAAATCACAATTTTAAATCAGTTCAAAAAGAAAAAGACGTCGATATTTCAAATGATTTATCCAAGTCGTGAGCATTCTTTAGCAAACGTTGCGTTTTCTTCGATAAAGATGAAAATGGATTTAGACTTGATATCAAATAATTTATTACACTAAATTGACAATTTAACAAACTGAAAATATTATTCTTAGTTACACAAAGAGCTGAGATGTGCCAGTGGTTAGAGCACTTGTATTATTACCGATGATAGCGGGTTCAAACCCAAGCAAGCACCACTGATTAACTATCTTATCCATCTCGTGCTCAAAGATGAAAGAAAACATCGTGAGGAAACTAGGTAACTAAAATGAGTGTGTCCACAAACCCCCATCGGAGCAGCGTAGTTCTAATCCTTATCTTCCAGAAGGCTTTAGTCCAGGAGTGACAAACTTGAGCTGTTACTTTTTTGTTTAAGGAATATAAATACATACCTAACTGAATAAAACTTGCTTCTGGAATTTTAATCAAACTGAATTATAATTATGATGATTTTCGATTAATTAATATTATTGTTAATATTATAGCAAGTTTCCGCTTCTAAGATTTTCTTAATTACAACCTTAAACTGCATAGACATATGATTCGTTAACAGTCTAGAACTGAATAGCTTAATTACGGTTCAAAGTTTTGATCTCACCCACTTCCTCTGACGAAGTATCTATTCGTGCGAACGAATATGTATCAGAAGAAATTTTAAGCTGGGCCAACGCAAAGTGCATAGGAACGATGTGCTAAGACCCGTATGCTTTTGACAGACTTTGAACTCGGATGTAGTATCACTCGGATGTACACACGGCAAAATACTGAGTTGGTTAGAGTAACAAATATTTTAAATGTGAAAGTGAGGTTATTCTTTACTTTTATATGTAATTATTTTTTTTTGCTGTTAACAGTAAAGTGATCTACGGCCAGTTCACAAATCTTTACGTAAAGATAAAGCATTACGTCCCCTCTAGGCAACCCCTCTCTTTTTGGATATATTACATACGGTTTGAGTTAGCTTTATTTTAACTATTTTTTTAATTCCCAAACATTGTTTTATTTAATTGCTTCTGCTATTTAATACATAATATATGACGAAAGCAACTTCATTTTAACCGGGTCCCAACTGCTCATACTAGTTATCAGGGTTACAGACTAGGATAAAGGATATGTAACACCTGGACACCCCTCCCTTAAACGCGACTGAAGCCGAAGCCTGAATTTCGTCTCTAGCTTAAATACTACTCCGCAAGTGGAACTTGGAGACTTGGGCGCGAAATAAAAAGACGAAGCTAAGTTATTTGACGGAAATCGTGAAGAACTGTTTCGAAGTATTTCGTGATTAAAACGTACTTTTGTACAACTCTTAAAAAGTTGTTCCCTAAGTTGAATAATTTAAATCTTATCTTTCCGAGTTCCGTTTATTATGATTCTCCAAAGAAGGAATTCTCAGGACTCAAATCATTCAGCTTGAGAATACATTGATATTATTATTCTTAGGACTGTACAAACAATTTTACTACTAAGTGTTGTTCTTTTACCTCGCGTGTCCGTCTACTGCGATACTCAAAACATTTGACTGCTTTGTTGATTTTATATGTTATTTCAATATTTGTAATGCTGTTAATTAAATAATTAATTATTATGAGAGAAAATTACTCTGCGCTTGCTTTAAGTCTTACTACCTTACCGTTCCGACTTCGTAAGGGTAAAATTAGAACTGCATCGGGCTAACTTTTAATGAATTAGATATAACATTTGCCAACCGATCTATTCGCCCGAGCTGTGAGGTCTAACATGTACTTTCTCATTCGTCTTATACAAAACTTTTTTAGAGTCTTTTTTATACAAAACGCCTAGTTTGGGCTTCACATCCCATCGCACCGCTTACCGTCACCATCATTATTTTCGTTGCGCGAAAGTTTTTATTTCACTATTACTCCAAAAATATTTTAAGCTTATTGAAAAAAATAAAATATATAACGGGGCGAGATTACTTTGATTGTTGATTTGGATAATTAATTAATAGGTGGCAATAATGTTTGATGGCTGATTTACTTTTAAGAGCGGGTCACCCCGAATGGAGTTGTAAGTGTCATGGCAACGCGAGTCTTTATGTTTTGACAAGCGATTCGAATGCGATGGTTGCTTGCAAACCCAATTGCTCTTAATCCAGATGAATTATGGTAATCTTTTGATATTATTGTGGTGTACGATTATTGAATCAAATAATACAGTGATTATACGATATTAAATACGTCTTATTTTGTGAATATCTCCATTGCACGCCCACATAGTCTTCTAAATGTCGGATCAATCCCCGAATCTAACTGTTCGGCATCCTGCTCCTCCGACATATATAAATATATTATTCCGCGATAGCATATAATCTATGTAAATACATAGATTATATGCTATCGCGGAATTGTTTTTTGAACATTTAATGAGGATAAAATCATACAGGACTTTTTGGTAACCTTAACTATTCACGTAACGGATTCCGTGAAGTATGTCTAGATGCACGACTCTATCCGACGTAGTGAATGAATATCATCATGAATTTAGTTCATTTATAGGCTGTAGTTCGTAAGATAACTCTTCGCATAGTCACAAAATCTGAAATTTATAACATTAATTATAACTATTTAACGATGACATCTATTTCTATGCTGAATGTTATTGGAATCATCACTCACATTACGAGCGTGTCTTAATAACAAATATACTAATTTTCAAAACAGTCATATGAATAAGATAAAATATTATTTGAAATTCAAGTAATTTCGGTCTTACTTTATATAGTTGAGTATGATTTAAGTAGTCGAAGTTTAAATTTGAAAAAATATAACCACGATACTTCCTTTGAATTCTAAACGAGTTCCTGGTTCTTATGTACGTTTCGGTCCGATAGTAGAATGATGTATAGAGGTAACTCAAAAAACAATTTATATGCGTCGTGTCCGTATGCCACATGTGTAGCTAACGAACAAACTTCAGACGTATACTAAGCAGATAAGACTATGAATATTTAAGTACGATAATCCGTACTGATATAGTCATGGTGTCAATCATTAGCCATTAAAGAGTCGACGCACATAAAATACATTGGTTTATTTGTAATAGGGTAAAGTTATACATTATATCTATCTACTAAGATTTTGGGATTAGTGGTATGTGTAGTAAAACGTATTTAAGCACTAGGTTTCATTGTGATGGACTTAAAGATGTCTGGTCGCTATCCGCGTTTTTGGAAAATGTTTGGTTATAATTCCACATCACATATGATAAAAGGGCTATTGTGCCATCACCAGCTTTTTGTTTGCTTTTTGTCATGTTATTACTATTTTCCGTATGAAACGCTCAAGGATGAAATAAATAAGTAATTATATATATTTTAAATTTATGATGTTGATTTTATGTTACGATTATAAAAATTGAGGCGAGATATTTGTACACTGAACTCTTTGTTAATATGAAGTTTGGATATTAGTTTTTATGTATTTTAAATAATAGTCAGTAGTACAGAATGTCAAGATAAGCGTTTTACTTGAAACTGAAACTAAAATGAAAAGATTGTCAAATGATTCTTGATTCATGACGATAAACAATCCAGAATTAAATCTAATAGTGAGTATTATATTCTGAATAATATTATCACTTGTCGCAAAGGTATCTAAATAGATACCGCTCACTCATTCTAACTTATTCTACCGCTAAAGAGTTTGTATTGCGGTGTTCCGATCTAAACCATTCGTGAAGCAATGTACAAGCACAGCGACATAACTTCTTAGTTACCAATGTTCATTGCGAATATTTACTATCCATTCGTCAGTCATCCTTCCAATTGTAATAAATAATAATTAAAAATAAATATAACGACACATTGCCATTATCATTATCTTCTGTATCCATCTGTGGCTACCGAGCGATCGTGGGTAGGCGTGCGAGGAGAATTAAAACCACGTGTTTGAAGGTTTTACAATATAACAATAATACAACCAGCACTTTCGATTTATTATAATAAAGTAACGACGCTCCACCAGGCACGTCTTGCTTACGAAAAATGCCCATGCATTACACAAAAGAGCCTGAAGTTTGCGTCAGAGTGAAGAAACGTCAAACCGACATTTTTGACAGTAAAATATCCAATGTTACTGTCAAAAATGTCATTATTACTTTTTTTCGTTTCTTGACACTCTCAAAACACATTGGCCCGTAAAATAATTTAAAATGAATGAATCTACGTGAGACTTCGCTGACATTTAATAACATTAATTATATACTCAATGAAACCATAAACAACGCGATGCTCGTAAGCTTTCATTAGATTGTAAATGAATACTCTATATACTTCAAACAAATAAAATTACAAAAACTGTAAGTGTATGAATCTCGTTCGATGGTTATATGTACCTAGTATCAAAACACGCAGACAATATTTTTTAATTTTAACTAAACGAAACATAATGCTCTTCTCACTAAAGATATTATTATCTGTGCCTTATGTGTAAGAGAAATATATTTTTAGTGTTTACATACACAATTATTGCGAAAAGCATGTGTTAGAATTACAAAAAAAAAAAAACCGGTGGATATGAATTGTGAAAAATATATTATAGAATTTATTCCGTATTTCAAATCGGTACTAGAGGTTTATATAAGCATGTTCTATCCACAAGGCTAATATTTCAGCTCTAATAAATATGCTCATATCTCGCATTATTCGACATGGTATCGGATGTTCGACTCGAGCCCCGAGTTCCTATTATAACGTTGAAATCTGTTAGTATAAGCTATGCATTCTGACTTTGCGTGGGCGGAACGGGATATATTAGCAAATGTTTACTGAGTGACGTTATTTTATTACACAAAGTAACTCAAAGTTAAGGGTGGTGGAATTATCTCCAAATTTTTACTTTGGTCATTAAGTTATGTTTACTTTGAGACACGCACGAATATTACAGCTATCATACAAAATACTTTTGTTTAAAATAATCTCACGCAGTAAAAACGCTCTGTATTAACTTACATTAGTTTGTATCGGAACAAGGTTCACTTTACTGTCTACAAACAATACCTACACCAGACTTCTTCTTTACATCATAACAATGAGACACAAACACCGCCGCCGTATACTGAGAGCGTACAACGATACGACCCACGGCAAAGTAGCTCGTTTGAAACATTTTATAGTTGATTGATAATATCGGTAGGTCGGATTTACTCCGTACATGCTCGGTACGTACAGAGAAAATAACAATGAATGAATTTCAATTTTAATACTGTTCAGCATCGTTGTGTAACGCTATCTATAAATAATTTAAATATGAAACATGAATTCGCATCACGTTCAACACCGTAGTGTTCGAATCCGTCAAACAATAACACAGAACCCTGCGCCTTCCATCGCCATTTTAAATATAAATTCACTATTTGGTTTGAACAGAGTAATAAAAAGGGCATGAAATGTTTTTTTGTTCGAGTTTATCTCGAAATGTACCGAATCGTTGTAGTGTGTTTTACACAGACTGAATAAAAACTGTGGAAAGATTAATTAATGCATATTTTTTGTATTTTGTCGTCTAAAATAAATAAAATTTAAATGTACGTACAAATTAAGACGTGGAATGGTAGCAGGACAGCGCCACGTCACTGTTGACACGAAAATAAAGAATATTTTTTTCACCAATAGACGGATTGTTCCATGAGGAAGGTTTTGGTGTAACAATTCATTAAGATTATGTGTAAATTGGCTGATATATGACACCCTGATAAAATAATGAAAAAAATATGACAACTGGGAAGCTGTACGGGTGGCGTAAAAGTGTGTGTTACGATATTTGAAAGATCTTATGATCTATTTTCATCAGTGCGAACGCGAGACAAGAAACTAATTAAATAATAACCTAAAACTTTTTACGTAAAATCACGTTGCGACTTCTAAATATATTACTCGACATAAGCAGGCATTAATTTTTAACGTGATTGTACAAAATATATTGCACTGAGATCGTGAACTTTATATTAAGTGTAATATATTTTCTCCGAGCTATTGCAGATTGTACGCTTATTTCATTATTATGTTACACAAGATTCTGCTTTTCAAACTATTTTATTCTTATACCGGGTTCAATTTTAGCTCTTATTTTGACTGTCTGTATCTGTATAAATCAAGCAGTTCCAATCGCTATTATATTAATAGTTTATGAAACATTACGTAATATAATAAAATAATGTCATCCCAACCCATTATGTTTTCACTTAGGTTAATTTCAAAAAGAAACTCTCAACGCAGGAGATTTCATAGTGACAAAACTGTGCCCACAAATATATGTCACCTACCTTTTCCTTTATACTCAAAGTCCGATCATGTATGTCCGGCAATCTGACGTGACCAGGATAAGAGCAAAGAGCTCAGGTGCCAGACTGAGAGCTTAACACTGCGTGTAACAATGTCAAACTTCCTAACTACAAACTTCTGATAAGAAATTCTTAACATAAAACCATTTATTAGCTCACAGATTTGGATCTGAGTTTATGCTACTAGATGAAGCAGATTGATAGGCAATTGAATTTATAAATAATACCTTCAAATACATAGAAATGTAACAAAGATTTCGTTGTTATATTCCAATTGGTCATTTAAGGTATCGATAGATCAAAATTTTAAACTGTTTCTACTTGTGAACATGAAACGTTACTACACCGAAACAGAACCTTTGTGGTGAATATATTCTGCTTGTACGACACGTAGATATGACAGAGTTGTACCGGTCTGGTTGAATACATAACCAAATGAACTAGAGAATGCGATACGTGGAACTCAGTCAAATTAGAGAGGGCACACGTGGGTTTTTCAATGATCAGAGGATGCAATGCTTAACCAAGTATCGAGAGAAATATTTCTTGAATAACTAAAATTTTATTGCATGTTTTAAAAGAGAAAATATTTACAATTCTTTTCTCACACTAATATCCAAAGTTATTATAAGCCATATCGCTTATAATGATAAGAACAATATTTAACATATTCGTATTTAGTCATAGTAATAAAGATATCAAATACGATACATCTTGTAAAGTGTATAAGTGCGTTACAATACGCCTCCCTCGACTTGTTACCCTGCGATGATCGATTGACATTTACAGAACGACGACTGTGGCTTTGAGATATTAATATATAAAAATAAACTAAAATTAAGTCACAGAGTATTTAAAAGTAATTCGTACAAAACCTTATGTGACCAGAGTTAGGCAATTGACTGTAAAAGAAGACATTTTACTTGGTGGTAGGGCTTTGTGCAAGCCCGTCTGGGTATGTACCAACCACTCATTAGATATTCTACCGCCAAATAACAGCACTCTGTATTGTTGTGTGTTTGGAAGGGTGAGTGAGCCAGTGTAATCACAGGCACAAGGGACATAACATCTTAGTTCCCAATGTTGGTGACGTATAGGTGATGTAAGGAATGGTTAATATTATTTACAGCGCCTTTGTCTATGGGCGGTGTTGACCACTTACCATCAGATGGCCCATATACTCGTCCGCCAACCAATGCCGTAAAAAAAGACATTCAAAAATAGTACAAATCCATTTTAATTTTTGAAATCTAAAAACGTAATAATTCTGAAATTATGGCATTTTGTGTTTAGGTTTCGACGCATTTATATGATTTAAATTGTCACTGTTTCGTTTTTAAAAGTTCCGTTCACTTAATTTATCGTTGATAACTATTAAAAGAGATGGCCTAATTGTGGGTTATACTTGAAATCGCGGGTTAAAATCTGGGCTGTTTTTTTTTATTTTTTCTTGCATTTGCAATGTAAGGAATGATTCATATTTTTTACAGCGCCAATATGTATGGGCGGCAACCACTTACGATAAGTGACCAATTAGCCAGCTTGCCTACCAACTAGAAGTAAATAAATAAAAGATGAACAGCGTGGTGGACTACCCTCCAAGTCCTTTCACCAATTTAAAAAGTAATTTCAACTGTAGCATAAAATTCCTGAGTATTTACTTCAAAACATAATTGAAAAATTAAATAAATATCATTATATCTGATCATATTATTTATTGGCTGTAAAACGCAATCTTTGAAACGAATACAATTCTTCAAATAACTTTTCAAAATCCTTAAATATTTTATTTGAATACTCATTATATTGCCACAGTGGCCAATATAATTTGATCCTAGTTTAAAACCCCAAACATAGATTCCTTATTCCTACTAATTTTTGTCTTGCCTATTTTCGTGGTCGGCCACTACATGCTCGCTCCGAAGTGGTTTTAAACCACACGCAAAAGTTATTCCAAATTAACCACGTATAACCGGTTTAACCACAGACAGTTACGGTGACAGAATCGTTGAATACTAATAGCATTTTCAGCATATTTATACTTTCCGCACAGCTTTATACTACTTTTGACAGGATAACTAAGAAGAAATTTAAATATTTATCATTTAAATTTCGAACGTATTATTAAATATTTAAAAAAAAAACCTGAATTCTAAAAAAATATTTCTGATTTTCAACGTTCTTAAACGTTTTTTTTTTTTGAGAAAATCACTAAAATGTATATCATAAACGAAAGAAAGACTTTTGAAGATTTTATAGGAAATAGCAAAAGATTCATACAATTTTGATTTTCAGTCTCGATTCTCAAACGAACCTTAGTCTTGCTGCACATAGAAACAGGTTTAGCAAATCCAAAGGCACGTTTGCACCTTGAACGTTACAAAAAGAAACAACAATAAACGCTTCGTTTTAAAATATCTATTAAAACGAGGAGCAAATGGTTGAAGTTGTTTTGATTTCTTTTTACACTTTAAATCTATTCGTGTTTACTATCTAACATACTTACATATAATATATTGTTATGTTTTATTCAAACGTATTGAAAATAAAGCTAATATATAGTCGCCAATCGTTACGATTAAAAGAAGACTTTAAAAATAAATTTTATAACGATAAAAATAAAAACAAATTCAGTAGGAATAAATCAAGTGATAGTGGCAAAAAATTTACCGTGATTTCGCGGTTGAATAGCAATTCAGATTATCAGGATTTCACAGGCAGGATATAAACTTCACGCTAATTAAAAAATTAAATGGCTTATTAATAGCTTACATACAAATTATTGTAATAATTTTTATTTCAAACAATATCTGTTCAATTATTGTTAAATTGTTTACTTCGCGGAATTATATTAAACTAGTCTTGGATTCGTAGCGTCTCAACTGCTAGGATTTTGTTTTGGCACAAAATCGTTATTTCGTATCGATTGAATAATTTTATTTTTCATTCGAATACTATTTCTGCATTCAAAATAACATTCTATCGACTATTTATTGAATGTCTTCTCGTAACTGTAATTATTATTTGATTGCGTTAATATGTAAGACAGTCAGGCAATATTTTTTTGATATAATTCTACATACTACGAGTTAAAAAAAAAGAAAATACCACTTATCGATTTCAAGAATTCGTTTTATTATCGACCCCACTATTATGATATTGTCTATTCGATAATAATGATTCTTAATTATAACTACCACTCCCACTGCTGGGCAAAAGCTTACTAAGCATAATAATATAACAACTCAATTTTGGTTTCCTTGATTTAAATCCGCAATCTTCGGTAAGATTCACGTATTCCAACCACGGGACTATCGCGGGTCTTATTAAGTAATTGCAGTATGTCACGCGTAGAAATAATTAATTATAACAGCAGTGTTTTAAAAGATGATTACAATGAAAATGAGGCATGAGGAAGTTAGCGAGTTCAGTTAGAGTGCGCTAAACTTTAGTCCGCCGGTGAGTGTGTTCATAACTTAACATTATTATAAACTAAAAGGATGGCTTAATCTTGGAAATGTAAGTTTTCTCTTTATATTTGTATCTTGTCTGAGCACACGTTACGTTTAGCAATATATATATTATATTACGCGAGTTGTGAAGGAGTTATTTTTGCCCGCCTTGGGATCATAATTGTGTTACGTAATGTAGTAACCATAAAAATGTAATGGATAATTAATGATGTCTCGCTTTATACGACTGATAAGGAACACCTTTTACGTTTCTGAGCCATTTCAGAATGAAACTTTAACAATAGTGACGAGCAGAAGTGTTTAGATTATATTCCATCAAACAACCATGATAGTTTTACGAAAAAAAAGCGTGTTGAAACCTGTCGCGATATAAATCACATACTATGAGATTAAGGGTAATACGTTGGTGAGAACGTTATATAAAGATTTAGGGTTAACAAAATTCGGTAATTAGAGGTAATTATAGTTTTTCTTGATAACTATCAATTCTCAACTAAGAATTCGTTATAAAGAGGTTATTCGCAATGTAAAGGTATTTCTTATATTGACTCTTATGGGCGGTTCAAGGAGATTTCGAAGAATTTGTTAAATCGAGGAAGTTTTTTACTTTACACAGACTCCCACGTTACCCGTTTTATATTTATACGTATGAACAAGGAATCAGACTGACTTGTAAATTAATCAGGGCTGTGTGACTTCTGTGAATGGAGATCCGATACGACGGATATATTAGGTATTCGACACATTGCACTGCCGGGTGTTACAGAAGTAACGTACATTTCATTAAAAGTTTACAGTACCGTTCTAATAATAGAACAAGTTTTGTGGAAATTCGAAAATTTTGAGAAAATGAGTGATTACTGGATGTGTCCACCGAGTAATCATTGTAGATAATTCAATTAACCTTCCGCTCATTTGTCACCTATAACATTAAATATTTTTAAGGTCCACGTACACAAAGAACGTGTCTGGAGAATGATTGCAACTAAAGAAATAAAGCACTGTTTAAATTATAAACAAGGCGGCGTTCATTTATCTCAATGAAGCTTCTGGGAGCCAAGGAAAAATAATTTGCGTGATAAAGTGCAAGTAATTTATTTAATATGACATCAATATTCTGAACAACATTATATCTTAATTTAGAATTAAATATAATTTTATAATAAAAACTTTCAGCTTGGATAAAAAAAAAATTAATCAAGTTTATATATGCAAAAGTAGTCTATTGAATTTTTGTCCGAGATAATCGGAATTTCGATTTTAGGCCATCATCATGGTCTGTATAGATTTTTTTATACAAATTGAATTAAACCGTTTATATATTATTTCACCTTTTGTATAAAATTAAAAACTTTAATCGATACGCAATTAGATTTAATATATTTAGAATGACCTGTCACGCATAATTAATTTGTTTAAAATACATTTAATCCTTTTAAATAATACGATAATCCTTAATTATTCATTGAGTATGTTTAAATTGAATAATTATTATGCAATCAGCGAAACAAATGGAAATTATTCACAAATATATTTATACATAATAATAATAGAATCGTTTGTATAATTGTAAATCTAATGTGTGTATCCGTACACTTTGTTGTAGAGTTTTGTGCAAGCCCGTCTGGCTTGGTAACACTCAGTCACCATATTCTACCGCCAAACAGCAATGATAGGTATTGTTTTGTTTCGCTTTACAAGGTGAGTGAACCAGGAATTACAGGTGCAATGTAAATAACTTTTTAGTTGCCGAGGTTGGAGGTGCATTGGTGTTATAAGGACTGAATTAATAATTCTAAAGTAATAATGACCATGCACAGTGGCCCAGTTGGCTCATTTGCCAATATGCCTAACTATATTGATTATTTAAAAAAAGTGTATGTATTATAGCGACACAGAGTAAAAACCTTGATATATTATAAGTACATTAGTGATATACAAGAGGTAAATTAAAGAGTTCCCGTCGTAAAATCAAACTGTATCCGTGAACAAAATTATATGACCTACTGTAATAACATTATTTTTCATTAATAATTAAAATTAACCTATATATTATGATAGAATTGTGGCCAGCCTTAAGGCGTATAATATTTATTGTAAATAATATGAAAGACTAAATGAAGCGTAAGTATCGTTAACACGTATTTTCGCCTTTATAAAGAACGTATTGGAAATATCGACTTTTTATTCGATTCGTTCTATTTCTTTCATAAAATATTAACTATCCGTCACTGTTTCGCAAGGGTAGAATAATACTATACTCAAACTTAAACTCAAACTCAAATTCCTTTATTCAATATAGAAGCATTACACATACTTATTGATAGTCAAATTAAACACTACCACGGTTCGGAAAAGGAAACACCCTGACCTGAGAAGAACCGGCGAAAGAAACTCAGCGGGTTTTTTTTTGTCAATCTAACATATAAATCGTTTATAGCGTAGGTAGGTACTAACTACTAGGTAGGTACGTGGGGCATGCCGGTAACACACCCAGTCGATATGATTTTATCCGACATATTCAACATAGTTTTGAGTTTATTGCATTGTAGATTGTTTGTAAAGAATCGAACATAAAATCAATTAATTTCAATTGTATTGTATACATTTATATATTATGTATATTATGTATGTAATTTATATACAAATCACAAGTATTCAAAATCATTCATTAAAAATGTATTAATTGCTTCCCTCATATTGTAAGTATTCCTCGTACATCGAATAGAAAATTATAGTTCGATGTTCTATCTACAATATTATTCTTGTAAAATGTTTCCTATGTTTATAAGGTTAGTTACAAATACACGAGTAGATACAAAAACAAAGACCATTTATCAAAAACGTCGCATTACTATCAAGAGCTTATAAAATCATTACTTATTTGACTTCAAATATGTTTACGTCATATAAATAAGTTACGATCTGGAAATCGAAGGAACTAGACGTTGCGTTGCGTCAAATAAAATGTCGATTCGAGGGAATATGACAATTTCACATGTATCCGGTCGGTGTGAAAAGCATACGATTATAATATAGACAACATGTGTAATACGTTGACGAACACTGCTACATTGTACTTTAACAGTAACGAATTTTTCATTTATCGTGTCTATTTTTTATATAAAGGGTGTACTGTCTGGTATACAAAATATACTTTGCTAAGCTTTATCTTTAGACTTAGACATAAAAAGAGTGTACTGTGCCCTGTTTCAGTACTACTACTTAAGTAACTGCGCTAAATACTGGTGGGCTAAGACGTCTTCGCTTCTTGAGAAGGTCTGGAGTTTGTGCACCACTCTGCTGTTATTCACAATTCGCGAACATTAGCGATAGAATGACATCCGACACATACAGGTTCATGATTTTCTTCTTCGCTAAACATAAATAAACTATACACTTGTCCGACTATGAACCAGCAATCTTTGCTTAATATTCGTATGTTCAAGGCACGGGACCATCTAGGTTTAATAATAATTTTCCTCAATACACGCACACACACACATATACATGAATATATTGGTAAATATAAATCGTCTGTGGAATATTATTTTTATAATATTAGTTGTACGTAACTGTAATTAATTACTACGATTCCTAGTGTGTTTCAATCTGTTATTATAGTATCGTCGAGATATTTAATGTATATTTTACGTCTGTTACATTTTACTGTTCCCTAGTGCATTTATTTGCATATACATAGATAACTTTTATTTACGTTTTCCTGTTATTCAAAGTTATGAACGAAATTGTCTCGTAAAATAAAGGAAATTGTGTCCTGAGCACGATTAAAAATTTTAAAAATATATCACTTGTCGCTCGTTTTCTTCATATTAGGCGTGAAACATGTAGAGTCGGAGTTCATAACGTTGTTATTAGATTAACGATGTTTTTTACTTATCTATTTATTTATTTATTTATCAGTACACCGTCCCGTCGGCTTCGTTTAGCGTCACATAAGTTAGAACAATTTTTTTATGAATTAAATAATTAAATTATATCCGATTCCGCAATACATCGACTTCTATGCTAAAGTATAGCTTATCGACATAGTATGCCTACTAAGATAATGTTATCATTATGTCACGTCACTCTTTCATAAATTTATATATCACCAATTCTTACTTGTAATACAATGGGATCTAATATATATTATCAAAATCAATTTATTCAAGTAAACTCACAATGAAGCGTTTTTGAATCGTCAATATTTAAATACTACCACCGTTTCCGAAAGCAGCTTCCAACGAGAAGAAACGGCAAGAAACTCCTAAATCCAGGCGTTTTTTTTTCTAAAAAAGTATTCTTTTAATGAATAATAAGATTTATTTATTAATTTATTCTTAATAATAAATTACTTCCGATTTTCTTATACAAAACTGTATTTGTTCTAGTGATTTATTAAACTTTCGTTTATGTCACTACAAAGCATATCAAAATTAAAAATTTAAAGAATTATTTCGCAAAGAATAATGCAAACGTGTTTAAAAAGACGTACAAAGTTTATTTTCAATGTATCGCAGACGAGCAAAATATAATAATATTTCAATTTATGCCACATTACAAAAAACAAAAATTAAAGTGGGAGTAAACTGTCAATTTGATCTAATAATTATTTTATTAGTATAATTCTTTTTAGTGGTCAATTTGCCGCTTTTTAATTTATATTGTCGCAAATTATAAACTATATATATTTATTTAATAAGAAAAAGACTTTAAATTTTAAAAGATTAATTTAATACGCAAAAAATATCGTTACTGAAATTACGCACATATCACGATATATTTCTATTTGTATTTCGAACGCGACAGGTATTTTGTATTTAATTTATCGATAATTTGCAATAAGTCAAATAAAATTACATTACCTTCAAGTTTCCAACAAAACTGTGTCACGAAATACAAGTCCAAATCTACACGCTGATTTTCGATTTAAACTTTTACAATTTTCGAACACTGAGTTTAAAAATCGAACCATCTCACTTCAAAAATTAATCGCAGTAAATCGAACCGATAATCGCAATGCCCAAAATTTACTCGTAAAAATCTTTCGCATCGGCATTCGCTCGCATATTAATAACGCAACTTTATAAATAGACGTTAAGAACTCAAGTTTGAATACTTACAAAGTGTGAGCTTCGTCGGGAGTTTTCGGAATCGCCTGGAGATCTTGGTGGAGGCAACGAACCGAGTTGTGTACGCATTGACACTTGGGAGGGCATTTTTCAGCGTAGGATAGGTAGATGAGAGTTAGGAAGAGGTAAAACTTGAGTAAGTTTGGAGGCCGCATGGTTGGCGGTGGTCGCGTCCGCAGTGCACTGCCGACTGCGAGGGCCGCGATGCGAGTGACTAGCGAGACTGACTCCGCAACGGTCGGTCACAAGTCGCCCGAGACCGCCTCTGCGCCGCAAACAGTGACGCCACCACATATTAAATCTCACAAAAGTGTTGCTACATATAATCATGTTTACCAATTGAAGCTTTTTTCTTAAAAACTTATATTTTAATTTTTTACAAATTTAACATGTTAATATGTTAAGATATTTTAAGAAATAACTGACTTATTCTTTAAAATTATGTAAAGATAACTCAAACTACAAAGTTAAACTGGTAAGTTTCCGAGTTTTGCATTATTAAGTAACGAGCGAAAACTTACGATTTTAATCTTTCACATGCCCGTCGGATGAGTATATATGGTTTTCATTATTTTATTTATTTTTAATCAAAATAGGTATACACATATAAGAGCCAATGACACTGAATAAAAACATTTTCATTAAAAAAATTATTACACCCATTTATTAATGATAATATCCTTAAAATTAGGTTAATATTTACGTAAAATTTTTGATTCCATAACATAACTTTACACATTTAATATTTTTATTGGTAAGTAATTTATAAACCATACGGATTATAACTATAGTAGTACAAGAAGTATTTGTTTACCCAGGATATTTGAAATATGATTGCGTACAAATGTACTTTCGTTGTACATTATAAAACAATGTGTAAATATCGACTTACAGTTACATAGACGAGGAGCACACATTGTTTAACTAATTCAAACTTCATTGATTTATAACATAAAACTATAATACAAAATAATTTGTTCATTACTCTTTACCAACCATACCTTACTCATTTTATATATTTCTTATTGACTTATTAAAAAACCTACTCAACGATTAATAGTTAAAATGTCAGCTGTACTATAATATTCTATAAGAAATCACTTCGTTTGTCATCGGGGATATGTTGATAATCGATGTATTGTGAAACGCTATTTCGATACATGTAGCCTTTAAATATTTTTATTGATACAGTTCACATCGCATAAAACGTACTGAGGATGATTTCGAATAATTACTCACGAGCTATAATCATTGCTATTGTCAGTCATGCTAATTATTGTTGTAGCACCAATGACTGCGTCGTTAATCTAGTGGCTTGCTTATATAACGGATCCCGAGGTCCCGAGTTCGAGATGATCATGTATTTCGTACTGAATATCTTGTCAGTTCCAATCGAGAACATTAATTGGCTGTATCTTTACATTCAATGACTTCGTGTAACATTCCAGAAAAATATAAGGGCGAACTTTTATAATGAATATTTTGTTTGTTATTTTGAATCCCAAGTGGGTTTAATGGTCATTTCTTTCAAGTAATTCTCAGATCGGAGTTAAAAGGTTCAAAGTTTTATACAATCGTGCTTCGGAAAGACCGTAAAACGATTGGTCTTTGCTCGTGAAGGTACGCCGTCTTCTTGGGAATAGAGTGCACCTGCGTTTGTACACAATACTACAGTCGTACTACAGATGACTGTTGAAATGTATTCTTAGTTTTATTTTCTGCAGAGTTCAATGACGATAAGTGCAATATTACGATGAAAAATATGAAATGAAATGTAGAGCTGTAAATATAAAATTTCTATCAAATAAATAATGAACCTTGTCGCGTTTTAAAATTACAAGCACAAGGTTCTATGTGGCCGTATTTTTTAACAACCACCCCATATTAACAGGTCGATTAATTTTTCTGGCCTCTCCAATACGCGCTTTGTTGAAAAATAATAACCAAATTTAACCATAATTCAAAAACATGGCATGAAAAAGTTGCAGCTAAAAAAAATGTGGTTGACCTAAAAAGTATAACAGTGATATCAGATTTTCTATGTAAAATGACAAACAGTTTCTATTATTGTTTTATACAATTCTATTTTTGCGTTGGTAATATACCTCTGTTTCACAATAGGACACAACGCTGTCATATCGAATTTCACTTTTCTACATTAATACATTAAACAAGAAGTTACTCTAAAAGTATAAAGTGACAAACGAGTTCGCTTTATAAACATAAATTAATATTTTTCATTATGTACGAATAACAAAAAATCTTATGACCTATTAATAAAAAACGCATTTAAGCCTCTATTAATTCAAAGCTGCTGTCATTCGTGTAGCCGAAATAAAAGTCGCATATAAATAGTTTAATAAATAGTTTCATTTCCACCCATATAATTTTAAATACAAGATAGAATAATGTATATTTAAACGCACTGACATGAACGTGAAGTTCAATCATTATAATAAGCTTCGTCTGAAGAGATTAACAGATATCACCTGTAACACAAAATGCACCATCCTTTGCACACTGACAATTAAAAAAAAAAGCAGATTAAAAAAAAAATTGAGAGTATTTCAATTTATTATGACATGAAGTTCAGAGCTCAATTATTTAAATTAGTACTTTTATTAATAATTTCTACGGGTATAAATATAGCTGACTGAATTGCTAATCTCTTCGGACGGAACGCTTCGTATTATAATTATTATAATTGAACTTCACGTACAGGTAAGTTAATTTAATGATCAATTACATTCGAGATTCGTCCTTGGGATTAGGAGATATTATGTACATATGTTGAAAGCAGTTTGAAACATCAGAATAAACATAAAAACTTCTAGTTACCTTCGAGAGTTTACTTTAATTAATATTTTATTTTAACTATCTAACTTCAAGTAAATAATCAATCTTGTTAAAAATATGATATTATTTAGAACATTGTGATTGTAAAAAAATATTAATTGTCAAACCAAATCAGTTCTGACTATTTGCCACGAATTCATCTTCAACCACGAATCATACTGTCTGACAGAAGCTTCCGGAAGAAGAAGAAGATAACGGGTGATTGCTACTCAGCAATAATAAATACTTATTATTCTTGTTGCATTATCTTAAATATTTTTTCTTAATTTTTAGAATCATTGTGATGGGGGGTCGCTGTGTCAAATGGTTTCATTTTGCTTTCGCCTTTCAGATATCTTGTGATAGATTTCGATTTTCCGTGATAAGTTTTAGATTTCTTATAATTTTCTATATAATAATAATATATATATAAAAAAAAAATAAAAAAAATTAGTATCAATACGTTTTTATTTATATAAAAAATATAATATGTTGTTAAATCCATCTGAGTATCTACCATAACATCTAACGAAGACCTCGATTGGATGTCACGGATGTGACGCCGGTGGCAACGTTGGTGGCGGAGATCGAAACTGTCCTCGCAAAGATTTCACGAGTTGATTTGTTGAGCACACTGCCTCATTTTTTGTGTCTCTTTTTAAAAGGTTACTCGGCGTTGGAGCTTACCAGTTAAATGAATACTTTGTTGAGAGGCAAAATAGTCTTGTAAAGTTAAACGTTTTTTTATTATTTTATTATACAACAGTCAAATAGTTTTATATCAGAAAGAAGTTGTCTATTTATTGTTTTATATAATTGTTCGTTTATTACTCTTTGAATATTATTAATAAAAAAATTATAACGTGTCTACTTACATTGTATATTATATCATACAAAATACCCTCAAAACATTTTTTTTAATGTTTGGTTTATTTAACTCTCAATCTGCTTATCTTAAGCAATAAGAACTAATATAATCCTATATAGACAACTAATTTCGCTCTTTTACACTCGTAGTCACTCAGTAACCTTTAACCACTGAAGTGCGGTCTGTAAAGACACAAAGAAGACGAGGGAGAGGTGGGCTAAATTTGGTACGTTCAAGTTTTGTAGCGAGTAAAGCGAGTGTAATGTTTAAGTTAACGAGATCAAATTCGCTAAATTGCATCGATTAGAGCGGCCTGTTCGGTTAAAACTTCTCTACGGTCTTAAAATTCCATGTCGATAAACTGAACAACATGTCAGCAGAATAAATGAAAATAATAGAATATGCCCACTTTTACCCACTTTACACACTTTTCACTTTACATTTGTACACGTTTCACTTATTAATACCGACTGTAAAAACTGTATTGGATCATCTATAGCCTATTCCAATGGAAGTAGGAAAAAAGATTAACGAACCTTAGATTTACGTATTTCATGCGATTTGCTAATAACTCAGCTATAGTGTGCGCTTCTAAGAGTTTATGATGAATGTATCTTTATTTATAATACAACGGCACTTAACCACTTATTTCTACCTTAATTTTACTTCCAAATTTCCAATATCAGATTCGTCGAAGTTCAAAATGTCATTTTTCGCAAATCCATAGTGAATATCATAGATTAATCAAGCTCGACTAATTAATAAAAATTAAATATTGCATCAATTTGCGGTCAAATATTGTATGTTTGGCTTTTTTCCTGTTATGTTAGGAATAGAGTATATTATGCAGAATGAGCTTCGGCACTTCTTCAAAAGAAGAGAGAAGACCTTCCACTAGCAGTGAACAAGACACTGAAAATGTTTTACAAATATTAGTACCTTGAGATTGTGAACTTTTTGTTTTCAATTTAGCACAACAGTATTTTTATCTAGTGTGGGCTATGAATAAGAAGGATTATAAATTATGACAAAAACTTTACGATATTGTTTATTTATTTAAGCATGCTTTAGATAGCTAGTAAATCACAACTCAATACAAAACAATTCTCGTTAAAATAAGTGGTTGCCGGCTGTATTTCCGTCCGCATCGAGTGATATTTTCTCTGCTCCTCAAACAATTCCATAACTAATTTTATTACACGACTAAAATCAAGATACAGTAAAATAGTTCCGATATAATTTAAGAGATGATTGGGTGTTTAAATAATATATGATCTAAAACATTGACATCAACTTATTCGAAAAATAAACAATCATTAAAAAAGTACATGTTTATTTATACATCAAACTACGTAGTTAACCATTTTTTTTTATTTCTCCCTATATCTCGTGTTGACGGCGATTATAAATATTTGAAAAACTTCCCAGTAGAACAGAACACTCGTACCGGTAAATTAAAAAAAAGTATACGTTGTAAACTTCGGCAGAACATCAGTTTCGTTTCATTCCGATTAGCATCGCCGAGTTGATATATTTTTGCTGTAACGATACACGGACCAATTTAGTTGTTAGCTAAAGTAAAATTTTTGTATTTTTAACAATATTTTTAGATTTATAAATAAACATCGCAACATTTCATGCTTTATGTGTGTGTGTGTGCGTCCCATAACCACAGAGTGTAACAAATTTGACATATAAAAACGTCAAATCCAGCACGATCAGAAAGAGTTCAGATGCCGAATCTTCTTCAACAACACATATAAACCATAAGTTAAATAGTCTACCAAACAGCCAGTAGCACAAAATCCTCCTTTCTCTTAGGGAGAGAGTTTGAAGCGTTTGTCACCGTGGTGCTCGAATACTGATGAAGACATAAATGGCTTAAAGTATACAACGCAAAAAAAAACAACGATTACTTTTTTACATAAATACTAGCAGAATTCGACATACGTAAGGCGTTCAGTTCAACGGCCTAGGAATTAAGCGCTGCACCGTCATATATCGGCGAGTTTCGACAAAGTAGATGATTTGATTGGCGGTCATGACGATCGTTCAAACAGTCTCGAAGTCTGTTAATAACTGTCAATTTTTCGATTGAAAAACACAACTTTTTTTTTGCGGATTTGAACTTAAAACCTCGGAATCTGCGGCTTTATATCTAGGCAATTTAAATAATAATAGTTTTAAGTATAGATAAAAATTAAATATACATCCGTTGCCGATAATTTTTAAACATGACTTTATTATGCATAGATAAAAAAACATATTATTCAACCCAAGATTATAAAAAATGTGGTAGATATTATGTTGAGGTCACATGAATTTTGATATCAACGGTAACCTAGCAACGCTTTTGTTATTAAATGTTTTATCTAGAAAGTTCACTCTTACGTTCACAGAATGAATACAAGCTTGTAAATTCAATTACGTCGACACACTCATATGGGTCAAATAAATCATTAATATCAAATAAGACAATTAACACGCTAAACGATTTACGAGTCACATAAAGAGAGTCAAATTGATAAACTATATTTTATAATTCAAATGATCGATTCAATTGAATGTGTCATTCTTTAAAAAAAATATTTATGATTTCTCTGCGTTCATTCATTCATTTTGAAACAGCTCAAGTAACGTTGTCAATTTGATTGACACAGAAATTACCGTGTAATGGGGGCTTCGTGAGTCGATTTAATCTAATGTCAATCATATTCCGTGAATCGTTCATCAATCGATATTAATATTGAAGATGAACTTTTAATGACAATTGTAACTTTAGTGTTTATTTTGAAATATTTACAATATATTTTTACTAATATTATCAATCTCATAATTTGGTTCGAACGTGCTCAGCTCAGGATCTAGGAGGCAGTTCTGTAAAATCTTCTAGCTAGTTAGGTAGTTTTTTTACGGGGAAAGGTTACACTATAATATAAAGCTTCGTCCAACGGCAGCGAAGCCGTAAAGCTTAATGCGGAGGAAATCGCGCAAAACAGCTTTTATTTAATATGTACATACTTATATATAAATGAATCCATTGGTCAAGCCATAGAATTGAATTGAATTGAGAACGATTTATTTCATATTTTTTTTAAGTTTCTAATAATTTCTAAAATATTCTTTTGGAAAGAAAAATTATGAAAAACGTGCAGAAAATTACATATTAAAAAAAAAGGTTTATTGTAACGTTTATAATGTATACGCAGCATATTGTATATCAAAAAGCATTACAAGAACAGTATATTTTGATTTCTTTAAATATTACTTCGAATTTAATATTCATTGTTAAGACAGAACTACTTCTGTCGGGTCAACGGTCAATATATTGTATAATATATATTGATTTGAAGTCCTTTTAGATTGTTTGAACATCTTTTAGGATTATTGAATTATATTGATGACATATAAAAAATAGTAAAATTGTCTGTGTAATATGAATTTAAATTAAAATTGAAAATAATCAAAGACAATGAGATTTAGACAATTACTAATGTTTATAATGTTAGATTACCTTTTTTAAAGTTGGCCTATTTCCCAGTCCGTCTAGCTCTTCTATAAACTCATTTTATCATAGGGTATGTTTCTTTTGTTTTTAGAGTTTTTAAAAAAACTATATAATTTAAATCACACCTCTAATATTTTTATTAACCTTTTATTAACATTAAGTGAGATATTTGCTCTAGAACTACGTTTAAACTTCGCAAGTTCGCAACGCTTGCTTTTACCGAGAACTGAATATAAGCCTTAGGTCACATGTTTTTCAAAGGATCGTTACGTTTTTTGGATATAATAAGGAATTATTTTATAATATAAAATATTTAATGTTTATGGTAAAAATATTCTATGTATGTATATAGTTCGTAATATCCCAATACGGGGCAAAGTCCTCCTTTCTTTTGAAGATGTGACGCTGGTGATGTGTGATGTGTAGCACATCATTCTTGTACTGGCTGGTGTTCGTGTTGTGCACATCGTGTTGTGGCATTTATGAGAATTTTATCCGACCAAATAGGTTTATATTTATAATTATGTCATTTATTACGGAGCAAGATAAAAAATATATAGAAAAGAGACAATTTAGAGATATGAAAATTTACAGGATATGAGAAAATATTGAATATAATAATCTTGGATTATTTTCTATAATTTTCATATAACACGTATTCATAGAATAATAGTGGTAAACAAATTTAAGAGTTAAAAACGTGACACTCAAA
This sequence comes from Vanessa atalanta, assembly GCF_905147765.1. Lineage (NCBI taxonomy): Eukaryota > Metazoa > Arthropoda > Insecta > Lepidoptera > Nymphalidae > Vanessa > Vanessa atalanta. Next base: position 3,843,578 of record NC_061902.1, on the reverse strand, counting down.
CTTATTTAAACGTCAAACACAAATTTGATAGCAAAAGTATTACATCGAAAACATTATAGTAATTTTAAGTTTATTTTTGAATTTACTATTAAACAAAATGAAAAAAAAAAAACCAAAACAACCAAAAAGAAATATTTAGTTGAATTAAAGATAAAATTGATTTATCGGCTCAGCTTAAAAAAAACGACAAATTAAAAACATTGAATCTTCTATACCATAAGAACGTTAAACTCACTTAATACTTCCACTGAGGTATAATACTTAACTTGTCTTATAACTAACTACTAAGTGCGTATTTTACCGCTCGTGTGACCGCAGAGTGAAAACACAAACGTTTAATGTCACGACCGGCTCCCTCGCAATTATATGACATTGTAGCGTCGAGGCAATCCCTATTGGATTAAGACAGCGTTTCTCAAACTCTCTTTCTTTAACTCGGTTATTTTTATTCTCTCCTTATAAGATTTTTCCACTATATTGCATAAGTACATATTTTATATGTATTAATAAGGTCACTAAAGAACACTTAAATGTGCATTAGTGTGCACTTTATGCATAGGTATTTGAATTGTCTGGAGTACCTTATATATCAATTACTTTCCTGCTAAACGGTAATTTGAACTCATTATTTCCGTGAGTGAGTTAGTGTCATTCAAAGGACAATAGACGTAATTCGTGGATTCCCATGCTTATGGTGAATTTACTGGAGGCTTATAATGAGATGAAAAATATATCTATTTAAAAAAGTAGGTATTTTATCTTAAAGGCCCGTTGTCAGGTCGTCGACCATTTGAGAAACTAGACTTATATGAAGAATAACAGTCTCATGCAGTCGGTAACGACCGTTGGAATGTATAAAATAGTACTAAATAAACATTTGAAAGGTTAGCAACAATAAATAAAATAATTACTTGTTTATATTAGATTATTTATATAACTAGACAGAGTGTTGCACTGCAAAAAAAATTAAAACATTCGAGCTACCTTAAATATCTTGGCATAAGTGACTGCTACGCTTGACACCAAACGTAATAATATTTTACTAGTGTGCGTGTGCGTAATGGCCAATATATAGCAACTTTTTTTTTCGTTGCGTTCTCAGCTTTGACAGTCTATCAGGACAAATATTCAAAGTTGTTTATGTAGATCTGTTCACTCGTGAAGGTGCGTTCTTCGACGTTAAATTGAAACTTCAACAAATACAGCCTAATTTGTATTTTTTTCTGTCTTTATTCCGACATTAATCATGAGAGATGATTAATGTAAACATGATGACTAAGTAGTCATCTTGTAAGCATAATGTCGCTTTAATAAAATATACAAATTAATTAGTTTTTTATTATTACTTTTAGTACTAAAAATATGTTATAGTATTTATAATATATATAACATAGTATATTTGTAAATAACATCAACAGCCAGTAATTTTCCCACTCTGGGCTAAGGCAGGCCTTATAAAATGTAATGGGCTAAGGCCTCCTCTCCATTTTGAGGAGAAGGTTTAGACTGCCGTTAAAAGAAACAGCTGTGTACTTAACTTTATGATATAACGTATCAAATAAGATAATAAAGGATATTAAGAATATTTTATTTTTTAACATAACTAAGAACTACATCAAAAACTGTGTAAAAGGTTTGCTTTAACTCCAACGAACTTCCAATAAAATTTTGAAGATAATCTAGCTAACGTTTTTATGTGCCATTGTGCGTACTTGTGCGAACCAGTTTGCGCAGTTAAGCGTAATACAGTCAACATCTTGCAGATACACGACTTACATGAGTAATTATTGCTTTACAAATAAAATATTTAAATTATTTAGCCATCGTAAAGATCTATTCACTTACGACTCTTTTATTGTAACAAAATAAACTTTACAAATATAGTCTAATTTGTACTGTATGTATGATTTCAACTGTCTTTACTCTTAGTCGTCTCACGCACGCTATCTTGTAAGCACGAAGGTCACTCACTCGTAGGAGAGCCGCGCCTTCGTGATTGAATATACATACGTTCCGAAACGAAAACGAAATAACATCCAGATACGTTCCGTATTACTCGCGCTGTTGGGTCATCCTTATTGTGAACTATAAAATTATAATCATTAGTTGTCACAATGTCTGCGCCACAGTAATAATTCATCGCTGTAAATTAACGCTGATGGGCGACCGTTCGCACTGTTAAATAGGTTATCACATGTAAACTGATAATTATTGATCCTATATATTATCGAAGTTACGTATGCTTCGATTTGTATTTTTTTACAGTAATATAGCATATTTATGCAGTTATTTTCGGTAGTAGTACAGAAAATACTACTAATCTTCGTTAATAGCACAAAATCCACTGGTGACAGGAGGGCTGGTAAATTTGCCCAGAGGAACGGAAATATTCTTGCCGCCATACTACGCGAACAATATGTGTAATTATTAAATGTGTATTATGTGTATGTAATTAAGAGCTTAATATAAATAAAAAAGATAATACAACATATCTTATCTTGATTACATTTATAATTTTGCCTTTTATGTTATAACTCTTCAACGTGTAAGTTTCTGTTAAAGCTACATTAAAAGGTAATGTCAGAAAATACTTATTCCGCCTGAACGTGATGTTCCTTTACATGAATAGTAAATTACGCTCACTCCGAATCAATAACAATTACACTTAGTCTTCCTTATATCCGAAATATACGCATAAAATCGGGATATTAAATAGATTAAAAACTTTTTTGTAGCTACTCTCTCCATGTCACTTAATGCTTTTTGTAAACGAATTAATAAAATTCATTGGGCATTGAGTAAGATTCGCGTAACAAAGCGTAAAAATAATTAGTTTTGCGCAATATTACGCATATTGTAAATTATAACTTTACAGTCAAATCACTGGTGTTAATTAATAATTCTCTATCTTTACTAATATCATAAATACGTAATTAACTCTGTCTCTCTGTCTGTCACAGCAAACCAATGATCAGAATTTTATGAAATTCGATATAAAGGATTCTTGAATCTCAAGGAAGGTACAGTACTACTTTTGTACCTACCTTAGGTACAAAAGTAGCCCATGCTACTTTTTAACCTAAAATCTAACCGAACTAACCCCGACCTAAAACTAGACCGAATCCGCGGGCAGACGTGCTAGATTCTTACGATCCTTCGTGAAAATTAAAACAAAAATATTACTTACACCGAATAGGTAGTAACTTCTCATTTATTTTAAAATATTCTGCATTAATTTAAATAAACAACGTATGCAAAGCTACCATACTCACAATATAGATATGTGGATTCAATTTCTGACTATTCCGTGGAATTTAAATTTCCAGTACAACTGGTCCAGCGAATTAGCTATGAAGATTTAACGAAAATAATTTCTGAATCTACTTTGTCAAAGCGTGCAAACACTGTCCTTAATTTTTTTTCTATATATTTATAGCTCCAAATATTAATTATTATTAAAGCAACTAATTCATTTTGGACTCAATAGACGTTTTCTATTTAATATCGCTAACATTGATGACTCATTTCACGCGGCTAATGTTTGTACTATAAGTAAGTATTTATGATTTTGATTTGTATATATGTATCTATAACCTCAATGTAAATAGTTCTTACATCAATTAATTCATAATTATAATACGATATAATAAATATTTTTTGTGACTCTATGCTCGCGTCCAATAAAATACCAAATACGGAAACTACATCTACACGAATATTATTGAAGCGAAATTTATGGCCAAACCAATGACACTGAATTCGATGAAATTTGATAAGGAAGCTTGAACAGCAAGGAAGGACAGCTTAGTTTTTATATCTATAACACCTGACGACCGCCCCAAAATAGCGAGCGAAGCCGCTTCTAACAACTATTAAAAATAACTAAATAAATAAACATACATCTTTCTTTACAAATATTTCTCAAGATCAGATATCGAACTTGCACTAGAACCAAGTGTAAAATAAAACGATAATTACTTGCAGTACTAATTAGCTACACTAAGACCTAAACCTGCAACCCTTGACCGGCTAAGCAGAAACATAACTTAAAACAAGAATTAAACACAATTTTGAAGAGTTTGCTGTGATCCTTACTGTTTACACAAATATGTTACGTACATGGTTAGCTTAAAGTTTATTTTACATTGTATTCGATATCTTCAGAGAACGCAGGGCAAGAGGAGATAAAAAGTAAATCCTTCAGGTATTGTTAGGAGGAGGGATAAATACAACATGAGTGTTTTATGTAGAACGATAATAAAGCGCTCTGTTATATTTTTCTAGTTTAGTAATTCGAGATAAAAATAATAAATTATGTCCGTCGAGTCAATTAACCTTAAGAAAATAATAGTTCTTCGTAATTTAAAATTCATTTCGAGAATATCTTGAAATACAATAAATTTCGAGCTGACGTTTGCAAACATTAAAGTAACTCTATACCAAATTGTACCTATTTACTGCACTAACCGTAAGACCAAATAAGGAGTAGGTATTCCGCAACAACTACCACTTGGTGCTTCAATAGTTATACTATGGTTACCTTAGCAAGAATCTTAAAGTAAGATCTGGTTCCAGATCCTCTATCATTTCATGCGCCTTATTTTTGCTTACAATTACCAATCTCGCGAGCGTGATACCTGCCTATTTCGGACTTAAAACAGTGCATTGCGAAATGAACTTCAAAACTTATTCTTAATTAAAAGGAGAGAACCTTAGCACAGCTGTTCTGACTATAAAAGATCTCATTCTGACATATTGTCCTATTATATTAACTAGTACTATATTACTTCAGCTACAAAATCTCTTAACTCTGTATAGTTAAGTAAAACTTATAGTGCGTTGTTACTGGTTATCGCCGCGGCGAGTTTTATTAAGCATCACTTGACTTGCTTCTTGGTGAAGATTTATCCGTTAATATTTTTTATTGCGCCATTGTCTATGGGCGGTGGTAACCACTTACAATCACATGGGTTCATGTCCAAAAAGAACATATATATTGATTGAATATGATCTCTTTCACTATTATACATAGGAATTATATTTATATAACAGTCTGGAACAAAGCTTGAAGTATCTTATCCTATTTCTTCACAAAACATTTATATAGCATCTGTCGTCAAACTTTGTACGCGCACTTCATGCGTGAATCAATTTGTTCTCTGCAACAGTTTTAATAACTAATGTCTTAACTGTCCAAACGTTTATTTAAACTTTCAAATATCCTCAGACTTATTGTCCTTTATCTTTATCCTGTATCTTTCTATTATTTTGATAATTAAATCGAGTATGTTTTTTGTTTCACGTCAGCATCACTCGATTTATCTGAATTACTTTTTAATTATATTTTTCGCACTTAATTATAGTTTTGTGCCAGTTGAGTTTACAATAGAGTACATCAATCTCTGGTGACCTTGCCAATTACATGCTGTTATGATAACCCTGGTAGGCAAGTAATGTAGATCTAGAAATTATAAATACTACCTAAAATTAAATATATACTAGGCAAAAATAAAAAAACATTTTAATATTTCCTGGAAACGCCGACCTCTTTTCTGTACTAGATATGGCCAAGTTGTTTAAATTATTTCCTCATATTTAAATAACTAAAGAAAAAAAATTATTCACGACATCAAAGGCATGGATAAAAATATCTCTTTAGAAGCTTTGACGAAGGTCCCAATGAAAAGTATGGTTTTGGTTTATTTGTAGACTATATTTACCTACACTTTTTCGACATGAAACGTCCTTTACAAAAGTAATCAAAAATGATTAGTGTCTGCTGGTAGATAAAATTGTTGCTAATAAAATAACAGTTGAAACAGTCGAATATGTCTAAACATTTTCTTAAATCGCTTGAAACTAAAATCAGTTACAACGGAATACGGACATAGCAAGAACAGAAACAAAACAAATTATAAAACGGATTCTCGTTATTTGCCGTTTCACGACAAGAAATATGGAACAAATACAAACATTAATTCTTCAAACTATGTTTATATTGTGAACGGTAGTAGTTTATATTTTCTATTTTAATATTTGAGAACCTAATTAGCATGACAGGCAGGAACTACAGTTTCTTCATATTTATTTTCCATTTTCCAAGTTATTAAGGACTGATCAATTTATAGAACGAATAAAAAAAAAACGGTATTTACAAAATACGGTTTTTCTTAAATAAATCATAAACACAGATTTCTAGGAAACGATTTATTGTTTTTATTTATCAATCGTTTGTTTACCTTCCTATACTTACAAAAGGTAGATTTATATTGATTGTATATTTGTTAAAATTAGTGGTCGCGCATTGGTCGAAATTCGACCATAATTAATTGCTAATAAAATATGAAATGCGTTGAGTCGAAAGTTGCGTAGGAAAAATGAGGCTCAAACGGACGGTACCTTGTCACTACAACAATAAAAAAATTCAAATGTAAAAAAAATATCATTGGTTTCATCTTTGACACGACGTGTGTCATTGGCAGTATGAAACGTAAACTATGATCATTTCATATAAAATAGTATGTAGATATCGTGTATATATATGATGTATTAAGCGTAGTGTGTGTAATGTTTTTTTTTATTAATTTGATGTATTTTTCGTAAATATTAGCTTCTTCATAAACTTCAATAGTGCCAAGTTTAATACACCGTCCCCGTCTTTTTGGTAAGAAGGGGTACAAAGTTATTACTTCACGTATTAATATATAGATAAACTAGAAAGGCTTTAATTTATAAAATATAAAATTACTCTTTAACAAATCCATACAACACCACCAAAAGTCTCACAACAATCACATTATATTAATATAAAAAATGTACCGTATTAATAACGGCGTAGCAGCTAGTTCATAATAAAACTTAATAAATTATCCTCGCTGTATTTTATATTCAGGGGTGGATCTACATAAGGACAATACTGAAAAAAATTGGATAATATTGTAAAATTATAATTTTAACACGAAAGTAGACGTTTTTAGCTACTAAAGGCTCTTCTTCTGCAGACACCGCAGTAATAGTGATGAGAGCGATACGAGGTTATCGTACGGTGTCGTCGATAGGGGATGAGTTACAGGACTCACTTGAGTCGCTAGGAAACAAGAAAAGGTCACTGATCTTCAACCCAAAGCAGATGGTTCCCGAGCATAGGTGTTTTAGTAAGTACGGTTTGCCGTATGTGCCGTTTGCGGCCTGGCAACCATAATCGGTGCAGACCTCTCGCTGCCGAGCGGGGTAATATAGTACCTGGTGAAGGTGATTTCCTTCTACGAGAACCCCCTCCATCTATTCATTGACACTTATAGCGCAGGAAGAAAGAGCGCATATCACAAGACAATGTTGATTAATAAAGCAGGCGCTTACGTAGTATTAGCCTAGGGTCACAAACTCACGCCGCTGGTTGTATCGATTATTTATTTATCACAATTAATTGAGGTTTTGGGATTTGTTAAAATACAATTATAAAATTTAACATAACCCCATTATAATATTAAATAAATCATTAAATAAACGAATGAATTGTTTCATAAGTGCACGAAATAAATATACAATATAATTTATTTCGTGTAATTAAAATCAACGGAATAAGTTTACCGGTTATTCGGCAGCCATGTTATATAGATTTGTTTTGCTGTTTTGCTTTCAGTGGTAAATGAGTCAGTGTATTTAAAATCACAATAAATATAATATCTTCTTTACTGTGCTTTACCAGTGGACGCATTTAAGCTTAAATCAGTGATTTGTATTTTTACGGTCCTCGTGCATAAGGGTGAAAGACCACATAGCGTCAAGAAGCAACTCGTCAAAGCTGTAATTAAAAATAAATGTCCTCAGAACTTTTTATTTCAATATAGTATAAAACAAAGTGGCTTCCCGTGTGCTCTTAGTTTTTTTAACCTACGTAACGTAATGCAATTTTTATGAATAAACAGAGTGATTCAAGGAAAATATTTACATGTATAATACATACAATTATTGCTAGTATAGCGGGCGTGTAAATAATAATAACGGTCTTAAGGAAATACACTTTAATGCACGTAAATAATCAATAAAATTAACAAACAATTTATTTCGGCGCAAGAGCGTACGCTATTTTCGCGCGCGTACCGAGTCGACTCTCTCAAACGTCCGTGTTAAAACGTGTGAAAACTTGAAGAGTCTAGTCTATTAGAAAATATATTAAGGTAAATATTAACGAATGCCTTTGACGGACGGCTCTGTGAAACTGAAACTGAACATGCCAATTGTTTAGACAGCACTCATCAATCCAATCCTATTCTAAATAAAAAAAATGGAATTTTACTAGTTTTAAAAACAAATGAAAAAAGTACAAGGCCATCACTGGTTTTATATACTAGTGGGTCTCCCGCGAAGCTTCGCGTCTGTTCAAAAGATTTTTAAGGAATTTCGAAACCTATAACAGGTTTTATTTTGATTTAATCTCATTGTAAACTGCATGTCACTCTCGTTTGGCGCCAATATTATGAAACATTACTTACATGTAAATTTTAATATAAAATAGTATAAATTCGTTCAGTTAGAATTGGAATAAGTCGAAAACAATTTACTTTAATTTTGCTTCAGTTTTTAATTTTTTTTTCTTACTGCTCTATAGTTATAGAGCAGTAAGAAAAAAAGTATCAGTTGATCAGTAACTTCTTTCCGCTTTCTAAAACTAATTATTTGTAAAATTGTAACAATTTAGTAAATTGCAATCAGGAATCCTGTTTAATTCTCGGCATATCTACGGCTGGAGCTCTTCAATATGAGACCATAACCGACTTTTTATGTGCAGCTATCGTCCCAAAGTGACTGGAACAAAAATCAGCTTACTCTAAAAATATAAGATAACCATTATTTAAAACAAGGTGATCAATCACAAATTTATAATATTTTCGAGTTTTAGTTTCTTATTTCGTTCTTTTAAATTTTAAGAATTATACATGTCTAAATTTACATATATTAATTATTATTTAATTTCGTAATTTACTTTGCATTTTCATGACACAACCGAATGGATCGCCGCCGTAGCAATATGTAACAAAGTTAATGACGGCGTCCCGATGTCAATGTCACGAAAGAAATTACGAAACAAAAAATTCCGGATAAACCTCCTGCTTCACGTTACAACACGTGTTATAACAAGTATTTATTTAATTAAAATACTTGGTAGACTATTTAATTTAGTGTTAGCGCTTTATGCTTTGTGTCTGATTCTGGACCACGACGGTCTCATAGAAGAAGACTACGCCGATTTCCGGAGCAGAATCGCCGACACGATTGCTCGCAAGGAGTGATCTCCTCCAACCTTGTAGACCATTATCTGTCAGTGGTGACACTTCGTCGTCGCTTCGCGTCCGATCTTACATAGGTAGTCTCTAAAACAGCCGTGACCGATCATTACCTGCGTTTAATGACCAATTACTAAAGATGGCCCATTTTCCCATCCGCCTAAAGGTATCAAATATTTGATATTTAAAATACTATATTCTAAGACAAAAAATAATAAAAAAAAAAAATATTTATAAAAGAAATCGCGGCGGGCGTTTGTTGAATAAATACAATTGAGCATCATTTCGAACAAGGTACAATCCTACGAAAGTACATTACAGATATTGTATAACAATTCAATATTTTCCTCAAATTTGCCATATGTCATTGCTTTCCAGAAATTGTTCCTTATTAGCGTCAATATCGAACGGTGTTATATTTCAGGAGGTTTTTTTTCAAAATCAACCAAATTTAACCTGTAAATATTATACAAATTCAAACAGTATATACAATATAGATTTATTAAATATGCAAGCATGAAGTTCGAAATTAAACCAATATGAAATAGAAGCATCAATTAATTAGTAACAAACAAAAAAAAAAGAATTATTCATGGCCGAGAATCCATCACGCGAAAACTTCAACAAAGAGGATAAAAATTTTAAATCACAAACATTACTCCATCTAACCGGTTTACACTAACATGGGTTTGGCTGGAATATTTGTCGTTGTAAATAAAAGATACGCGTACAATCCTCGCGTACAAGTTGTCTATAGTTGATACTGAGCTCGGAAATACGGTGGATGATAGTGTCTGAAAAACGTGGATGATATAAGAATATATACGGAACAAAAATAAATCTTTTCCAAATAGGAATGAATCACAGAAAATAGTATCTGTTTATGTTATAAAGCTAAGAATTTACACGCTAATATTAGGAACAATTTGTCTTCAATGAAACATCTTTTTGCGTTTGATAATTTGTTTAGTGAGGAAGATTATTCTATTGTTATAAATGCGAAAGTTATTAGCTAATAATCATGAAAAATGGACAGAGTACTTAACAAATTACTGATCACATACATGATTAAATTATTGACTAACAATCATAACAAGCGCAAATGATAGGAATTTGTTCTCTGCTATGCTGCGTCCTTTTCTATTGTACTGAACGGTACGCTCAATGTTTCTCTAACGTACAGCTCTATGCTTATTCTGATTTTGAAATATTAAAGCCTGGCAATAAAAGAAAATGGACGAATATTCGTGGACTATATAATACTATTACGTTTGCATTCAAATTATCATAATATGCATTTCAGTTATAAAACAGACGGTGCATTCATTTGTACCGAGTTTATATCTGCTTGCTCGTTAATAGGGTCCAGAAATGTGTAAACAATGCAACGTTTGCTCATTTCGATACATGGTTTTGATTCCTATTAAGTGCGCTCGGTAAACCAGAGAGTGAAATAGGAACCAAAACATTTTTCAATTAATGATAACCATGAACATGTTTAAGTATATAATACAGTCGAGATTATTTTCTTTAAGCATAATATTTGCACCAGCTTCTGCCTACCAGAAGGTATGTTTTATCAAACCAACCCATATAGAATTTGTTATCTCGCATAGCACCAATAAACATAAACAATGTTATGGTTTATCATTGTATTAATATCACGAAGAATTTATAAATAAAAAATTGTTTTGCTCTAACATACATTGACTCATGGGAATTGAGGCCTACCTAACAAGTCAAGACCTAGTAAATGCAAAAAAAAATGACAATATCTCACAAAATATCCCAATCCGGGGTACCATACGGATCGTATTTGCGCCGTTATAGTTTTTAGTTATCGGTATCGCATAAACTGCAAATACTCCTTACGATTGACGTGAATTTGTTTTTTCATCATGTAGGCGTACTCATAAAAGCGATCCTGTGGCGCCCGCCGAAAGACGGAGAGGGTACCGCTGGTTTTTTAGTGGGTAAACCCAGCGTACCTGGGCGCACTCGGCGTCCAGGGCTCCGGGGAGTCCCCCCCCACTTACCATTACGTGGGGGAAGAGCGAAAAGCGTTTTTCCAGCGAAAAAAAAAAAGGCGTACTCATAAAGAAGCTTCAGCTTTTAGTATTCATTTAAGATTCTAATCGATTTAGACAGCACAGATAAACAGTAACTTTAAATAAAAAATTATATATGTATATCCGGCCTATAAATCAAAAATTCCTTACCACGCTTTTTTTTCTTTAATATAATCTTGTTTTAAGTAGTATGCTTATTTATCTGGGTTTTTTTGTGACATGAGCCTTAAATGTTTTAATACGCCATGTTAAAAATAACTGTGATTTCTATTATAGAATCGAAAGCCGTGCCCCAGAAAATATGTATTAACTTTGCGAAGTCGGAAACTAAGTGTTATTAGTTTACCTTTCCTCCTCGTGTCTATACTATGATTGTCGCCGGTTCTTTCAAACAGATATATATTATTGGGAACATATATAATATTGTTGTTAAAATATTGTGAAACAACTGTAAGTTTCGGTGATCGCATTAAAAGATAGTCAGTGAATTGAAATTTTTCAAACCCTTCTGGTACTAATAAAACTATTAGACTGCAATAACAGCGTCAGTGCAAGGGACGAATAAAAAGTTGTTTTTATTTTCATTCCCTTAATCTCGAGTTAGGACGTTTCTTTTATTATGTATTTTTTTAATAATAAAAATATAAACTAGATTTTTTCATTTCTTACTTTTGCCTTGCTGTCATTAGTTACGAAACACGTTAGTTTGATTTGTAATTGACCGGCTTTTTAAATATTCAAAATGTAGATGGTCTATTAGATTGATTAGGCATCTTCAACTTCATACAATTTAAGTAATTGTATTTTAATTCTTTAGTAAAGTCCAGTTGATAAATTTTATAGGAAAACTCGAGACTTAGCTTTACAAAACCGACACGAACTGTCCTCAATTCCCAACTACTTTATGTGTTCGCAGTCGTATTCCTCTTGACTACCACGTTTCTATTTCAACTTCGTTTACAGGAAAAATAAGTAAAGTGCAAAACGAACATGCAACAAACACTGTTAGACTGGAAAATTGATTTAATTTAAAAGCATTGCATTATATGTTTATTTATGACATCAGATATTCGGTTATAATTTAAAGTATATTCTATTTTGTTACTTTTTAAGCTGTCGAAATTTTAAATTCAACCGTGTTGTGCAGGTATTTTCCAACTCATAGAAACACTGTTCCAATTTATTAAGATTTAAAAGCTATGAAAAATTTTTATTAAATAAAAAGAAGTAATGTAATAGTAATTGACTAATGATGACGTAACATTACTACTACTATTTTGAAAATAATTATAAAAAGTGATTAAAATGTTTCGTTCGTTTCGTGTTGTGTGTAAATCTTAAAACTTTTATTAGTTTTAATGTTTCTAACATTTCTGAACAACGCGGTCGCGAATTGACTACGAAATAAATAATTTCGAAACCTTATAATGTCCTTTAGTTTCATTTAAACTGTGTTAGTAGTTAGTTTCAGTCAGATATAGATATAAATAACTAACGATTCTTACAATAAATATTTAAAAAGCTTTTTATTTTTTCAATAATATCTTTATTAACCTTTAAACGGATCTTCGTTTCATCTTCATTGCACACTAACTAGTCCCTATTCAATATAATTGGAGATTGATTTTTAGCAGGTTGCTTGCCTGACCTTGACTTGTCTTTGGGGATGATGGGTTATCCCCACGCACTTTTACCTCCAAAAAAAGAAAGAGAACATGATATAATATGAGAATATATCCTAGATACATATATACATAAAACTTGTAATCAGATACTAGATGAAATTCCAAAAATCTAATATATTTGAAATTTCCCCTTAAACTAAAGTGATGGTCACTCAACTGCCTTCGCCTGAATTACCACATTCTTCCACTTGTTTTATATCTTTAGTATATTTCAGAACAGACAAACTCCATAAAAATACAGCTCTTTTGTACATATACACTCGCAGTATAAGCTGGGCATGTGATTTGACGGGACGGGAAACTGTGCCCGTCGCCTTTTTAATTTTCCTTTTCCTCGTAAAATACAAGGGATTTTCCAGTTGCTGTTGTTTTGCAGTCCTTTTTTTCGAAACGCTTTATGATTGCATGTTATACGAGTATGTCTCTTATTTAACATAAATATATAAAATCCTTTCAACTTTTATGATAATGGATATTTTTATGAGTGAGAATTTTAGAACCTCAGTTTCTCATACATAAAACATAATATATTTTCATTCATCATTCAGAATATATTTTTATAAACACATGAATTAAATGAATGTGATAATTGATTATAGAAATTAATTATGAAACTGATATTAAATATGAAATTACTTATGAAACTGCACATCTGTACATTGGACAACGCGAGCTAGCTCGGGATCCGGCTCTAAACGATTGTCAATTGTGGTGTGTCATTTGTGCAAGATTTAAAGTTTTTTTTTTAGTTTTTTTTTTTATGTCACATGTAGCAAGTTTGCGTCTATTGCTTTGGTTATATTAAATAACCTTACCCGCATGTCACTAAGCGTAATAAATTACAAACTTTTTTTCTTTAATTGAAAATTAATTGAATAAAATATGAATCGTCGCATTCTAACTATAAAAATATGCTATAATATTTGTTTTTCGATATAATTGTTATTCAACCATAGCAAATGTTACTAGAATTCGTGTTCACGACTAATTTATTTTGCTTCTATATGATTAGTTGATAACGTTAAAAAAATAATTCTCGTTATTAACCCACGTTGTCCCAGTGGCGGACTAATAGGGTGGCAGAAGGGGCGGCTCACCCCGGGCCTCCAGTCTTGTGGGGCCCTCAAATGCAATTTCTCCAGGAATCACTGAATGAATGTAATGCAAATAATCCACTCGTGTACGCCTACACTTACATTCAATACATTCTATTTACGTCGAAAAATAAACTTTGGCTTTATTTAAAATATATTAAATTTCATTACGTTGATATTTAATAGTTTATTAGTGTGTACTGATATTTTCGCGAACGGATAAGACTTTTATCAAATTAACATAAACACTTTTTTATACACACAAATGTAAACTGAATAAAAAGCTTGTAAAACTACATATTTTTTTAAACTGAGGAGGCCTCAGCTTTGCCGCCCGGGCCTCTGATGGGCTTAGTCCGCCACTGCGTTATCCCGCCTGTGATATATACCTAATTATCATTTACGCAATCGGTTGAACTGTATACATGTTAATGTTCTGCAATGCTATCTACTTGCGAGTTACAACAAAGTTTATAGTAAAAAAAATCCATGAAAAACTCTATACGTACTAACTTTTATGGTGGTCAGTTGAAATCCTGTCATATTAAACAGATAGACCAACATAATGCACATTGTCATACAAAATATATATTGTGATTGTCGATTTTCGTCAAAAGCTAAAAACTCTTAATAAAATTTTCAGAATTTTTAATGGACTCTCTACTAATACCCGGAAAATACAAAAACTTTTTACGTTTATCATCCGACTGTAAATAGTTAATAATTCTTTTGTAGGACATTCTATACGCTTTTACAACGGGATCCCAGAAAGATTCGACAAATATATGTACAAAAATAAAAATTCAAAAAAATATTCCTGTGTGTTTTCGTGATATTAGGACACAACCATATGGTTACACTCGGGCCAAAGAAATTTCCGTAACGTAATATGACAACGAATATAATAACGTGATAGAATAAAATATTATAACAATAGTTAAGAAATCGTTCTGTCTTTACTGCGCATAGAAACATTGCAAAAAAAAAACCGATTTACGGCGTCACGAAATTTTTATTCGCGTTCTATTTAATAATCATTATTTATCATATGATATTAAGACCATGTTACAAAAATATGTTTTCAATTACGTTACGTTCCTGTAACAAATATTATTGACGGAAAATTTTCACTCGAAAACAAGTCATCGAAGAATAACAAAGCAGAATTTAATTTTCAACGAGTCCGATACTTTCCCTGTAACTTCTTATTGTATAATCTCAATCTGAAAGTAACAAACTAGATCGCATCCCAGTTTTATCTTTTTATTAAGTCAGTTAATAAAATATCCGAGACAATTTTATTGCTAATCAAACACTTAACAAGTTACGCAGAAAAGTTTGTTAAACTTTAAAATGCGTTGACGATGTTTACGTATGTATAATACTTTTCAATAGAATTTTACAAATAGATTTTTTATTATCATTAATTAATAATTAATATTTAGTATTAGTTACTTTGCAGTTTTATAAAACACAATGCTGGGTCTTAAGTAACTGTGGTAACTTATAAATTGTGTATTACAGAAATTGAAGTGCAGTTCTCTGTTTTTTTTTTTTTATTTATTATAAGTTCGAAGACAGGTAAATGGTCTACCGGATGGTTAGTGGTTACCACCGCCATAGTACATGACATTGCAAGAAATTCCTCATTATGGTCAACGCGCCACCCACCTTTGGAACTTGAAGTTACACTCATACTCGTCCGACATACCGAAACACAACAATGGCTGCTTGACGGTGGAATATGTGTGTGGGTTACGGACTTGCACAAAACCACGACCGTAGTAATGTACCAATATGTACAATCTTAGATAGTCACTAAACCAACAAGGCAGGCTAACAGATTATTAGTCCGATGGATCATCGTTCTCCATTGTATATAAAGGCCACTGTTTGTATAAATGTATGAAGTCACCGTAATGTGATGTGATAATTTCGGGAATATGCTAAATTTTTGGAACCTGATAAATGCATTCCGCCCTACTTATTACGACATTAAGATAACGGTGCTCGTTGCAATATGAACGATATAGAGCTGTGCCCTTAATTTACAAAGATAACATTCGCTTGTTGCATTCGCTCTGGTGAGTTAATAAATTGCATTAATATTTTTATGAAGTAAAACTTCTTTGGCCGCAATGAAATAAAAAATGAATGGTCGAATTTGTGTGCGTATGAAAAATTATTTAAATTATTCGCTCACTGCATTATATATCTTTTTTTTTATGAATCTGTCTAAGTCGACTATTCGTAAACCTTAGTTTTCTAAGCAACAGCTTAGAAAACTAAGCCAGCTAACTGAACTGTTGTTCTAAGTGTGTTGCTCAAAATCCACCATTTCTATTTATTTCGAAATTAAATATCAAAAAAAAAGTTAATATAAATAAAAAGTATATACAACAAGCGACTATCAATCGCGCTTATAATACAAAAAAATACATATCACACGTGATCGTATAAGTTATATGCAATTATCCAGTAAACTCAAACAGCTTGCAAAATAAGTAGAAATAGTCATGGTTAATATAGTCATCAAATAAAATGGTTTTGAATGTCGGCGAAGTTGTTTTCGAAACATTGGAAGTAAAATAAAACCAGATATAGTGTTGTATTATAATTAAAGATAATATATAGATCAAAAACTTTTTGAAGTGCATAATAAAGCAAAGATTGATTCCAAGGTTTACATTTACTTCTTCCTCTTGGATTGGAATAGGCTATAGGTTATATTATTTATGCGCGTTTGAATTTAGTAAAAAAGCGTGACCTTATTATTATTTTACATATAATTCTTAAATAAAAGTTAGCCTAAGTTACTCCTTATTACATCAGCTATCTGCCAGTGAAAGTCCCGTCAAAATAGGCCCAGCCGTTATAGAGATTAGCTGGAACAAACAGACAGACATACAAAAATTGTAAAAATGTTAGTAAAACGCGGTTATTTTAAAATTACAAACAGACACTCTAATTTTATTATATGTATATAGATTATCTATCATTTGGTTTGTTTTAATGAATTTGAAAACTATCAAAAAGTATCATGTCATTGTTATTATCAATGTCATTTTAGATCTTGAAATCTAAATTACTTATATGAATGTAATTTATCTGATTAACGTAATTACTAACGATACATATACGGAGTAAATTTTTGAATAAACATTATTTTCAAATGCTTTATATAGATTCACATTTTGTATAAATTCTATAGCAATATAATTTCTTGTATTTGTAATAACCTGCCAGGAGCTGTTACGCTTGCACTCGGTCTGTTACCTACACTTACTTATGTATATTAAATACTTACTTCGTTTTAAAATGAAACATCTTGTGTAACTCTCGTCATTGACAAGTACTATTATTTCTTTAATAACAAACAAACTCAACTAAACGTTTAATTTTTTTATTATGAATTAAGCGAAGGTATCTTCATTTATGTTTACATACGTTTTAGTTTTGTAATTACAAGGACTCTTTTAGTACAAAATAAATAAATAAAATGTTATTATCAATTTCAATTTGTGATGAAAATGTTTATTATATATTTTTACTTAAATTAAAAACACATGTTATATTTTGTCTAATTTCAACGAAATTTTGCCACTTGTGTGTCCACCAACTTTCTCATCAAAAGGAGAGGAGGCCTCAGCTCAGCAGTGGGAAATTTACACGTTGTTACGATGATATATTTTTCATATATGTAGGTACCTATTATATTTGCAGTGCAACACGCGATTATTTAATTTCGCCCCACGTACAGAAAGTGTTGAAGTGAGGCAGGAGTTTTGCAATTAAATATACTTGTTACGCGTATATATGGCGCACGGAACTAGCTTAATTAACCATTCAAATAACAGCTTAGTTTTTTAACTAAGCGGCTCTCAATCTAAAAAATTGGAAAAACTAATAACTAATAGAACAACAGATGATAATACTGACAAAAGTCAATTTTTAATTCTTGTGTTTGCTTAAATGCGTTAGTTTGCAATTCGGAAAGTCATAGTCATGTTTAATTAGTGGTTTTAACCCATTGGAATGATTCTCCGGAGTTGAAATCGTCATTGAAAGTAAGAAGGACTTTTTTTAAGCCTCCGGAAGATAAATTAATGGCGAACGGTGTTCTAAATTATTAAATATAAAATCATTTAAACAGTGGCGCCTAAGTATTATTTTTAAATAAGATAAGATATTCGAATTTACATACACTGATTTTTCAAACATTCTTTAATCTAACTGGCATAATTTTTATTTTAGATTAACTGAACAACTGTAACTAAATTTAGTAACGGTAAAACTAGTTTAAGATCTGTAATTGTAATAACAATATGTATATAACATAATTATATAGTTTGTTACTTGCAATTAAAAAGTTTTATAAATAAAAACTGTTATATACTCCTAATCCCCTGTTTTTATGTAACAAACTAATTAATTAGAGCTAAATATTAGACACAGTGAAATAACATTTTGTAAAACAATAAGGGAACATCTTTGAAGGATATTTTTTTCTTTAAAAACATTTTTCTGTTTTATTTATTTTTAAATGCTTTTTTTTATAAAATAAATTTTCGCTGTCGGTTTTCATGTTTCAATTCATAGCCTGTTGTATGGTGCTATTATTGGACAACATCACATACATTACTCTGATCCCAATGTAAGTAGCTAAAGCACTTGTGTTATGGAAAATCATAAGTAACGACGGTACCTACCACAAACCCAGACCCAAGACAACATTGAAAACTAATGAACTTTTTCTACATCGAACCGGACGGGAATCGGACCCGGGACCTCGGAGTGTCGATCACGGAGGTCGTCAATAATAATAATAATATTTAAGAAAAATAACACTCATCAATGTAAACGACATAAAATTCATTTGAAATAACAAAAAATCAATTCTCGTCTGCGATCAAACATAAGTATATTCAAAGTAGTAATAACCTGATATATCAAATTCCAATGACAGGAAGAGAAAATATTTAAGCAAGTTTTAGTTTAAATTGATATTAATTCAATTTCTCGAATATTGGTTTCATACCAATCTAAAAAATCTTTTGTATTCATTATGAATTAGTGGAAAAACGTAATATTCGGTTAATTTGGTATTGGAACTTTAGGAGGAACATGAAAGTGAATATACTCGTAAGTACTTAAGGAAGTGTGTAATGTTGTATTATAAATAGGCCCGGTTCTACCATAAGAAGGGGGGGGCTCGTTATGAGCGTCGGAGGTGTGGTCGTGCACCGGTGGTCAGCGGCGGAGCCAGTCATCCTATCCGCCGCAGGGCGTCAGCCCCTGGCGCCCGGCCTCCAGTGGCGGACTCGGGGGAGTCCGTCACGTTAACGGGACGGAGACAGCGGAGGAAAGCGCGCCTTTAGGCGCGCATTCATTTATTTGGCCGCCTCACGATGGCCGCCGCAGGCGGGGCCGCGGTGGTAAGCCATGGCGTTCCCGTAGCCCCACCATTATGCGGCGCGGTGGAAACCCGAGGAGGTTTTAGTGGGTAGGACAGGGCAAGTCGGATGCCCTGGCATGGGGCCTTAGGCCCCGGTTGAGTCCCACATACCCGTCCCGGTCCCCCGACCGGGCGGCATGCGTAAATGCATTTCCTCCTCGTTAAACTAAAAAAAAAAAAAAAAGGGCCCGGTTCTACCATATGGCTTTTTGGGCTTCAACCCAGGGCTCCATGGAATCAAGGGGCCCTCAGCTAAGTCTAGTCAAAGTCAAAAAAGACGATAATGCGAAAGAATCCATAACTTTATTAAATTAAACAGATCATATGGTTTACAGGACTGCGAGTCCTGCAATCAAACCCATTCAATTATTTAAATTCAAGAACGTAGTTTCAGATTTCGTCTTAGGTGGGCCGCTAAGTAGTGTTAGCCCAGGCCCCCTAAACTTACGGTTCGGCCCTGATTATAAACAAACATATATAAATCAAGAACTGTTTGACGTGTATCATATAGCAGAGACCATCGCATGTAATATGTAAATAATGGTTTATTTATCTTTACTTCCTAACATTAATCGAACGTACTTCGAGATCTTGGGCGTACAAATATCATGAATATTTTTTTTATAAAACTCTTTATTATTACATTAACGTTCCTATAGAAATACTTTTGCGTGTCCTCACGAAATGACATTGAAATCCGCAATTAAATATCATTGAACTTGTCAGAAGCCAATGAAGCTATTAGCTAATGAAATTTACATTTTTTTATCGTATAAGTTAAATTGACTTCTTTGTCGCCACAGAAAGTTATACTTAATCAATTTTATTAAAGTCCATCTCAAAAACTTATTTGAATTATACTCCACTTAAGTATATGAATTTACATCACTAGTAACGTATTTTCATAAGATTATTTAAAATGTTTATTTTGCCTTTTATATTTTGAGAACACAATACAATATTAACTCTTAATTAATTTTATCCGGTAATATTTATGTCAAAAAGATTGAGAATGTTAAGAAGATTGACTGTTTATTGATTGTAAAAAAAAAATTATGTATTTTATTTTTCAAATCTTAAGAGATTCGGGAAACATTAACATTTTTACCTAAAAAAGTCAAGAGATTGCATTAAAACTATTGTTGTGATTTGGTTTCTCCCATGAACGGTCGATGACATATTTTATTTATATATAATGTTTAACTATCCGTCTACCGTCGCATATTTAAAAATAGTTATTCTAGTTACTTTATTATAATGAAATTAAAAATAATATAAATTATAAACCAAATTATTTATAAAATATTGTGCCATACAGCGCCATCTATTATTACTATACGAAACCATCTCTCTCCAGAGAATCGTTCTAAATTCAGTGCTGCCACAATTCCAGTTTTCCATTAAAACGCAATACAATTATTATTTATCCTTTAATAAAATTAAAAGGCATCTTTACTTGTATTTAGTGGCGTAGCTAGGTGAATAAGGGAAGCACGGCAGCGATGCATTAGGGGAAAAAAGAGGAAGGGATTAATCAGATAATTTCTATGTAAAATTGTATAATTAATAGAATATTTGCTCAATGCAATTTTTGTTTCAAATTCAGACTCTTGACTAAAACCAATCTTCACTAATTTTAGATTCATCAAAAATTTTTTATTCGTTTTCCTCGACTACGAGTAGTCAGTCAATACTTGCCGGGGAAATAGTAATACCTTTAATACTTATCCCCCGACCATAAAATGTGCGCGAAGCAGACATTAATAAATTATTATTTTAATATTTATTTAGTGGCATTTTTTATTGTAAAATGTAGTGTTTTATTTTAAAATGGCCAAATTTTAATCATCCGCTCCGTTTTTTATTATATAACTACATTTTTTGATTTTAATGTCAATGTCACTTCATCGCGCGAATTTTAATATAACATATCCTTTATCTTATTATTAATAATTAGTAACCTACTTAAAGTAAATAACCGAGAAACTTTACAAAACAAATATTTTTATTAAATCGAGACACCTATATACCCAAGAACGGTGACCTATAAACCTGCCATTGGGGCTCATGCAGAGAAGAACAGAACAGTAGAGGTTGCTTTAAAAAAAATGTTACTAAACAATAAAGTTGTCTTTTTTTACTTTATAATGATAATATTGAAGACATGCTGCGCCGACCCCAAGTAAAATTGGGATAAGGGCAGGAGGATGATGATAATGATAATATTGATATAATTTCGTCATTGTTTCTGTTTACGTCTTCCGATTTTACTATCATTAGTGGTTTCAGCATTTAATACGTTTCTTTGCTGAAGACCTTTAGAGACTGGTGTTAAAGAATCTATAATATTTGATATATTATAAATTGGTTATTTATTAATTTATAAACCCCATAATAATTTATATAACAGTGTATGTAAAATTAACAACTATTTAATAACTTCCATATATAAATTTTATATAGTGTTGACTACCAACACTTGATAACCCAAAAGTTAAAGTAAAAATATGATTTATGTTTCAGTTGATCGAGACTACACCAACACGTCAAATGGCTGAATCAAACACTCCATGTTACAACCTGCAAATAAATAATAGTGCCACCTTGGTCCCACAACTGATTCTGATAAAGTGCTAAAACCTGAAGGTATTGAAATTATACATATATATAATATACTTTTTTCTAGTATAGACAAGTGTTTCTAAACTATTAATAAATTGTTATACTTAATTATATCAATTAAAAGTAAAAATGTATAATTTATTATTGAATATTTAAAAAAAAAACACAGTGTGGGTGGTAAAAATACTAATAACATTTCCCAATTGAATTGCAAGTATAGTATTCAAAGTTGAATCATTTGACGTCAACTGTGAGTGGCATAAAGATATAATTTTGTAAATTGTAATTCGAGACAAATGAAACATTTGATTCCACCTGCAATGTACTAAAATTGCTTGAAATTTATTCCATTTTATTTGCAATTTATAAATAATTTGTTGATGTAGATATACTTATACCTTGTGAATATAAAATTAGTCATTAATGTTATAGGAGGAGAAACCTAATAAGCCAAAATAAGTTACTTTATTTTATAATTTATTTTCAAAACAAATTGCAGGTAGTACAATAAAACAGTTGTTACATGTTGCGGTGTATAATCAGACACAACATCATGCAATTTTATATAGATTGGTGACTTGAAGCAGTCTTATTTTGTATACAAAATTAAAGTTATATAAGAAATTGAATATGAAATTGAAATTGAACACCATTGGCTGTACAGAAGTAATTGAAAACCTTGAGGTAAAAGCATTCAAATAGAATTAGTAAGTTATCTTTTAATTTATTTAAGATATTTTAATAATTATTAGTTTATTAACACATACTTATGAATGCAGTGTTAATCCTACCATTGCTATAGAACATTATATTATCTTTCTAGTTTGTCTTCTTCACTCGTAAAGTAATTTGCAAATTCTTTGTAATATAGTAAATCTCAAATATATTCTAGTTTTTGACATATTTTTCCCACCAAATAAAAGCATTAAAAGTTCATGCAAACCGAATACTTCTTCTCCAATAAAAACATAAATAAACTTGTTAGTAAAGTTTAACACAGCTTTTCTTATATTTATTGTATTTTATTTTCACAGCAATGTTACTGAATAGAAAAAGTCGCAATCCATGCATTATATCATCAGTTAGCCTTTCTAAAGAAAGGTAAAAAGAACAGAAGATGAAAATGCTGAAATAATGTCTGAAAAAGGAATAACGTCAGAAATATTACAGAAAATTAAAAACACTAAAATGGTCGCCAGTGATGTGTTTTCATTAGATTGGCTTATGGAACTATGGCAGATAGGTAAAAAAATAAGGAGTATTAATTGCATACAATACATACAACATACAAGGAAGCATTAGGGTTCGAAACGGGAGGTTGTTGGTTTGTTGACTCTCTATTTGTAGATTATGCAGACGTAGCAAAGGAAACCTAGCCTGGAGCTTCTACAGAATGAGAGAAACCAAGCCCTAATTAGTTATTATGTTTCCACCTCTCCAATGGTTTTCCTTCTGATTACAATTTAACTTCCTTTTAAAATCCTTCTTAATATCTTAAATACATGAAGTCCCCTTACCATTTAAGGTTCATATAATTTAGTCAAATCTTTAATATTCTTCACCTATCGCAGATTCTTTCCCAAAAAAAGCAGTTGTCCCAAAAAGCGAGAACTATTCTCCCTAATAAGTTTGAATGAAGTGACTATCACTTAAATGTTGCCATATATGAAACACTGTTGTTCCTAGTTTTAAAAGTTGCGCTGTCCTGGTCTGGCATTCTATACTCTAGCCCCGAATTTCTTACTCCCAATAATATTGCTGACAAAATAACACTACATATTTTTCCCATACCAGGACAGTAATGTTACATGTGCACCAGCATCAGTTTCAGGTTAGATTAAAGAAGAGGATTCTCATTGTATGAAATTCAAATGGTTCTGAAAGGTTTTAAAGGTTGCATGCCAGGGAAAATAGCACTCTTTCGCTTATCTTTAATTTAAAGTGATAAGTTTAGTGATAAAGCAAAAAAAGTAATCTATTTAATTTATCATTATTTTCCATATCGAGAATTGTAGAAAACAATCAGAAATTAAAATTTTCGATTAAACTCTGCTTTGCATTATCTAGAAAATTAGCTCTCAGCTCAGAGCCTGTCGTCATTTAGGAAATCTAAACATAATCCAATTTAAGTATATATTTTTGTTCCTTCATTTGTACTGTTAAATAAATATTATTATAATTTAAAGTATTTTTACTAACCTCAGATCAGCCTGACCAATGCATTATGCTAATGAAGTTGTTGCTGATTTTGAAGAATTACTTTTTTTATTGCTTTGTTAATCTCTTGATACCGATCGAGTTGTTCCACCACATTTCCCATGAGGTATATTTGTAAATTGCTGTGCTACAAGAGGTTGCAATAATTCAGCTTGATGGCTAATATGTTCCTAAATCTATAAAGTCGAAAGCGTAGTCAGAAAGAAGAAAAAAAAAAGATTATAAATTACTGATTTATAATCTTTTTTTAAATTATAGCATACCTAAATTACTTTAGAGATGTCTGTACTTTAGAGATATTCCTATCTGTTACAAAATATATGCTTTAGATGTCCTAAAATTAATACGCGTCATCAGTCCCTTTTTCATTTACCTATCACAAAAACCAAATATGCTCAAAATACTTTTATTTTCCGTGCCTGTGATAAATATAATAAATGTTTTTCCAATATAGATTTTACAATGTGTACAAAAAAAAAATTAAAAAAAGAAATT
The DNA here is from genome assembly GCF_905147765.1 of Vanessa atalanta. Classification (NCBI taxonomy): domain Eukaryota; kingdom Metazoa; phylum Arthropoda; class Insecta; order Lepidoptera; family Nymphalidae; genus Vanessa; species Vanessa atalanta. The sequence goes on along the minus strand of NC_061902.1, from coordinate 3,818,654 downwards.
AGTAATGCCTGTAATTTGTAATTAATTTTTTTTTTTTTTTAATAATTTATGTTTCACTCATGATTTTTTTTTAATTAATTGTCTTAATTTTCATTGATCATATTATTATTTTGCTCAATGTCATCAATTTTTATATTTTAACTTTAATCTGTTATTTTATATTTTGGCCAACGTGTGTTTATACGTTTTATTCTTCTTAGCTCCAAATGAACTTGTAATCGGTGGAAACTTAATTGGTCTATGTATTTATTTTTGTATGAATTATTTTCAATTGATTGGTTGTAATACTGTTTGTTTCCCAATAAATAAATAAATAAACACAAAGAAAAAAAAAAACTTTACCACTTTAAATTCAACATAAAAATGTTTAAGTGTTTTATCTTAAATTATGTTTTATAGAAAATGTACTTTTACTCTGTTCAAAAGTTACTTTAAATGTCAGATTACATTCCTATTCTTCGATGTCTGCCCCAAATAAAGTAATTTGAAAACAGCTAAGAGAGTACTCTATAAAATGTCTTAGTTCTGGTGTTTCAACGCGAAGCAATGAATGCAATATAAATATATGCAATACTAACAAAATATTAGTATCAAATGTACATCGTGAAAAAGAGTTTATTATATTTCATAGCAAACTTTTTGTATTGAGTTATATCATTTTTTATTTACACACTGAGCTTAACTGAGGATGTTACAGGTGAATGTTGCAGATGATGGTGAAGTGCTCGTTAACATGAACTTGAAATTCCTTAGTGGTACAAGCCCTTTTTTTAACATTACCTAATAAGTAAAAACTCTACAAAGTTAATTAAACTATTCCGTAAATAATATAAAATGCAAACAAAAAAAATAACAGAATTCAAATTAAATAGGGTGTAGGGGTGGGAGAATAAATGTTTATTATGATGAATGTATACGTAATTGACAATAGGTTGATAATTGTTTAATTGCCACGAGGCTGTAGCATCGGATCCTATAAATTCACTCCTGCAATACTTATAAGATAAGTTTGGAGGTTTTGTTGCTTAGAAATCTTTTCCTTTACCTGGAAAAGTGGTTTTACTTTGAAATTCGATTTATTATTATTGTGACATTTATAAGTATATCGAAATATGTTAAATTTAAGTGAAGGAGGTAATCTTCTACCTTACAAGTATGTATTATTAAGGCATATAAGGACAGGAATTAACGAACATGCTTGTATATTTTTAAGCTTTCAAATCATTGACACAAATATGGAGGCGTGTTAAATAAAATATTACCTGCTTACGCTTTAACGGGATATAGCAAGGAATATCCCACTAAAACGCTTGCAGACTCTGTATATTAGATATATACTTTAATGTCGATAGAATGTTATACAGAAATTCTTGAAGGGAATCGTTTCCACTGAAAGCTCAGTTAAGTTGTATAATTATATTAAAGGGTACAATTATGGCGAACCATTACTATCTAACGAATATTACTTATATAACTAGATATTGACACGATAATTGAATAAACCACAAAAGTGAATGATCCACATCAATATAAAATGAAGCGTAACTAATACATAATAAAACTCATTTTAATAAAATTGTATCTCTACAAATCCATTTTTATATATAAAACATACAGTAGTACCTATAATTATTTATGATTAATTTGTATTATAGCACTAAAACTTACAACACAAATTGAGTCATTTCATAAAAGTCGAATTTGATTAAATGTAAATTTATTCTACGAAGTGGGACAATAAAGAGTGTTCGCCGTTCGTTCAATCATCGTGTGTCACAACACAATCGACTTGTCGCTTCTTTATTGTCCCATCATCGCGACCGACGGCTACAGTGCGTCGTTATCGCTTAAGCCTACCACTACTACGTACACAGCTATAACTAAGATATCCGAGTGAAACAGAACACCCGTCGCGCTCACTTACTAACTTCAAGCGCGTCACACGCGATGAAAATACTATGGCCATTTGATTTTTATACGAAATACCGTTCGCCTTACGATCGAATGGATTTTTTTATTGTGGCGCATGAGAATGCATTCAGGAGAATGAAGAGATTCTATAGATTATATATAAATAAAATTAATTGTCTACCCACATGTGATTCATGAAGTTATCGCAGCATATAATAGTATCAGCATAGCGTGTGACGCGCTACAGATGCGTGATGCGTGCGTGCGGTGAAAGACATGAGAAGTGGAGGGTTAGCTCGTTCGTGTTCGCCCGAGCTAGATGAAGCACTGAAACAGGCTCTGCTATCGTTATCGATATTAGCCTCAATATTACATCTAAATATGTACCTATCGCTAGAGTACGATTTAGGTAGAACCGCGCGAATCGTTTGATTGTCGCGTGGTGTGACCATCAACGTCCTAATCTAACTTTCCTAATCTTAACTCTTACATCCGAGGCTAATGGCAGTGATGGTCAGCAGTTGTGGGAGGGACGCGGACGTCTACCTTACCCCAATAATGACAAATTAAAATCAAACGTCAACTCAAAAACCCGAACTAATACCACTATTATTATTAAACGGGACGAGTCATCTTTCGCTTCGCCCTCGGGGCTTACAGCTAACGCGACAGGTGGACGTTCACGAGCTATCTATGTTACGCTAGGACCTAAATCTAATATCATTTAGTGAGCCGCACCGAGTCTCGCGGGACCGGGGAAGACGAACCCACTTAATATGATATCTACTCATTGTGAACATCATTTTAGATATTATCAAATGTACATTCTACTATGCTAAGTATAACATTAATAAGAGATATTCGATAGAGATTTGAAGATGGATAGTTACTCGATCTATATAGACGGGGAGGTCCTCCATCTAGCGAACGACCTGTCATCTACTAATGGTAAGCTTACAGACCGGAACCTAGATCGCGGTCTCGTATAAATTTCGCCTATTCAGGATATAACAACGTAAAAAGTCGTGCGAGACCAAAGTTCGCAACGCTCCGCCGCCAAACTGCAGACCCTTAATAATCAAGACAGTTATTTCAAGCCCACGTCCACGGATAATATCAACGTTGGACGTTGGTGAAAACGTTTCAACACCTCGAAACTGCTATACAGGTCTGACGACTGCTCGAAATAATAAAGGTAAAAGTGAGTCGAGAATGGGAATACTTTAAAATTACCAGCTAACTTAATTTATAAAGCCTGTCTCAGTGACGATTTATTCAATGTCGAATTGGATGGTATCCATCGATGTGTTGTCATATTATCAATACATTTATAATGTTTAAAGTCGGAAACTGTCTTAAGAGAGAATTACCGAAATTAAACGCTTTTCATGACGATGATGGATGTTGATTATGAAAAACATGTCAATGGTTGAATTGAAGATGACGGTTGATGATGATGACGACTACGACAGCGATAATGACGTTGATGATGAAAATGATGAAGATGATGATGATAATGACGATTATAGTAATGATGATGATAATGACAATTATGATAATGATGATGAAGATAATGACGATTATGATAATGATAATGACGGCAAAGATGATAATAATGATGACAACGATGATGGCAATGATGATACTAGTCAATGTTGATAATAATGACGATTTAAATGTTGATCATGAAGATGATGATGACCTAAATGGTGAAGGTAATAATAATGATGATGAAAATGAAAAACATGGAAATTATGACGCTGACAATTATGATGATGATGGATTGTTTGATGGGGAATGGGGTAGCAGATGGTTCGCTAGAGGTGCGACGACGGCGAGTATAATGCACGGACGCGGACCAAAATATTATGGACGATTATAATTATATATAAAAAGTTGAATACATCTTAACCTTAACAATGAATACATTATCAAAACATTACGGACTATGAATACATAATCATATGAAAAACAGTCTTCCAGGTGTTTTCGTTTTATCAAAAATTTGTAAATTGTAAATTTCTTTTTTTTTATTTTATTTTTGTATAAACCAATAGAGTACAAGAATCTCAAAACATTTCTCAGCAAACGCCGGCTACGAGCGCACCTCGCGTGGCCGGTATCCGCTATCGCATGTTTTAAACCTTCACTTTCCAATTTATCTAATAAACATTCGCCAATTTTTGGTATCAATTATACTAGTCTTATTTAAATATACTTCACAACTATAATGTGTCCGATTTGAAATGCCTACCGTTATCATAATATGAATTGAGTATATATTCTCATAAATAAGATACGTATCCTACCCGATGAATCAATTTAAAAGTCATGAAACGCTCCCTTGATGACTAATTATAGTCGAATGACCAAGAAGTCATCGATGATCGTAAGCACTAAACATTCCATACTTAACAATACAATGAATGAATGTCAATATTAATTTCGCTTATCATTAATTAATATTATATAATTTATTCAAATAAATGTTTACCTACTCCTGTAAGTACCTTAATAACCGATCTACCTATCTGATAATAAATTTAATACCAAAATTATATGGACAAAGCAATCGAATAATATATGTTAAAATTGATAACTACAAAAAGCTTTAAACATACAATTCAATTTAGATAACGCCAACGAATTATAATTACGGGTCGACAAACGCACGAAACACTATACCAAGCTAAAATAATGGATAAAAAAGACCGACGGACAAAATTCCCTTACGCACATTCTTGTTTCAAAATACTGCTGATCAAATATTTTATAAGCAACGTCAAAAATGGAATTGTCATAATTTTATATGGATGGATGTATTATTCAAAAGTTTTTTTTTATTCAAATCTTTTATTTTTTTTATAGTGCGTAGGTATTTGCCTGGCGGTCAAACGAAAGTGTAATTAGACGGACTCGCGTCACCAACTGATAATACGGGAAAGACAAATGGATTTACACGCTTACAATATACAGATTGTATTATGAGTCTGACTCCTAAATGTATCAACTTGTATGTAAGTATGGTAGTGGGTTCGAGCGTCCACTATAATCGCATTTACTTCTCCTTCTCCTTTTCCTTTTCTTTCTCCTTCTCCTTCTCCTCCGGTTCCTTCTCTAGTTCTTTCTCTTTCTCGTCACCCTGGAATTTAATAAAATAGCTTTAACTATTAGTTGATATCTATTCGACTCTCTTTTGGATCAAAAAACACTTAAACGAGACGAAGTGTGTTAAAAAGTAACTCGGTAAGTTTTTTTATGCCTCAATACTAAGAGTTGAGTGAAAAATAATGTTTTTCCTACATAAACTAAGTTCCAGCAGAGTTCCATATGTCTTAAAAAGAAATTTGGCTAATTTAAATGAAATAACGCCAACGAATGATGGCTTACGAACTATTTCAATCCACGTACCTTTCCTTTCTCAGCATCATCGGCCATTGCCTGTTTCTCAGCGGGACCGGTTCCCTCCTTGGTGTCTTTCTCTTTCTTTGCAGCAACCGCCATGGTCTCAATCGCGCATATCTCATCCCAATCGGGATAGGCTCGTTCCTTGAGACGAGACACGAGCCCCACGAGGTTAGGGAACGACTCGTTGAGAGCGTCGCGAAGGGCATGTTGCACTTCCTTGTCTATGAAGTGCAGCTGAGCTAAATTAGCGAAGGCCACTATGTCCAGCTGTTGAAGTATACAAACGCGGTTTAAAAACGAAAGAATATTTTACCTTAAATATATTGTTGATAGTTAATACCTAACTATACTTATGATTATTAAAATACTGTTATCGTATGTGATTATTTAAATATTAAAATACATATATCGACCCCTCCCGCGCGTTAAGTGGTATGACAAAACATGTGATTTTTCAGGAAAGCGATTTTTAGCTTTCATCTTTGCATTGCTCTTCCACTAAATATAGTTTGATTAATTTAATTAAATCTGATTGTAGGCAAGAGAGTTCAATATCCATATAAATGAATAAGATTAAACCGAGCAAATGCTGCTAATAGTTTTTTTATAATATTAGTATTCTTGCAGAAAGTTTTCTATAAAGAAATAAAAAAAAATTAAATAAAAAAAAGAAATAATTGGGTATCTAATCCAATACAGATAATAAAAGTTGTATTCAAATACAAGAAATAATTTTAAATTATTGAAAGAAAATATTTTTAGAGAGCTCAAGTTAAGTTATGTAAGTAAATAAATAAGGTAACAGTTCAATTTAGTTATAATTAAGTAATCTAGGTCCCGAGCTTCGTACTTGGCGACCGTAAGGTAAAAAGAGAGGTCAAGATATCCTAGGTTGTGCGGGCACCGGCCGAGCTGGGGTCATAACCTGAACACCACCCCACCCTCTCCCCGACTAAAGTCTCCCACAAACTACCCCCCACCCTCTCCATCGACAAATGGGTAGTTCGTCGATCGCCCAGGCAGGGCTCGATCGATTACCGTCAAATAAAAAACAAAAAATACTAACACAACACATTGAATCTACTTACAAACATGTTTGTTTTTAAAAATTTAAATCGCAATTTTGCTATTATGATAAATTTTGTAGAGTATAATGTAATACTTAATTTTGCTAAGTTTATTTTTAATAACAATTCCAAGGCTATTCAACATATGCAATTATAACAGTTAGACCCAAATAAAATATAATGCTCATTTTAAATAAAAGTCATAATAATTCATGTTACACAATTTGTTAATTTGTAAATATATTACATAACTGTCATTGTCATTTTGTTATTGATTTCTACTAACGCAGCTTTACCGATGCTCGTGTCTATTTTTGAACTTTAGATAAGTTAGAATGATGGACCGGTTATCGCCCTCGACCCCTCTTGCAGGAAGCGAACCACCCCCACCCGACGATGCAACCGCCGCCGCATCAATGAACGTGGTCGTACAAACAAAGGATCAATTGAAAAATATAACTGTCTTCTCTTATTTGGAAAATGTATATTTTAAGCCTTAAGCTATAACAACGACCGCTTTCTACGTGTCCATTGAAAAATTAAATATTTTCAAAGCGCTATAGCGCCGGCGTTTATACGCCAAAACGTATTCTATTGCTAAATACTTACGAGTGTGGGCTCATCTCCGAAGAAGAATGGTTTATCGGAGAGCAGGTCAGAGAGCACGCGGAGGTCGTTCTTGCCGAACTCGATGATCTCGTCCTGGCTGTGCACGCCGATACCGTGAGCCTTTGCCTTCTTCATACCCTATAAACGAAGCAAAAAAGGTTGTATAACCATCGGGAAATATTTAACTCATTACATTAATTTCAAAAAAATTAAGTCTAATCTTGTAAAAAAGTTTCCAGTGATATTGATTACGGATGATTTATATCGATTTTATTAAAAAGCTAATTATATAAGACGCGTATCTACCAACCATGATGTACATTTCGCTATCACGGTTCGGCATCAACTAGGTAAGATTCAACAGGTGCCCGGATATTTAACTACTGCTGTCAGCAATATGGCGACTGCAGACGCCATGGGGGTAAGGGGGAGATGCGTAGTGCACCGTGTTGCGCTACAGAGTACGACGATCCTATATGCAATGGGGTGGGGGGATGCACCTATAATAAAACGAGCTCCCAGACAACAAGAGGTGGGATTGAGAAGGGGGGTTTAGGTTACTTTCTAATTTCCAAATTAATATTTGGATATAGGGCACATATCGAGAGAAATCAATATGCCAAATTGTATATGTCAATTTGTTCAGGCCATTTGACTCCAAAACCGAGAAATTTACATGACAGAAGCTAGCTAGCGTGCTCAAAAAAAAAGTAATCCGCCGATATGATTACAAGAGCTATAAAATAAACATATAGTATGTTTTTTTTATATTACATACTCTAAAAAAGAAAGACACGATGGCGCGCGGAACACATTAGATAACAAAGTAAGCGCGCTTTGAACGATCACTTTTGCATTGTTATTGTTTTGGCTCGTGGCGTCGAAACACCGGCCGGCCGGCAAGCAAAACGTCAAAATGGTGTCAAGCCAGCAAACTTACCTTGCGTCCAGAGGTGAATTTATAACAGAAGTTGAGTATCGGGTTTGGAAGGCGGGTGTTCAGAGCGTTCTGTAGGTTCACTTGATAGCCCTTGATAACACTGTCCGGGTACTTGGCACGCCACCAAAGAATCACCCACGAAAGGTGGTTCTCTATCATCGAAATCATCGCGTGCGTAACCACCCGCTGATCGGGCGTCAGACCTGTGAAAGAGTTATTTCTATGAGTTGCTGTCTAATTTAGTGAGACTCGATGCGTTAAGTGCACATGCGCGACTCCCAGAATCGCTGTCTTAGTTCTAGGTCGCCCGGACCATTCCAGTAGCTAATATACCTGGAATTTCAGTATTGATTTCGTATACGTGGCAAACAACAACTCTTAACAAAGGGCTTTATATATGGTTATAGATCGACAGCGTATCCTTTTAACGCATAATAGCTTCGGATACGTGAAACAATACCCTTGATGTCAAAAGACAAAGCGCTGGTGTCAATACTACTCCTCTAGTCTAGTTTGTAAATGACAAAGACTCGGATCTTTGACGTCTTAAATAATAAATGACAAGAAAATGAAGTGCTTTTTAAAAGCGATGTAACTTTGTTCACTTAATTATAAAGCTTTTTACTTTCTAGTTAATGGAAAAGGTACTTTTTTAATATCTTCTTAGGTGTTTAAAACAAAGAGCAAGGATAATGTAATTTGTTACTTTATTAAAACGATCACCACTAAGTTACCTTTCGCTTGAAGTTCTTCATTATTATTAGAAATATGAATAGACAAAAGATTTAAAAAAAGAATATGTATAACTATTTACAAGTTCATTCACAAATTAATTTATTAAAAAAGGTTCGTACCGTTTACTCTAGGACGAATCATATTTTGAAATAAAGGAAATAAATAATTTAGGATATATAATATAAAGGATGAAAAAATTAAACTATGACTACAAAACTAACTTTTTTTAATTATCTCGAAACCGAAATTTCTCTCGCCAAATAAAGTTTTGCTTAAACGCATAAAACAGTATAAATCTCAATAGCTCAACTTTATTACCACATAGCGAGGTTCAAATCTCATCTTAGCACAAGCCGAAACTGTATAATAAAATAGATATTTTACAAATTCCTGGCAAACAGGCATTGCTGGTAGTACTCTTTTATATAAAAAAAGTTGCTTGCAGTCGAGGCAGCGCATGTAAATACATAAACATACAGACATACTTAGTATTCGTTTCTGGTTCTCGGTTCCCTTATAAAAAACCTAGTCGAAGTACAAAAATATACAGAATGTATGACGGGTGACACTTACCGGCATCTAAATCTTTGTTGTATTTCTCCGAGAGCTCCTTGATGATGAAGGCGCTGTCGGCTATTTCTTCGCCGTTCAGCTCCACGAAAGGAAGCTGTCCCTTTTTAGAGCGGAATTTCGCCTTGTGATCAACGTTCTATAACAATCATAAGCAAATATCTTTTGATAACCATATTCAACAATAAAAAAGCAAATGACCACCGTGAGAAACAAAAGTCACATCGTTAAAAGTAATATATGAATTACAGTCAACTTTACGAAACAATACACAAAGGTAAAGAAAAAGTAAAAATAATATTCGCTGTCTAAAACATTGTGACGCATTCATTAGAAATTCCGAAACAAATGTTAGAATTCCCACAATTGCCACTCGCTATTAGTGACAAAAATGCCCACTTATATATTAGTTTCGCTTTAATTTCACAGACGATTGTGCATTTTATATGACGCTTTAGTAATTAAATATATCGCTTAATGACATGGCAAATTAAAATGAAATATCATGTCGCAGAATATACGAGACTTCAAAATGCTTGCAAGCTCAGTACTATTTACAAAATATATATTTGTTAGGCACAGGAGATACTAAATTATGTTTATAATTTTTAAGACTCATAATACACAAGCTTATACCGGCAATTTGGTCTTTATTTTAAGACAACAAGCCACGGACAGAAAGACGAAATTAAATAAATTTGAATATGTAGATCAAGTAAATATAATCTTTAAAGCAATAATACATTACGGGAATATGAAAGTAGGCAAAGCAATCGTTGAAAAGCAGTATTCATAGAAACATGTTGTAACTTTACATTACTTGAAGAATTACAAGTAATTTAAGCGTATTGTATATTTCTCTAGTACATGAATATTATAGTGGAATAAACTAAAACCGGTTGTAATTATTTTCGCATAGCTAAGTAAAATCAGATTACATCTAAACTACATGTGTCATTAAAATATATTCAATACTATGTTAGATAATCTTACTCTTGAAATGAAAGGCGGTGACAAAGTTTCGGGACTAATGATGTTGTTATTAAAATTTACAAAGACAGCGTTAGCGGTGTGTAACCAAGTTAATGACATGTCGAATAATATCAAAAATCTTAATTTAAAATATTATAAGCATAATATATTGAAAATATCTATATTATTAAGACAAGTAAGTAGTACATTGAAGACTATCTATATTATATTGTCGAAACATTAAAAAAGAAATGATTATGAATTCTTTTACACAACCTTACAGTGACACAGTACAATATTCGCCATATACAATTAATTTACATACATGGAGGAAGCTGGCTTAGCTTGCTATACCTGTATCTATTCTACTAGTTAACACCTACTCGATATGTACTTAAGTGACTCATTGGATTTTTATGTAAAAATTTTACAGTGAAAGCCTGTACTTTTTCAGAAATCTTAACGCAAGTGTCAACAACAACTGTATAGAGTGGATATATTATGCAGCAACACATGGAATACAAGAAAAACCATTCATTTATAGATATAATATGCACGACGGAATTGACGTTGATTTTGGATACGCCTTTTTTTTAAATTGAAACTGCAGCTTAAAATTATAAACGGCCTAGCAACAGGCGAGCTCGACCGGGCTGAGCATGCGCAGCGAGCTTGACCTGAGCTACCCCGTTGGCGCACGTCGCGGAAACATCCAGTCTCCCGGTATTCCAATCGATATATAGTTACTTGTAAATACCCTAACTTGTACCTACCTAGCATAAACTACATCTCTTTTAGGTGAATTTAGGGAAGCTCGTTACGTATGATTTATTTCATTAAAAAAAACGAATTAATAGTTTTTGATGGTCTTGACGTTAATACTCGGAAGATATTGATGCATTTTACACGTGGCTAGCAACAGGTGGCCACAACGATTAAATTATGAGTACCGACTAGAGAGCAATGTGTAGTTAAGAGTCATAGTTGATACGGCCCGAGACAGACGCGGGGAGAGACGCGGCTGTCCCTGCATCGCCTTATAAGGACATAACGAAATCTCACTCAATCGAAAATATATGTAAATATGAAATTTCGAGTATTCAGAATTAACTGAAACATAAAATTTAGTAAAGTTGTCGTTAAAATAAAACATCAAAATCAACGATCAAATTTCATAAGCAATTTAAATATATTTCGTTACTAAAAATTAAAGTCAACATCCATTATATTAAGTTAAGTCGCTACAATCTTATTTGTCAGTAAACAGTAAACAAGCTCATCGTTCCAACAAGGTTACATTAGTGTTCGTTGGATAAGCTCGTGAATGTGTGCGCGGGTGATCGGGTCGCAAGTCTCGTAACCATGGTGACGCGCTAGAGCGAGCCCAAAATCTGGGCGGGGAGCCGGCAGCTGTATTGATTTCGAACAGGGTTCACCGGCCGGACCACCCGCCCCACCCCGCTCACCCCACGAGCTATCAGCCTGCCGACTCGCCTGCCCGCGACATCCCTACGATTACCTACAACTGCTATATATACAAAGTGTGATAAGTGAAATTTCGGTTGGGATGCACGATAATAACTTCGTAAGTTATAACAGGAAGTGGATTGAAAAAATTGGTAACGATATGTTGTATTATCACGCAAGACGATGCGAGTCTGAGTATAAGTAGTTTTATTCGCTAAGAATTTGGGTCTTGAATTTGGAATTTGAACGTGAATCCTAAAATATTTATGAATTCTTCTAGTCTGTTATTTTAACACAGTCTTATTGTTAAGTTTTATTAAATAAAGTTTTATTAGTATCAGATATACCAGTGATATGCTGTCGCATAGTGGTTGACTGTAAACTATTTTTATTTAGAAGAATATACATATAAAATATTTTAAATTTAACAGTCCTCCCGTGCGTCTGTGCATACAATTGGTAAATAACTTTCAGCTTAACTTATAGCTAATAATAAGCTAATAAGCTAACGCTATGATCGATGGCGATTAAGAAGGGGATTCCCGAAAAATTCAAAATATTTCTTTTCATATATGCGTCAAAGTAAATCTTTTTAAATATCAATTAACCGTTAAATTTCGTTCGCAGCATATAAATCGTTATTCGTAAACTTCGAACATTCATGATATGATAATAATTTACCTGATAACGAGTAACGATGTTCGAACCGGATGTTTCGTGTTTTAAGGGCTCTTTAAAAATATATTTTAATGCATATTGTGCTTTTGAAAAAAATAAGAAAATAGTAAGAAAGTAAATAATGAACATTAATATCGTAATAATTTCACGAAAATTGTCAAATTATTTGTACAGTCACTAAACAAGTGTGTCTATACCTATGTATACTTATGTATACACACTTGTTTAGTTAACACACAAACAATTATTGAAATCAATATGAATTCACACATAATCAAAACACCTAATTTTTAAGTACCTCCATAGAGTGAACTTAATTAGCTCACATGTACAGTGTACATGGCACATGTGAATTCAATCGATTTTACAAAATAAAAATCTATATGTACAATAGAAAACGTATAAAATATACGAAAGGTATTACAAACAATGTAATGCATGCACTTCTATCACATATTAACATAGTCACGCGAACGACAATGGGCAGTGAACGGATCAACTTGGAATTCCTTGAGTGGTGGCCTAATGGCAGATTAGCATATTTAGCGCGCAAAGCTTCCTGAATTCAAAGCAGGTTCCCGAGGGATAGCGCAATAATATCAATCACGGTTAGTTGTGAAATCGGTTCAGATTAAACAAACACTTACGGTTACGAAAATTGATATTTTGGCTTTCAAAAGTATTGCCTAACTTTTTAATTTACTTCGTAAAACTGGTTTTATAAGACATAAATGTTAAGAAAAGTTTTAAGCATTTTTATATTTTATTTATTTGTAATGCCAATCTAAGAAATGTAATTTATAAATGTTTTAAAAATAAAAGAAACGCTGATTCAAAAATTTATAGGCTAATAATCATTCGGAGGATCGCGAAGCGGCATTTTAAAAGAGACCGAACGTCCCACGGATGTATGTCCTCTGATACCGGTTTTCTGTCGTAGCATTTAAAATTCTTTTTCTACATGAGAAATGTTGCCTTGATCTCAGGTACAGTTACTAGATCTATATTTTAAACATTAAAGAATAGGCTCGCCTCATTGTTGATGGAAATTATTTGCAATTTAAATAGGACTGTTACACGTGTCACTTTGTATTATGAAAAATTTTGCATTGCTTGCTTTTTAAAACATCGAATATTAAATCTAAGATAGTAATCGGTTGAGTACAATGTTATATGTTGAAGTATTCATAGTGTACATTCAAAAACTGTTATTTCTGATGTCTTATCATAAAATGCATAGGTATGTACTGTCACTGAAATAAATAAAAGTAATGGAGTAGTGCAAACTTTACTCGCATTATTATTATGCTTATTATCACGTCCAGCTTGTGTATTAAAATAAAAACCTCTTTTGTGTTTCGCTAGCGTTTTTAATTTATTTTAATGAATAGGTACCGCACACTATACCACGACCTACTTCGGGGTGTCACAAGAGGGTTTTCACCGAGGGGTAAATGAAAGGAATGTCAAACATAATTTATAAGTTTATTTGAAGTATTAAGGTGTGGTAGCTTAACTATGGTGGCAAGATTTAAACCATTTTCGTTATGTGACATAAAAATAGGTCAGAACATTTATTTAACTATCAAGAAGTGAAGAGAACAATTAACAAATACACAGATATTTAATGTTTTGATATCTGCTACTAATAAATAAATTAAATTTTCTTATTTGGATACGTAGGATGATTGATGAACAAAAAAAAATTGTCTGCTAATGCTTGCTCCCATACTATATAAAGGTGGAAATATAATTATAACAATTTGGTGAATACATTAAATGTTTTGTAAATTAACTTAATATTTTTTCTGCAATATTAACAATCCAAAAGAAGGGTTAACAATTCTTACATTAACAGAGATTTTTTGCTCTATTTATTGATTGAGTAAGCTTTGAATTGGGTGCCTTTTTTGGATCATTTTTTTGTAAAATACAATATAGATAGGTAACCGATCCATTAACGACGTGACATCATTGTTTCTTTGAAAGTTCCCACAAATATCACAGCAGAAATACAATATTTTAGAAACAATAATAATAATTGAAATACTGCCCAATTTGGAATCATATTATGTTCAAATGTTTCTTCCGAAACGGACTTGCCCAAAGCCCGACCACCAAGAAAATATACTACATACTTTATAAACCATTTATATATTTCATTTTTCAATAATAAATAAAGTGTGTCATTTCTACTACAAGACGATAAGATGATTACGGACGCTACAAAATGCGTCTAATAGTATTTCAAAAATCAACAAATTTGCCTACCTACCCTTATCAGTCGTACCCTATTTACGATGATAAATATACCCGAGTTAAGTATAAAGATTTAATTTCATAAAATATCCATAAATAGCCCACGTTTTAGTCAAGTCCCGGTTGTTACATAACATACGTATATTGTGGATAGTCAGCAGACATGATTACTGTCGCGTCCCGGGCGCACCCCGAACCTCCCGTCGGGGCTGGTCGATGGCCGGGGTCGCGCATGCGCACCACGCGGGTCGAAGCACTCCCGGTTGCCGACCCCCACGTCTATGCGTATACATATTATATTCGAACAAATATACCATTTGACATACATATATTAATAAAGGCATGCATAAATTGATTCCTTTATCACCTCGGCAGTGATTAATTATGTAATGTTCCTTGGTTATGTCAATGATAACATTTAAAATAATAAATTGTAATGTCTTTGCATTAATGTAAAAAAGTCTGGGTACCTTAATTTTGGTTTAAGCTTCTCTTACAAATACTGCATTCATAAGCGATTACATTATACTCGAACAGGACGACGTCTATCATTTTACTGTTGCGGTTTAAATTGATGATAATGCGATCGTTGATAAAAGTTTTAACTAAGGAAGCTTTTACATTTATGTTAGCAATGTAGATTAAGACATCGCGGACACATAAAATTTACGGCTAAGTTGGATGGAGTTGGTTTTGAAAATTACCCAAACTAAATATGTTTTAAAAATAACTTTCCTATTAATTTAATGTACTAACACTATTACTAATATTAGTTTAAATAACAATAATGCCTTGTCAAATAACAAGAACAATTTCTCAGAATATTTTGATAACATGCAGCAATTCTTAGAATATGTCGAAATATACTATATAATTTTAAATTCCAAACCAATAAATTACGCAAAGCTAATGTAATTACCAAGCGATCGATATCCGCCAGAGGGAAATTAACGCGAATCACTTCGCGAAGTCAACACAAGCGATTCGAAACAAGAGCCCATTGACCTCGCTATCAGTATTCCAACCCAACAACGCAACTCTGTGCCTGCATTAACGTAACATTACTAATTACGTAGATATACCGTGCTAGTTGGTAGGAACAACAAGCACTGAATCCGAGTTAATTTTACCAGCGGACGTTAGCGATAAGTGTAAACAATGCATCACAATGCACACCGTTACTTAAACATCGGCTTTCAGAAAACACTTCACATTATTGCCATATTAGTATTTCTTTTTTATTATACCAAAACTCGTCCAGGTTTTAAAATAATTAAGATTATTTATAACACGTTAAGCAATTTATAATTAATTATAAATTATGTTATTATTTATAACAAGTATAATTATAGTCAAAAATAGCACCAAATCCGATGTCTTCGAATTGGCCATCCGGCCATTCAGGGAGAGAAAGATCGCTTGGCAGGAAATTGTATAACAACATTATTGATATTACAATACCTCAGAATATCTCCTTAACTGTATAATTTCGCGAAGTCTCTTATACTCAATAAAAACTGAGATAGTTTATAAGTACGGCTGTACCTAAAAGAATATACTTTTTACGCTAAATGGAGATTAAATTGCTAATTAGACGATTTAGGCAGTAGGACAACATGCGACATAATCATAATACGAATAAAAGCCAAATAATAAAAATGTATATTTAACTCTGCAAATTCTATTGAACAGTCATAACAAAAGAGTTACGTATATAAATAACCGAGTCCCAGTATAGACAGGCTTATCTAGAGAAGTAACAGGATATGTATTTACGAATGCAATAAAGCAATAGGCTACACAGGCTATACGAGATAATAGTTTCCGTATGCAGAGTCAGCACTTGTATTCCGCTTTTGTACAAGCTCTCTTTATCTCAGAAAAATATCAATTCCATTTATATTTAAGAATAGGTAATTTTTCTTACTACTTTACTTATTGTTTCAAATAATTTCGTATTATAGTAAAAATAATTTCATATTTACGTAAAGGATCTGACAAGTTAAATATTTTTTTAAAGAAAAGAAAAAAGCTACTGAAGTCTATATGAGAATAAAATAAAATTCTCAGTTCTTGAACGAGTCTAGACATCACATTAAACTTAATCTCCTTCTATAATTCAATCTCCATTTTCTTATGTTATATAAGTACTCAAATAAATCGGTTCGATAAAGAGAACGGTATACTGGACAGTATTCAAAGAAGGTGAATTTATCTTAGATGATTTTGTATATTTATCAAAAGGTGTGGCACTTAAAGCAATGGTCTAACTATATTTCTTTTCTATTATGTGCGATAAATTGAGGGAACAACTGAATTAGAATCAATTGCTTTCTAATGACCTGTAATGGAATGATTGTCCCCTTTAAAGTATCAAAGAAAGGTTTATCCAGCCTACACTTCTCGCTTGTGTTCATTGTTTAACTGATCACTTGAATGAGCGGAAGTCGGCGTCGGTTAACAAATATTTCACATTTCATGGAAGCTGATCGACTTTCCGAAGACTATCTATTACAAAAAAAAAGTTATCTGTAGAATGTAGATATATAAATAGACAGTGTTATCAGATAAAAGTTCAGTATAAGAAATAAAATTATGATAAGTACTATGCGACTTTTATGACTTAAAATTTAGATGCGGAATTTGATATTTCATATCCTCAAATAAATTTTATGTATGAGCGTACGTATTATTTAAATTATTATTATTAAGATTACAATTAAGTGTCACAAAGAGTCACAGTGTAATACATTATTCAATTGTGTTATTTCCAGTTTATAGCAATTTAATTATTCCTTTGAGATGCATAACATGTGAAAATTAAATTAATTCCCGCCTACACACCACTATTGTTTGCAATTAACGCTAATGAGGTTATGGCTCCGTTTAATTTACACGATTTAAAGGGATGAGTCACAAAAGCTCTCTGTGTGACGCAATAGGTAGGTAGGTAATAAAGATAATTAATTTGAATAGTTATTCATAACGTAACTTTTGTAATAATTACAATTTGTTTTTTAAGTTGCTAGGCAAAAGTATAAATTAAATAGTCAGCGTGTTTAAATTATTACGAGATACTTCATAACTAAGTAAAAGGAGAGAAGAAGTAATGGGTAACGTTTGGGCTTTATTTCTTCGCTTTGTGTTATGATGTTGCTGTGGCTTATTTGTTAGATATCATATTTATGGCGATTATTTTGAGGTCTATCATTACAATGTACCATGATTTGTAGTGGCAATAACATTTTAATTGCGTTTTTAAATGCCAGCTTTCAACAACATACAATAAACAGTAACTAATTGACTATTTCATAAATATTTTATATATCGACAACAATATACAAGAATACATATTATACGTCAAATTCTTCGATATAATGTTGTCTTAGATTTTCGCGATTATTACACATTGAAATAAAACTAGTTTTTAACGGATTTAATCGCGTATATTAATTATTTTAACATCCCGACGTTTCGAGCACTTTGCAGTCTGCCCGTGACCACGAACACTGCAAAGTGCTCGAAACGTCGGGATGTTAAAATAATTAATATACGCGATTAAATCCGTTAAAAACTAGTTTTATTTCTTCGATATAATTTTGGTAATTATCACAAGATGACTAGAATGACAGATTTGGTTATCCTTTCAATATTATATAGAAAAGTAATAATATATAAATATAAAAAAGTAATATATAATGTTGAAAGTGTAGGAAACTGCTTCAAAAAGATACATGAAAACTATCGATAAAAGCGCAACCACTAAGACACTACAAACCAAAAACAATCGTAAATTAACGTGCCTTATCTGCGATTTCAACCATTAACGGAGCATGACTTGGTAGTCGGTTCAATATACGTGATCTAAAATAGATAAAAGATTAGGTATTACGAGTACAATCATAAAATCGGATATAAGTGAACATTACAAAATAAAATTTGTAATGATTATCTCGAACAGAATAATGGGTTGTTAGATTAGAAATTAATAAACTCTAGAATTGCTTTATAGATATGTTTTTGTTTTCGTCGATTAGGGTTAATTATATTACATTCTAAGCAGCAGACATAAGTTTGTTAGTAGCACATTGGACATATAACTAGTATAAGTGAAAGTCCGATTCTCAACTGTACTTTAATGTGCCATAAGCGTCAAAATTCTCATGTTCATATTGGAACAATGTAATATCTAAATCTGTCTTACGGAACGATAAAACATTTTTTTGCTACTGACGTTGGACGCAATTTTCCTCTGACAAAAACCGAGACCGTTCGACGCAACTTATTTTCTCTTTGTACAACATAACAGTAAGGGCTCTTAGACCTCTACTGCAGTAATGATACACTTCACTACGAGTTTTGTAGCAATAAAAAACGGAAGCCGCTTTTTACCATTTTCTTTTTCTAGGCCTTAACCTGTGTTTTCGTAAAATTATTTAGAGGCGAAAGCCGTTGTCTTTTTTGTTTGTATTAATAGCCTTCGATATTTTGTACCAAATATAATATAGTGCTTCATGATACTACCTAAACGTACGTATATCAATGACAAATTTAAGTAACAGTGACAGAAACCAGCTGGTTGTGTAGTCAAGAAAACTAAAACAAGTTACTCGTCATCGCCAGTAGGTTAACAGGTTAAATCTTTCAGCGAAACCATCAACCGGTAACTTTAACGGCAGCAAGGGATGGATATTTTCCAATAGCTTCCGAACGTTAGGCGTTGTTTGTCAGTTTTTTGCCGTCTGTCTGTACATGCGCTGGCGTCCGGAGTACGGCGGCGACTTGAGAAAGTGCAGCCGACATAGCGTGGCGTGACTTCATAGCTCAGTGGCCAACCTACTCGGGTTTCTCATTTCGTTGCGATACACACCGTGTGTTATTTGCTGATCTATTGATTCAGAATTATTCAACACTGTGTCTTTAGAAACACGACGATTTTACTTTAAGAATACAGCATATTGCACAGCATTCCCTACATTTCAAAAGAATAATGACTGTAGCAAAGTAACACCCGTCATAATACTTTTTATATTATGTAAATTACTTCAATGTTTCTGTTAGGTGATCATAAGGAACACAGGTTTCCACATAATTAATTAACATACATATTTGATTTGCGACCTGAATAATAATAATAATAATCTGATAAAACATATGTGTTAGCTATATTTTAATAAATGCGAGAGAAACAATAACAGTTGTGGGTTAATTAGCATACTTTCGTGACTAGGATGAAAAAATAAGTTGCCGTCGAACTTGAGCGCACCTAATCGGGATTGCATTGCGTTATTATTGATATGCATAACGGTGCATGTCGGTTATATTATAGGTTCTGTACCGAATACGAATCAGCGAGTTTGCGATTAAGCAAGCAATGCGCACTTCCGTCGTGATGGACCAACGTCTGAGGTCGACGCGTACCCGGCCCGCATTCTTCAGCCAAATACGTCCACTCGAAACGAAGATCCCAATAGGAATAATAAATGCATCGGCTACCTTGATGACTTGACAAAGGATAACATCTGCGCACCGCGAAATAAATTACAGTTCTCGACATTGTCGTTTAATTATATTTTCAAGAATCATTTCTTTTTCTTTCATACATCAAGAATACATTTAAGAATTACTAACTGAATATCTGATTTTCAGATATTAGGAGAATGTGAAAAAAAATATACATTTATATACAATTTTTTTCTCAATACTTTTACTTCAGAAGTAAAGTATTACTTGTTATACTTGGCTCCTTTTTGCCTGTAAATAAGATTTTGAATAAAATCGAATGGTTCGATGTCGGAAAGATTTGTGATCGCTTTGTTATGTATGAAGATTTTTATATATATATATATGTACATATGTGTATTTAACCACTCTGTGTACTTGGTGTATGGTAGAAAGTTGCTACGAAGACTTTATAATACGCTATCATACATCAACCTTTTCTTAACGATTTTCGACATCACTGCTAAAAAATCATCATAGGTCCGATTAAGGAGTTGAAATTACTTTTGTAGTTTCAAGATTGCGAAGTAGTTCGTCGAATCAATACACTTATTATGATATGGTACGAATTTGATAAAATGGTCATGATTCATAACTCTCAACGAGTTATTTAAATGGCAATGTATGTAAGTTATTAGTTGCTTCTCTTTTTCTTCGGTATTGTTAGATGATTCATCCAAAAATCTTCTATATAACACAAATCAAATCGTATTTTACAAATTGATAAAACAGAACGTTATAAACGAATATTATTTTTCATTTCAGTTTTCGTAGCAATCGAATCAATTTGTTAATTTAATTTGAACTGTGATTTCTTTGACGAAATATCCGCTAACTTAAGTTTTTTTTTCACCAATTTGTTTTATTAGTTGAAAAAGACAGTTAACACTTAAGCTGTCATAATTAATCAAGCATTTAGCAATGAAAAAATCGTAGTTTATTTTTATATTTTACTAGCTGAACCTGCGGCTTTACCAAACTAACTTACACAAACTTTCATGCCCCGTTTTCTTCCCTTAGGGGTGGAGTTTTATAAAATCCGTTTTTAGCCTACCTACCAAATTTCCAGTTTGTAAGTGTTATAGTTTCTGAGATTTCGTAATTATTCAGTGAGTGGTATTTCGCTTTTATATATATAGATAACATATATTGAATATCGAATTCAACAACAATGTTACTCCAATGAGTGTCATATAAAACTATTTTTAGTAAAAAACCCAATATGTAATTATCTAAATATATTTTGAGTTATTTTTATAGCAAATAGGCCTTCAGTTGTATGCTTCACATATATTGATTACTCCACAAAAGTCAGGGATCTAAGGTGTAACGTCCCTCGTATGTGTAAGTGAATTGGCTCACTTTCCTTTTAAATCGGAACACGGCAATACAAAGTGCGATGTTTTGCGGTTCAATAAACGAGTGGGCAGTACACAAAGACATTAATATCTAAACAAAGCTCTAGCAACCTGTGAAAGGGACTGGAATAAAAATTTGCCGTTTCAAAACGAAAGATATTAATACTTTTACTTTTAAAAAATAATAATCAATATAATTTATATTAATAATTAAATTCATTACCCAATTTAGGTCGATCGTAATAAGTCGAAACGGAAGGACGTGTCAACCGAAATTAGTATGACATCGTTACCATAAACTAAGTGAGATTCGACACGAACCTAGTTATGATACCATAATCGATGTCCCCTAATTAATTATCGATGGCGTGAACAAAAAGGTAGACGCGTTGCGTGACGATCCCACCCAATTAACTAGATACTTAGAGCCAGACCGAACTTTATATACCCAAAAGGCAAAGAAGATTAAGTAATTAAAATTTGAGCCTTGGTAACAAAAACTAATTGAGTAAAATTAATTAGAAAAGTATACTTAATAAAAAATATAGCCCGAGATAATTATGAATCCTGACGAGAAAATTCTTAACGTAATATAACGTACAAAGATACAGAGCACATTGAAGCTAGCTCTCTAGCATATTTCGATTGTTACATTGTTAACGCCAACGAGTGGGAGACTAGACAGTGATCTATCTACAATCGCCGTCATAGGTTTCTACAGAAATGCTCTCGCTACTTTCTTGTAGATCAAATGCGTAAAACCAGATGAAAGTATGTCGCAGGCGGTGCTTTCCGCGGTACATTTCGCACACACTTCTGTGAAAGCTTCCACCGCAAGGTATTGGCGTTGACCACAAATTTACTTGGTTACTTGCATGATATATTTATGTAAACATTTTAGTTGAAACAAGAGAATGTGGCAATAGTGTGGTTAAAAATAGAATGTGGTAAAGCATACAAGCCTGCTTCCACGTAATTTTAGGCATTAACGATTTTCAAATTATGCAAGATTCTGGAGTGGAGTGGAAAATTACATCTTTTGAACATCCATTCGGCTCTTAAGTATAATTTGTTTGTGAATGCAGAATATGATTTCATAAAAAAATATTAAAATATGTTACTGAATATTTATTATTTCCTTTAAATCAGTGTTTTTTTTTTTAATTACTCCTTGTTTATTTTTGGAAGTAACTTTAACTACACATTATTATTAACTATAGAGAAATTATTATATTATTGAATTGATATGAAATTATCTACATTACGATAATAATAACGAGTTGTTGCACTCTGTACGATTTAATATAGACGTTAATAACAATGCGACGTTCACAATGAGATTTAATAAGCATTCATAGCGATATCAATTGAACATTAGTTACATTTGTGATGCCAATACATTCTTAACATAGTTTTTATTATACATACGCGAGCGTGCAAGACAGTCCGACACGCATCGACACTAATGAATATTTTATTATGACAATATATTCATAGTATTTATTCAGTGAGCATCGACAAATTTTCTTGTAATATGCCGATAAAAGTGAAACGTATTATTGCACGTATGCCATTTGATGTGTATAACAACGTGCTCAAATTTACGAAAGCTTTTATTACGTCGATTACTTATTGAATTAATTCCATTCACGCCCAAGGTAACGACTCGTTAAATTAATTTAAAATCTTAAATGTAAAAGTAAAGTCATCAAACTTTATTGCGATAGCGGCTTCCATTTTTTAACAATCTGTAATGGTATTTATTGGCATGTTTTTATTACCGCTACAAACACATCCGCGGTTGCATCTTTATCAACAATTCTTTATGTTTTAGGGTCAAGTTCCAAATAAATAAAAAAAAATACTTTTATTTCGATCAAATTCTAAAGGTCTATTCTTTTTTAAAATTATTTATACTTCAAATCCCTCGGTACAAACGATAATTGAGCAATTTTTTAATAACTAATCATTGACTAACTTAAAAAAAAAATACACATTTTAGTCTTAACTACAAATGCTTACTTGTAAATAATTAGCATTTGAAATATAACCTTACCTATATTGATTTTCGTATTGTAATCGTTTTAATAATACACGCATTCGTGATACATTACTAGGAAACTAAAAAGCCCTACATTTATATTTTTTTTAATAGCTTTTAACACGATACAATTGCCAAGGAGGGGACGAGATGAAGTAATTTCGACATTAATTTATTCTATTACACTAGGGCGAGGATGTGACATGTGTGAATAATTAAAATAATGGTCGTAATAAAACTCCATACATAACTAGGTTATTGACCGATGTCGAAAGCATCGCCTAATTAATTCAACTTATCAAGTTATATAGCGGTAGTCAACGGTACAAAGATTAATATTGTGTTTACCTACTTGCCACAATCATTGATGAAATCAATTAATATATATACATACAGCAAAATATCTGATTTTTAATGATATATATAATTTAAACTTTTGAAAATAATCACTTATAGTTCATCCGTCTATTCCTGAATCAGCATTTGAAGCGGGTGCGCATATACGAGGTGCCTACTCAACATATTTTTATTTGTAAACGCTACTCCATAATTATATAAAGGATAATATTCATGAGAATTAGTCGCTATATCAAAGTAAATATCAAGTAGACCGTATCTGATATCATTAATGTTAAACAGTAATGAAAAAAAGAAAATTTTACAAAATCATCAAAAATCCAACGTTCCACATAGCTTATAGAAATATGACCTGAATTTACTTCGTTACGAATTACTAACACATTGTAACGTAAAACGAAAGTGTTGCGTTGAGAGTCGAGTAAATTTATTAGTTGATAGCGTACAAGGTTAGCGAGGGCAACGGCCCCAGTGCAGCTCCCTCCTCTGACACATGGGATCCTAACCGCAACATTAGTAATACAAATCGGTTTCTGTTATAAAACCGTTCGTTCTAACTGAGCTACTATGAACTTGTGAACGGATTTTTTTATTAAAACTACAATAATTGTATGAGATAATTCTTATATATAAATGAGCTAACTATCTTTTAAGATTGCGTTACTTTTTGATTATAATAATTTTAGTTAAATAGTACATTTTTATAATGCATAAAGTTTCTTCTTAAAAAAGTAAAATGATAAATATTTTTTAATCGCTTCCTGAATGCATAAGTACGTCAATCATTACATGTACATATATGAACGAATAAATCGACAGGAAAACTGTGACCTATAAAGTATAATTTTTATTTTATAACATTCATTACTATCGACACTCGAAAGAACATAATATGTATATTGGAAATAAAAAACCTGTAATTTCCTCTCCAACGAGCACCAAAACTCGTCCAGCCCAATTCTGTCCGCTCCAATAAGCTTTTAATTTTTATTGTGTCAAGTTTCGATGCCCTGTTTTTATAAGCACTCAATAACAGTGTAACATTGTAATGTTTAAAACGGTTCGACTATTCACTTTGCCCACGCATTAGTGTATTGTGTAAGATAGACGCGGCGAAATAATATATGTATTTTATAATCATATATAAAATAATTTTATAGCCCAATGGTTTCTTCTGCACTTGTTGGAGTACTTCTCTCTACACTACAGAAATGATCCTTGTTGTTGTACACAACACAACTTTATGTACTATACGGCATCACAGTCAAATGACGTTGATGAGTTAATCAATGAAAGAAATGTTAAAAACTCAGACTTCGTAACATGCGAGCTAGTCGCTTACCCTTAATAAAGCGACTCGTGCAACGAGTAATTAGGCCTTCGTAACAAGATTCTTATATCTTTGTCTCCTCCGGGCGACGTATTGCACTTTTAATTACGTGCCTTGAAAGAAAACGAACATTTTTTAGTGCCACTCTGGCATTAACTACAATAAACCTCGGATGCGTCAGTTTTCTCTGCGTGTTTCGCCAGCCTTATGAATAATAAGAGAATGGCTCGACATCTGGCGGCCATGCTACGGCCAATGCGCAGTGTTTTTTCAATTAAGTTTTTTAATCCTCAATGTGAGTGTTATGACTTATGCTATCAAAGTACAAGGAAACGAGTGAAAGATTTATTTAAATAATAACAAAGTTCAATCGTTTTATTCAGCTGCAGCTTACAAGTTTACATTAACTTTCTTCCACCGATATATGTAGATGGAGCGTTTTTCTAAACAAACTGAACGTAACAGTGAAGTTTTCTACTCCATAAATATTACTTTTCCAACACAAAACATGCAGAACTTGTAAGCAAAAGCAATTCAAAAGAGAAAACATCATCGCAAAACATCACGTACAAATATCCTAGAAGGTGCGAGCCGGCGACGATAGTTCGATAGCAATAGTTCCGATAACCAATGTATATTTGCTAAGGTGTCCACGAAATTTCGATAAGATATTTGAGGAAGTTGCCTACAAATAAAGAGGATCGTGTTATATTTACTTCGGTTTAGTATAATAATAAGGGCCGATTCATCCATGGGGTAGCGTAGTACTACTACACTAATGGCCCCTAGCAAGCCCAAAATTAGGAAACAAGGTATTCAAATTGATTGTTAATGAAATTATTGAACTTCAAACGAAATATATGAAAAATATTAAATAAAAAATTGAGCTGTAATATTTATTTTGAAGCATACATCAAAATTTGTCCAACGGTTATAGATTCAAATTTGGGAATTTTTAAATGCCAAGTTCAAAATATTATTGTTACAAACAGATTAAGCCACCCGTTTCGCAACGAACGACTATGATATTTTTAGGTGTAATTTGGAATCGGTAATATCCTCTATATTTATTTATTCGAATGTTATGGTGTAAAAGACTGTATTAATATATATTAAGCTTAAAGTAACTAAGGTGTATCTGAATTTGGATGAATCGGAGAAAATAATTTTGTAACTGATCCATTATTTTGTACTAATCTTGTACAGATAAAAATAATTATTACGAGTGTGCCTACCTTAGAAGATAGACTATTTATATATTTCCTTATTATAATCCAGCGTAAGCTAAACAACATCATAGCTCAGTCTATTTTGTACAAAATATTTACAAATGATCTAACTTGTTAATCACTTTTTCTATTTGCGGGAATATTATCAAAATCCTAGGAAAAAGCGACTTTGTTTTATTATTATATCTAACAAAAAAAAAGTTAGACTGAAGATTTTAAGGATAGAGCATTTTTTTCTTTATGTCTTAGTTAGACGAACGGGAAAATGTGCCACTTCATAGTCGTTGGTCACTACGGCTCATCGTCAATGTTCCACCTTGGAAAGTTAAATATTATGTCCCTTGTCCCTTAACTGTAGTTGCAATGGTTCAATCAATGGTATGAAGGGATACCGGAACGCAACAATATTTCATAATATTAGTGAAGATTTTATTTAATGATTATAAATACCATTTAATTTCTAAAATAATTTCAAGCGATGGTATCTGCATTGACATCGCATCGAAACAAGGATTTATATTGGATAACAATATAATCCACAACATAGCCAAATCGAATATGTCGCAAAAAACTTGACACCTTCCTACGATCGATTAAAGATAATTTTTAATATTATTAATACGCGTTAAGCTCTCTTCTTAAAAATAACTCAATAATGGAGCTATACTTCATTGGCTTTCGATACCTAATGAGTACTCGGAACCGATACCAAGGGCCGATACTTCGCCCCTTCTTAGGGATGACACATGAAAAAAATAAATTGGTGATTAGAAAAATTATAACCACAATATAATGACGCGGTTAAAACCACGGAACTTAAAACAACAAAAAATAGTCAAACAAATTTAAAAACATGAATTTGATTTACTTGTAACTAAAACAATTGTGACTAGTATGTACATTATTTCGTTATTAAACTGTTTTTATAAAGCCTCTCGCTATATGGATATGTATTTGAAATAGTAGTTGAATAATTATATAAGCGCGTAGAAAATAGCGTGGTTAGTTATATTCATGCTGGATAATAAATCGTTGGGTGGAGCGTTTGGCATTGGTTTACTTGTGATTGATTGTAGTATAAGTGTATAATCTAGTTATTACTTTCAGTATCAGCTTTTGTACTTTTATACACAATACACTATGTATCAAAGATGTCACTTCAATGAAAATAATATGATGATGATTATACAAGCGAAAAATTCTCATCGTTAACATCAGTTAATGATGATGATGTATCGTTGTCGGTTTCGGTCACGCCGTTCACTTACTGGTTAATAGGGCTTTATGCAAACCTGTCTGGGTATGTACCACTCATCACTAAATCTGATGTTAAACAGCTGTCCTTACATTTCCACAGTATCGTTGTTCCGCTTAATGAGTCAGCCAGTATAACTACAGGCACCGGGGACATCATTAATTGACAAAGCCAAAAATAAATACTAACAAAATATTTCTTATAGTGTCATTGTTTAGGAGCAGTTTACATACAATCAGGTAGCACGTTCCCAAGTCCGCCAACCTATCATGAATAAATAAAATATCTGAAGGGCGACAAGAAATCGCGAAGGACAATTATAATAATTATTATTATTATACACAAGTGTGTGTGTGCAACCACCAGCGCACTCCCTATCACTTTTCTCTCCTAATCCGGCGGCACAACAAAACCGATACAACCGGAAAGAGTTCATGCGCAGGATTAGCGGTGGTGTGCGTGCGTACGAGGTACGGGAATGTAAACACTTCCAACTTCCAAACTCAGGACGGACTTCTACCGAGAATTTCCAATAACTTTGTACTGGTTCGACCCGGAATAGAACACAAGACCTCAGGAGCTGCAGTCTCGTAACCACTATACCAACGAGGTACGAAAAATATAATGATTATAATAACTAAATAAGTTCCACAGTTTGTCGTACAAATCAAATACAAAGTGTTCCTTTGTCTATCGAGACATACATTTTCGTCATGACGTAGCACAAAAATTGGAAATCGTACTACATATTCATTTGCCGATACATGTTTAATATGAAAAACTGGTCCTGAAGCGGATGGCGCAGTTGAATGCACCATGGATTGCTAGCATTTGGCTCAGGGCTACCAACTTTTGATTAAGGTTGACCCGGAAATAGTTTCGTATAAAAGTATAGTAAGTGAGAATTAAATTTGACCCATAAAATATATTATTTAATAAAAAGGTATTTTTAATGAGGATTTAAGTATAATATCCGAAGATATGCCGTTCATACTAGCAAACATATCGAGAACCCTAAACCACTAAACTCGTTATTATTTAGTTTTTTGAATCATATTATTTTCTCACATATACTGAGAATAGTTATGGATCGAAAACAACATGGGAGCAAGACGTTAAGTTAATGTTACCTGCATTAAGCTCCTGATAAAATATAAATTTAATAAAATATAAATAAGAGAAGTAAAACTTTTGACGAACTCGCTAGTTATAAATTGTTTTGTTGTGATTACATTATATGGCATATATTGCAAAAAAGGATAATATTCATGAGATAATATTAGCGAAATTTTTTGTCTTGTTATTTCATGCGGTGTTTAATTATATATATTTTTAATAAACATATGGACTTGGCTTTAAAAGGTTTGCCTCGATCAATTATAAATCATCAAATTAATTTCGGAAGCTTCTTTTTATAAATGTTTGGTATAGCCATAAAAACATGTAATGTGTATTCGATCTACATCCGGTAGAAGCTTAATTGTAAAATAACTATCACTTTAATAAATTAATTTATTGAAGCGATAGTTTTTAGCAAGTCGACCATTTGTTTTAAATAATGTTAGCTGCTGGTTAGTGCTTATCAACTGTTGGTGAACAAAGAGATTATACCGTGGAGCGTAGATGCTCAGCTTGAGCGTCGTTTAGTTGGATCATGCACAGTTAACAATTTCCAAAAACTTCGAACCGAGCAAAATGAATGCGGATACTCCACACATGCGCAAAAAAAAAGTTCGTTTAAATCAAAATTAAATGAAATTGAAAATATATTATTTATTGATGAATTAATTCTTTCTAATAAAAGTATGAAAGAAAGTAATCAACTAATATATTGATTAGTATAAATTTATTGTTTTCTTAAATAATTAAAAATAATCGGAATTTAATGACTAAATAAATAATTATACAAGTAATGTTTCTTAAAACGGATAGTTAAAGCGTTTTTTCGTAAAGGCACCTATTTTATTAATTTCATTGTTAAGAGACCCGAAATATATATATTTTTTTAATTCCACCAAATAGTAATTTTAACATGGTGCAAAAATTATTTCATTCGCAAGGCCGAAATTCGCGGCAGCAGCTTCCTCCACAGCATGTGTTAAAAACAATGAAAGCATGCGTATTAATTTGTTCCATGAATTAAAAAAAAATCCCAATAAATTATTTATTTGAAATAATTTATTCAAGCTCTCATATTTTTAATTAACTGGTTTAGTTTATTAAAAAAAAAAACTTTAAATATTTAAACATGGAACGATCGATAGACGCGCAAGCAATAAGTAAAACGAAAATAAAGTAATTTCTTTTTAGTTTTACAACTTCAAGCACTTACCTCATATTTGATACCAGCCAAGCGGAGCCATGTTTCAACTTTCAAGCAGTACGGCGAAGTCGACGGCAACAAAGGAGTTCGTGGGAATTGATACATATATACGACATCTTTCTCAAAATTAATTTTGTGCACAGTGGGCTTAGGAGGTGCTGGTTCAACCTTTTTCTCTTCAGCTACCTTCGTTTCTGTCTTTTCGCCCGAAGCCGGTGCTTCTTCTTTTGTTTGACCATTATCCGCCGCAGCGTCGTCTTTTAGTTCTTTTTCTTTCTCTGTATTTTCTGGTACATTGTTTATTACTTCTGTAGCCATGGTGCAAGAAATTTACACAAGGCTTATACTTCACACACAGTCGACTCGCGTTTTTTTATTTTAAATAATTTTAGTTCACCACCGCTAACACAGGGTGCGTTAGCAGCGCTAGCAGTGTAACTGACTACCGCAAGGCGCAAAGCCGTCCTACAGATAGTCAACTGACTGAATAACTGGTTGCCAAGCAACGCTATTCAATATTCACGACGCACTGGACTACAAAATGGCGGCACTCTTCGAGATAACGGATGTACCACGCGATCTATTTAGTCTTATAGACTAAAGTATAACTCAATATTTTAGGAAAATAGAAGTATTATTAATATAAAAATATTTTAACTATGTTCATATTGTGTAATTTATTTATTATTTGAATGGACATAAACTTGGATCAACTATTTATTTGCGCGGTAAACAATAATTTAGTTGATAAATTTAAATACCGTTATTTTTTTAATTCAAAATAAGTATTCAATGTAATTAGTAATTGAATGGTATTTTTTCTCTTAACAGTTTCTTACCAAACCATATTCTATTGCTGTATATGTAACGGAATATATGTCAAACATTTAGTTTTCAACAATTTCAAGTAACTTATTAGCTTTAATTAACCTGATTTTTTTTTAGGTATATCCAAAAATACCACCTGTTCAATTTGTGTAAATGTTAGAAAACTAATTTTTGTTCTTATTTTAGATATTGTATTTATGAATACTTACGAAAATATAATAATCATAAATGTTAACCGTAAATAATGTAATAATGCATTCTTAATTAATTATAACATAAAAATTGAATTTAAAAAACTCCAAACTCCGTTTTACTATAAACTATTTGTTTGGGTTGCAACAAAAGTTACATGATACACTTATTTCATTAGTCTCCATGAAAATAAATGACGTAGACATGTTATTATTACATTAATAAAATATTATAATAAAACATAGGTTTACAAGCAGTATAAGCGCTGTTTTAAAGTACCTACTATCTTTTTCTATTTTATCTCTTTTATTTTATTAAAATTAGTGTATTTTCTGTACTATGTATGGAATTATGGTCAGAGAAAATAAGATACTCAATAATAATAGTTGTGTTTAGTTTTTATACAATTTCAAAGATAAGACCATAATTAATATTTAATAAAAAGAAATTAAAACGATCGTTTTTTTTTAATTCTTAAATAGTTATGTACCTAACTTTTCTATAACGTACCAACAAGGCATATAACCTTATATATACTAATACTATAGACGTAAAATTTGTAAGTTTGTATAAATGATAATCTCCAGAATTTTTATATCGAATCGTTTTCTTCATTAATAAGTTGAACCCGTGCAAAGCCATCGTCTTTTTTTTTAAATTAGAATGATTTTTTTGCAAAAAACAAATCCATCTTAATCAACTAAGTACATATTTTAACACATATGTGTATGTTATTAATGATATTTTCGTAACAATACATCTGACTAGTTGATATAATTCACTGTTACAAAAAAATTGTCATGTTGGTACACAATTGAATGTGAACATTAATTTATAATATGAAAGCTTAGCACCAATTGGATTAGTACATTTTAATGTATTTAATAAAAGGTAAGGAAGGTTTTCATAATAATAATCACCAATATTATTCTGGAAAATAAATAATATTCAAGAATTTTCCGTTTTTTTTTTATTTATTTTAATATTAATACCATTTAGTCACAAATATATATAAATAATTATTTAATACATTTCAAGAAATTACATTGAAATAAACCAACCTTGCTTGGTTTGATTATACATAATTAATAAAAAGAAGTATTACATAATAAAACTGTTATATATAATATATAAGTTCATTACTGACAATGGTATGTTAAAATAACAAATCAAATGACGACTTGAGATGTTATTGCTACTTGCTATGAATAATAGATAATATTATATGAGAAATGTCATAAAAAAGATGAATTATAGATTTAAAAAAATATATGACAATAACCAATATTTGGATAACCAAAAATTTATTCTTAAAATTTAGATGATGATGATTCAACAAAATATTCTTTTCTAAGTAATAATAATCTACATATCCAGAAATATTAAAATGAATACAAAGCGCCTCACGTTTACTTAAAGATAAGACTTATTTAAAAAATTTGATCTTAATTCATTATAATATATTCTAATGTAGAGACTTGTGTTATGTGTACTTTCTTAAAATTAAGGATCCAAAAGTTATTCAAATTAAAATTCAAAATTAAACCAATATATAAATAATACTTCCAGAACCAGGTACCCGTTGCCGTGTGCATATTGAATAATATTATTTAGCTTAAAACCTTATTTAGCCTGAAACACGCTGAATATTATGGTACGTACGTACGCTTTTTATAGATATTGTGAAGGAATTTATAATCTTTATTCACTCACTATGATAGTATAATTTGTTTTCTTTTGATTCCTTAATTTATGTGATAAGTATACAATAACAATAACAATTTATATATTATTATAACGAGACTATTCGTGGAGTATTTCTTAAAACAGTTAAAGTTGCGGTGACTATTGCTTTTCAGAATATTTGTTTCAACAGACAGAAACAACAGGCACTTCGCCATAAAACAGTGGCAGCTTGTAACATTTATTAACATTATCCAAGCACGAAGTTTTTGTTTTTTTTATCATTTTAATTTCTGTATCTAACACCAAACTACAAAAGTATTATCAAAATTTATTTCACTTAAACTATGATAGTTGTTTAAATGTTCATGAAAATATAGAAGCAATTAGGAATTTTAGTTTCATAATCATTTTTGTATTGTAACATAAAAAATTCAATTCCTACATTATTATATTAAATAATTAGTTATTAAATAAAGCTTTAATCTTTACGTTTTGGATAGGACTGTATTAAAACTTAATTTGTGATTACCTAAGAAAATATTGCATTTGATTGTGATTAATGTGCGATTGTATTGTGGTCATTTTTTTCCATTTCGAGTGATAAACTTACATAATACCTAATTATTATCAAAAACCTTACTTATTTAAAAACCTAAATAACGGCTTACTTTCTAGTGCTCGCTTTGATAGTTAGGCAGTTTTCGAATATTAATTATTATTAATAGATACATTTAATATTTGCCGCCCTGAAGCTTGGTTATTGTTTTGTTTTAGTAGAATTTCCATGATATATTTGAAAAAAAAAACTTATTTTAGCTTGAATTTATTTACACAAGGTAAACTAAATCCCCAAAAAGTTCCTTGGTGACCTGCTTCAGAGTGGCAGTTATATTAAAACATAATTCTCACTTGTTACATAATTTTATATATGTACATATAACAGTCAAAATTTGTTTCATTGCTTTTATATATTCAAATTCATGCAATGTTACATAATGTTGTAAAGCAGTCATATATTTATAAATTATATGGTAAAAAAACAAAATTAATTTGAAATCCATAGCAAATATTTTAATTAACTTTAGAATAAAGAATAAGGAACATTTTTGAATGAATTAAATGTATCATTCATTCTGGCATACATTTAAAGGCCATGCTACTTTTTATGAAACTCGACTTCTTATTTAGATGATCAATTATATAATTACACAATTTCATAAAGTATGATGTTCATATATTTTTAAAGCAATTGTGAGAAAGTACACTTAAGTTACATAATATACTTACTAAGTATATAGTTTGTGATGTTTGTATTGTGATTTAAGATAAATTGTATGTTATTAATAAAATACTATTAACTTCTATAAAAATACAAATAAAGATTTTTTTAAAGTAGTATGATTTTTTGTTCTGATTTATGATACCATTATTATTAATATTAAAAACAAAACTTATGTACATGTTATTTATTTGATGATTTATTTTTTCATTAAATCATTTTTTACCAAAATCACAACATGACGCATGTATAATTGAGCGGCCCGAGATCATTATTAAATAACTGCTTTTAAGGCACCGAGACAAGTGATTGACAATGTAACATTATGTATATAATAACTGACATTAACATGTTGCACAAAACGAAGTACCTTACTGTTCGCTTCCTAACATTCTATATTCCAGAATTATCGACGACACCCACTATGTAGCTATATTTATATATATCAAAAAATATATTCTCGTTTCGTTTGTTTATATTACTTATGAGACTCGACACCAGCGTTCCATTAACTGTTGTCAGTAATTATAACATTTTATATTTAATTGTCAAAAGACTAATAATTTCCTTTTCATTATTGATTATAACAAATATTGTACGTTGTTTTATTGCTTTCACTTACTATTAAGCAAAGTTTGTCATTATAATAATCATTTATATATTTTGTACTAACTGTAAGACCATATATAATAAATATATAAGTAATTCTACTTCGATTCTGGCTTAAATTACATTGTCACTTCAGTTAAGCTGTCTAACATTAAAATAAAAGACTTACAATTCACTTAAGGTCAATAAACTAGCGTTCTAACACATCTATTTAGTATGTTTGTGCTGTTACTTTGGTCATGTTTAGAATCTTCTATTCATGAGACTGCAATAAAATTATATCCAAACGAAATAACATTTAATTTTAAATTGTTCTTTGTAATGGCCATACATGCAATAATATACAGGTTTATGTGGGTATTGAAAATTGTATAGTTGTGACATATGCTTTACCTGGTGTGTTTTAACCAGATCGATTTTCTGTTTCATATACCGATGCTCATGTACTAACTTGTATGTCATTGTGTATGGGCACCACTATTGTCAAATATATTAATTTTACTGGTGTATAACTCAAATGTTAATGTAACATACAAATTAAAAAGTTTAGTATTACGAGCCTCTAGAATTGAAAATTGGCATTAGTTTAAGTTTATAGTACATTTGTTCATATATATAGCAATTTACTTTTAAAGTAATAGAAACAACATCAATTCAGTAAAGATTTATACGAAAATGTATAAAAAAAATGGTATAACTACCACATGTAAACCCAGCCTACATTAAAACTAATGGATGGTAAGATCACTGAGCTGTATAATACTTTATCAGGCGCCATCGAACAATATCGATTCACTTGAAAACAATTTTGTGTGTCACTTCACTTCACTTTGGTCACTACAGCGACGCCTGTCACTCGGAGCTGGAACTTGAGCTCGAAGGCGTGTAGCTGTAGTAGTCGTTCTGCTAGGCGGTATTTATTTGTTCAACATTGAGATGCGTGATGAAACGAAGACGCATTTGCAAAGCGGGACGCAATTTACGTATGACGCTTTCGACTTCGTTCTTCATTGTGTCGCCAACGAACATGTATTTAATGTGATAACTGGGACGAGTTAAAGTTATTATTATAGTCAAAGATAATAAGTACAAAAGACAATGGTTAAATATTTTATAAAAATATAATATTCGAAACAGACTCAGAAGTGAACGATAGAACGTTATAATTTATAAAAATATATCAGACTAAATGTGAAAAAATGTGTCTTTCTTCGGTTTGAGTAATGAGTAAATTAAATAGTGCATGTAATTTTAAAAGGATACAGCAAATCGCAGATAGGGTCGATATACTGCAAATGTGGTTGAGTTTTGTCGATATGAGCCAGCAACTCGTACAGTGCGATGGTGATGTCCATCACCGCTCGGGACAGGTCCGAGTTGAATCTTTGCAAGTAAGGTCCCACGAGGTGGCACAGGAAAATAAGTTGCATCTCTGTACGTATCTCGGGCGATATTTTA
The DNA here is from genome assembly GCF_905147765.1 of Vanessa atalanta. Taxonomy (NCBI): domain Eukaryota; kingdom Metazoa; phylum Arthropoda; class Insecta; order Lepidoptera; family Nymphalidae; genus Vanessa; species Vanessa atalanta. The sequence continues at coordinate 3,782,591 of NC_061902.1, read as the reverse complement.
TCTTTGACGAACCTGAAATTGTGTTAGATTTTTTTTGTTTAAACTCATAAAAACAATACAATTGGATACTATCTTGGAATAACTAAACTAAATTTGACAGAAAATTGACGCAATATCGTAAGTCGATAGCTTGATTAATCTATGATATTCACTATGGATTTGCGAAAAGAATGCGTTTTTAACGTCGACGAAACGGTTATCGGAATTTTACAAGTAAAATTAATGTGGAAATAATTAATTAAGTGTAATAGTGTTGTATCATAAATAAAGGTATATTAATCATAAACTCTTAATAGTGCACAATATAGCTGAGTTATTAGCAAATCGCATGAAATACGTAAATTTAAGGTTTGTTTATCTTTTTTTCTACTCCCATTAGAATAGGCTATAGTTATAAATTTAATTTTATCTTGCAAAGTAAGTTGCATTAAAAAGTAAAGAGCTTACATAAAAAAATGTTTTTATTTCAATTATATTGCAAAATAAAAATGTTATCGTTTTTTGTAATAAAATGAAAACGTATACAGACTCACGTAGGAACCTGCATTATCTGTCCGGCGCCAGCGTGATACCAAACAGCGTGAGCCAAAGCCAGCGTCAAACTGTACTTATTCTCCAGCATTGCATCGTTAGTGGTCGTCAAATTGAACAGTTGGAACGGAGTGTGCGGATACGACCATTCTACCATATCGTTATTCGTTATCAATTCCAAAATACGGTCGTGTATGACCGTCCAGTATGGGTCCGGTAGCGCTGCCATTATGATCCCTATTGCGTTTATCCAGAGTTGAATTTTCGTTGATGGTATAACGACAAAGCCCTTCGTGACGACATCGAGAAGGCTATTCCCAACGATGTTTGGTGTAACTGGCAGTGACATCAACTCCACGCAGGTCACGTAAAGGCAATGCGCGGACGGGTTCGGGTATTCGTTAAAACGCCAATCCGTGTTTGGGAAGTGCGAGTTACCCATCATCGCTGGGATTTCATTAAAGAAATCGTTGATGTGATGATCTTGTTTTGAATTCAGTATCATTAATAGATAAATTAGGATTAAATTCTAATTAAGTAGCCATCTAACATTCTGAACATTCAAAGGCATAAAAAATAACATAAAATCATTATTCTTATTTAGGACTGGGTTGAAAATAAATTGTCTTGTATAAATATGGCTGTAATTGACTACAAAAATAACATCCTTCTTTTCTTATTAAATTTCATAACCAATATTTTGAGACGAGGCAATTGTAAAATGTAAACTACATTGGAGTTATTTTATTTAATACGAACTTATGAATAGCTGACGCTGTAGAATATTTTAAAAAGGATACTATCAACCATACGGTTAATCAAGCTTAGATAGTAGTTCAAATCTGGAGCCCAGGTCGTAGCTTCAACCTCGTTCTTAGCGAGGTAGGTCTGGAATGTTTCCGTGGTGGCCCATCCGGCGGACCTAACATCTTTCAACGAACCCAGTACAGCATTGACTAGCTTCCGTTTGAGAAGAGGTTTGTCACGTAACTTGGACTCGTAATAATGTAATGTATTGTAGAGGAAGGTCACAGGACGATCTGGAATTGTGTGATACATAATTCAGTTAATAGCGATATATTGTAAAATCTGTTAATTATTAACCAGTAAAATCAAATTTACAGTATATGCATGTACTAACACATTGACTGCCTAGCCCATTTAAAAACGAAGCAAAATGCAAAAAAAATACGAATATGTCCAACTTCTCGTTAATCGAGTTAAAGACAGTAATCGCTAAAATTTAAAATAATTCTAAAATATTACGTTAACTAACAAAAATAAAAAATGATTTGTAAGTCAAATCACTCAAACGCACGCATTTCAAAAAGAGAAAATACAAACATAACCTATGAAATATTTATAATCTTCAATTGCCAATAGCGAGAGCTGTCACTTTTGATCAAAAAAATAATGTTTTTGAGAGAACACCGAAAATAACAGCTGCTAATAGAATTAAAGAAAGTGGAAATATCAACATACATTTGGACATTTGCGGCAACATTTCAAATATAAGATCAAGACAAATTTTTAAAATTCTAAATCATATTTATTTTCTCCGCCTGAAGCTCAATCCGTATTTAGTGTAAACCTTTCTAGTTTCACTAACAAGTTCTATGTCAAGATTCGAAGTATTTCTAACAGAAATTACGTCGGTAGTCTTAAAATCTTTGTGCTAACAGATGTATAACAGAGGAGCAACGAGTCTTCTCTATTAGCCAGTATCAAAACCATAGTGCACCATCTTCAAGGCAACGTGATTTCGACATCTCTGCTTCAAGACGTTGGGAAACGAAGACAGATCGATCAATTGAAATAAAACTAGATTTTAACGGATTTAATCGCGTATATTAATTATTTTAACATCCCGACATTTCGAGCACTTTGCAGTGTTCGTGGTCGCGGGCAGACTCGAACACTGCAAAGTTTTATTTCAATGTGTAATAATCGCGAAAATGTGTAATATCGCAAAAAATAAAAACTAGTTTTATTTCAATGTGTAATAATCGCGAAAATCTAAGACAACATTAGATCGATCAATTCCGAAAACATGTCACCCAATCCACAATAAATCATGTAATTGATAACTGGAATACTTTGTACTCACCATGAAACTTGTACAAATATCCCAGGTGTTCCAGTAGCTGTTCAAGGTTCTTGCTGACCTGCGGTATCTCCAAGTATCTGTGCACCACTATGTCCATCACGGGGATGAATCTTAGGCAGACGTTACTGAGGTAAACTGGTATCGGTCCACCGTAAGCTCCACTTGTTTCTTCTGGAGCGAACTTCTCTGGGTACTTGCGGTGAAAGGTGGAATGACGTTCGTACCTTAAATATATAAATTATATTAGAATTCATATTTCACGTTATTATAAAAATATAGGTCGCCACTTGACAAGATTATATAAAAAAAATTATTCACCTTAGTCTAATAAAATACTGTCATTGATATATGAATACAGAAAACGCAATTAATTTTCTATGAATTCATTATTTAAGAATTAAACTTTGAATAATAATCAATAGATACATAGCGGGTATATAATACGACGACAAAAAATGCTTTCAGGAGGTATGTCTTTGAATAAACAACATTTTGATTTAATTAGATTAAATAAATTATCAGATCGAGTATTAATTTTAAGTAGTGGGTTGCCCGCGAAACTTCGCAAAAGATTCAGCTTCAAAAGATTTCTTAGGAATTTCGAAACTTATGACAGGTTTTTTTTTATCTAACTTCATTGTAAGCTCCAAGTCCCTTATCCTTATTTTGCACCAAAATGATGAAATCTTTTTTTAAATGAAATTTATAATTTTAATAGATACATTGGCTCAGTTACAATTGGGGTTTGTCTATAACAATTTACTTTAATTTTGTTTACGTTTTTCCTTTTTTTTTAACCGGCCAGTAACTTTTTTCCGCTCTCTAAAATTAATTCTTTACTAAATTGTAACAATTTAGTAAATTGCAATAAAGAATTCTCTTTAATTTTCTTCTTATCTACGTTTGGGGTTCTTCAAAATGAGACCATAACCGATTTTTTATATGCAGCTATCGTCCCATAGTCACTGGGACAAAAAGCGTCTTATGGTATTGATATAAAAGATTACTTTTCGCCGGTTACTCATAATTTGAACAACATTTGCATGTTTCGAACAAATTTCGATAACGATTTTTTTGTGGAGAAAAAGGTCTGCTTTGTTTACCCTGTATATACATAGGTTTAGATTACCAAACATTATGTCGTAAACAACATTTTATACTATATATTTTGTAACATAATCGACTGCACTGCGTTGCCTTAGTTTCTGAGAAAATTAACAATTTGCGTGTTTTCGATTCATTGGTTTGAATTACACGCATCATTAGTTTTAGTGAGCACTTGCATATTTTAGTATTCTATAATTGCACCTTACTCGTAAATGTCTAATAATTTTTTACTGGTTATAAATGGTTTTAATAATAATTACTTTCTCTTCTATTATCATTGATTGTATTTATATTTTGGTGTACTTATTATTTTTTCGGATGGCTCGTCGAAGTCTGGTATTTTAAATGTAAAGTTATAGGATTTTTCGGTCGAAAAATTCTTAATAACAGCCCGGTCAATAAAATCACGTAGAACGTACTGCACCAGAATTTTTACCGGTCGGGTCGGATTTGCCGTCTCTTCGGATTATGAGAGTGAGTCAATAGAATGTTTGCGTAAAAACGTGGACACTACGTCCCGAATAATTGGTTTGTATTCCATTAGACAGGTTCATATATCATAATTTTTTGAGGTACAAAATCAATTTATAAGATACAAAGCGTTAATCTCATAGAGTACTAGTTTTGATGTAAAAAAAAATTAACAGTGAATTTTAAGAGCACGTTTGAATATATTTTGTTTCGATTTAATTTAGTTTACCAATTATTTTGCTTCCAATGCTCCGGCGAGTTCTCTTTGACGAAGTCCTGCGCCCTGTTTCTTAGTTCGGAACCCTTCAACAGCAACAGCTGAATGATGTAAAGGCACACTTGACTCTCGTTGCCGTCTGGATTTGGACGGAGGACCTGCAACAGCGTTATGAAAATATTAAATTAGTTTATTTACTAATGACTTAATATGTTTTGTAAGAAACAATGTCTTAATATAATAACTGTGCGATGACAAACCGTAATAGAGACATAAGTTCTAACGCAGAGTAATTTTTTAATTTATTAAAAAACATATTTATTGAAATAAAACTAGTTTTTAACGGATTTAATCGCGTATATTAATTATTTTATTTTAACATCCCGACGTTTCGAGCACTTTGCAGTGTTCGTGGTCACGGGCAGACACGGACGAAATCCGTTAAAAACTAGTTTTATTTCAATGTGTAATAATCGCGAAAATCTAAGACAACATAACATATTTATTAGTAGCAACTTTTTTCCAAATAAAAAAAAAATGATGAACATCTTAATATGAAATTATAAAAAATACCAAGATATTATTAATATTATAAGAGATATATTTTAAAAATGTAATTTTACTGTTACTCGTTTCAATAATATAAGACAAGAAAAAAATAATTAGGCATTTTCGCAAAGACCTTTGCCTCGAGCGCTGATAACATACTCACGAGACACAAAACAAGTCTGTCGATCGTCACTATGTTGTATTTCCATATGATGTCGTTGATCGCGTCCACACACTTGTTTATATGAGGTCCTCCGGCGGGATTGGTAACTTCGAATACTAGGTAATCGCAAAACTTACGGAGGTGTGCCGATAACGCACGAGCTCCGATACGTTCCAGGATTCTGATTAAAGAAGAAATATTGTTTAAAAGGGAGCCAAGACGATATATACGTGCATATAATAATTTACCGCATCTCGTGCTAGTCAGTGGACGTTAACACTGGGAGAAATTCTGTATTAATAATAATAATTCTGTATTTTGTATTAATAAATGCGACAGTAACTGTGTCTGTCTGTACCTAATTGGATGATATTAGGTATTAAGCAAGCTTGAACTCCAAGGCTACTTATGCTTTTTATGACTAACACCTGATATCCAACCCCTAAAACACAAGCGAAGCAGCGGGCGACAGATAGTATTATATATATATAACTATCAACCAGCTAGTAATGTAATTAAAGTAGCTCCAAAAAAACCGTATTGTTGAGACGCATTAGGTATTTTAAATATTCGAATTTTTAGATAGTGTTAATAATACTATCAAAAAGTTTTGCGACCATTAAATAGACCTTTCCAACGACGATAGGTAAGCAATACGAGTCGATGGACTTTCTGTTAGCTATTATTGAGCCCGACGGTCATTTTCCTTTATCATCGTCATACCAACCAGCTCGAGTGTGCTACATTATTGTGTTAGCACTAGAGCTGTTTTGGTGGCAGTTTCAAATTAATAATTTGAATGTAACTTGTCGATATGTACTTGGTATTTTTTTTTAAATTGGTAATCGGTTAGTGGACTACTTTATAATAAGTGGTTACCAGAAATATTAACAATCGCAAACGCACCCAAAACCTTGAGAACTACGATGTTATGTGCCTTGTACCTGTGTAGTTACACTGACTAGCTCGCCCTATAAGCCGGAACACAACGATACTAAGTATTGCTGACTGGTGGTAGAATATATGATGACAAAGCTTAACCAAATTACAATATGTACCAGCTTAGTTTAGCTCCCGCGAAATTTCGCGTTTATACAAAAGATTTTATAGGAATTTCGTAATCTATGACAGTTTTTGTTTTGATTTTATTTCATTGTAAATTGAAAATCACTTATCTACATTTGGCGCAAAAGTGATGAAACTTAAATTAAATAAAATTTTTAATGTCAAATAGTATACATTATAGTTCAGTTAGAATTTGGTTTGTTAATAACAATTTATTTTATTTTTTTTCGTTTTTCATGTTTTTTTTCAGCCGTAATACCGTTCTCTAACCGGTTTGTACATTTTTCCTCTCTCTAAAATTAATTCTTTGTTAAATTGTAATAATTTGCAATCAAGGAGCTCTTCAAAATGAGACCATAATCCATTATTTACGTGCAGCTATCGTCCCATAATCACTAGGACCAAAATCGGCTTACGCTTTTAATATATAAGATTAGACTAACTTGAAAGCGATAGGATTGATCCGATTTGTTTCAAAAATCATCTTCCACAAGAGACACAGGAACAGCGGAGTTCCGGGTACTGAGAAGTGCGATATTATGTCATTGTCGTTAGCCATAGACGTCCACTTGCGGTATTCTTCTTCTACCGACTTCTTTAGGAGCTGCTTGTTCTCTTTGGGCGCCGGATTCTGTGAGATAATTGTATTAATACGTAGCCACTGATTGAGCTATTGAGTATTTCAAGAAAATAGTCAAACAAAATTTATGTGATTAAATAAAAGATAGACATTAACAATACAATACATTAAAAAAAAGTTAATTTGAAAAAAAAAACTAGATGAAAATTACACTTTACACTTTCTACACGATCAAAACTTACCACAGATTTGTAAAAATATAATCTAACCCAATTTCATCTGAACTAAAATATCTTATTAATCTTGAAATATATTTAAGAGTAACAATTTTTCAAACCTGCGAGAAGAACTCGACGAGTACCGGCGGGAAGCATTGCAGAGTGTGCTGCGACCACAAGTGCGGCGTGTTCGTCATGATCGTAGTCAGTAATTCTTTGACAGCCGCGCCGTCGTTGCCTATAAACATAAATTGTATTTTTCAAGAAACTAAGAGTCATCTAACACTAAATGTCAATTTCTGCCTATAAATACTCAATGTGTGTATAAATGATAAAATTATATCTCTATGATATAGAAACTCTGATGATGCTCCTGAAATTTGAAAATTACATATAAGAAAATAATATATGTAATTATTATTCAATTGCAGCAAAAGTATTAAAAAAAAAACGTTTAAAGACGTCTTGTAAATAATAACGTTAATAATTGTATCTTTTGTTGTTTTTTTTGTTTTGTTTAATAGATCATTTTATGAGAGACAATTAGAATTGAGAGCAAAGTGGCAGAAGGCGGTACGACACCTATTGCACTTTGCTCGAAGCAGTAACTATAATATAAATTCCAATTCGACAGGATGCATTCATCCTATATATACATCCTATATATAAAATACCATTGTATAGAAATTCAGCTAAAACATTAAATCAAAATAGAGTCAAACTGTAATCGTAATCAACATTTCTGAAATAAGATTTGAAGTAAACAATTTACTGAACTGAATCTTGAAGCCCATGTAATAGATTCGTCACATAACATATCGTATCGAGAAACATTTACATAACGCGTTGATTAACTTCCTTCGCTAGCTTCGCTCTGTCACGTGACAGTCAATGGCGAAGATTTGAATTTTTCATAATATAATAGGTGAATGGACTAACTTCGAACGACTCACTTCTTAAACTGTTTACTAACTCATATGAGTTAGATAGAGTTATGTACAGTCAGAGTAAGAAAACCTTCGTCAGTTTTCAAATTCATTCCTTTATCAAAATGTAAACTCTTAGTACATTTTGAAACTAAAGCATTAAACAGAAAACTGTACATAAAATTAAATTAACATAGTATGATAACTAGGTTCAAAATAGTGTACATTGCGACGCAATATGTTATACTCAACCGGTAAAGCAGATTATCGCGCATACTGAGCACACGAAAATAGACCTTAAGGTTTAATTTAACCTTTTCTTACTCCGACTGTATATTATAAAACAAAAGGCAGATGGAGCGCGCGAAACATAATCACATATCATCTCATATCGGTTATTTTTGGTTATTTGCGTATACTTTTTCACTAAAAATTAATAATGAACTGCTTATTTTATCTAAGTAAATAGTTTTATTCATCAATTTTTCATTCATTTAACAATACATCAATTTAAATGAAATATGCATTCCAATAAGTACAAATGCACTAAAGTCAACTGTTACTATAGATAAAAAATCTTAAATCTTCATCTTACCCGCTCCAGTCATATATATTCCTCTCGCTAGAGTGAGAACAAGTACTCGGTTGAGCTCTTCACTCTCACTGGACACGAGTGACTTCGGCTCAGAGACGACCCTCGACATTTGGAGCTGGACTCCAGAACTGCCCAAGCTAGTTATGAGCCTTAACGCTGTGCTTTCAAAACTGAAATTTAAAAGTTGCCACATTTTTGCTTACTATTAATATTAATCTCCTAAATAAATTAAATCTCGTACATGAAAATAAAAAGATATATATCAAGTGAAAGTTACAAAAAGCAAGTGTTATAAACTTTGGAAAATGAGATTTTATACCATTTATGCATAGAATTTTCAATTATAGTGCTGTTTCAAAACAATTCGCTAGAGCGCCGTTGACATATACATATGGGTTTGAGTAACGATTTCCTTATCACTAGAATTTATATTTATGCTATAAAATTAAAGGGTAAATAGTATCTTTTTGAAACACGCTTGCATAATTTATCGCAGGCAAAACATTGACAAGTAATATACAATATCTCTACAAACCATAACTGTAGCTGATTTTGATTGGCCTGTGGATAAGCAGCTAGCGAGTGTATATTTGATAGAAGCGTGACCCTGTAGTGAGGCTGGATGTGGTGTATTCGATACGAGAACATATCGAGCAAATTATGAAGAATACCCCACGCGTGGGACTTAAATACGTTTGGTAACAGTTGATCTGCAAATGAGAAAATACTAGTTATTTGTTCTTAAGCTTAGTCAAATTGGGAGTGTTTTACTTCAAACTTAACTTTTCGATTTTTATATATGTATATTTTAAACAATTCTGAATAATTATCACAAAAATAGTTTTCTTATTTCTCGTGTTTTCTATAAAACTACAATTACACATTAAAATTAAATAAAAACAAGTTACGACATACACTGACATATATATTCATATATAATTTACAATAGACTCTTTGTTATATTGAACATAAGCAGATTTATTTCACGCATTAATTTCAACTGTAAAGTATCTGCACCTTACTTATTAATAACTATTATTAACTTGTATAACTAAGGAAATACGAACTTCTTTAAAAACCATAATATACCCAAGATATGTATATCTTCAACTTTTCTATTTTGCACCGAATACAGACTACAGTAAGTTACATGCAGTTATAAAACAATGATCAATAGAAAATAAAGCTGTCATTTACCACTGAACAATGAATCAAACCGAGTTCGGTCAGGATATAAGGAACTCGTTAAAAACTTAACAAATGAAATGAATGTTTCATACTTACTTATAAACCCTTTGATACCCAACGATTCTATCTCTGTGTAAACAAGCAGCCTGCTATAAGTTTCTACGAGAGCCGGTGCCATCATATTGCTCCCTGGTATATTTGTCTTATTTTGAGCTAACTTTGCCACATGAGTTACTATTGAGTGTATTAATGACATCTTACAGTGCAAAGTTAAGCTGTCCAAAATACACATTGACAATGGAACAGTCGGTAAAGGTGTGGCTGGATTGCCATTAGGCATGGCTTTCTGACTTCCGAACAATGTCTCTATAATTATACCCATTGGTCTGGAATAGTATTCTTGATTAGTTGAATAGGCATTACAGAGTAAAGCTATTCTGTAGTCCGAGCCCATTAGAGTCGGTGTGTTGTTTGATGTCATAAGATGTTGTAGAAATCTGTAAGAATGATCATTACGTTATAATGTATATTTGAATTTGAATTTCATCATAAATTCAATTGATGTTATTTTCATTAAGAAATTTCATTTTTAAAATTAATTTGAAATAATATAATAACTCTGAGACATGACAATGATATGAAGAAAATAATTTTTAGACTTGACTTAGACTTACTCATATTGAACTTTAAGATTCTGAGGCATCGTCATAGTTTTGTGTTCAGACTCGGCTTTTTTCAACAAATGCATCCATATACAGACAACAGCCATTTGGTGTGTGCAGTGTGCTCTTGTACAGTCGGGAACGGGCAAAGGTTCCTTTTCTGGGTAAAGTAACTCGTGCAATTTGATGATTGGCAAGAAATTCGATAATGGGTTTCTCTGTATGCTTCCAGATATAAATTGTAAAAGTACCCACATGAGGTGATCCCGACCTTTCTTTAGATCATGACCAATTAATTTGTTATGAAGTCCCATTACAATGTTAGGAAAGGATGCAAATCCTATAAGTATTAAATATATGACTTGCGATGACAAATGTAACCAACACCAATGAGTTGAAGACATCTCATCATCTTCATTCTCTTGTTCACTTCTCTCCATCGGCAATATCATTAATTCCACTAATTGATCCTCTAGTGCGATGCAACGCTGTTTGTGCTGTTTCTGTAGACCTAACATTGAGCACATCATATCTCTAGAATAAGGCTGTTGTAAGACATGTCTGAGTAGTGCAATTTGAGGTTTCAATAGTTCATCATCATATGGCAGATTCCCCTTGAGAGAGAACTTTAAAGTTGTAGGATCTAATCTCCAAGGATTTATGAGATGATCAGCATATCCAGAAAATTCAACCACCGGTAGCATTTGTGAGTGACCAATGATGGAAACCATTTGAGCACATGGCTTAAAACTTTCAACAAACATTGTGAGAAGTTTTGCAAGTTGCTGTAATAATAGAACACATAACATAAATAAAAAAAAAAACCAAGAAACAAGTATCCTACCATCTCATGTTGAAAATTAACATTTAAATTAAATTCAAAAAATGACTTTGTTTAAAGAAAATACAACAAAAAATATTAAGAAAATATATATTAATTAAAAAATATTCCTTTTAATAATTTGTTTGTAAAACCATACCCAGTGCGGCCAATGGTTATTGTCAGGGTAGTCTTTTTGAATCTCTGTGACAATAAAGTACGCAGGCAGCAATGAAGCATTGCGATCAAAGATGTACTCAATCACATTATACAATGCTTTCATTTGTGGCATAGTGCTTGAGTTTAATCTGACAGGCAGTGTTTGAGCTTTTTCTCGGCATCCCTAAATTGAGTAATAATACCTTTTTTTTTAGTAGTTAAAAATTATTTGTAATATTAATAATCATCAATAACTTTTCCCTTTATATAAATAAGGAAAACAATTTAAATAAAAGACATTTATTATTATTATTACATAATATATATGTATGTAATTTTAATCTTCCTGGACTTAAAATAAGTTCAAATTCAAATTTTATTTTAAAAAAAAATGTGAGATTTATACGAACCTTCATTATTTCTCGGACCCCCTTGTAGTCGACACCACCAATAATTCTTCTGATCAAATTGAAACATTCAATCCAATAATCACTATTTTTATATACAAGTTTTTCACTTGTTAATATGCAATCACACAACATTCTAAAATTAATAATCAATTTTAATTATTTTTAAAATACTAAACAACATTTTTAGTAGAAAATATATATAAGAACATGCGAGCATTGTTATCATGAATATAATGGAGTCCTTAAGAGTGTAATAAAGATTTCCCTACAAATTGATTGAATTGTTTAAAAAATGATAAATTTTCATTGCATTGCTAAAACAGTGATGATAGAAAGAAATTCAACAAAACAATGTTTATAAGTAAAGTAAAGGCTATTAGTATTTGTGCATTACATTAAAAAATAAGAAACTAAATCATGAACTAGTTAATACAAAGATTGTATTCTTGATCACAAAAATGAAATGGATGGTATACTAATAAATCCAACATGGGTACAAGCACACTAAAAAGTCTTCATTAAACTCATATTAGCAGAAAGAAATATCAAATGTTCAAAGAATAAACATAAATATTGGATGACAATCTTATTTCATAATTATCTTTGTTTTATTTTTATAATTGATCCTAAAATAATATAATTTGAAGAGTGGCATTGTAATTGGATAATCTCTGTCAAATAATTATTATAGAATTTATATTATCTACACATAAAGTTCTATGAGCTAATGCAGAAAAATAACGTAACATTATAAACAAAAACTTTGCAATGTAACTTATTTTCAGAAACCTACCTTGCCTGAAGTACATTTGTATTTACTAAATTTTCTAAAAGCCCCAAAAGCTGTTTCATTTTGTATCTATTTGTGAGAACTGCAGTCAGAGTCAAATATTGACGAATAGCAGACTCCTGTAAATCTGCACTGGGGGTACTCATGACCGCACACAATTTCTTTTGATATACAGATAACCTCTCATTTTCTTGATCCTGTTTATGTACCAGGAAACAGCTGAAAGCCTCCTCTACAGTTTCCACTCTCTAAAAATAACACGTTCATATGTATATCTCTATAAATCGTAGAGTTAATAGCTTAAATAAAAAGTACATACCAAAATTTCATTCACAATATTGGCCACTTGTGAATCGGCCATTGTAAAAATAAAATTGGTTGTTGTTCTACAAAATATTCATTATTTATAAATAACAATATTATATTTTATAAATGATACACAGTATCTTCATTTACGTACAACATTATTTTTCACCTAAAATGATGGAATAAATCACACACCAAACAACAAACCCGTAGTTGACAATTGACATAAATGTGTCAGGAGAAGTGTGTTGTTTTATTTGTCTTATTTTAGTAATGCAGAGGTTTAGCTAATACAGCCTAATTTATTTACTGTACTTTTTCTCGAATTATTAATAAAAAATATTTTTAATGGTTCTTAAAAACGTATAACTAAGAACGATTGTAATTTTCTTTTAAGGTTAATTTTTCAAAACGGATAGCAAGCTTTCTTTTACCATAAGCGATTTTTTTAAAACTGATGTCAGTTTGACTATAAATACGATATATCATTTTAAAAGGGTAAACGTTACATTTATTATATACCCTCTGTGCTTTTTTATACCCCTAAGCATATGTATGCAAAATTTCTTGCGAAACACATAAAGCTTCTTGCGTTCGTCAAGTGGGATTGATGGGAGATGGACTCGTAGGTTCTGAAGTTCATCATACATAACAATATGATTCAGAACACCTCTATTTATGTGCCTAATCAATATTTTTAAGAATTGTTTTGCGTTTTGAGTGCTTGATTGAAAGTACTTGTGATTCAAAACTACTTTTTATTTCGAAATTAAAGGCTACACTCCAAAGTAAACGTTTTCTCGTCCCCAAAATAAAAAAATGGGTAAGTTCATCTCATCTAAACATCTCTGTTTTAAACATTCGTAAATCCATAGAATTGTTTTTCATATACAAATTAATGTTCTCCATGTCCACATGGAGAACATTAATTTGGCTTATTGTTGGTTCTACGCGCTGTGTCTATCATACTCGTTAGTTTGAAGAAATTCTATAAATTAAATTATTCTGAACAAAACACTAGTGGAGATTTTTAAGTTAACATAGCAAAAGAATTTAATTAATGATACCTACTCATAAGCCTGAAATACATTTTTTTTTTCAATAGAGATAATTTTAATAGGAAATTTAAATTAAGTTTTTGAATACAATCTTAGTCAAATTTACTTAATATAACTAAAACAAGATATACTTAAATTATTTAAGATATATTTACTAAAGAGAAAGAAACTGAAAAGGCAGGAATCCTTGCATAAGAAAAAAATTAAGCTCCATGGCGACGGCGACGAGGAATGAAAGAGATAGAGAACGTTAGTCATTTTTAGATGTACCTTTAGTGTTGAATGTTGTAATAAAAAAAAAATTATAGTTTTCTTAATTTTATGGAATTTATAAGATTTACGTTCATTTTATGTTCTCGACAAACTTTTATACAAGTTTAGTGACTTTGAGGAGATGGAGTCGCCGCCTTCGTTTTCTACTCATTCCGAGGCGCCTCCGCTGAGTGAAGACAGTGGTCTGCTGATTACAAGTGGCTCGTTTTCTAGTGATTCCGCGAGTGGATGGCATCATATTGCATCCGAGGTAAGTTTTATCACTGATGCGTCATAATAAATATTACAATAAATTTCTTACTTTACTTACTTCTTAGTGATTTAAAAAGTTTTTGCGTAATTTTCGTACAAAGATCATTATTATCAAGGTAGCAGAAGTGTTTACGTTTTCGTTTTTACAACTTTCATAACTTTATTGTTGCTGTTTTACAGTATTGTTTACATTGGTGTTTAGGTTATAAATAGACTCACATGGACAGGACGCATAAGTTCGAAACAATAACAATAAGTGCCAATCGATATTTTGTCTCGTAATATATTCACTGTTCCTATTATTATAATTTACACAAAATTAAATTTACGAAAATAATTACATTATATTTACTTATTTTTATTTTTAAATTTATTTTGTATTTAAAAATAGAACTAGAATGATTCGATTTATTTTTATTTGCAATATATCGTTATATGATAAGACTACAGTAAATAAAAAAAGTTCTTATATTATTAACAGACCATTATTTACTATCAAAATTATCTTTTGCTAAGTATTATATAAAATAAAAATGATTTAAATTTCAGCAAATTTGCATCTGAGAATTTGTACAGCTATAAATACAGGTAAAATTTTCATAATTTCTGCTGCAATGTGACTGTTTCATTAAAGCTATTAATAATGCACTAAGTATCATTCAACAAACAACCACTTCATTTAACATATAATTTGCTACTGAGTTTCACATTTAATAATAAAACTTAAATTAATAAGTAGATCAAAAAGTACCATACATTTTAATGCTATATTTATAATCATTCAAATGAGATTTTATATCAAATTTCAAAACTTACTATGTTAACAGCTTGAATTGCTATGTTAACAGCATCATTAAGGATATAGTCGATAAGTTTATGAAAGTATTTAAAAAAGGATACAATCATTTATGTTCCTCATTGAGATCATTCAAAGTATAAAATTTTAATTATGAATATTCTGTCTTGAATTTAAATCTAAGAAAATTTATGATTTATGATATATTTCTTCTTTGATAGTTTGTCCATATACAAATAAAAATATACATTACTAAATACTAATACTACTTACTAACTTTAATAATAATAAATAAACAAATAGAAATCTAATATTCATTTAATTATGTTATTTTTACTTTATAACCTAGCTGTATATATTTAAATTAATAATTGTCCAATGGCATATAAATTCCAATGCATATGCAGTACTTAACTTTACTAGTATAGTCGGTGATAGATGCTTGCTACAGCGAATTTTTTTATGTGCAAAGCCATTTTTTTGTGTTGTATGAGATAAATAGCAATTATAATTTATCTAATGTGTTAAAATATTAATTAGTAAATTTAATTATTGAAGTTTTAGTTTGCATACTTATGAAACCACTATTACCATTACTAACTTCATATTGTCAATAGCGAAAGGGTTTACTTTCATGTGAAACATTTTCCTTAAATACAAATTAAAAAAAAATTTAATAGATGGCTTTTAAGGAATTGCTTAATGTTTTTTAACTAAACGAAAATTGAATCTCACAATGTGCACTTATTAATATATACATTTCCAGTAATTAATTACAATCTTAATTTTTTATGCTTTTTTTGTTTTGTTTATTATTTGTTGTCAATTGCTTTTTGTTTAGTTTTGATAAATATATATTATAATAGTTATACTAATTTAGATAATTATTAGGTTCTATTATTTGTGTCTTTAATTTTAAAAGAAACTGCAGAAGTTCAATATCTGACAAAAAAAATGTCGTAAATAGTCTGCCAACCGAAACCATCCAAAAATAAATACTTCTATTGTTACATTCTGGTGTGAAGGGCAAGTGATCCAGATTAATTTCCAGTGCGAGATACGCAACATCCCAGGTCGCACGGTTGGCAGAGCATTTGTAATATTGGTGTTAATTGGCTTACTGAATGCCCACAGCATCGCCAATATCTATAAACCGAAGTTACTAATTAGTAAGCATCGATCTAATTCTCAATATTCAAATACAAATTGATCTCATTCTTTATTAACATCGAATTTCAAACGATAACCGATTTTATATAAAAGTTTTTGTAATTGCTTTAGCGCCTCTTAATTCGCAGTATATTTAATATACATGCATTGAGTTGTGTGTGGTATAACATGAATTCATTATAATTAAATTAATAAAGTGAAATATGTCGAAAAACGCACTGCTATTCACAAATAATTACCCATATCATTCGTGCTGGTAAATATGTACGATAATAATAAAACAATAATTCGTCAGTGGTGTAAAATTTGCCTTTGTATAAGGACATTCGAGTTTCTCGAAACGCCAGCTTTTGATTATAGCCGTTCCCGACGATATAGTTGGTTATTTAACTCAGCGCATATACATCGATGCTCTTTGATATGCAGTTGCAAGAGAGCGATTTCGATGAGCGGTCGTTGTCGCTCTGCGAGTCAACGGAGCCTTCGGAACGCATGTGCGGTGATTTTTTTAATACAGTGAAGAAAGGACCAGGGAAAGTCATCGTCACTGCCATCGAACCTCCACCTGAATTTCAGGTAGGTAACGTACTTTCCTAAATATTTAAAATACTTTTAAACTTTTAATTTTTGAAGTTGATCGAGTGCGTGATATATTTTTTTAAAGTATTAAAGGATGACGACTCTGAAAACGTTTTTATAGGATTTTATTTACTCTATATTGGTTTCGGATTATTTATTTGATAGCGGAAAGTCGCGATCGCATAAATGTTTGGTGTTCAATAATTCAATAATACAGGATTGTTCAATATTTTTTATCGTTTAAAAAATAAACGAGATAAATGAAAATATATTGTTTCAGGATAATCCAGATACAAGTGTAGATTGTGTACCCGCATTTGTGGGCTCACCAATTAAATGTTTGGCTGTGTGCGTGCCTCCATCTGTTGTTTTTACCAATAATATTAATAAATCAAAATCATCGAGCTTAGAAGTTGCAATGACCACTAGCCACGTTTCGCCGCTGTATCCGAGGAAATTAAAACCAGAGTCGCTTTACGAACGGAGGCAATGTCTCAATCACCGATTCGCGAGTCCGAGACTTTTACATCTCAGTCCCTGTCGAATCAATAGACCTTCTTCTAGGAATTCTCTCTCCTCACGCCTTTCCAGTAGTCATAATTCTCTCGTAACCCAGTTTCAAGCGGACGATTCCAGCTTCATTACGCAGGCTATATCGCACGACACGCTGTCTGCAAAAACTTCCGACATCACAGACATGTACAATGTCCCTTTCGACAGTGATATCTATGCGGTTCCCATTGATATGGTTCGGCCTAGTCACAGTAATGTAAGAGGCAAAGGAAAAAAGCCGCAGAGGAATAATAGGAGGCGTGGGAAGAGCAGTTCTCAGAGTACTAGTTTCAATAGCGTCGTGCCCGACAGAGGCTACAAGTCTAAGGAAACGAGGCATAGAGATACCAAAACTAAAAGGCATAGCTTGCCGAGTTCTTCTTGCAAGAAGAACGTCACCGACTCGGATACCGACTCACTCCACTTGACTTTACGTGAGATGAGGAAGTATCTTCATACCTTATACTCAAGTTCCAGCGATTCCGAATGTCGAAACACAATTAATAAGAAAAGCAACACAATAATAACGAACGTTGGCATTCATATGCGACACGGCAATAAAGATACTGGTACCGCCGTATTCCTAAAAGAGAGTAACGACATATCTAGAACGGTGGAAACGAACAACAATCATAAGAAAGCGAATAAAAATACATTGAGTATGAATTCCAAGAATAAAAAGCACAAAGAAAATATTCCAAAGGATTGTAGTATTATAGAAGAGAATAAAGATAAGGGGAAAAAGGGGAATCAGGGTTCGAAGGTGAAGATGTCTCCGGTTCGGATGCTATCTATGAATTTAAAGCAAAGTTTCTGCAATCTATTTCGGTGGCGGAAGTCGAGTGACAGTGATAGTGTGGAGAGAATCGGAAGGGAATCTCCCCCGGCGGCTGTTCGTAGAGCCCTTCCGCCGCTGCCGCAGTCTCCGCACCCATCGAACTCCCGTCGCTCAGCCAACGAAGAGGACACGATTATGGACTTTGCAACTTCGATCCAGAGAGTTAAGGATGTAAGTATTATCTCATTATAAATTTACGTTTTACATTACATATTCTAGTACATTTTCCAGTTCAACGAATTTCCTTTATTGGTTCCGGTTTTTTATATAATTCTCACCTTATAACATATTAGGTAAATCAATAAAATTCGATATTTTCATTCTGCCAGTCTAATATTAAGTCTTAAAACATGTACGTTCTTTATTATAAATCCATTGCATAAGTCTTTTCAATTTTAAATTAAAATTGCCTTTACGACGGCTTAACGATTTAAGCCCATAAAGCAAAAACAAACCCCACAAAAGATCCACAGTGTACAGAAGAATATCAATGTGATCCACTTTCATCCAATATAATCGGATTGAAGGGCATCGCTAACAAAGCTTATAGGCGAACTTCGTTCAGTTCGTATCTGTATGTATTTGTTTGTTATTCCTAGAATTTTTCAAGTAACAAGTAGCTTAACGGTCACCGTTTTCGACTCTTGAACTTAAATAAAAAATCGATAAAAAATGGACGATAGATCTTACGCCAAATAGTGTTATTAAATTAACTTAATTAATAAATTATATTAGTTGCCTTGCAATCTCTAAATGGAGCTTTGGTTCCATTACTAATGAAAATGACAATTACTAAAATTGTAAATTGTTGAATGTTTTGGTCCCTAAACACTAAACATTTGGCTAATGTTATATTTTCAATCAATTATCTAAACAGACTTTTAGTTTTGTCCACGTACGTGTAGTATAATATAAAATCGATTCGGTTTTAATGAATACGATTCCGGCAACTCCAGTTTTTCAAACAAACGGGCTAATGAATTGCAAATTATAACAAAAGTTCAGTCAATCTGCAAAGTCGCGTATTCCCTAATGGCTTTATTCTCTATGCATAACATCGCAGTCCCTTTTTTAATAATAAATATACTGACGGGACTTATTTTTTAGTATGGATGGTACTGGGGACCGATTTCGGTAGAAGCTGCGGAAAAGATACTCTCCAACGAACCTGATGGGTCTTTCATAGTTCGGGACAGCAGTGACGACCACTACATCTTCACACTAACCTTTAAACTCAACGGCCTGAGGCACGTCAGGATAGAACACGACCAGGGTAAGTGTTGATTGAAATAATTTTTATTCACATTTATTTTTATATTTTGAACTTTAATCTATTTTTAATATAAAATTATACAATTCAAGTTTTAGTAATTGAACTGATGTCTGAATCACATTATATGGCAAGTTCTAGTTGCAATTTGTAACAAGATTCATGTCGCACGGCGGAAGGCACCAGTGGTAACTCTATTACAAACAAAGAACTTTATGGTTTCCTGGGAAGGCCGATTATACTCTATTCATAATATATGATTTTAATTGCCTCAATATTGCTTCGACTTATATAGCCAGCACTAAAAAAAGGATATTTAAATTCTTATCCTTTTCAAAGAAAACTCTTGAGAAGGTATTTAATTAAATGATTCGTAGCATCAACGTAAAACAAAGCTTTAATATATAATTGTATCCTTTGAGTACAAGGTAACTAAAGTAAAGTAGATTCGAAGTGAAGACCCTTAAAACCGCCACGTGTTTCAAACAATAACAGCGGAAGACTTGTAATGTGACGTTTATATTCGTCCGTTGTGAAAAGGATGTCGCCACAGCTCGGTACAAACAAACCCTAATTGAATTCATCTATAACTTTGCAAACTAAGCCTTTTCATAGTATGGATTCGTGGAAAGTAAAAGGTTTAATTAACTTTACATCCAATTTCGCACAGCCCAATCCGGCGCAAAGATATACGCCTGCCAAGTTCCGTCGGCAACGCTTGCGCTTTTGCATTTTCGTCTTGTTTTTTACGGGACAATGGCCCAACTGTGGTCGGGATGTGGTTAAATTTTCCCTTTGCCCACACTTCCCCGTTGAGTTGATTAAGTAAAGAGTAAGCTAAAGTTATTGCTCTGCCAGTAAATTGATAATACTGTGGATATTTGATACGATTCCAATTGCAAAAGTATAGATTTTTAGTGATTAATTAGTTTTGATAGTCATTATACAAAAATATATTTCCGATATTTGTAAATATGGATTATTTACGACAATAGTTTAATAGCTCAGACCTCACCTCTCTCGTGCATGTAATTAGGCACACTGGCGCCTCATTACCGGCGTCGGTAGAATATCTGGCGGATAGTACCTAACTAGAGGCAATACTGTGTACGCGTTTTTTTAATAAAAGGCTTAGCAGAAAACACGAATTTTAATTAAAACGGCGTTCCGATTACGTAAATAGTTATAATCATTAAGATCATGCCGTGTTTACCTACATCTTTTAAATGAATACTCTGTCGAGATGGCCAAGTGGCTAAAACATGTGAAACTTAATCGCAAGTTGCGGGTTCAAATCCGGAGCAAGCTTCACTGAGCTATCACGTGATTATTTTGCGTTTTTAATTTACCCAGTTCTGGGATTGAAGGAAACATCATGAGGGAAATCTGTATGAGTCGGATGAAGTTCTGCCACATGTGTTTCCAAGAACTGGGATTTTTGATCAGCTTGTTGAAATAAGCTCCAACCCTTGTCCTCAAGAACAGAGGGCTCCCTCGCCCAGTAGTGGGACATTTACAGAGCTGACACTTTATTTTTAATAGTAATTATGTCAAGCGTTTGCTAACTTAGCACCGTAATCCGTAACTTGACGTGACTCCGAATAATAATCTTCCTTCCAATAGGCTATCGATTATTATCAGGTGTTAGCAATAATCACTTACGCCGTCGGCTTATCGCGTTGTCCGAAGCCTTCCGGGGTAAACATCAATTAGGTTATGTCATGGCCAATGGCGTCATAGGACTACTTCATTATGTAGAATAAAAATATCTATGTCAAAGGCGAATGTGTAAATGGGAAAAGCGAATCTTTTAATTCTAAAATTAATTAGAGGTTTGAATAATAAGCTAATATGATTTTATTGATAAAAGCATTTCTTGCAATGGGAAAATAAGAAAAATATAAATACTCTCAATCCCTTAAGATTTGCTAATTAAAGAAAATTTGAAAGCAGTGAAAAACTTTTAATTGCAATAGATTTTCTTTAGAATTTTTAATAATTTCTTACTTCGAAGCAAGGTTCTAGATGTTTTTTTTTTATTTATATCAAATTTTTGAATTACACGGTACGTAAAGTTGGTGTTTTTTATACTTACTAATTATACACTTTTCTCAATGTTAAAGTGCATCCTTATCTCGGCTATCGGCGTCACTTAACTCATAATAATTAAATTACGTCCGGTGAATACAAAATTGACCACAAATCTCCAAAATAGAATGATGTTGACGGTTTGTTTTCGTATCGGCTTACCGAACTGTAAATGGAGCGTAATTAGGCAGCGTTCATTAGTGCAATTCCTACTTTGTATGTTCAAATACCATCAATGTTAGGGACTACGTTTAACCGTGCCTCGGTCTATTCACATTACAATTTCGTGTAACACGCGCCAAGTATGCCTAAACGATTCTGATTTGATGTTCCCATTGAACATAATTCGAATTTAATGACTGAAGCCGATCGAACAATATTCGATTTCAATGAATTTTCTTTAACGTGTTTTTTTTTATTCAGTTCGTTGAAGTGGTTTAGTCGTAATACGTTTTCTTCGAATCACTTCAAACGTTTTCATCAGAAATGATTACAATATATATAGATTGAGTGTGTTAGAGAACGTTCCCCGTACTGCATCGGGCTCCTCGTTCATGCTTAGGTAGGATTAAGGTCCTCTACGCCATCAAAAGCCTTAACTGAGATTGATACCGCAAACTGAATTCAGATTCTACGTAATAAGCTTTAAATCGAAATTATTAAAGGTACTTCCATTCAAGAAGACGCGCCCCACTATTTTTGCGACGGAACGCGCGGTTTGAAAGGGGCGAGCATAAGTCTCGATACAACGACCATTGTTGTATTTTGGTAGTTTAGTACATGTTACCGCGGTACTTGAGTAGTCGGAAAATTTGCTATACATATTTTACGATTTTATATTTTTTACTAATAATATTTTTAAAAGCCAGCAATTTTTAAAGACTACGTCTGAAAGTACAAAATCGACTACTTCTTAAATGATAATAGTATTTCACTGTACTGCGCTTGGCCTTATCAACCCGACCTTAATCTGATCGAAAACATATAGAGTAAACCAAGACAGTCGTTGCCAGTTATCTATATATATAAATATGTGTGTATGTATAACGCAATGTTGATCAAAATATATATATCAATGACTTTGATTTCAATGAAGCTTTGATACACTAAATAGTGAATTCCGGCCGATACATGTTAATTACTTTGATCTTAATTTTAGTTTTATTATAAATATGGGACACGCATATTAATAGTAGAACTAAAGACAAATATTTCAGAGATAAATGACTATTTATACTAGTCCTTTTTAATAAAGCTTCAACGTGAAACTGTCAACTCATACATATATATATATATTATACATAATATAATTATTTAGCTTTAATGCTGATTTTATAAAATTAATTTTCTTGCTTGTGATGATTTTTCGTGTGCCACACTTTTCCTAATAGTGATATATATTTTTACAAAATTTATTATGATATTTATTTCCTATTATTATCCAATATTTTAATACTGGCGGTAGGGCTTGATACAAGTCCGTCTGTAATTATCACCCGCTCATCGTATATTTTACCGTCAGCAATAATTAGTTTTATTGTGTTCTGATTTGAAGGGTGAGTGAGCCAGTGTAACTACAGGAACTAGGAACATAACATCTCAATCACAACCAACCTTGGGGCACATTGGCGTATAAGGAATGGTAACCACATACCATCATTATGGTGGCCCTTTTGACCGTCCGCCTACCTATGCCATAGAAATAAAAACATTAAGGATGTAGGTACTGGTAGTTAAAACACGTTGCCATTATCATAACAAATGTATTCAAATCAGATTAAATGCATTTATTCTATACTCTTGTGTGGTTTAGATTGTATTGCTTGTATTAAAAATAAAATAAAATGACACTAGAAAATATCACACATATAATAGAAAATATCGATATTTTATTTCGGAAAGAAATAGAGCTTATTTCCAGAATAATATTATTTTATTGGTGATTTAACCAGTGTGCGTCTGCCCCTATAACAGCTCCGTATACTCTATTCCAACCATAAGAGGAGAAAAGTCAAATAAACAACATTTGAGAGCTTGATTAATCTATACATATAATAAAATTGGAGTGTCTGTTTATAATATTAAAATAACCCATTTTTACTTAATGCATATGTATGTATACACGGTACATATACCAATTAATAACATTTTTTTAAAATTTTTGTCTGTCTGTGTCTGTTTGTTACGGCTAATCTCTGGAACGGCTGAACCGATTTCGACGGAACTTTCAATGGCAGATCGCTATCTGTAATAAGGAGTAACTTAGGACATTTTATATTAGAATTATATATAGAATAAAAATAAAATCACGCTACAATATCCAAATAACTTAAATTCAAACAACGCGCACGAATTCGCGGGCACAGCTAGTCTATGATGTATTAATGAGCAAGTATAATTCTAAATTGAATGAAGATTTTTGACTTTGTGTTTGACTATAGTAGCAATGAAACTTTAAAATAGAATATTTTAGATTGTCTTCGACGAACACCATGTATCATGTATAGCGGATAAAGTTTAACATGCTCTATAATAAACGTACTAGTTGTTGCAAAATATATTCTTGTTACATAATTATAAAGCTGTAAACGTAAACTACAGTTTGAAAACTCAATAATACATCCGTGCCGATGTTTTGTTATACAATACATACTAAACGAAAACAGAGGCTACTTCAATTTTATTTAAACTATTGCTTTCGAAGTTCATCAAAAATCGTAATTGATGTTATGTTATGCGTTATAAAACATCGCAAGAAGTATATTTGAAATCCGAGTCATAATAGTTTAGCTACAGGCACAAGGGACATAACACCTTAGTTCTGAAGGTTGGTTGCGCATCGACGTCGTCGGAAATTGTTAAAATATCTTACAGCGCCATTATATATTTATATAAAGATATATCTTGAATATATAAAAAAAAAAATGTTTCACGAGCAGAGGACAAAAGCAGAAAAAGATATGCTATGACTATAAAATATTATATATATAATAATAATAGTAAATATAATTTATATTCCTAATATTTCTTTATATTATGAATACCATTCTGTGTATTTTTATACTGGCAATATTCACGTTTTTCCGAATTTCGAATATCGAGTTTAAATCATATGATTAATCTTTTATTATATAAATAATAATTCTTTTGTTGAACAAAAAAACCACATGGAATTTTTTATTAATATTTATTAACATTATTAACCTTTTGTCTGCAGGCCGTAATTTACACTTTTCCTTTAATTATGTCAGTATATCCATATATCTATTTGTCACTTGCTGTTCTGCACAAGAGCTACGTGCATGAAATTTGCAAGTTGATGCTTCGAATAGAACCGTCCGTGATATTTATTAAAAGGAAAAAGAAAATCTTTTTAAGTTCCCTTATTGAAACGTGAGGGTGAATTTTTTCGCGCACTCAAACATCTAGGATATCATTAGACTAGTCATTTCGAATGAAATTGTGGTTCCATTTGCTTAACACTTTTCATTTTAAAATTGCGTTTGCGAGAAATTAATTTTAATTTGTAACACGTTCGTCGTTTATTCAATTTATTACGCGCATACTAAGCGACGCAATTACAATATTTATTTGTTTATATATAATTATATATAATTTTACCTTCGGCTTGATGTCACAAGAGCGGGAGGTATGTTTCGCGTAGCACACTATATACCAGCCTTTTGCGTTTTGTGAACTACTAAATGATTCTATTTCGTACGCGAATTTTTGGTACATTTAATAGCATTCATATTTAAAAATCGTATCAACAAATCTGAATAAATAAATTGTATGTCAGTGTCAGTCATAGTCATTAAATATATTATGATATTTCTTTATAAAGTTTCAATTGACGTTTAATAAAGTACAATTTCAACCTTGAGGGTAAATATGAGGGTCATATATATATACATGTTTATGGCTGTTAGACAATCAACAGCTGGAATACAGCATGTGTTTGCATATTTGCTAAAGATTTAAAAATGAAAACCATGACCTATCTAAAGTCACGTAAAACTACGTTAAGCTGGACATTGGAATATAACGGAGTGTATTGGGAATATTTATTTTATTCGACACAAAACAGAATTTCAATGTAACGTTATTTCAGGAATTCATACTATAAATACAAGGTGAAAAATATTTTTATTCATATTCAATCTAAGCCTCTAACAAAAAAACAACGAATGCAACAAATTCACACGTCTATTTGGTAATATTCACAAAGCCCCTAAGTAATATAGGCATATTTTTAAATAATAATAGAGAACTCTTCACACGAAACCATTGCATAGTTTTACAGTGAAAAATATAAGCTCTTTGGCCAAAAAAAACTTACATAAATATTGATGATATACAAAAATTAAATGTGTTGGTTACAAGTTACATAACAGAAGAGCATGGAGTTCAAATTTGTTGATTTTCGGTTGTTATAGTTTTTTGTTATCATGTCAATTTATTTCTTGAGAAAGAGTAATTACTGATTTTCTTGATTTTTGATGGAATCCACATTCCAAATTTAGGATAGCTTTTACGTAGTGAAACATTTAAAATGATAACTTAAAGTATACTTTAATTTTTATTTTTGTTTACACACCTGAAATCATTATATATACATAAATATGTAACACAACAAAACCTGAGTTATAAGATACGATAGCAATCAGTTTTATACGCAGTAGTAAAATAAAGTTAAAGCTTTATTTCACTTTTGCGTAAAGTCATGTCTGGATCACACGAATCTTGACAATTTGAAATTAATAAATTGTTTCTTTCTTTCGCTCCTCATTCGTTTTTTTCGTTTCTGAGATTTTCAAATTATCAACGCTCACTGATAAGTGGCCGCGCTATAAATCATAAGATAACTTTTAAAATAAATTCTGGATCAGTTGAATGATTTGGCAAACTAAACTAAAATTTACCTTACAAACCTCTATTTTAGGATTATGTCAGAGGAAACTAATTGATTCAGAGCGTGTTAGACTAAATCAAATTAGCTTCGGATAGACTTGCTTACTTCAACCATTTATTACATTATGAAAGCGAGAGCTAAAACCTCAACCGCGGCTACTCACAACTTAGTTTCAATAGGAAGACCATGCTCGTTCTATACATAGAGCAGATTTACTCCGGAAATAATGCCAATTGAACACATTTTCATTCGTCAAAATTGGATTGGCGTTTGTTTCATAACCATTGTCAAACGATACATAATTTTATTTTTTTTCGTAGTTATGTCTATGAGCGAAAGGAACCTCTTATCTTTAGGTGGATTTTAAGTTATATATTGTTACTACAACTTCCTAAAAAAAAACAAAACTACCTGAAATCTGTTTGAGCTATTTCTTTTTCATAGTGAAGATAATGAAGATAATTATGCATAATGTCTTTGTAAGAATGATGCGTACATGTTGATTTTAATAAAACTCGGCACACTGTTACATATTTACTATATTATTTTATACCGTAAAATAAACGTAACATGCATATAAATATTGTATCGTCGAATAAGTTAATCGAAATCGAAGTCAATGTTACTCTCTATGGTGCAGAGTATGCAAGCTCGATCTTATTATAGATAAGCCATAATTAGTCCAAGATGCAAGTTTTCTCTAAAACGACTGGATTCATAATACGGTGTACTATTCTAGGAAACACTGACATCAAGTCTAATACGTTTTGACCAAGCTATTTTCGTTCAGGATGAACCGGTTAATCCTTAAACCGGCGACGGACAGTAGCATACATAATAAATGATGTAAACCAGATTCAAAGTATGTATTTATACCCTGCGAAGACCCAGTTGCCTATGCGGCAAAATTTATATTAAATATTTTGTCTTTGTTTCCAATAATATCAGACAAAGAATCGGCTGACCTTTCAGTTTTGACAATTTTAGATACGTGGTTTACCCCTGACCTTATAGATATTTTTGATTCTTAAATAAAATTGGATATATATAAATAATAATTAATTCTCTTTTTAGTTTAGCTCGACAGCAGACAGTTTTATTTTTATACTTTATCTAGAATTTGCATTGACGCGTTTCTAAAGTTTTGAAGAGTAACTTTCCATTACTATGCAAAGACTTCCTCGTCTTTATTAGACTTTATTGCAGGTTAACGATATGCAAACATTAGAATTTCATCAAAAACTGGCAGATTTCCTGTGGTTCTTATTAACGATGTTTTTCTTTAGTTCAGAATGAACTTTGCCTGAGATGAATTGTAAACACAAATTGCAATTTTAAAACTTATACGCTGCCGCCGTTCGTTGATAGAAGTCTATAGAATTTATTTATAGTATAAATAAGATTCAAAGTATGTAGTAGTGGCGTACTTTGCCGTACTGTCCGATATAATTATAACCAGGAGAGTGGGCTATTATATTAGTAACAATAATTGTCTTTATAATTATTGTATATTTTGAGCTACCTAGTTACCGTTATAATATTTTAAAAATAATTTAATTCTGGGAAGTACCGAAGTTGTAATTTCCACTAGTTTTATTTATTAGTTATTTACTGGACAAGTGGTTTATATACGACTAGCATCGAGTACTAGTGGACGACAAATTGTAGATTATCTTTTTGTATATTTTCAGCGCGATACGCTTTCTAATCTCAAAAACTTACATGAATATATTGTTTTTTTACGCTGAAAAGATTGACACTTAAATCTTTTCCATGAAGTTAACTGAGGAGATTCAGCGTCACCCTTAAAAATAAAATATATATTTTTTTACTCACGTCTACATTACTTCTGTTTTAGAAAGTTTTTATAATAAAGGTTCCGGTTTTATTTCTAGATCCAGGGATGAAATGTTTTTAAAAATCCTTAGAGATATAATTGAAAAGGAGGCAACATATTCATGTAGTACTAATTTCAGGTAACTTCTGCTTCGGGGGCTGTACGATGTTTAAAGCGCAGACAATTGTGGAATTCATCGAGAACGCTGTTGAGACGTCGCGCAGTGGCCGCTATTTGTTCTTTCTGAACCTGCGCCCAGTGCTTGGACCCGTCAGAGTACAGCTGCTGTATCCAGTATCTCGATTTAAGCGCGTGCAGAGCTTACAGCATATGTGCAGGTATTTATTTTTACTATTATTTCTTTCAACAAAGTGGCAACGCGCGGAGTTTCGATCACAGATATGAGTCTATTAATGATGGTGATCAAATTTACATATTACATAAACAATTAAAATTACACTTAAATAAAAATATAAGAAAAACATAAATCAATCGAGTTTCCACTAAAAATTAATACAAACAAATGACAACTTAAAAACAAAATCAGAAAGTATAAAAAGCAAGTAAAACAGCAGTTAAAGTTTAATAATATGACGCAAAACTAAATTTAAATTAACTAACATTTGAGTTAAATATATCTAATTATTTACAATGTATGTTATTTTTATATTTTTACATGCACGTAACAAGAACATATTCTTTAAAACACTTATACAAAGGGGTACAAAAAACAAGGATTGGTTTCTCGCGTTAAGGCGAGGACATTTAATGAACATTATTAAGGGGACTCGCAGAATCAACAAAGTTATGGACAATTTTATATAAAACTAATAATAATCAATAAACATCTAACCGTCAGCCCTTTTCCTGTCACATATGACTAATAACAACTTATTGTTTAACCATTTGGACGGGAACCTGTTTAATCGAATATTTTCCGTCCAAAATCATGTCTAGGTAAAATTTGTTTGCGATTTTGATAATGTCTTAGTAAAGGTAAATTTTATTGTAAAGCTAACTTTCAAGTTGTGTTAATCCGTTAACTGTGACAATCATGAAGAATATGACATCTTGGATATCGGTATTTCGATCTTTCATTTCTTTATGTGTTTGTATGTGTCAAGTTTATTTTTCGGAGCTGATACAATAGGGTCGGGATATATTTTTTTATACTACTTACAACGACATTCAGAAAGGTTTAGCGGTTATTTAAGGCGGCTGTTTATTTCGATATGCCTTAGAGCCAGTTAGTAATGATTGATTTACTATTTACGTTTGGTGGGATTCACGCGCTATATGAAGGAGGCCGCGTTTGCTATGTTTTATTTAAACTGCATAGCTCCCTTTATAATGAGAAGACTCAGAGTGAGTACGACACGCAAATTCAATGATGTGGTGTAATTTTACGAACCCATACTGATACTTAACATTAGATAATAAATACTTAAACAAGCTGTCTGAGATATAAGGTACGTTAAAGGGTACTTTGCTTACTTGGTGGTAGGGCTGTGTGAAAGCCCGTCTACAGATACTACCCAGTTATCAGATATTTCTACCGCCAAACATAAATACTGAATATTGTGGTGTTCCCGTTTGAAAGGTGAGTGGTGGCACATTGACAGGAGGTGGCGACTACTAACCATCAGGTGGCCCATTTGCCTGCCGGCTATACAAAAGTATAGCAGTTTTATAAATCGGTTGTATTTCTGATAAGGCTGAGTAATAATCACAAAAGATTTTACTCTTTATACTTATTTCTAGTGTATATATTCGATATAAATTTATGTGACATTAAAAAGTCACCGTTTATGTTACCAGTTAATAAAAATGCCAGGGAAAAGATCACTCTCTTCTTAGTTTCTTATTTAATTATACCGCGCTGCTGCGATTGAACAATTAACCTTATTTGCGACATTTGAATTCCTGCTTCATATTTATCGATAATATTCCTGAATCCAAAATCTAACTGTTTTAATGATTTGTCCTCCTTAACCTGATATATATATGTTACTGTAAAAGCTCGAACTACAATCTTAGGTTTTACTGGAAAATCTTAAGATTTACCTTAGTTCGAGCTTTTACAGTAACATATACATGATATCTTGTTAAATCAAAAGCTGATATTCGGATTTCGGCTAATTTGTAATAGTTATCCATCTTTGTCACATAACGTCTACTGTAGTTTTAAAGTTTGATGAAGTTTTGTGAGCCTCATCAATATCAATAGACAAGACTTTTATAACCCGCAATATTTATAACCCGGTTATAAGGGCGATTTTTGTGAGTGAATGAGGTATTGTAAAAGTTTTCTAATATGCCGGCCAATATGAGACGATTCGATACTCGTTTGTTTTGCGGCAAAAACTGACGATCTTATGTTGATTTGTAGAATAATTATATTATGTCTTTCTAATTTGCGATGACCTCCGTGGTCGAGTAGTGTGCACCGTTACGCCACTCCGAGGTCCCCGGTTCGATTCCCGGTCAAGTCGATGTAGAAAAAGTTCGTTAGTTTTCTGTGTCTGGGTCTGGGTGTTGTGGTACCGTCGTTACTCGTTGTTTAATTTTCCATAACACATGTGCTTTAGCTACTTACATTGGGATCAGAGTAATGTACGTGATACAAAAAAAATAAAATTTAAACGTGTATGGTAAATAATCATTTATTTAACAAATTGTATATTTGTCTCTGATTAGATTATCGACATTAAGATAATCATTTGATATTCTGAAAAATAATAGAAATATATGAAGTACTTAACGTTTTTTTATTTAAATTAAAACAATATACAAAAAAAATCGTATTAAAAAGGAAACATGGAACATGAAATAATTAATGAATTGAAATTAATTTTGGAGATTAACTATTATATCGAAAAATTAAATGCGCGGTTTCTGTTTAATTTATTATAAAATATATTTAACTTTTAACGTAACATTACTATATGAGAAATAAATATCATTAATATCCATAGTTATATTTTTTTTATAATTAACTTGCGACCCGCCCATGCTTTGCACGGTGCAACGCTGATACTAAATATACTACAGAATGTCTTACGTTCAGTTTTCCAGACATTAGACAATACAATACCTATATTGATCTATATTAAATACACAATGTAAATATATATATGATAAAATATACATACATATACCATCGCTACTTTTTTGAAGACCTTTTAAAGTGTACAATACTATTTTACATGATTTTGATCTATCTCGTAGGGTTCAGCTAGTTTGCAATTTAAGCGCAAAGAATGGGTTTATTTACGACATCACTTTAGAAATCTCTAAAATTTTCAGTGTTTGTCTACTATATTGTGCACGTATTATACATATAGACCATTCTCTTGAATCAATCTATCTATTAAATCAAAATTTTAAAGATCTAAAAATACATCGGGACAGACAGCGATAAGCGACTTTGTTTTATACTATGTCATTATAATCCGTGTTCTAAGCTAAATGGTAAAATATTAAGACATTCTATCCAATGGATTAATAATAATAATATCGACAGCACAGCGTATAAATAATAATATGTCAAGTCGTGATATTTGAATGTATGTATGGAAATGTATTTATTTTTAGAGATAAAAAGTTTAGTAATATACACACAGCTTAACTGTATGTTGTGTAGAAGAGCTCTGATAAAACCAAAAGGATATGTTAATGGATTCAGTATCGATTCAATTAATTTTAAATTAAATGGACTATTATTAATTAATGAGCAGAAACTTAGTGAAGATAAATAAATGAAAATAAAAAGATTTAGATGGTTCGTAGGATTTGTTCGAGATACGGAGTTTGATTTTGCAATTCAACACCGAGTTTCTTGTCTTCTTTTCCCAGTAGGATCAACATTCTGAGCCGGTTGTAGCTTCAAGACAAACTGACTGTACTTTGTAAATTAGCGATAAAAAGGAACTAAGAGTCTCTCTGAATAAAGCCCTAGTAGTTGAAGAATTTACATGAGACAAAACCAAGTATGAAATAAAACTCTGGAAATATTATTCTCATTAATTTTATTTATAGTTCGTAGAATAGTCATATGTTAACATGTGTGCAATGTATTATTTATTATATAACATGAGATAAAATTTTAATTTTTTTATTGCATTTTTGAAGTATTATACCCCAATTATTGAGGGTTGCAGAGGTACCTCTTTCGCTCACGAAATTTTACGATCTAGTGGGAGCATACTTTTCAATACAAAGGTATTTTTATACAATTTAGAGAGCGGAAACCGTACGGATACGCAGATAATACGCGGAAGCTAAGGCCACTAAAACTGTTTTGTACGGATGTAATACGCTCTTGTAACATCCTAGTGAGTGATCTGTGGTACGTGTCATGCTAGTTTTCTTATCTGATACGATACCACGGTCATGGTATGAGACGGTGTACTGACCATACTCCTAAACACTGACGTTAATCCTATTTTGTTATCGATATTATCTACTATAAAGTAAATGTTGTGTTCTAAATCTTTAAAATATTTATAAATAAGTTTTGAGAAGACAGTTTTCTGTATTATGTTTATAAAGTAGAAGAAGAAACAACTAAGTGCGAATCAGACTCGAAAGAAGGAATTCGTACGATAGAAAACATCTAATGCTAAGATAAAAAAAAGGAAGGCACTTACTAGTTTAGTTATTCCGTGTACTGACACTGAGTACAATTTAGTAAGATTATATTGTCACTGGCACTGAAAATGTATGCGAAACTTCAGCTCAATGTAGAACTTATTAAATATAAATTATACGTTAAATACGTCAAAAAGTTTACAAGAAAATGTCTGGTATTTATAAAATAGAATACAAAAACTTTTCACAAAAGTTTGAACACTACGAAAGAGTCAAACATTTCACGGTGTGAGAGGGTTTTAAACTAAATAAAATAACAAAACATTTTTCCTTTATAATATAATTACTCTGAACTCAATACTATTACAGTACGTCGGGGATGATTCTAATCCTTCCTATTTTTCTTTCTTTTTTTATGGAAATCCGTCGAATAGGTTTCAGTGACTTCGTTGTCGTCTGAAATTTCTTCTCCTTAGCTATGTTTTGGAATTTGACAACAAATAAAAGTCACGAAATCGCTAAATTTGGACGATATGGGTAGAAACAAACGGTTCGAACCCTTATTTGTGTAAAGCAACCATCGCAACTTTACTCTTGTGTACTGGCGACCGTTGTCTTGAAAGAGAATACCTTTGAATATTTTGTCTATATATATAAAATACGTATTACGAAGACGTTTCTTAGTCTCGCTGACATTTAAGCGTAATACAGAGAGTATTATGATTTGTGTTAAATTGCTTCCATTTGGTTTATTGTTTATCGATTAATTAAAGTCTTCTCAGTTTCAAAATCTCATTCTGACACTTTAGGTACAAAATATTTTATTTATGTATATGTTTATTTAATATTACTTTTTATTTCTTAAAAAGCTTTATATACAGAATTTCGTGGCTATGCTGCAGATCATTTTCAAACTGTTCGGGTTCACCATAAAAACGTGTCGTCAACCAACATATAATTTTTTTTATAGTTTCTACGAAACTAAATTGTCAATTTTTATTAACACAGATTTTAATACAACTCAGTCGTTTGACTATGTCTCAATTATATAATAGACTTATTCTAAACCGCTACAAAATGATCGTAATTCACCGATAAACTGTTAAAGTTCAAGATGATGTTAAAAATGTCAAAGCTTGTCGAAGGTAGTGCAAATTGTACGGATATATCAACACAAACATTCCGTTGAATTAATCAATGTGCTAATAATGTTAGGCCATGAAAATGAGATTCGACATACAACAAGCGCATCGTTATGAATGTCGTTAACTAAGTTTACTCAATTTGCCATTCGTTACCTGTTACAAATGAGTTACCGGGTATTTGTAGACGACAAGAGGACATCTATTTCATATGTTTTGTATTGGCGATAACTTTTAAATAATAAATTCGTGTGCTTTGTGTACGTAATTCGTCTTGTGCCACATCTACAAAACCGCATCTGACCGTAGTGAAATAGGTACCAAAACTTTCTCCACAAAATTTGAGGAAGCGTTACCCTAGCCGTGAGATATTTAGAGGATATTACTTTTATTTGTTTAGAGCAAGCTGCCGCCCGCGGCTTAACTCGCATTTTAGGAGTTGGTCGTTAAGTGTTCTGCCTAAAAAGTTGTCTATGTCCTTCCGTACGGTTGAAGCTTGATTCATAACAAATTTGATTAAATTAAGTTCAGTGGTTTGGCTGTGAAATAGTAACAGTCAGATAGACTTACTTTCATGTTTATTGTTGTAGTGTTCGAAGTTGAATAAATTAAAAAAAAATCTCTCCACGTACATTGTATTTACAATGCAGTTACGTTAAAATCATGTAAACAAAATGTAATCAACTTAAATGAAAAGTTACATTTGTCTTAAATAATATATTAAACATTTATTTTCTATTAAGAAAAAATTACCTAATACTTTTATTGTGTATACATACGTAAGTAAAAAGTATAAAATGTTTTATCAAATAAAAGCGCGTTTAAATCGCGCTTTATCACAAAAAATGCTGAAGTACTCAAACTTAATTCAAAATAGTTCAGACTGACTGTGCTTAACACGTCTCACGAAAACCAGCTAGATTTATGAAATTCTTCCTACCCTTGAGTTACGCTCGAGAGCCTTCGCTGCATATTGTAAGTGATTTCCTTTGAAGATATCCTTAAATTGACGCCCGTTGAAATATTAAAATATATTCAAATGTAATATAATAAAACGTAATATCGTACCTGAAATACTGTCGAGAAATAATTGTACAGAAAAAGCCTTTTATTCCTTCCAACGAATTTAAATACGTGGATGGAAATATTTTATGAATACAAACTGAATTCATTGGTTGACGTCAATCACAACTTGGACTTTTAAGACCTTTCTAACAATTTGCGTCACTATGTAACCGATAGGCGTACATATAAAACTGTGTTTCATGAAACGACGAAAAATATTATTCCAAATTTAAAAACTGTGTATTTTTCTTGTGGTTTGATTTTTGTTTTCAAATTTTCGTTTATATATTTTATTAGAATATTTAATTTCATTTGGCTAATAAACCGAAACGTTATTATCCTTCGTGTATAACGTTGATTGAAACTATTATTATATACGAGAAATGTTATATTAACTGTCAGTAACAAATAGGAAATTACAAACTGCGTAGATGTACGGAATGTACATCATAATTCCGGATGATTACTGTCGTGTTATTGGTGTAATTACTTGTAAATGTTATTATTAATTCATTATTGACTAGCTTTGCGACGCGGTTTCCCAGGTTTTCCTCGGTTATGTACACATGATTTTTATGGATACAGTTTCGATACTTAAAATCGTAGCGTCTAGTTTTAAAACGCTCTTCAATAAACGGAATAGTTAACGCAAAAATATTCATTTTTAATAGGAGAGTTTCGAAGTTCCGGTGAGTTACGTGTTTATTAATTCTCCAAATTAATAATATAAAAATAGATACCTATCAAATAATATTCAATTGATGAAAATTTGAATATGATTTCAATGAACAATTAATATTCAATAATTCTCTTTGAAGAATTAAATTCTCTTAGTAATTATCTCGAGTAATAGGTTACTATTGTATCTACACTGAGCGCAATAACTTAGAATATGTGCCTTTGTCTTCGTTATCGACTACAATGCGATAGTTCGTCTCTAGTCTAACAATTATTATTGTTATGCTACTAGAGACGTTCACTTAATGGAAAGCTTCACTGACTGAATAGTTTATATTGTATACCTGAACTGATATTATGTTCTGTTCAGGCAAGATATAGTCGATATAATCGTAGAGGTTCAATTGTTTCAATTGTTTTAAACATTTTGATCTTTGCAAGTAATATATTTCTGATTTTCCATAATTCCTCTAGCCCTTCCATTGCTGGGCAAAGACATTCAGTGTGGTGCTCTTTGGCGGCATTTGATTAAGTTATGTAATATCTTAAAAATATATCTATACATGATCAGTACGCATGCAATGTTTCAAATTATTCCACTAAATTCTTTATTCGGTTTAAATAACTTCCTTAGAAAAGTTCTAGCTACGCGACGCGACGCGACGCGACGCGACGCTAACCGCAGTATCATTGCTATGCGTTGGTGTCACTTAACGTCACAGTTTATGTAACAAACAGTATCTCTTAAGTTGAACCAAAGGATATAGAGATAAAAAAATACATTATTACGTTCATTATCGTTTGTAATACACTTCATACGAAAATTAACTAAAATCAATTGAAATATCGTAGCTGGAAAGGGAATAGAATGTTTTCATCGTATTCAATCACTTGTTACACTTTTATATTATTTTTCACCGCGAGCGTTGTGTTTTCGAATTTTACGCCAGTTGAAAAAGTTTTTATTCGACGTCGAATAAAACTAAATATGTTACGTATAAAATATATTATTTTTATGAGAGGGCTTGTTAGGGGATGAAATGTTTCAACTTATCATTTTGTGAGTTTATTTTCTCTTTGACTTTTTAACCCGCACCGTTTAAAAATAACCCTTGAAACTTTTTATATTTATGTGTGGGATTTATATGTGATGGAGATCATAAGCGCTAAGATTATTTATTCTAATTGAAGTAATAAATATTTATGCGTAACTACATACAGACATTTATAAAGTTTTTAATTCATTTAAAAACGTAGTTATTATTCAGATTTATTAAATCAATGGCTTTACAAAAAAAGGCGTAATCATCATCTTTAGCTTAATGACATTTTGTGAATTTTATTTTTATCATAAATGTGTTTCATATTACGTTGGGTTATTATTTTTTTGTATGTATGTCTCTGTTCTCTTGTTCCACAGCGAGACAAACCCGCAAAACAAAATAGTTTCAAAGCATTCTATTTTATATCGTCAGAACGTGAGTAAGAATTTTAAAAGTATTTAAAAGCTTTTAAAATAAAGCTGTTTCCATGTTGGTAAAATGAAATCCTCAAACCGTTAAGATTGAATAAACAGTCCGTGCGGTTCAAAGAGCGCGCTATTTGAACTCTTATGTTACTAAAGCCTCGGTAAGCCTGTGGACGAAACGTTTCGTTTACCCCCGGGAGATTTATCAACATCGGCCCCCACTCGTTACAGATATTTCCATTTAAAACCTCATCCAAATATTAATTACTGTCAGCTTGATGAGTTTTTTAAATTGATAGAATCGCTTTATGTAAATGTAATGTGTAATTGATATTGCAATTTGCGAAATTAAATATCTTTGTTCTACGTTAATTTAATGTAAAAATATAGCCGTTCCGCACGTTTGTTTAGTTTCATTACGATTTATATGGCTTTTAACGTTCTGATTTTTATTTAAATAAATAGTACCGCTTTTGTGGGAATATCATATTTCACGTTGTCGTTTAAAGGCTGCCTCGATTTAAAATCGCAGGCGTATACTAGTAGGTACGTTTGTACATAATACACGTACATATTTGTAATACATATTGTATTAAACTTATGCACGTCGTAAATGCCTTTGTCTAACGTAATCTATGTAAACGATACCTACATCCTCAATGCACGCAGCTCTAAATTTGACCTTAAAGCGTTTAAGGTTAAATTTAGAGCAATTTGTTGAGTGGTTATGTCGTAACGAGCTATTAGAAGCAGAACAAGTTGAATAAACAAGTTCAAAATCGAATGCAAACGATTTAAAAAAACGCACGGAAAAAGGCTTAAATTAAAAGTGGATTTCATATGAGAATCGTTTATAAAAGCCTTTGCGAGCATCCCTCTTCAGATATCATGATAATTAACGTGTAAATGAACGGTTTTGACTTAAGCAATCCGAATATCGGTAAGTCACTCAAGTCATCTTCCAATCGATACGAAATCGACGATATGACCATTAACTGCACGTCAATCCTGCTATTTGTAATTCATTCACAGATATGTTTACTTTGAATATAGTTGTTTAAATCATTGCATTTCAGTCCTTGTCTAGATGATCCCACTGTTTTCGCACTTTGTCACGTAAAACGATGTCGCTGTTTGATGTTATTTTCATTGCGTCAAGTAATAGAATTTTATTGGAAATTATTATTTATCAATTTTAATACAATGCACTTTCCCTACGAATTCGAAAGGAGAATGCCCATTCTTGGCATTGGTTTTATATTACCATAGTTTTGTTTTTTTTTTCAACAGGTCTGGCTTTCGGGTATTGTGTATATCGACGGACTTTTTTTTGTTTTGGAAAATTAGAAAGACATACATATAATAATAATCAATATAATGTACACAATATTCATAAATTGGAACATGTAAACTCATTGTAAAATATGTTATAATTATATAATACTAGCGACCGGTCCCGGATTCGCACGGGTCGACACGGGTGCAATGCTATACTAAATATATAACACTACAGAATGCCTTATAACGTTCACAGTTTTTCAGTCATTAGACAATGCAAACTTCTAAAATTATCAGTGTTTTTATACTATATTGTCCAAGTATTTTATACAAAAACCTTCCTCTCGAATTCGTCTTTCTATTAAAAAAAACGCATCAAAATCCGTTGCGTAATTTTAAAGATCTAAGCTTATATAGATACAGACAGCGGTAAGCGACTTCGTTTTATACTACGTAGAGGAAATACGAAACAAAATATGTTAACTCAAAGTTTGTTTAAAGCTAGCATAATTGATTTGATATATGATATAAATTTTAATGAAAAATTAAGTATGACAACCTCTACTCAATAAAAACATGCTGTCCGGCCAAATCGGCCATTGTGTTATTCATTGTTTGTTTTAATGAGCCGATTGAGTTTTACTCTCCCCTCAAGCAAATATGTGATATCAAATATACATCATTGTTTAATTACGAACGTTCTAATGTTTTTATTAGATTTAGTTGGTATGTGTCCTAATATTTAGTGCTGTTCTAAAGTGGTGTTGTATTGTTTACTGGGTACGTGTTAGGAACTTAAAAAAAAATATCTTCAAAATGATTCGATCAATTAAAACATTCGACCGGAAGAAACGCTATCGCCTGTATGTGTGTTTTGATACCTACAAATCAACAAATGCATCTCATGGAAAAATCGCCTTCTCAATTAAGTAATAAACGTACTCGTATTCGAATCACGGATAATTCCCACAGAGGTAAGCCGATTGCAATTGAGTTCTTAAATGTGTATGTACCGGACAACTTTTATAAACTTGATTTATTTTTTAAAAGAGCGTTGGTATAGATTTGTATTATTATGTTTTACTTAGAATGGAGGACCTGTTTATAAATAATAAAAAAGCTAAAAATCTCTGTTAAAATGTTTATTTACTTTTCTTATATCTATAACTAAATACTATTATTGCATCCATACTCAATTGAATTGATCACGTAATTCATGGTTATGTAAACTCTTATTTTAAAAGAATGAGCATTATCAAATTATTTGAAAATATAGAAATAAATATTATAAATATGATTTTAAAAATATGAAGTTACATGAGAATATGATAATATGAGATACATGGAAATATGAGATTTATTTTGCAGTTGTTTCCAGGTATTTGTATAAAATGTATTACTTGTAAATTGAGTACCTACACATAACGAGTGGAGGAAGCAGTTTGCCTTTGCCTACTTTTATAAGTAGAAGATTTTGCTTTCTTCGTGGAACTTCTATTTTACGACAAAGAAAATATTATCCTGTTAGTGCAGGAAATTTTTATTTTAGAAAGATTGTTTCTGCTAATTAGAGTTGATTATAACAATTTTATTAATAAATATTTTTAGTGTCAAATACACATATTCCAAATCTTTTATTTATATATTTTTTTATTAAAAGTAAAGTAAAAATAACAGCCATTTGAAATCATTTTATTTTCTCTTAATATTGTAAAGAGTTATGTCAAATTTTATTAAACAAATGCAGTTTTAGATTTTAAAATAGAAAATGGCTTATTTTTTCAATGAGTTAGTATAATTGAATCGGAAAAACATACTCATATCTGCCATGCATTAATTTAAATTTTATTTATAAAATCACGCGTGACAGGAATGAAATACAGTTTTATATTCAATTTTTTATTGCACTTACTCCAATATATGTTTTTTTTTTATATATATTGAATCGCTTGTCAATAGAATTAACTTATCGCTTGTCCATAGGAATAACTTATCAACTAATAAAACATCGTTTTTTTTAATAAAACATTTAATGAAAAAAATATGAAATCCAATGGAAATAATTACAATAATTTATAAAGGTGGGCTGAGAAATTTCATTTACTTTCATTTACAGCAATTTTAATTTTTAATTGACATATGTTCAGGTATAAATAAAATTAAATGCAAAAAAATATTTTTAATAATAAAAATGGTCATTTAAGTCTCTCGACTACAAGTAACTAAAGTAAAAAGTAACTAAACTAAGTACCATTAAATCAAAGACACCTACACTTTAATTTATAGCCATACAGAAAAATATTTTACAAATAGGTATATAGATTACCTACTTACACATTAATTACATACTCGGTTTTATTTAAAGCCGATTGATTCTCCTATTTTCGTCTTATTGAAATTCGTAAGTTCAAAACCTTATATATGATAGAAATTGAGTAGCTTTTCCTATAACTATATACTATTATTTATTCACCTTCAGACAATTATTTTAAAGGCGCTTGTCTTCTATATTCTGTGCTTCGCCATTTATAAAAAGGATGAGTTTCCATATTTATTACGTTATGCATAGAACACACTGCCCATTGTTCACTTAGATTGCCTTCATTACCGTCTCGTCTAGGCAGTCTTAGGATTATTATTAGAAGTGTTTTCAGTTTTCGCTCACTTCACTTTATTGTACGAGACATTTGATTTTTTAACGTTCCTAATCATTTTGAATATTTTTATATTTTAGATTATAACGCGGTTAACTAGTTTTATTGTATCTCCCATATTCATTTTTTAAAGTTATTAGAACAGGCATTTTATCAACCGAGCATAGGTGTAAAAACTGTCAATATGCTATCAATCACATTAAACGCATGGAATAAAAGCATGAAATTTTGATACTTTATATCGAGTTAAAAAACACGGCCTAAACAGCGCTAGCTAGGTTTTCCATTTGACAAGGTCAAGCGGACTATTTTTTCAGATTATGTTAAGTTTCTAAGACAACTTCATTAACTGGGCGCTGGTATCAAAATAATAATTGCTTAAAAATATTAATTATATTATACAACGTTAAAAACAACTTAAGATTTGACTCAACCTAGGACGGGGTTCCATATTAAAATGGGCATACTGCTTTACGAATGCAAAACAAGAACGTTTAAATTTCGGGTTGATGCGATAAATGTATTTGATGTTTTTTTGTCAAAAAAATCTCAACAGAGAACAGGATTTAGGCATTGTTACACTTCCGTTGAAACTAATTTCCGTTCAAGTCCTCCGGTCCCTTCTCATTGCAGTCCCATCGGATGTTAAGTGTGAGGCATATAAAGCACCTTTCTATGCTTGCTAC
Source organism: Vanessa atalanta (assembly GCF_905147765.1). Classification (NCBI taxonomy): domain Eukaryota; kingdom Metazoa; phylum Arthropoda; class Insecta; order Lepidoptera; family Nymphalidae; genus Vanessa; species Vanessa atalanta. The sequence continues at coordinate 3,740,541 of NC_061902.1, read as the reverse complement.
TAGTGTCTCTTTCATACTTGACCAACGACCCGATTAATTGAAATTCAATAGGTAGGATGTTATCAATATTGAATGACCTTAGTCTCGTAGCCAGCTATATTCGTATATTTATCTATAAAGTTGGAAGTTCTTAGGTTGGCAAGCACCTTCGATAAGATTATTTGAGTGAGTGTGCATCTTGAGTGACGTTGCACCGCGCTCTCTGATCCGTCAACATGATGCCTTTGGTCGTGTGCACGCCCGCTCGCAGTTCGGACTGGTTCAAACATTTCGGTATCGGTTACGTGCGGGGAGGACTCCGCGGGCTTGATGCGCCATCACTCAGGACGCACACTCCGGCATCAATATGCGTCTTGATTGATATATAAACTATGCATTTTGATTTCAATATTTGATTGTTTATATGTCAGAATCACTTATTATCGAGCGCTTTGGTATTTTTAAGTACTTGTTGGAGTTTTTATGTATCTTTTAGCATTCTTCCCACACTTTGGAAGAAGGATATCTCAATACGATTATTGTTATGCGTAATTTTGCCATTTCGATGTAAATTGGGCAGCCTTTATCACGAGATTTGTCTCCCAGTGAAGAAGAAAGCTAGAAGTTTCGTCTCTTGTTTCCTTTGATTAGAGCTATTTTATTTGAACAACTCGTTTATTGGAACTACGCATATAATAAATTAACTATTTTCTTTTAAATCATTACCGATAAAAAAATATAAGTAAAAATAGAAACGATTCTTGAAAATTATAATTTTTAGTAAAAAGTTGGCTATCAGTTACGAGGCCTTAATTGGAAACAGGAGAAAAACATCGTGAGTTAACTTACTTAGGACGGGTGAAATTTAGTTACATATTTTTCCCATCTACCGTGGAACAGGAGGAAGGGTTTTTGTATAGCTAACGGATATTATATTATTATATCAGGCTGCGAAGTGTTAGTCACCGCAGTCGCGTGTATACTATCTGTGAATCACAGATACATCATCATCGTCAAACATGGAAAACTGTACGAGTCTTTTATAAAATTATATCAAATATGCTTTTTAGTTAAGTCAACGTAATAGATACGGAAGTACGTTAGAACTTGTACATTTGTGTGTAAATTTAATAAATTATATAATTTTATAGAGGAAAAAAATGGGCAAATAACACAGATGAAAAATTGGGGCTCTCTATATATTAAAGGCGAAACTAAATCCGAATCCCTATTCACAGCGTTGCCCATAACTCTTTATTTTTTAGGGATATGATGCCGCTCTAAAATATTTCTATGTTATTTTATATTTTTAAAAGCGCAATGGTTTAAGGACTGCCTAGCGTTGTAAAAAGTCGCAGATCGATTTTGCTCACTTGCTTAAATAGGAATATTAGAAATTCTCTATGATAAGACATCGCTAGTACTCTTTAAAACAAAAAAAAATAAAAATGTTATAATAAATAGATTTTTAACAGAAAGTCAGCAGACATCATATGGCATAAATAAGGATGTAATTTGACGCCATTGTATTATTACGATGACATGGGGCTTTACTTAACGTTACGTATATTTATGTTCACGTGTCTACGTAGACACGTGAACATATCATACATATGAATTTATCTACGTAGATAAATTCATAAAATTGTATAGTTAGCCAAAGTACAGCCTCTTTTACTGCGAAGAGTGTGTGAAAAGAGTACGCGTCAGTGACGGCGGACACATGACCGAAATCATAATGTATGTGATGTTGTCCAACATTTATTTATTTATAATCAAACTTAAATGCCATAATATACATTACCTGTAATATAAAGCCTGTGTGTTTTATTTCAATTTAATATTTTCTCTTCTAAAATAATCCCTTTACCAATACGATTTTATAAATATATTTGCGATATGGCTTTGTATGTAGACATCACGCTACGCACGGCGTAGCGGTTACGTTTAAGTGTACATCCTGAGTGACGGTGCCCCGCGCACGCAGATCGCTGGCATTATGCAATTGTTCCTGTGCGCGTCCTCTCGCAGACCGGACAGGTTCAGACAGTTCGAGTATCTGTTATTTGCACGGCGCAATCTGTGTGCGGCAGTATAAAGGCATATAAAATAAAATATATTATATGAATTCCATAATAGGTTTTTGTTAAGTAATTCCATAAATGCATTAATTTATAATTGATGGGAAATACACATTCAGCTTAATGAAGGAAAGTAATTGGCGTAGGGATGTTCAATTAGTACCATCGCGATTGGGAACTCATTATATGTACATGTACTTTTTTAAACGTATTTATCAAATAATCGAAGGAGTATTTTTTTTAGTTTTAAACATTTATGTTTTTGATATAACTTTTGGAGAATAAAATATATTATGTTTTATTTTTGTTTAATGGTAAACTATAAATGACAATAAACTATAGTTACTTTAAAATAGAACATTGTTCACGAACATTCATAAACTATTCTAAATCAACTTTTATCTGCAGGTTGAACGCAATTAAAGCAGGTATTTAATAGACCCATTTACAACGGATATAGAACTCACTTACCTTGCATCAATTTCCACCTTGTGTATTTCGTTAAGTCGATGGGAAATATGATTTCATGGTACGTTTATCGTAAAGATTGACGTGACATGAATGAGGATACAGCAGCGTTGCTGTTATGGACGGATATTATTCATATGATAGATAGATTGATCATATACCACGGTGACGGAGGAAACGAAGCCGCATATAACTAATATTATATCTAGGTATACAGTTTAATAATGTGATACTATGCACGGAACCACAAACGGAATTGTTTTAGTTTCAATGTGGGAAATGTACAGCATTTATGGAAACATTTTTTAAGCATCATGTTTTAACAGTTAAATATTTCGATGACTGGCAGAAAATATTGTGCTGTTGTCTTATAGTCGTATCACATCTTTATAAATAAAAATCTGGTAACACTAGTTCATCTGTCATTTAATACATAAATATTATTGATGCAAGCAACGAATGTCATGCTAATTACATGATGGCATGCAGTCATAATATTTACATATAAACTTTATTAATAAATCACAGAATACCAACGATGTAATGTTCCATAATTTAAGCTTAAAATTATAATTCGCTCTGCTTCGGTTTCGACATCGATCACTCATACTGTCAAAATAGTCTACGGTACTATTTGCTACATTTGATAAAAATAATAAAATCATCCAGCTCTCCATTCGCAAGAACTAATTAAGTGAAATGGATTTTTCATATTTATTACCAGCTACAGTGAGCTTATAAGATTATACTATTATTGATATGAAAATGCCCCAGGCCTGGACAGAGTTTTTTTCGCTTTTGAGAGGGCTTTGCAGCTTATTCCACTGCATCCAAGCCCATCGTAGTGTTTGAACCAATCCATTAGAGCTACTTGACGATATGGTCACGCAAAGATAAGACTAATTAAAATGACAAAATAAATACCTGATACTTGAAATATTAAAAGTAATATTTAAAACAAATGAAGGCAAGCTATTAACTTAAATATCCTTTACTATTAATAAATATTATCAATCGATAATTTTATAGAAGGTTACACACGAACTTTTGTCCCAATTTTATCCCCTTGAAGGGGTAAATAAAAAAAGTAGCCTATTAGTATAATATAGTATCAGAGGAAGCTTAAGCCTTAAGAAGCATCCTCTCTCTTGAGGCTTAAGCTTTCTCCGTACCAAATTTCATTAAATTCGATTCAGTGTCTTAGCCGCGAAAGTAACAGACGGACAATGTTACTTTTGCATATATTAATTCTATAAATATGGTAAATAAGACTTAATTACTAATTTTATTTATTTTCGAACCCCTAATTTTTATAAATTAGGGATACGTGTATACATTTTACGATTTAACAATGACAAAAATTACATAAATGCCAATCAGCATGGTTTTATAAGTAAACCCTCTTAATGCAATTTGTAGCTTCGTGTTTGTAATTTTTCTGAATGTATGATAGTGGCCTTTAAAAGGATACCATATATACAGATTTCTGAAAGGCCTTCGACAAGTTTTATCACTGCATTCTTTTAAACAAGTTGAAATCATGTGGTATTTGAGATCGCTTGCTAGAGTCGTGCAAAACTTATTTAATGGGAAATCAGATAAAGAATCTCTAGATTGGTAATCCATACCGCAACTCTATAGCATTCGCTTTTTCGCTTCCCACAAGGATTTAATTTAGGGTTATTGATTTTCAATATATTTATTAATGATCTATAAATATAATATTTAAGGATTGTGACTTGAGTTTATATGCTGATCATCTAAAATTAATTAGAGTAATTAAACAATTTTCTGATGTTGTTTTATTCCAAGCATCTATTCAAATTAATTGAATGTTATCTGTTGATATTTAGGTTTGGAAATAAATAAACGATTACTTAGATAAATGCAACGAACGTATATTATTAGCACAAAAGGTTACAAGCTTACATCACAATCACCGATTATGAAAAAGAATGAAATGAGAATTGTCAACTAATAACGATAACAAATAAGGTTGCGTTCTCATAAGCCAAGATTATCGCATAAAATTTACTCGTAAAAAATTAATTATACCATATTACCATAATATATAATACAAAATATATTATAATTCTCACCTCGAATCATTGATTATGTTTCATTTATATTTTTAACACCTATTGTTCAACGTGGTAGTGCATGGTGAGACTACCTGTAGTAGAACATTTGCCGATATAATTTTGAAATGTATCTTTTTGATGTGATTTTGTATCTACTGTGTTATCCTACTGAAATTAAATTAAAATAAAATAAGTTATTTTATAATTGCGACAAAGACGCGCGGTGGCAATTAATTTACCTCAATATATATATTTTAACAATATCACTTCTTCTAAGGGTTTATAAGCTAACATATGAACAGACTATTTTTAAATATACATTTAATTTTCACAAAACGTTGACATTGTAATATTAAAATTATTGTTTATTCAGGATATTTGCCGACTTCCGTGGTCGAGTAGTGTGCACACCGGTTTTGCATGGGTACTCCACTCCGAGGTTCCTTGTTCGATTCCCGACCGAGTCAGTTTAGAAAAGTTCATTAGTTTTCTATGTTGTCTTGGGTCTGGGTGTTTGTGGTACCGTCGTTACTCGTCGTCTGATTTTCCATAACACAAGTGATTTAGCTACTTACATTGGAATTAGAGTAATGTATGTGATGTTGTCCAATATTTTTTATTTATATTTAGGATATGAGTAAAATAATATAACTCTAGAAACGTTAGAAATACTGAAACGTGAACGAAATAGTATGCGAGTACTTAGTAGCCAAAATAATGTTGGTTACTTTTTTTTCCGATGCGTTCTCAGCTTTGACAGTCTAAACATATAAATAATCAAAGGTAATAAAAATAATAAATCGAATAGAAGTTACAACTCTAAAATAGCCAGCTTTATAGTCATTGCTTGAATTCATAACTTGAATTTTATAGTATGATATTTGTGCTGACCATATACATGCATCAAACCATAATGTTGACGATTTTGGTGTAGGTATGCCATCTCTAAATTAATTTGACATAATTAATACATTATTTTAATTTCACACTTGGAATAAACTAAGCAATATTTTTAGTCATATAAAATGTTTTGAATGCATACAATATAATCGGCACTAGTCCCTTAGCCACCTTAGGGCGAGATAAGGCTTTTACCTAACAGTAGAATATTTACAAACGCTTACAGATACAAATCCGTTTAATATTTAGTTCAGAGTTAGGGAAACAGTAAATGAGATTTTGGAAATTATATCAAAAGCCGGTGTACCCGGATTTAAACTTGTTCCCCGAGGTGTCTACAAATCTAGATGTGTCCATTTGCATGCTGTAGTGAACCTTCATGCTATTTATTTGATCTCGAGGGAAGCAATATATATGTATTTATATAAGCATACTTTTTATTTGAAATATATGTTCTTTATGACACATATCTAGAGACGTATCTTATATAAATTTATGTATTGCTTGTATTGCGTGTCGTATTAATGTAATATATCTCGGCCAAGACGATTTCGCTTCTGTAACAGTAGAAAATATTAATAATCGATTACTTACTTAACTGTTACCCGAAATATGCGAATTTGCATCACATGTCTAAATAAGTGGGTAATAAAAAATATAACGATTTTAGTAGAGCTTTGTGCAACCTCGGTGTTGACCGGTTGACATCAGGTGTCCAAATTCACCAAGATCACCAGTGACCAAGCGCCTACCTATTTAAAAAATAAAGGAATTTGGCGGAATGCGCTTGTTAAAACAGGTCATCAAAAGTTATTATCCAGCTGTGAGACATTTTATTTTTATATATTTGTTATATTACTTATACTTAAAAATAGCATTACGACGAAGTGCATAGTCTGACCTCATAGTCTGTTCTATTTAAAAAATAATTGATTTACTTATATACAACACTCTTTTAATTTTATCATTAAAATTAAATGATAAAATTAATGTGTACAACTATATCAGTGATTAATCACTGAAATCATTACCTTCTATTAAATAAAAATTCATTTTACTTGCAATTTTCGACCTGAAAATGAAAATATTTGTTAAATATTGACAGGACTTTAACCATAAATACTATTTTATTTATTTTCTGCTATTTTATGCATTTCACAATAAATACTGATAAAACGACTGTCAGAATATGATTCAATCAATTTGTGATATTTTCATTTTCAATTTCATAAAACGCACATACAAAAGTTAATGAACAAATTATTATAAAGATTCCTTTACGTTTGTGTAATCATTTTCATGTTTTGTTTACATTTTTTTTTCGTTATAAATTTATTCATTTAAAGGTGGAAGACAGTTAGCTTACAGTTAAAGTTCTCCACCTCCATCTCCACTTCTTCGTAATCGTAAGCTTGGCCTTAATAAGAAATGTCTCGTGGACCGATATGTTTGCTTTATGGCTGTCAGTACTGGTTTTTAATGAAATTAACTTTATGTGATCAGGGCTTGCCCTCAGTGCAGTATTGTAGAAACATCGCCCATAGCTTGATTTGCTTTCGTGGCGCTACAGTGAGTTAAATTAGAAAATTCGCAAACCCAATATGTTTTTCTAAACGAACTAACATTTTTACTCAACCACACTGTGAATATTTAAACTCTGAACTTTTCCTGAATTTTATAACGAACAAAAATGAATTAAATTGACGATGTACTATTTTTTTTCCTTTATTATTACGTCGCTGTCTACATCCAACTAGCGCGGAATAAAGAATGACAAAAATGAAAATATTTCGCTTGTCACATCTATTACATAGGTAACAAAAACCACTGTTTTTTAGTCTGCTTTTTAATAAATTTTTTTCGGACTTTCTATATCAAAATGTAACAAAAAACATAATTAATAATTAAAAAGTGATTTAAAAAAAAATAATATCTGGCAAGCACTTTGTCTTTAATCATAAATTTTTTAAATTAGGATTTTGCCTTAACTTCGGTCGCCGTTCTCAGGCCAATAAAGATACTATATTTTATCTTTACACCCGATAAATGCTTAAATGCATCACATAAATATTTGAAATTATAGTCCGCGTTTAGGTAATGCTTAAAATAATATATTCCTTATATTATATTTTATAATATTTTTTTGTCTTGCTCTATGCTCTCGGTTGTCAAACATTTTTGATTCGATGTTGTGCTCAATTTCTACTATCTCATCTACACAGGAAGTATTGATACTCTTCTTACTGGCCCAGAATCATAGACAATATTTTTAGACCGTATGCATTTCAGACTTGATGCATTTTTATCTTCACCACACAAAACTCACAGTTATAAGTCGACATACATATGTGTTTAAATATGTTCATAGTTTATATATTTAGTAGTAGTATAATTCCAGTACGCTATGTATGTATTGACATAGTATGTCTTAGTAGAAGAAGAGAAGAAGGAACTAAAAAAGTAACAATAATACAGTTTACATTGCACACTTGCATTGAAATTTTAATTTAACAATAGTAATAAAAAATAAAATTCAGAAATTTTATCTAAAGTTTTTTTAATAGCTACTACTTACTTAAATTCCTGCTGAAATTACTATTTATTTTGAAGGAGATAACCATCGCAGGTCTGCGTCAGTTATTTCCTTAATCAACTCATAACATTTATATTGCTTTTAGCCGATTTGAAAAACAATCACTGTATCATTGTTTTTCAAATCTATTTTGTCTTTTTTTTGTTGTTATTGTTCAGTTTAAAAAGAGACAAAAAGTGTATACTTTTTTTGTTAAGTAATTGTTTTGTTTCTTTATTTACTATAGTTGGTAAAGTATTCGTGTATCAAATATTTTTTTCTTGTTTTTATTCTTGCTCCTACATGCTCCTAAATCTTATTTTGAGTGGAGGTCGGAGGCCCTTTGACGAGAACTTAACGAACTTTTACTTTACATTCAGAAGCAGTGCTTCGCCAAATGAAGGAATCTGTCAACTATGCAGTGTTAGACCATAAAAATCTTTGTTTTGAGTAGTAAGTACTATGCAGTCATGGTACTTACTACTCAAAACAAAGATTTTTTATTTTTTATGGTATGACTATTACATAGTCAGTCTATGTATACTAATCCGTTTCGGTATGATAAGCTGTTGATTCGTTGTAGTGGGCAGACTCCTTACCAACCCACAATATTAACCGCCTAGTATCCTATCAAGCCACTGATGGTTTAATTTAGTTTTTATTAGCGTGTTATCCTGGTAACAATTTATTTGTACTTTTTTACTTTAAAACGTAGTCGCAAACGCCGACACAATTCAATTAACTTTAAAACTAGATCCTCAATTTTTAGCTCACTCGAGCGCTCTATCTCGTTAACCTGCAGGACTCAATTAAGTTTAGTTTCCATACATAACGCACTTTCGATAGAAACGTACGGCCTCCGTACAGGTTGCAGCTTCCCATTATTTAAAGGCTGTGTGTATCTATTCCTGAACATTGAATTGTATTTTTAACGAAGAAATTTGATTTGATTTATAGTGCGCTCTTTGAGAGCTATTGGTATTGAAATAACATTTTAAAATATTGTTTTTTTTTTTTTTTTTATTGAGATATCCTTTTAGAAAATTATAAATGAAATAAAAATATTGTTTTTATATTAATCTCTTTGTTTTGTTAGATGAATTCATTTTTAACATTCACAATAAAATTAAATATGCATTTAGTATCCTTATTCTGGTAAACAAAGACCTTATTGAAATGTTATTAAGCGCGTGTATAATTATTATACATCAGTAAAATATTTACAGACCACTTACTATGCATTATTAAATGAAAGACATTTAATTCAATTTTAGTTTCATACAACTTGTAATTTAATAGACTTAGTTAAAAGTCGATAAAAGCTTTTTATATGGACGGTAATAAGTCGAGAGAATTGCAGAACGGTTTTTAATGAGATTTTAAATTGAACATCACGTTTGAATATCCGGTACAAGGAATTATTCACCATCATATGGACACTCACTCGCTATTTCTATTTTATGTTTTTTTTTTCATGCAATCATACATCCATTGTTTTTTTTTAATATTAACTCGCTACAGTGTTGCTGATTATAACAGTAGCTGGTTTATTAATATCGATAGTTTTTTGTTTGTTGTTTGAAATATTAGGTTTAACATTTTTGCGACGATTTATTTAATTATCTTGGGTGAATAAAAAAATATTTCGTAATACCGTTTTACATATGTCGTAAGCGCCATCACTCGTTTGCTCTCGCGTCATTTGTTTTGTTTTTGAAGTAAAATTAATAACATTTTGCTACATATCTAGACAAAACTGTTGCAGTAATACAAAATAACAGATGTCACAACTTAGGGTAGTCTTATCGCTGTTGAGCGATCTCTTCCATTCAACCTTAGGGGTAATGGTCTCGTGACGGTGTTGAATTATGTTCTTTGTTTATAACACTGCAAGTAAAAAAATAAAAATATATAAAATTAGGTTTGGCAACCAGCGTGACTCAGCTTGGGATGTACTTTGATACGATAACTGCTGTTGGAATTGCCGGATGCTTTGAGCGCAACAATGTCGACTTTTTCGCTATTAACTTTATTCGGCATACAGTCTTCTAGATGAGCCATGAATCAGTATTCAGTCTAAGATGATAGTGAATACTAACTTATGATCAAGTGTAATTTTGGTCAAGTGTAAGTCTACCCACGATATTAAGTAATATATATATATATATATATATATATATATATATATATATATATATGTATAGTCGTCATTTTATGCCATATAGTTACTGTTTTTCTTACTCTTGAATTATCACACAAACTCTGTATAAGGCCATGTCCATATTCAAATTACGTCTCTCACATTAAGTAATCATACAACCGTTAAGCCATAGAAATGACGACGATCAGCAGGAGACCATGACTATATCGATTTATGTTGCCTCCTATTTGGGAACAAACTATACCTAGATACTTTACCTCCTCAGGAGATGCATACTAGTGCTTATGGGATAAATAACTTAATGTATTTTAATTACACGATATTAATATTATATTTTATTATATATAGGGCTGAGAAAAAGTATTTTCGTATTTTATATGCCAATCCAAAATATTTTTAGCCTTGTTTATTTCAATTAATAATTATTTAAAATATATGTGTCATTTTGTTCGATAACTTGTTGCAATTTTTTACGAAAGGAAAAAAGTATATGTTATACAAATAATGCCAGCTAAACTCAGCGTGGGTCACTTGGGATAAAAGAAAGTTTGAAATATTATTGTATGTTAATTAATTATAATTTATATTATTAAAATTGAATATTTAAGCGCGTGTTATGACTCTATAATGTCTCTATATAAATTTGCACTTCGGGTTTTATAAAACAAAAAGAGGGTACATCAGTAAATTTCCAGTTATACTTGAATAGATCTTATAATTAAGGGAACAAACACGGCATCCTCGGCAAAGCACCAGCTGGATTCTGGGTCCAGTCAGATAGCAAACTGCAGCCCTGCGACCTGAAGATTATAAATTTAAATTTCTAGTCTATACGGTATAAAAACCTGCAGTACAAAATATACAGGTTCAATAATATACCAAATAATCAAAAGATTTTGTTATTACCTTTATCGAAGAATGTAAGGATCATTTTACCCTCTGAAGGTTTTATATCCTGCTTACAATAAATGACGACCTCAACTCCAGAGAATTATTTCATCGGTCAAAAATCACTCTTCAACACAAAATAAACAAGACTACGGCCCTGGAAATTTTTAACTAAGTTTGAGCAAAAACAAGAATTAAAAACGAACAATTTATTACATGTCGGTAGAAAAATCTTGTTAAAGTTTTATAAAACATTATTACTTCATTTTTATTATAATCAAGCGACTTGACATTTTTATTTTGTTAAGAAATAATTATAAAAATACATCGTCAATTTCCAGGATATGTTTTGTTTGAACTAAAAAGTTTTCTTAACCATAGACACAATTAATTTTTGCTATAAAATTTTGTGACACAATTTTTTATTTAAAAATAATTCTCTAGCTTACCTAGGTATGTTTGAACATATTAAAATGTGACACTTAAATTGTTTCAGGTTTGTTATTCTAAAGTACGTGCGGCGTGATCTGATTAGCAGCCTGCCGCTCCCCAGACGTCTCTTAGATTACCTGAGCGCCACCCACTACTACTCGGAGCTTCTAGCTGAGATTTAAGTAAAACCTTGACCGGTGACCCGTATGTAAATTAAAGGAGCCTTTGTCATAGGCATTTCAAAGTGGGGATGACAGGTGGGTCCGACTCACCCCTAAATTCGTTCATTTAAAACAAGATACATCTATTATAAAGTACACATTACTTGTTACATTGTAAGCGCAAGGATATCTATCTTGACATTTCTAAGGACTAACAATAAAACAATTTTGTATAATCTGTTTAAATCATCCTGCGCAAATTGGGTTTTGAGGTCAATCGAACTCATCGAACTATGATTATGTTTGGTCGAGCGACTGATCAAAATCTGTCCCCGCTCCTAGCAACTCTATCAAATGCTATGTCCATGGTCTTCGTTGTAGATCTGCATTCACGATACGTCCAATATATATTCTCTATCGATGGCTTATGCCCGGTTCCTACATTAATCAGCGAATATTTTTTGCCTATAATTGCTTATAATTTATATTATTTGTCATCATTAAATCATCATGGAACACTACGTTCTGTGGTTGGCGGTATTCGGTTGATTTAATTTATATTAATATAGGAACTGGCCTTTATTATGATAATTTATTTAAGTTGTATATTACTGAGTGGTATAAGATAGTGACCTCAATATAATGTTAAAATTATTTAATTAATTACAAACAGGCGGAATACCATACTAGTGGATTTTTTTTGAAGGCGTTTTTTATATATTAACCCTCAGTTTATTCATATGAATGAGCTTAGGAGAAATATCAAAAATGGCTAATAAAGGGTAACGGACTATATAGTAATATTACTAGTAGAATGATATGTTTATGTGGATGTTGCGTATTCCGTCTGTACCTACATAGTCTACCTTCTTTGGTTTTCTTACATTACAACCAGGCTGTGGAACTAAGCAGTATTATATTGTAATCAAATCGAACTATCTTGATACTTGCAATATTATTTCATTGAATTATGTAGGCCTAATTTAAAATGATTGATATTAATAAATACGTTTAATAGTGTTTTCTAATAGATTAAAATAATTTATCTGACGAAATATCGGTCGTTTAGATTGGGCCTTAATTATTGTTTTTATTTTAATGTAATTGTATTATATTTATAGTTAGTAACTGTTTAAGATACAAAGACGTATGATATTTTTAATAGAAACACATATTTTCGTAATGATAGTTAATGAATATAAGTAACATTAGGAATGTTTGCTTGAATAAAATTATTTCTAAAGATATATAATAATTCTTTAGACAAACCTTTGCCCATTAAATTGTATTAAATTTTATAATTTGCTATTATTTATCGTGGATTTTACTCATATAATTTAATTTGACGAAGCTCTGCGTCCAAATCATTGATTCAAATTTGGACGTGTAACACTAGTTGTAGACCCCTGTCGTTGCTTTTATCTAGTCACTTGAGAATGGAAACGTGATTTCTGAGCCAAGTTATCGGGTTCAAATTTTTCGAGCATCAATGGCTTACTATAATCTGTTCTTTATTTCGTACTCGGTGATGGAAAAATCTGTGTGTGTTGGATGAAATAACCACGTGGTTATCTATCAACCCGCTATGAGCCAGCGAGTAGAAATAAGTTGGAAACCTTCTCAAGGTGAAAACAAGGGCTAAGACGAAGTGTGGGACACAAAGGGCCTTTTATGACTGGGCTGTTGGCGGATTGATGATGGACTGATGACTTGTTTTGCAATAAAACATTATTATTATTATTAAAATTTGGGTACTCGTTAGTAATAACTATTGAATATTTTGGTAAGAACGCAAGTTTCTAATAAATGACATGATACAATTATCATACGTCTATTTGTAACTAAACATTTCTTTTACGTGTAATGTAACATATGTATATCCTCAATATACTACAACTAGTGTATTGTATTGTCGTATTAATTAATTTAAATTATATTATATTGTATTAATTAATTTATAATTTTTATCAATGAAACGCAATATATTTTTTTGATATATTAGACAATTATTATATTTTGTATTGAATCGTGACTTGTTCATGTGCTTGTATATAGTTCTATATACTTTTGTAATGTTAAAAGTTTATTGATGGACGTATAATTTGTATGATATATTTAAAATGTTTATACCGTTTATTTCAATTAGATTTGTAATATATATATATAAATATATATGAGTATATAAACTAATCAACAACTTGTGCATTTGCAACATTTACGGTATTTTTTTTTATATTATATAAAAATATAATTGAAATGAACTGTATTTTGATTTAGATTTTGTATAGAACAATTTGCACCTTTAAGTATGACAGGAACGTGTTTGAAATGAAACTTCTTTTACGCATTACAAACGTTTACAAACCAGGTCGGGCCTTTGAAAAAGTACTTGGATTTTCTGTCGAGAATTCGTCAGTATCAGCCGGGAGTCTAGAAATGGGCGGAGTTTATAAACTCGTGCCTCGGAAAGCACGAAGAGCACGCTGGGCTCGCGCTTGAACTCAATCCGTTGGTATCGGATTTGCCGTTACATTGGCATTTGGGACTTTAATATATGTGTATTTTATAAAATATGTCCTCTGTAGTTGGCTAATCTTGAAAGGCAAGATATGGGTACGGACGCGCTGGTGAAGTCATCAGGAATTTATCTAGAAGATTGTTATTATTATTGTTTCCAATAATGTCAGTTCAGTCTGAAGGTGCAAAATGTTTAATGAAATTAGGCGTGTGGTTTATTATAAGTAAGTCTTTATTTAAATGTAAAACCGCATGCTCCATTTATTTCGATCACACCAAAGATAACATTATATAAATTAAAATAATTTATTGTATTGTAAAGGTATTGTATAATTATTTATAAAGTAGTTATATTGGTTTGATGGTATCGCTTGACTCGATAGCTCGATGCCAAAATATAATTTTAAATGTGAAGAGAAAATGTATAACGAACATTACGTAATGTTTAGATAACGGCGCATCTGACATTTGCACCGTCATAAATGATTCTGTATAGGAACTATTTTAATTATTGACATTTGTAAAATTATTGTGAGCCATTTTATTACAAATCGATCATTTCCCCAGCGTTTATATACAATCCGATCATAGCACAAACATGATATGAATTTTAGACCACTAAAATAGTTTACGAATATGAACGTAAATTAATTAATTGGAATGTTCAGGCATTTAAACATTTTCAGGTTACTACTGAGTTTAGTTATATGAGATGCGATTATGTATTATTACTCAACATATATAGGTTTTCCTTTTCGAAGATATTTTATTAAAGTTAATTGTAATCTGTAAACGGCGTTAGAAGTTTTGTATATTGCAGTTTTTTTCATTATTTACGTTTTTTTTTTCAATTCATATTTTAATCACCAATGCGCGCCAGCTATTAGTTTTAACCAATAAAAATAGTTTGAACTTAATTTTATGAATTCGATTCGAAAAGTATGTTATATGAAAACGAGAAGTTTTCGTAAAACGATTTTTATATATATATTTTTTTTTTATTTAAAATCTTATCTTCGAGATCTCATTGGCGTATCGCTATTTTTAATTGTTGAAATCTAGAATGTTTAGGAGTATTTGTTAATAACTCGTGGTCGGCTGTTTTCGAGTATCGTATTAATAATAAAATACATATCACATTTATTGTAAGTGAAATAACTTATTAATATATAAAAAAAATATAATTGATAATATAATCGGTGTATTGTAATGTTTATTATGAAATAACCGTTATTGAATGAAGTGCTTATTAAGTTTTATCATATGTTGCTTGCCCGCGAAATAGGACACACTTACGCAAACATTAAGTCTTTATTTGAAATTAAATGCTGGTCAAATTGCTTCGCTTCCGTGCATTTGAATATTATTGCTTTACTTGATTAAAAGAATACAATATGTAACCTATTTTCGTTCTAAATTTAAAATTGTAATTGATTCTTATAAATAAATTCAACGTTCAAAATATATCAAATGCACTACAATTGTACGATACATTTTTATCGAAGTTGATATAAAGCTTATGTTCTAATGTAATATTATTTGACATTGTGGTTTTTATTTTAAAGAATAATCGATTGTGAGTATATCTGTATGAAGCATTGTAGTCGTCTGTAACGGTAATGAATACGTAATATTAATATAATGACAATGTGCTCTTACCTTTAGTCGCGAACATTTAATGATGTGCGCATCGATTCTAAATATTGCCTGTACAAAATAATTTAGTATTCGAACGTGTCGGTGTCGTAAGCGCGTATCCTATACCATAGAGTTTGCACAAATATACATCGTTACTGGAATCTGACATACAGAGTCATCTGGCGGTCTGAATACGAACTACCAATTTTATTCTATCCCGATATATGTTCGAAGTACTTGACAAGGAAGATTGTTATTTTTATAAGAAATACGTAAATAACTTTTGGACATTTTACAATGGAATTTATTATACATAATATTTAGTTTCGAAAATATAAAAATCACCCTTGGAATATTTATCTAATTACAACTTATTGTTACTTTTTTTTTTAATGAAAGTTTCTCGATACTTGATTTGTATAATAAGCGCCGCCGTATGACAGATCCCGATGGAAACGCGCCAATTTTAATTTAAAATAATCCTCATAAAGAATAGTCGTAATATTATCTTAATGTTAGGTTTGCGATCGAAATATAAAAAAAGGAATTGATTTCGTTTCACATCTCACGCACATGAGTACAAATAGGATTCTTGCCAAATTAGCGTAATGCAGTGTATAATGTAGACGTTCAATTGACTTCCGTTTGTGTATGTGTGTAGTTAGGTTCACGAATGTTCGAGAAAAATCTGTGACAAATGATCATTTTACAAGAAAACATGATAAACATTATTCTTAAAACACAATCGAAAATGTTGTGATATACAAACCAATGTTATTAATTTTAAACTTATTTTATGTTCCAACTTAACCAATATGCATAATTATTATCAATTGTTTGTCAAATGTAATTATTTGTCAATTGATGATTCTTAAAATCAATAGTTTCCATAAGGATAAAAATGTAATTCGTAATTTTGCGAAAATGTATTTTGTACAATGAAAATTTGTCATTTGCTTTTATCAAACGGCAGGACCCCGCGTATTTTCGTAGGTCCGTTGCACTTAAATATATGTGCATAAATGGTGACTGTGAATTAATTTTAAGATATTCATAAGATTCGAACCGCTTGAGTCTGCAATAGTCTATGATATAACTAAGATAAGTTGACATGATTTGTTGTACAGAACAAAGAATGAGGTTAGACATTTTACGTTATTTTTAAAAAAAGAACACATCAAAATATTAAAATTATTTTATTGTTTATAGTATTATAGTTATTTTAATTTATCTGTATCCTATACTATTGCAGATTGGAAGACATTTATAATATCATTAGACATACAGCTTTACACCTGAGTGGCATGTAGGAGTACTTGACCATATCTATGAATATGTTGACGTATGAGATAAATGAATATCAAATTAAAACTACGTGATTGTACCTATTGAAATAATATCGTTTACCCGAATTAGATGTAGACTAGGAACGTTCTAAAACAAGCATCGTTTTAGACTGACACGCTTAATTAGATTTATTCGATACGAATCAATATTGTAGACGATTTAGACACATTGTGTTACAATGACATATATTCTAAAGTTTTATAAAACTGTTTAGTAGTGGCTAGAATATTCAATGAATCGAAATATTTCTTAAGTATAATTTTTTTGAAAATATTCTTCCTAAACGCTCTTTTAGAGGAAATATCACATAGCAATAATACTTAAGATCCTTTATAAAACATTTAATCTTTTTTATGTCACGTAGAATATCCGGAATGTTTTTAATTTGGCATACGAGAGTTTCTCGATTTGGAAGGGGAAGAATATAAAAAGATCTTCCATCCGAACGAGTTTTGTCAAATTGTATTGGTTCATTGTCTTGAATACCGTTCATAATTTAAATAATTAAATATTTGTATTTAAATATCGAAATCTTTCGATGAATATTATGATTGTATCAATGACTTTAAAAACAAATTGTTAATAAATCTCTAAGTACGCCTTGATATGTACGTAATGTACAATAATCCCCGAGACTAATGCATTTTACAATAATAATGTAATTTTGTCTGTAAGTCTCAGTTTCAATTAACTTTCCACGAGCGTTAAATTTTATTTATATATTCTGTAAATAGTCTACGCTTATAAGTCAAATAAAGCCTTTTCGAATGTACAATTATTTAGCACTCTAATATTAGACGTAGATATTTTAGCCATTAGTCTAAATAGTGAATCGTTCGTGGTATCAACAAAACCATCCTATCAAATTGACTATTTCGGAATTAAAAATTAAAAAAAAAAAAACTGACTTTGTGTACTTCATAAATACAAAAATAAACGCCTCGACTGATTTTACAATAATCTATTTTTAGTGACGTCGTTTCAATCTGTCTTAGGTTGAAAATCAACTTACGATTTTTGTTTTAGAATTCATAATAGATGTTAGGTCAAATGATTCAGCTTCGCCGGATGCAGGCGAGCCTTAAAATACTCAGCCGGATTTTGCAGCCCATTTTATGGCTCCGAATACAAACTATTGTTTTGCGAAAATAATTGCACAACGAAATACAATGTGGACAAAATTATAACAAAAATGATTAAAATTAAGAAGAATTTACTAACCCAAATTGTCCGTATAAACGTACCGCTTACGATGTATATGTTTTAAAATCAGTTGAGGCGTATGGTTTCAAGCAACAATACGTACAAACAGGGTCAAATCATTACTCTCATTGACTACGTCGAAGTCGGTCGACGATACAAAGTAATGCGTCACGTCGCCTCCCGTCGGACTTCACAGTTGTACATCAATGAATTGTTAATAAAGTATTATTTAGTGTGAAAGAAAATGTCTTATCGATTTAACAAACGTTTACAACGAATCTTCAAACGTATGTTTATAGAACAAAATTATTTTTTAATATTCCGAACGATATTAAATTTAATTCTTAACTATAAAAACCGATAACACCAAGAAAATGTGTTTGTATTTTAATAAGTCGTAATTAGTATTCAATCAGTAATATTAAAATGAAAAAAATATATATTTAAAGTAGTTACGTAGTAATGTAATAAATCGTTTAAATTTATATTTTCTATTCTAAAGTAATATATAACTCGATAGGATTATAAATAGCTACAACACCAATAATAACTTTACTTAATACTTAGAATTTAATGTTTAAAATTAGGGAGCGCTTTTTTAAAATTGTTAAATAAACGTAGTCGATGGTGATATATTATTCGAGATGCGTATTTTTACATAGCAAATATAAATATTAGTTGGCTACTAGACATTGCACGGATTTGCCATATAAGTAACTACAACACATTACATTTTGTAGGTTTTTATAAGAAATTCACGCTTAAATCGAGTTAACAGTTTTAATACCAACCTTCTCGAAGGGTGCCGAGTCAAATGTAAAGGATTATTGCTTTATATTTTATACCGATTTTGTATTACAATACGTTAATAAAAACTATGAGTTTATATATTTATTTTGGTTTAAATGTTAAATTTTTATTTAAAACTTAAATTAAATCAATAATGTTTCTATAAAAAGCATGCCTTAAACGTATATTTTACAGTTGACCGTTTACTTCTCGAGGCGCGTCTGTTGAACCGATGACAGATACTTAAAATGTTATTACACTTTACGTAACGATGATGGTAGTATAGAATCGTGATCACAAATATTCTAAATCAATACTTAAGTCTCAGTAGAAGCATCTTATGAAGAATGCCTTTAATAGTTTAAAACGAATTACATCTCTATGTGGCCTCTGACTCTAATGCTTAATATAGATACCTCATTTAGGGTCTCCTAAAGGACAGCAAATCGTAGACAATATAGCCTAACTCTTGTATAATACGAACGTATTCTAAACAGTTAGTCTAAAAATTAATCTAAGCAGTTAAAATTAATATCGAAATTAAAATAATATTTATTCGAGTAGGCTCGTAAAAGCTTTCGAATCGACATGTTGTATATCTATTTAATAAAATGTAAAGCTATCAGATATATCGTATCGATGTTTCGTATGTAGATTTAGAAAACGCACGACTGTTTAGTTCATTGTTTTAAATAGTCTATCCTGTAAAGGAAACCCTTTCTTTAGAAAAATAGGTACAATCACACTATTGCCAATTGGACATTACATTTGTCTCAAGGGATATTCGAAGCTGATTTTGATTAGGTTTTTTTGACAACTTTTTCATCATAAGTAATGATAAAAGTATGGTCTGGAGTAAATTAATAAAGCAGATAAAGTTGTCTTGGAATACTTATTCGTAAATCCCCATAAACATGTGGTCGTGATTCGTAGAAGTCGTTCAATAATTGATTATAACGAAAATATCCGCAAGGCGGATGTGATCCTCGTAACGCCGTGCTTTAGTATAATACTCGCGTAATTATCTTCTATAACTCATTCATTGTACTGATGTTATGTGTGTTGTGCAAATTATTATGGTTTAGATGAATTTTCAATTAATAATAAGGAATAAATAAAAGTACAAGAATATTAACAATTTGTAACTATTATACTAATTAGTGACTAGCGTTATTTGTTTATATGAATGTTGTAACGCGGTCGTAATACATTTAAGTCTATTGGAAGATCATGATGCAGTCTATGATGCTTCAGACTATCGCATCCAGTAGTAAGGACGTCCTAACCACTCTCATGGATATTAGTAAGCAAGTAATTGTAAATATTGATATAAACTTCAAGCAAATGAGCACCTTACTTGCCCTCACTCATTATCCAAGTCTAACATCAATTGAAGACGTAATGAATAAAAATACTGTTATACATACTCGTATTGCAACTATTGGATGCGATAGATGAACTAACTGGATGTTCGTTATCAGCTGTGAACTTATATATTGCAAATCGCTGAAACATCGAGAATTTTCAACATTGATTTTGTATGGAAACTATAAGTAAGTTAACACGATAATTTCCTAAAATAATTAAACACACGAAAGAGATTAGAGGAGCTAGTCTTTTATATCATAACACCAATATTAAGAATTTTCATTCCGCTAAATTAATCGATTCCCGGTTACTACATTTAAGAAACGATTTGTTATTCTTACGGTTAGTAAAACTTTCTACGAGCGTATTTAAAAACCTTTGGCCCAAAATACTACGAATAACTGCCAGTAGGGTAAATGTATTACGATGTCAAATACTAGTCAACTAGACAGTTCTACTATCCGTTTTTTTTTTAATTTATATAGTAACCGGGCCTAAGTACGTCATTTATTTACTAATATAAATGATATCAATATACTGAAGACGCTTTAAAAAAATATGAATGATTATATTTTCTCATTTACATATAATAATACTAGTGTAAAGTACATACGCTAAGGATTGAACGCCTACCACCGCATAAAGTCACGTCAAAGTAACGTGACGAGACACAAATAAAACTTTGTTTGATTATCGTTTTATAACATTCAATTAAACCTAAGTTCGCTTATTATTGTGTATTGTGGGTTATCGATTTGTCTTTCCCCTGTTGATTTTGTACAGTGTTATTTGAGAACACAAATTAGTTTGTAAAATGTTAAGTCAGTAGTTTAATATTTATTTATTTACTAACGTTAAACTACCAATTTGTTACTAAATTATATATAACAGTTACATCGTAACGCATGTAATGCACTTTCGTAATACTTAATAAGTAAGTTAGTCATTCTGTTTTATAAAAATTGGAATCAGAAATAAAGACGTTCCGAAAAATGTTGTTTTATTATTTGCCTCGATACGCTTTATAGAAAATAAATTGAAGTCCTGGCTTACGACTATTGCTACGATACAAATAACTAACATAAAAAAATATTAGTGATTATTAAAAAAAAAACTTTCTAACAAAATTCAGTTCAAAATGATAAACTTTTTTGTATCTCGACCCAGGTCCTTCAAAAGCTTGTCGCGAGATTACGTGTTACATCTTCTAGCAACATTAATTCTAAGTGGAAATTATTATTTAAAAAAAAAATACTAGACAAGAAAATCTCGTGACAAGCTTATATATAAAATATACGGACGATAGTATCCCGCATACTTTGCAAGCCCAGCATTATATAATTTCCAACATTTGAATGGTTTTATCATAATATAAGTTACTTATATAAAAAATTACATGGTCATTCTTGTGACCGTCAAGTGCCTTGGTCTGAAGCCAATGCTTACCATTAAAATGAGTTGTCATCGCAATTAAACCTTAATGCAAATTTCAGATCCGTAGGTACAGTGGAACTGGGTCAAATTTAACAGTGAAACTAGATAAAAGCTTGTTAAATTAAAATATTCTATGTAAATCATACACAACCCTAGATAATATAATGTAACTACATAAGAGAAATAATGCTTTATATAAATCTACACCTTTGCGTATGATTAAAAACATGAAAGATTAAAAAAATAATCGATAGTACAAATCACTTTCACAAATCTTGATATATTATATTTGTAATTCTGTAAGTTATTGAGTTATGTTTACAAATAATCTACTTTTAAGGTTTTATTGTAATAATTATACATTTTTTTCGCCGTACTTTATACACATATATATATATATATATATATATATATATATATATATATATATATTTCTAGTTTATAGTTTCCTAACTCAATTGCTGTGAAGCTATTCAGACGACAAGACCACGAAAAAAATACATTGCTTTGTATTAATTATTAAATATAATTTAATTTCGGTCGTTGTAAATAAAAAATGTAAGTGAATCTGTCTTTTTGAGAATAAACTCTTAAACCTTAACCTTAAAATAACATAGAAATGATATTACGAAACGAGAGGGGCGAGTAAGGGACACGCGGGTGAAACTCAGAATTATGGCTTTAGGTGCGCTGGAGGCTTGGAGCTAACGCAGCCTTGTTTTGTTTGTTTTTGGACTACCATGACAAAAATTTCGTGCAGGTTTCCTCACGGTATTTTCCTTCACTGCGAAGCACAAAATGAGCTATAATTACAATATAAGTAGATAAGTGAATGCTTAGCAGAGGGTGTCGGGACTTGAACTCGCATCCTTAAGTTACGTTGAAAGTCATTAATAAGATACGAATAATTTAGAAAATACGATATCCATTGATGTCTCGGGTGATTTTTTGTTATTGCCTGAAAATGTCAATATCTAATTATTTCCAAAAGGTCCTTCCGATTTAAAAAACAAATTGAGGAATTATATAATGAATAAGACGTACCTAGTTTATACAAGTAGACAGTGCTTTGCAAAGACCAACAACTAAGCATAAAACTTTTCGACTTGGAAACCAAAAACAATTTAAAATCAAGAAATGTCTAAAAGAGTTATAATATAAGTATTATGTCCCCGTAAATTTGTAAATAACGTTAGATTATAATCTATCTCTCGAGATTGTGAACTGTCCAAGGATTGTGAACCGTAACATACTGCTTACAATTTAACTAATTATTTATCGATAGATTATAATCTATCGAAGTGCCGTATTTCAGTTAAATTATAAACACTAACCTAACCTAACCGAAATATCATAAACTATCGAAATTTTTTATGTTTTATTTTGAGTTATATCACCCTTCACAATATTTCGGCAGATTGCAATCTC
Organism: Vanessa atalanta; assembly: GCF_905147765.1. Classification (NCBI taxonomy): domain Eukaryota; kingdom Metazoa; phylum Arthropoda; class Insecta; order Lepidoptera; family Nymphalidae; genus Vanessa; species Vanessa atalanta. The sequence goes on along the minus strand of NC_061902.1, from coordinate 3,717,094 downwards.
GCGAGATAGATTACAATCTAACGGTACTTACAATTTAAGATGATGTATATTTGCATTTCCACCGAAGAAACCGATGACACCTAAATATGATAACATCAAAAAGTACCCACAATCTGTAAGTTATAATAGTTGATTCAAATTTGAAAAGAAATATATGAAATGAAAATATCTTATTACAATTTTGAAAAAGATCATTAGAAAATGAATTACGCATAACACACACTTCTTGGATATAAACATGCTTAATTTTAAATACATATTTAATTGTAAACCCTTGGATTATTATAACAATATAATAAAGACGATATTTAAATTTATAACAACGATATGTTCTTTCATTGTGTTTATTTCATGGACGAACTTCAATAAGTTTTGAGGTAATAGATTCATTATAAACACTGCTATTTAAAACCGTAACTCGAAATAGGATTAAACTATCAACTATAAATAGGATATCAAAAGCGCACTCAATCGGGATATTTCTGACTAAATAGCAATCATCGTGGACTGACTGACTGACTGATGAAAATCATCAATTGTACGGAGAATCACTGTCTAAACACCTACCAGGTTACTTGTACAAGTTGTACAAGTAACCTGGTTGTACAAGTTGTACAAGTAACCTGGTTGCTGAAAAATAAATTTCGTTGAAACATTTTTTACGCTACACATAGAACGAGACTAGATACCTGATAAGTTGCCTCACTGTCAGTCTTGCGGCTTCTTTATTAAATTGCTTGGTGATTTTGACGTAATGGTTATGAGTATTTTTATCTATATATGCCCCTATAAATGTCAGATACTGACGGGGCATTTAAAATATTTCTTAACGTATTTAATTTCGATTTCGTTACATTTTTTATGGAATGTGTGAGCAAAAAAAAACACATAAAAAAAAGTATTTACTAGTAACTTTATAATTTCTTTTTTACACTATAAATTTCATTTATTGTAGAACGTTACATAATGTTCGTATATTTAACTTCACCTAGAATATTATACCGACGATCGCTGTCTGCCGTTGTTGAAATAGTCAACAGATTGGTCAAACTTAACTTAACTAACATGTACGTTCTGTGACATAGACAAAGAGGCAAACCATTGTTATCGAGAATAGCTAATGATGCGGTCTGTGGTAGCACGTAACGCCCAGTCGCGGTCGCCCAATAGAAGGTCTTAAAGTAGGGGAGAATTGTCGCCCCGCCTTTTGAGGGTTTCAACTCGTTTCACCGCCCATGCCAGCTTTGGATCAAGCCACTCGTGGCTTACGTGGTCAGGAATAACTTACGTGAGTACCTTTTTACAATTGTATGTTCGCTATTTATACTTTTTTTTTTAATGATAGATGAATGTATTTATAAAGATGAATGTATTATTATACACAAAAAAATATTATTGTATAAAAATAATTTATATTTGTTTTCAAATTAAATATTTTTTTTGATAATGTAATTACTAACTAATAATCCGACAGTGCGCTAGATAATTGAAAAATATTAATTATTTTTAAATGCTACGTAATAAACTGTTATTTTTTTTAATAGAAGGAAGGCTTAGGTTAGTGCTTGTTAAGTTACAAAATATTAATGTTTATGTTATAATCAACTACATAGTTAATACAATTCATCTTGTTTTAAACGATGTTGGTAATCAGTTTCTTGCCATCGTCGTCAGTGTAAAAGACATTATACTCACTTTAGGATTTAATAAACCAACTTCCAGCTTCCAATCGCTTAAACTCGAATTTTATTTACTGAATCAATTTACTAGATACGAAAATTCGCATGCTCAAATACAGATTTCCCACTAAAGCAATCTCTATAAATTTTTTTATGTCTATTCTTAAAATAACCGAAAATCACTTTGCAGTTGGTGTCTTCTTTACAAAAGGGTTCTTATGTATAAATTTTACACCCAATATCTGCTTAGGTACGAAGATAACACATCAGACATGATACCTATTTTATATGTAGGTATATATTAATATAGCTATATATTTAAATAAGTAGGCAATTAGATATTTTAAGTAATTAAAATATTGTGGCGATAATTAATTACTACTTATATCGCGCGCTGCGTTAAGGCGTGTAATGATAATGAATAATGTATAATCGCACTGTCTACAATATTTTATTTTCGTACATATCTTATTTTGAATTTTATTAATTTGACCAAGTTCTACATTTACCATGATAATCCTTAGTGGTCTAACATGTCACGTCGATAGTTCAGAAAATCCAATTAGACTAAATAGCGAAATTTCTTATTCGTAACCTATCCTAGAGAGAGGAGATATTAAACTTAGACGTGTTGCCAACTAGCTGTGCCCGCGACTTCGTGCGCGTTTGGATTTAATAAAAAAGTTATTGCTGTTGCCTTAGTTACTCCTTATTACATCAGTTATCTTATAGTATAAAAGTCCCGTCAAAATCGGTCAAGCCGTTCCAGAGATTAGCCGGAATAAACAGACAGACAAAAATTGTAAAAAATGTATTAAGTAAGGGGCTATTTATATATTACAAGCAGACACTAAAATTTTATTATATGTGTATATAATAAAAGCTAAATGAAGATAAATGTTAAACAATATTGATAACATTCTATTACATAAATATGATCAAATATTTTTACTACTATCATTACGAGAAAATAAGCTGAAGTTTTTAAAATTGGAATTAAAGATAATAATGAAGTGTTCAACTAAATTCATGCTTCCTTTCTATGAAATTTCTTATACGAGTGTGATTCTGATTACCATTTGGCCCAAAACATTTATAGTAATTTTAACTTTGTTTTGTAATATAGCAGCCAAAATACTTACCATTTATTTATAAGAGTACATAGTTTACTTATGTCTATGTTAAATCTTTGTTGCAATTGTATCAGCTCGTTTATATAAATGCTTCACCTAACGACTTATAAGTAAATGCATAACAATCAATATCTATAGATAAAAATATATTATAACTTTCGGGTATACAGAATGTTCCATGAAATAGTCTTAGTCGAAGGTCCGGTCTACCTAAATCATCCCTATCTATTCTCAATTTAAATTGATTCCGAATTATGAAATTCATTTTTTTGTTAAATTTTGCCACATCAGAGATGTATAATTATGTATGAAATGCATAGACATATATAATAATTAATGTCATATCAACATTAATTTATTATTGAGATATAGTAATGTTGTTGATTTTTAACAATTAGTTGGATAGTATACCTACCGTTAACAACATTCGTGGAAAGACCAGATACCTTTGCGATATAAATAATAATTGAGCTACAGACTTTTATAACACAATTAAGATTCTATAACCAAAACTTTATCGCTCTATCAACCGTATGTAATGTTTCATTAATATAGCACTTCAATTCATATCAATAAATATAAAATTAGGCGTAGTTGTACACGAATTACGCTCTCAAACATCTGAAGTACGTTTATTTTATAACGTAAATTTAATACTATATAATTTGTTCTAAAATTGTACTTTACTATAAAATTATTCTAGTGCAAGTTTCAAATTTATGGGACAGTAATTAGTTATAATTTTGGAAAATTGAAATAGATTTAAAGATATAGATTTTCAAGTATTATTCAACTCGAATTCGAAGTAACCCAAACGTTAGTAATTTTGAATGTGACCTATGATGCAATTTAAACCCTTTTGTTGTTTTATTTTATGCTGTATTACACCTATAATCCAAATTATTATCCACGAGGTCATCATTAATATTATTATTGTTCTATTAATTCTTTGATATAATTAGTGAAGTCAATTTTCATAAAGCAAAACATCCGTAGTAGCTTGAAGTTAAATCTTATTTTTTTTTATTATGATTATCGTCATGTACTTTTTAGTTTCTGTCATATAGCTTAAAAAATATTATTCTTATCCAATTTTCAGCATTGTCAGCATGTAAATTTAAGAAGACGATTTTCTAATATAATAATGGTGGTATCACATCGTAACTTTGCAAATATAAAATGCAATTCATATCATATCCATAACATATCAATCATATCCATACTGTTTTTCGAGGAAATTTTACGAGAGTTAGTTATGAGAATCTGGTGTGGTGTGTGGCACTGGTATGCTTCTCGAATTTAGGCTCGTTTGCTTTATTTTTATTTTGCGTTATATTATATTGCATTTATTTTTAATGTATAATACACTTTTATTACCATTTCAACGATCTTCTTAACAAATATATCATGCTTCTGCCGTAGCATGTTCTTGCCCAATAGTCCAGTTTATTAAAATATATTGGAAAATACAAAAGTGTTCGACTAGTGATTTCTACAATTGTACGTACTTATTCTGGACAATTATATTATAATGCCAAATCTTTAAATAGTTTTAACTTAATATAGAATATAGATATGGCTAATTTATAAATACATACCTATAGATACAATTTGGTCTTTTGGTCTTTTATAAATTATAATTAAATTACACGATTAAGATAGCTAATCGCAAAATAGGTAGGTACATACAATAAAAGAAACGGATTTAAAATATATATACGGAATTAGTTTTTTCGCAAGTTACAGTGTTTTCAAATTTTATTATTTGACGTATAAGATAGTATTTTGACATTGTTCTCACGTTTTCATAACATTGTATAAATTTTTGAAAAGTACAGAATTGATCTCGATTAAATTATGGCGTTGGCGTATCTTAATTGCGTTTAATAGCAAGAGCATAATAATAAAAATGTGTTTTTTTGTCGTATACAACTGATACTTTCGTATATTAATTACTTTTTAATATATATATATGTATATATATATATATATATATCCATAGATCCGTCGAATCATTTGCTTTTATTTTAAAATCAAACTATTTATTTCTATTGTGATAAATTCATTGTACTGATAATAATTATACGGTTGAAATGTCAGTGCCCCCCGCATAGCGCATGTCAGTAAAGCCAAGCTTATTATTATAGCTTTGACACGACAACACGAGACTCCCTTTGATATTTCACTGGGTATTTGAATACTGTTTATCTTTTCGCTAATATTTTTAATGTTCACTTGAATTAAAGTGATATCGGTTGCATTATGAAGTTAAAAGGTGACTTTTTAAGATGATTATTACTTGTTTAAACAAAAATGTTACCAGAAAAAGATTCTCCATATTATTTTGTTGTCTATAAAATATTAAGAAATTTTAAATTTACAAATAAACATTACAATTTAATATATACGGTATTGGGTTATCTTAATATGAGCGGAACTATTCGTTAAGTATTAATCAGTTAGTACATTTTTGGTATATATATACAAATATTTATATTTATATATATGTATAAACTAGCGACCAGATGCAATGCTGATACTAAATATACAATACATACAGAATGTCTTTATATACAACATTCACAGCTTTTATGCCATCAGACAATACGAGCCGCTATGTCCCTGTATTTTAAATCTGTAATATTTTCGAAAATATTCATTCAAATTGCATGCTGTAAAGGGCCATATTGAACTTTATTAAATGCACAATGTGTTTAAGTTACTTAATTGGATAAGGATTAATGCTGTATTGATTAAAAAACTCTTCATAAATAAGCCATTACTCCTCATAAAAAGTAAAAAATAAAAAAATGTTATTGTGGGTTATCCCTAAGAGATAGACATATACCACCGCAAACTTTTTTGTAGACCTTTTTAGGTGTACAATACTGTAGTAAATAATTTTGATCTATCCGGTAAGGTTCAGCCAGTGTTCAATTGTAGCGTAATAATAGCAAAAAAAAATGTTTTATTTACGACATCCTATTAGAAACCCCTAAAATTATCAGTGTTTTTTCCTTCCTCTTGAATCACTCTATCTACTAAAAGAAACTTCATCAAAACCGTTGAGTAGTTTTAAAGATTCAAGCATACACAGCGACAGATAGATAGCGGAAAGCGATGTTTTCTACAAGGTAGTGATTATAAATTACTTGCACTCTGATAGATATAACAAGAGCTTCATAATGCTACCCAAGTAAATATTAATATCCGACATGAACGGATTTTAATTAATTAAATTTCAAATTCTTAATTTACAATTTTAGCTTGCAACACCGACGAATAAATAGGTCTATTTCACCTATAATAAAAAAAAATCGGTTCCGTCAACCGAAAACATCCTTGTATATATAACACGCAATCAAAGACACATTTATCATTAATAGACTAATAATTTATACCTCGAGAGCTGCATAGTTATCGTCATACGGTGTAATTGTGTTGCCGCCGCGGCGTCACGCCACAATTACAAAAACATGTTGGCATTTTGCTTTCATTTAACTAGTACCAAGAGGGTGAATAGGGAATAAGTCGGTGTCGTGGCACACGTCCGTCACTAAGTTTTGACTTTCGCAGCACCTGTGAGGGTTAGGGTCAGATATTCGATAAAATATGGTCTAATTGACGATAGCGTAACTGATTTCGATACAGTATTTAACATTTCTTAAAACAAGGGTGGATATTTACGTAGTTTTTTAATGTTATCGAAATATACTGTAGGTGCTTTAAATAATACACTTCAACTATTAATGTATTTGTACCATTAAAATTATTCATATTAAAAAATGCAATGGATAATAATAATAATGCAATACATTTATTAAAAGGTCGTGGTTGATTTGAATGATTTAAAATTTATTCTATTTGAATAGTTATATTTTTTTATATAGGTATTACGTCTTGTGTTATATACAAATAACATACGGTTTTTCAGAAATTCGGGGAAAAATAATTATTCACAAAATAGTTTTTCCGATTTAATTCAATATATAAATTCGTTTTCATAAACAATATATCCGTCGTTTGCTATTATAATTTTATAGCAACTCTCATTTCTATTCTGTCCAAACCGAATTACAAAATGTCCCTACTGAGGTGAACACATTATGTTATTGCCTCAAAAGGAGACACATGATTATTTTCACGTGTTTCTATTTTTTTGTTTATTAGTTTTGGTTATTACAAAACAATTGTCACACCTAACATCGATTACAAGAAAATAGACTATTTTCTATTTTTGAAGACTCAGCTAAACTATCTAATGCAAGGTATAGGATGATACATCCTGAATGATGAAACGAGTCGTTAATTTTATTTCCTGTAATAAAATATTCAATATTCAAAACATGACATATACAAAGAAAAGCGCTAGTACCGCGACTTCATTCGTTAAACATCTCTGCTCCGTCCTAGAGGTCGTAGCATGATGTTTATATTTTATAACCTTTTTATACATATTTTATAGCACAGCTATGTGTAGTTTTTGAAGGACATATACAGCATAGGATAAGTGGTAACCATAGACATTGGCGCCGTAAACAATTTTAAATATTCCTTATATTCCGCTACCAGCTTTGGGAACTATCGAGTTATGTCTCGTGTGGCTGTTTTTACACTACTACAAAACAGTACAGTATAAATATTGCTTTTTGTTGGTTGAATATATTGTGAACGGGTGGTACCTAAGTAGGTACTGGTCTAACGCAATAATATTTTTAAATAGGTCTTTTAAGTCCAAAGTTAACACGTTAAAACTAACAAACAAACTCCTTGGTTTTCTAGTCTTCACTTTGCTTAAATGGCCCCTTTTTAAGAATTTAAAATTCGTACATAAAATGGAAATATTTATAATTTAACGATAATTGTTAATAGCTCATTACATAAAAAACAGTCGAGTTAAATTAAAATCAATTTTGTGCAAAATTTCCTAGAGATAACGTTGGTTTCGATAATATTAATATTAATCGTATTGAAATCAAATATAACAAATTATCATTGAAAGATATTATTTAATATTATAAACTCTCAACGAAAACCAAACAATACATTGCATGTACGAAGAATTAATTAAGAAATTCACCTTTATATTGTAAGTTTATTTCATAAATTGACTCAGCGAATGAAATTCACCTGAAAATGTGACTTATTGCTTCAAAGCGTGACATTAGGTACATACCTACGGTAGGTTGTTGTAAGCCGTAACTTTCGCCTCGTGTGAAAAAATACAGGTGCCGTTTTAACCAGACTTGAACTTTATATCTTCGTCGTAAGGCATCAAATTACGTATGATTTATAAATAATGTTCGTTGATTGACCGATGCAAGCTTTACATTATATGAGGACACTGTTTTTAATGTTGAATAGATAATTATGAACTGCGTTTCCTTTGACAGAAGAGAAAGGTAATAATTATGTAAATGTTGTTTAGCTAACTTCAACCTTATTAAAATGAAACAAGCGATTAATTACAATTAATGCTGTCTTTTGATATAGTATAAAAAGAACTACAACCAACGTATATCTAGAAATACTTGTATTGCTTAATTTTTTTTTTTGTGGTATGAAAATGAAGATGTCGAAAATGCTATTCATATCGAAACGCATTTTTGATGGATATATATTATATTATAATTCACCGCATGTCATTCGATCCCTTTTGCATAATCAATCGATTATTAATACGGCAGATCCGATGATGCGACAGAATTCTTTCAAACTTCAAGCGAATTTGCAATTCGCCGGGCCTCTGACGAGAAATTGATTGAACCATTGTATAAAAAATACTCCGTATGCACATATTTTTTAAAAAAGAATGCTTTTGATATGAGGTAAATTTGAATAAATTTTAATGTGTAATAAATTATATTTAAAAAAAAGTCCGTGATATTACTTTGTCAATCGATTAATTTCAGTACGATGTATGTACGTTTAAGCAAATATATATAGAACAATATCATTAATCAAAGATTATTTTTAAACAGGATTTTTAATACACATTAAAAAAGTATTTTTAGAGTGTCAATTATTTTTTATTAATAACACCAGAAATAAATGTACTTTTAATAAAGAAAACTCTAGATTTTCAAATACAACGGCGTCCTAGTATTTAATGTTATATTGACGTGTAAACTCAATGGAAATATTCCTAATCTATGCTGACCGTAAAGTTTGTGTTTCATCATCATGTTTATCCTGCAGAAATAAACTTACTCTATTCATTTAATGAATATTCAACAAATGCTTTAACTTTGACTCAGTTTTTTTTGTATAGTTGGTCATGGAAAGCAAGTCAGATGCGCTGTGTCGGGTATGTGGCGACAAAGCGTCGGGCAAACACTACGGAGTGCCCTCTTGCGATGGCTGCCGAGGATTCTTCAAGCGAAGCATCCGACGGTAAAGTATTTACTGGTCATTTCTCACAACATGTTTTATATTTATAGCATATATTGATATCAATATTATGAAATATGTATTAAAGTTTTCTAGGAATTATTTGTGTGAAACAGAATCGTTTAAAGCATTCCCTTCAAGTCTTAAGTTTTAAGTAAATTTTGGAAATAATTGGAATAATTTAACAAATTTGATTTAAGTAAGTAATACTACTAAGAGTTATCGATTATAAGTATTATCAAATGTTGGATACCTTATATTAATTCAGTTGTTTCAATCTCTATTATAGTCTTAACTATTTTAGTATTTTACATACATTTAAACTACATTTTAATATTAATGTTAAATATTATTTTAAGGAACTTGGATTACGTGTGCAAGGAAAATGGACAGTGCGTTGTTGATGTCAGCAGACGAAATCAGTGTCAGGCTTGCCGCTTTTCAAAATGTCTACGCGTCAATATGAAAAAGGACGGTGAGTGATAAAACTAAACTAACTAAGGTAAAGCTACACTGCGGAATCACAATTTGCAAATTAGGTATATTATCATCGCATCGCATATATATCGCATTTGAAATTCGAAATTTAAAGTAACAAGTAAAAGTCTGCTGGTCGTTTTTTTACATGCACGTTTTTTTAATATAACCAACATGTGACAGAATTCAATCTGAAACAATGCAGTTATTGCAATTCAGTGATTTCATACTGAGTGTACTGTAAGCCTTATTTCTCCGTATTCTAATAACACTGGTATGAGGAATACACCCGTCGAATTATTAAAATGTTCTTTATAATTTTGACCTGATACTGTGAAGCTAAATTTACCAATTTATTTATTTAATAGAACCGCTACCAGAATTCAAGAACAAGTAAAAGTAAGATATAAGTACATAATTTTACTCATGGTGGACATTACTGCACTGTAGGTTCTGGTAGGTAATTATCATTCATAAAAATCAATAGTTATCATTCTAATACAGTATACGTACTTATATACCAATTGCGTTTTAAAATATTTTTTGGAATACGTCAGTCTTTTAGTCTAAGATCCAGCTGCAGAATCAGTATACCCATCGAGTGTTTGCTAAAAACCAAATTTTTACACATATTTATGATTAGGAGAATTTATATCTACCATGTTGCCTATCAAAATGTGGTCGATAGTATTTTTAATTAAATTATTAATTATTCTTATTCCGTCAAAAATTTCATTGACTTGTTTTTTCAATAAAATGTCGAAAATTTGAATTTAATGCGAAGAAATTAATGAATATTGGTAAAATTAAATTTATACTGACGACGATTTCGTCCCAACCGATTTCTGTTGTGGCGGTTATTTTCAACAGCTTGCCAGGCAAAAAATATTTCAGCGCAGAAATTTGTGCCCTCATTCTCATAGTTAGCTTTTTACCGAATATTTCCTAACAGAAAGATCATCATACCTATATGATTTATAATATCAAACAACTATTACCTACTGGTCGGGGGACCAGAGTTTTGCCGTACCGTAAGATTTGCAGCCGTGCGAGACATATTAGGTCAATTTATATCAAATCTCCGAATTTTATTAAAATTCTCCTTAAACTTAAGATAAGCAGAGTTAGTCATTATACCCACATTCAATGTTATCTTAAACGAATTGACACAAATCGAAAATATCACTTACAAAAATGCGACGTCTAATATTCGTATGTTTCCATAAAAGCGTGATCGGAAAAATCTGTACAAAATTGAACGGGAACAAATGGGCGCTTGTCTCAATAAAGTATTTATTCAGGCTTCCTCCTAGAAGCATGTCTTTTCCATTAGGAGACATTTCAAGTATTTGCGGTACACAAGTGTCAGTGAGTGTGAAAAAAAGTCGAGGGAGGGAAATTGTGGGCGCCCTCAGATCACACCGCAGGCCGCGGTTCACACGCGGCCGGATCCAACTATACATAATGTGACATCCATTAGGTTTAACGAACAAGTCTGTTTCTTCAGTATTAAACGACAATGAAATCTTTCAATGTTTGACAACGTACTTTAGTGAGTTTGATGATGTTTGGTTTAGACGTCAAACAATATGAAATATGTACATACATATATTTTGTTATACTAAATTATTAAATAGTCGATGGACAAGAATATAGTTACAGATGTATCATCAATAATTTAAAAGGTATATATTTGTCGATAAAGTTATTAATATTTACGTACGAATTACTCGTACGTACATATTTATAACTATATTTATAACTTTAACTAATATTGTCATACAAGCTAAAAACTTCACGTTTTTGACAAAAATCCTACTAAATATGTAGTCATGCATTATAAATTTTAATTATAACTATTTTTTTCCTACTTTTATTCGTAATTAATAAGTAGCCTTTGTTACTGCTGCATAAATTAGCTTTGATTTGATTACTTCCAGACTTTATCGATTACAAACAAATATGTTTCTTTATGCTATCAATAATAATAATATATCAATAATAAGAATAAAAAGCCTATATCATTCTTTGAGTCCTAAGCTAACACTATGCTAAATCATTTCGATATCTTGCTCCGTGAAAAACAAAAAAAATCTATCCCACAGGAATCGGACATTTTTCCGAGATAAAAAGTTTCATGATTCGTGTTTAACTATTCTGAATAGGTAAGCTATTAATATTTTGATACTATCGTTGTGACACGCTCAATTATATTTTTCCTAAACATTAAGAGGTTTCCAAAGTTTCCGCTACACTGCGTCAAAAGCAGATCTCACAACAAATAAAACCTCACTTACAGCGGTATCCCCAGTATATTTATATGTCAAATTGATCGCATAATGCTGCCAAGTCACCCTGTCGTATCAACGCCCACTAACACCTACGAGATATACATACATGGGTATGTACATACACATAGGACATTCTAGAAAATTTGTTCGTCGTTCGTGACAATCGCCGTCGATGTTTACTCACTTGTAATTTTAGCCGCAAGATTTGATCCATAAATGTTTTTCTGAGAACAAACTTAATAAAAGCTTCATTGAATTAGGGTCGCTTTATGGGACAGGTGTTGGCTCCCATTCTGATTTATATACATAGCTTTGTATTTTTATGTAAATACTAGCTGTTGCCCGCTGCGTTGCTCGCGTGGAAATTGATTATATTACAGAATAATTTGAAATATTACGTTAATTTAAGACCTCATTTGTAGTTCGACTTTCGTGGGCTAGATACACCAGATTATTAACGGTAACAGTGATCACTTCGAATTATTTGTATATTGAATATCTTTAGTTTTCGTTTTCATTATTTTATATATATATAACTACATTATTTTATTATGAACATTGGTATGGCTGCTAGTGATCTTGTAACTTGACCTTAACGGTTTGACCGAAGGAGATCATATTTACACAATATATTTTTCGAGAAGATGGTTTTATGTAGGTACTAGCATCCGACCAGTAGGGCTTTAAAAAGTCTATAATTCTGTATCAAAATTAGATTTAGCTTAATCCCACAAAATAAATAAGTAACACTGTAATCAAATTATTTGTATTGACAAGTGTTAACAGACAAGTGTTCTTCTAATATTTCTGAGACTACACTCACACTCTACTACACTCTCACTACACTATTTATGTACTCTACTTTTATAATATTACATATGCAAGCATATAGACACTTGCACGTAGGTAAATGATACTTGATTCAAATTGTATTTAAGTTTAAATTGTATTTTAAGTAAAACAAGAAAAAAAACCTAATCAACATGCTTAAATGTCAAAATTCAAACACAATTAATAAAAAACATTCATATAGGGAAGCTATCCTCATGTAGATATCAATACATTTAATTCATTTAAATTCATAATTAACTGAACGAAAAAAATGTAACCGTAGATGGTTTTAGATGCTGTTTTTATGTTTTGTTTAAACTGATTTTTTTTTTATGGCATCGGTTGGCGGGCGGTCATATGGGCCACCTGATGGTAAGTGGTCACCATCGCCCATAGACAAAGGCGCTGTAAGAAATATTAACCATTCCTTACCAACCTCGGGAACTAAGATGTTATGTCCCTTGTGCCTGTGATTACACTGGCTCACTCACCCTTCCGAAACACAACAATTCAGAGTACTGTTATTTGGCGGTAGAATATCTGATGAGTGGGTGGTACCTACCCAGCCGGGCTTGCAAAGCCCTACCACCAAGTAATAATTTAAATAATTTGCTCGAAAGTCTCCAACTTTTGTATTTATTCGAGGTTTTTTATAAAGCTAAGATCATAAAATAAATTATCTTAAAATTAAAATATCTTTCAGCGGTTCAACACGAACGTGCCCCCAGACCAGCAGTGAACCAACATCAGCTCGCTTTACAGAAACTGAGCTACAATTTATCAAGACAGCCGCCTTTTTTCCCCAGTCATACCCCTGTCAGCATACCAGCTTTCACTCCCTACGCCTATAACACACTTATCGAAAGAAATCATAATCTGTTTCTAGAAAATCCTTCCTTTCAAAACTTCCCAAGAGTTCCTGATTCAATGGATATCCAGAACCTAAGGCCTATACTCAACAATCCAAACCCACTACACCCTCTCAATCCTTTTAAAATTCCCCTTTTCACAAATCCAATGCACTACTCCGTACCGCATCCCGGATATTTACCTTCAAATATTTTCTACCCTCCGATATTGCCCGCAGAAAGTAATCAAACACTGTGTATGGATTCACAAAGTGAGTGCGAACTTACGTTAAGTGTTGTATAAATTATATTGATTTGTAGTATTTCGATAAAATTCTAAAATTTATTTAAATTTCGCTAAATATTATTTAAATTTCATGTAAATCTTAAAACTTTTGTTTTGCAGAGACATTTTCAAATAGTCTTCATTCACCTAAATACAATGCGTCGTTTCACAGTAATGTATCAGAGAAACCAGACTCACAGCTCTCCGATAAAATTAAAGAAGACGAAGTGTCTAGCTCTGAAGAAGCTTGCAAGATGGACAGCAACAACGAAGGATCTAGTAAGATTACACTGTGACCTGTACTTATTTAAGTTTCGCTAGCGAATACTATGGAATAATAATACAAACATACTTAATTATTTAATAAATACGTAGCTTTATTGATAATACTTAATATGGTAATTGTTTGCTGCGAGCCATAAGCCATGCGATTTTTAAAAGTGAATTTAACTTTGTCTATGTCATTGCGAATAATTTAATTTGTAATGTAAACTTGATTCCCTTGATTTTAAATCATTTTTAGATGAAGCCTTCCATGGAAACACTTCAAGTTTTGATCTACCGTTACATTACGTGAGGAGAAATTCCGACAAAAACGATTCTATGTCGAATATTGATAAAAACGAAATCATATTCATTGAACAAGGAAAAATATTCGAAACGGTCAAACAAACGGAACCAACCAGAAAGACCGGCGACGAATATGCAGAGCGCAAAATAAAATTTCAAAATCCAATGCTCATGGATATAGAATTGTACGATCCAGCTGCGAAATTGTTAGTTGCTACGGTGAAATGGTTGCACAGCGTGGCATCGTTTGAACAGATATCCCAAAGCGAACAGACATCTTTGCTTCAGAGTAATTGGAAGGAGCTATTTATTTTACACGCGGCGCAATATTCATACTACTTCGACCAAGGTGAGACAGAGATTTAGCGATATTTGTTTTAATTACTTATTTCATATACAGTCTCCATTACATACATGGTTAGTTACATGTAATTTAAAAATATATATGTTTATTTTATTTAAGTATGGTAAAAATTGCAAATATTGTAATTTTCTTAGATTATAATAATTTCGAAAATAGTATATTTAGCTATGTTATTGTATGTATCTACTATATATAAAATTATATATAGTATTATTATTATATAGTTATTTGTGTAAGTATGCTGAAATAATTAAGGAAATCAAACATTAAGGAGGTCCAAATTTTATTAGACTGTATGGATTCTAGTTGAATCTGAGATTACTGCCATAGATTACTGGCGACTAATCTTGACAATCAATAAAAAGATAATATATGTAAAGGCTGAGATAGACAAAGATAAAAAAATACGTATTTCAACAGATCACATTTCATCCGTTATCACTTCGAAGCGGCAAAATATCAAAGACGAACTCAGAAAGTTGGCAGCTCTTCAGAAGAGAATTGGACAGAGTCGATTAGATAAAACTGAGTTCGACTGTTTGAAAACGGCATTGTTATTTCGAACAGGTAATATAATTGTCGTCATTTAATAAAATCATGTATTGATAAGTTCATTTCCAAATACATATTTATAAACATCATCTAGTAACGTTATCAAGATGCAGTCTACTTACCTTACTTACTCACACATACATATTCAACACTGCTAACTTCTATATCACTACTTTAAAATAAATTTCGTGACTAACAAAGGATCACTAGTTCTTAGATGGTTGGCGCCACGTTAACAATTTAAGCAATAGTTTTTATTACTTACATGCCAGTGTATGGATGCCATTATTTGGAAAATCTGACTAGCTGTACTTTTTTATGGTATACATTGGTTGACGAGCTTATGGGCCACATGATGGTAACTGGTCACCACCGCCCATAGACAATGGCTCTGTAAGAAATTTTAACCATTCCTCACATCGCCAATGCGACACTAACCTTGGAAACTTAGATGTTATATCCCTTGTGCCTGCAGTTTCACTGACTCACTCATTGTTCAAACTGAAATCCAACAATACTGAATGCGATGGTAAAATATCTGAGGTGGTACCCAGACTGGCTTGCACAAAGCCCTAACTCCAAGTAAAAATAAACTAAATCAAAATAAACGTAACTAGTTCTATATTACTTAATTTAACAAAAACATAATTGATATGGAAAAAAATGACATTAACAATATGTTTGCTTTAGATTCGCTAGACATAACATCTTCACAAATGGAAATGTCCCAGGAGAAGATATTAATACAGCTACAGAGGCATTGTGCTGGGAAGGACTCATCGCGGTTCGGCAGACTCATGTTGTTGCTAGCGAGCGTGTGCTGCGTCGCCAACTGCGGCTTCCTGGAACACCTTCTATTTTCCACATCTTCCGTGGACGATATAAATGCAATACTCAGTCGACTACTCGTTTATACTACTGCATGATTTGTATTAAAAATATATACTTTATGTGAAACGCAAATATGATCATACATATCGATATAAAACGTAGTGTGTTGTAAGTACTGCTTGAAGAACTATTTCTTTATCTCCTTCCTGTTTAGAAGGTTTGGAGCTTATGCAGCAGCAGGTGTTTTTTCCTAGAATTTTGTCAGACATGCAGTGTTTCTCACGACGTTTTTTCCTCAGGCGAACACGAGATTATTAATACAAACATGCAAGCTCGAGAGCATGAAAGCTCGTTGTGTTCGTTTGTTCTTTTTCGTTCGTTCTATCCGTTGCACAATCTCGGCTCCGGATGTGTGTGGAGTGTTTCAAATTCATGTGAGTTAATGTTGCGCTTAGTATTTTCATAAATATTTCACACAATCACACTGGCACAGTGTTAAATTAACTGGGTTAGCTGAACATTATTTTGTAATATAGAATCGGAATTGCAAAATAGTACCATAAGTATATACGTAATAAGTAATTATTTTAAGCTATCATGAGTTTAAACTAGTCGTTTTCAGTTGTTCTCAATTATTTTAAGGAAGTTTATAATTAAAATACTATTTGATTTCTTGTTGTTTTGTTATTGATTCGAAGAAAGATATAGATCTAGTAAATGTAGATAGTTGTTCTCATTGAAACTTGCCACCTTTATAAGTTACGTATGTTACAATACGCCAAACTTTAAACAAACCATGACGAATTGCTTATCAAATGCAAATTGTGGTTCGATTAGCCTTACATAAATTACCTTTAACTATGGCAAAGAAAAAAACAGTTACATTGTTATACACTTATGTAATACTTTAAAAGATACTTATCATGTTATCACAATTACAATTGTATGAATATTCCTCCTGAAACCGTTAATAACAGAGAATATGAAAATGTAAAACAGAGTCCAGTAGATGATATAAATTGAACACAAAATCAGAGCCGAAATTAAATCACTAACAAAACTCATAAATAAAAAGAAAACGAAATCTATCGCACTATAAAAAATCATAGACCATTGGTATAATAAAATTAACGGTTCACTGTATATTAATGCAGCGATTAGTAACAAAATATGCAACGAAAATAACAATATAGCTATAACAGCGTAAGTATGAATAATTATTTGGCTAAAAATTTCATGTACACCAGCATGAACGAGCAAATCTAAGCCGGTGAAAAAAAATGAAATGTGCAATATACTTTGTAATATACCCATTAAAGCAATTACGATCACTGCTGCTTTGGAAGGTAACCAGCAGCATCGTTGTGAAGTGAGGCAATATTTGTTGAGGATTGCCTGGCCAAAATTATTCTGCAATAAAATTGATTAGTAGGAACGCATTTAAGTTACACTATACATGGAGTATATGTATTTAGGTGTACAGTATATGACAATATCAAATACTTTCGAGGAAAGGGTTCAGAGCTGTCATTTGCAAGTTTTCTCACAATGTTTTTCTTCGCCGTCGCACCTAAGTGCCTAAAATAAGTGATGTTAAGGCAACATCGTAGGAATTGCCCTTAATTCTCAGAGTGTGAGTATGACGTTTATGATTTTGCAATTACTAAAAGTACATTTTAGCTTTTTATGTTAAGATTCTAAGTAAAATTTAAAAAAATATAGGGGCTAAGTCCTAACATGTCTGTAATAGATGGCAGTGAGCAGTCATAATCAATCGAACTCCATAAGTACATAATATTATTATTAGATTTTAAATATTTAGATTAGCAAGAAAATATGCTACATTAAGCAATAACCGCTAATAGCATCAATTTTATTTTTTTCGTGAACTTCTCAAACTGTCTTAAGGACAATATATGCCCACAGTCTATCTTTTTATTGTTACCGTGGTTAACTATGTTTGAATATATATTTTACGTTATGCTTAGGAAGCTAAATTAAGAAGGAGTGGAACAGTAGCAATAAACAGTCTCGTATTTGTTTCATTCGTTCAAATCCACCCAGCCCTTAAATAAATAATAATACAACAGTACTTATATTAATACTTCTCATAAACAACAACACTTACCGAACCGTTTTTCCAAGCGTACTTTCGCATAGTAATTTATAGTACATACAAATACTTGAGTTCAATAGATGTATACATATTTAATATTGTTAAAAAAGTTTCGACTGATAAAAAGAGAATATTTTTTTTATAAAAGATAAGACAGATCAATCTAAATAATCTCATAGATAAATAAAAGAATAATTCATTAGCTGTTAATGTCAAGTAAAGGCTGGTGTCGATCAAAAAGTAATATACGTAGATAAATAGGAAAGTTGACCTAGCTACATATTTTGTATAATATTGTTTTATTATTAGTGACCTTTTCTTCTTATTCAAGAATTTATTTAAAAAAAAAAACCTAAAAAGTTACTTGATTATTTGTTATTAAAAACGAATCGATTAAAGGAACAGTAGGAATAGTACGATACGAATATAAAATGCAGAAAGACAATGGCTCAATTTATATTTATAAATTCATCATACTTATTTAATTAATAAGTAAAAACTAAAATTACATTAAGCTAATAAACGACAAATTCAATAAAATAATAAAAAGCAAAATTAAGTTTTGTATTACTATAAAGCAGCGGTAAGTTAAGAAACAACTATTTATCATTAGTTATTTAATACTTTGTTGCTTTTTTTATCGAAATGGATACAAATAAAATCGAAGTACTGTAAAAAATAAAGTTTACTTTAAAGTACACAAAACTTTAAATTAACTATTAATTTTCATAAACAATAAAAATAAATATATTTTGACTTTATATATAACAAAAACACATACTCAATTAAAGCATTTTTAATAATCCATAATTTATTGTTATTTAATTCTAAATTATCTAAAAGCCATGTATTTAGAGCTATGAAATGCATTTAAAAAAGAAGACTTTTTAACGACAGTTTGACAGTTGACATTTGGCAGCAAGTGGCAATGGCTAGCTTAGGCAAACAGTGTGAGAGCAATGTTTTCATTTTTATATTGTACTGTAATGATTACTCGTGGTCGCATCGCCGGCGCAAGTTTTTATTTTAAACTAAAAACATTTTCGTATATGTGAAAGTAATAAATTATTTTGTAAAACAACGATATAAATGGAAGTAAAGTGCTCCGAGGACTCTGATTGCTTGGTAAGTATTATTTTACAAAATAAATAATTAAATTATGTAAGATAACCCTACACGCGAAAATATTAATATTATGATTGAAATATTTCTTCAAAAGTTTTCAACGAGCATAATATTTCAACTATATAATATTTATAACTCATTATTAAATGTTTTTGTAATCTCAGTATGTAGGACTCATATTATTGAAAAATATAAATTATTTTTTCTTCTTAAATTATTTAAAATTACACAAATGTTTACTTTTAATAAAAAATCTTTTTTATATATAATTTTTTTTTTTGGATTTTTATTCCAATTTTTTAGAATTTTAACTCATTCATAAATAAATATTTTGCTCAAATGATGAGTTCCACTAGTTATGTTCTGGTGTTGTCAACCTTAAACCATAGAATAGAATTAATACATACATAAAACAATGAAGTAAAGCTAAATTAATTGTGCTGAGCTGTGCATTGCGATAGCATATTATTTACAAACATTTCTATGTGTACATGAAGGTAACATTGTTTTAAAATAATGCCTTGGATAAAAAAATAATATTTTAAAACTTACAAGTGCTATACTATGTAACAAAATAAAAAAAATTAAATTTAAAATAACATATTGAAACTTTTATTATAATTTTTCATATTTTAAAAAGTGCCTTTGTATTACTATGCTGTATATGCAGTAAAAGTATTATTAAAGACTGTTGTAAATTACAATACTATTGTAATTTCTTACTTGTGCACTTAGAACTGTGCTCTCTTCTTCAAATGGGATACAATTTTATCCACAAGTATTACAATCACATATATTAAGAAATGATTCGGAAGATAATCCTTTATTCTGGTTCAGTGAAGTCGAGCAGTCATGCAAACAATTTTTGTACTTTAAATTACATTCATTGTTCTTTGATGTGCCATATCTTGTATATTCAATTGTTATAACTCCATTCGACTTTATTATGAAAAAAACCCATCCATTTTCTGATAAGTAAAGTTTTTCACATAATTTAACATAAACTGAGAACATTTTCTTGATAAAAATTATCAATATGAAACATTTGTTTGCTAGGGAACTTTATTGGAGCTACCTAGAATGTTGCTTAGGGTGTGCTTCTTCTTTCTAATGTCAATCATATCATATCACAGATGACAGAAAGAGAGAATACAGTGTTACACTAAACGGCTGCTAAGTAATATTTATACATAAGGCTTTTTATATGGATTTTTTAATATTTAGTATTTTTATATAATTAGTGGTAAGGCTATGTGCGAGTCTGTCCATGTAGGCACTACCCACTCCATATATCCTACCTAGTGTATTTAGTCAATTTATTTTTTTTATTATTGTGCAGCGAGATAGAAATATTTATCTCATATTATATTTAAAATTATAACTTGCCCCTCTTGGCCTTTTGTGGAGGCCACGAGAGGTTTTAGCCCTGGATGCCCGTTCTAAATACAAATATATGCACAAAGCAAATTCATGGCTCAAGCTATAAATTCAAAAGTATATAGCATTGTATTGTGCGCTAATTTTGATAACCTATTTGAATTAGAATTTTAACATCAATGTAATTCATACATACTTATTACTTGATGTTATCTTTAAGTTAAATGTATTGTTACTAGCCTTAATACGTAACAAAATGTTTCGGTTAAATTAAAATAAGTAAAAGACTTACATTTGAGATAGTTTAGTTTCTTTTTCAATATTTTATTTTTGGTTTTCATTTATATTTATAATGACATGTCTATTACCTCATATATCTACCTACATGATCTCTTGTTTTAATTGTTTATTAATAAGTATTTCTTTGCATTTAATTGAGACAAAGACTAGTTTACCATTATGTAATGAAAATGGATGGTTCTTGTACGTGAACATTGTTGAATGTGGGATTATATCATATAAGACAAATCTGTATGTTAAGCATTTGTTTAATGATAACATAATATCTTTTTGAACAGTTATAGCATATTGAAAAGTTATTGTTGGATATATAATGTTATAGTAATCCTTTGGGTTGCTTGTATTTTTCTTTAAATTATTTTATACTGAATCTGCAAAGCATACATGGACGAAATGTTACCAGTAAAGGAGGGTAACCACGTAAAAAACTAAATTATTACATATTAAGCATCGAATTTTTAATTCCATATACATTTACGAGTATACAAAACCAGTACCAGTTTTAAATACTACAAAATTAAATTATAATGATCAACACATCGGTGAATGTATACACACAGAGACACACACACGCGCGCGTTACTACCATTAACTATTTTCATCAGTATTTTTATAATTCTTAGCTTGTTTCATCTTATAACTTTGAATTAAAGTATGAGTGTGTTAAGGAAGAGCGACTTCTGGCACGGGAGCTCATGGCACTCAAAAGAAGAAGTCAACCTTTGTGATTTAATTGATTGAAATAAACATTTATTATTATTATTATTACTATTAATTAATAGATATTATACGTTTTATAAGATACAGAAGAAACCATGGTACAAACACGTATCAGTGGAACCGGTGATGTTCTTCTACATGATGGCTTACATGATAACAAATGTTATCGAGCAGACTTTTTACGTCTTCCGAGCTTGCACGATCAATCACGGTTATAGCGAAGACGTATGTTACAACATAGCGAGCTATGATGCAATCAATAAGGAAGTACAGGTAATTGCTATGTTTTATCTACCTATCGGCTTAAAAGCAAAAGTGAAAGAACGTTTTGTATTTGCATAATAATCAATTTTATGTTTGTTTTTTTTTTAATATTTTTTATATGAAATCATAAATATAACAATTTAACTAACTATAAACTAAAATATCTAATAACAACGGACAAACGCATTTTTTTATACTTAAGACTTGACGACCGACTCATTAAAATGCGAGCGAAGATGCGTTACAGTTACAAATAGTTATTTTATATTTGTATCGTCGTATAATATCGATTAGTAAAAGAAAGATCCGTTCCAGGTGACTGTGTCAACATTCCACCAATGGAACGGTATCACGAGCCACATTGTGCCACTGCTGCTGGCCTTCTTCCTCGGTTCGTACAGTGATAAGCGGGGCCGGAAAGTGCTGCTGCTCGGTGGCTTACTCGGGAAACTGTACTTCTCATTAATGATTACCTTCAATACTATGAAAGGTAAGTCGGAATGAGTTTAACTTTCAGATCATCACACCTATATACGAAACATCTAGATATATATCTCCATTGAGCAAATCGTTCGTGATGAACCAATTTGTTGTCGTTTGTTTTATTATAGTCAAATAAAAAAGGAACAGACGATAAATATTCCGCTGCTCAGCAAATGCCTGGTGTATTCGTATTTGGCAGAAATATAAATATAATTCATCAACGTAATATGAATATACGCAAAAGTGCTTTTATGATCTTCCTTGGTTAAAGAATATTTTTAATTATATAATAAACACAAATTAAGCAGTACTTGGTGTTAGGCCGAGCCGGTCTGGGTAGGTGAGAAAAACTTAGTATTGTTGTGTTCCGGTTTGAAGTGAACGCGCAGTGTAATAGCAGGCACATAGCATATTAGTTCCCTAGGTTGCTAGCGTATTCTCAATAAACAATATAGATAATCTTTCTTGCTATGGCAGCGTTTATGAGCGGTAGTAACCGTTTTCCATCGGGTGGTCTATTTCCCAGTCTGTCAGCTAAACATAAATAAAAGAAAATCTTAGAAGTACTGTCTACGTATTTTAGGAAAATTACCTTATTGGCTCAAGACGAAGCCTAAGTTGGTAGAATACAATAAACAGTTTATTAACATAACTTCAAGCAATGAGTTCAAATTATAAAAACCACACGTCAATAAAACACGTTCCGCGCGATCAGCGAAAATATGATATATTGCAACAACATCGTAAATACCGCGATGGCGTGTCATATCAAATTCGACCGTGATTCATTGTTAAAAAAAATTAAGACACATGATTCGAAAGATAGGAAAAACGAGGCTCAGCTGAACAATATCTTGTCATTGTTACAATAAAAAAAACCAAACGTCAAAACAAGCTTCATTGTTTTAACTTTGACATGACGTATGTTGTCATTAGTAGCATAAACGTAAATTATGTGTGCGTGCATATGCGCGAGCGTGACTGCGTACGTGCGAGTGTGCTTGCATATGCGTTATTCTTTGTATGTGGATGTATAGTAGCTTGTGTAATATTTATTATTGATTTATTGTATCTCTAATACTCAATTTAAATATTATTTTCTTGTAGTCCTTATCCATAGACACTGTATACCATTAAACTGTGCCAAACTTCGTACTTCTCTTTCATCTGTCTCGTCTTCACTTCGTCCCGCTTCGCACGGCCGGACATTAGATTTTTTTTTTAAATATTTTTACCTTTTATTTATATATTATTGTTTTATTTTTTAGTTCTTTTAAACGCAGTACAACATTATCGATTTATCCTGAAAATCCGAATTTATTAATCGTTTTTTTTTTATTTAAGTAAGATATTTAAACTTACCGGAGAGAGTTTGCTTTTTCTATTTCTATTTCTATGACTTATTAAATTCGTAATCTATTGAATGGAATAACCGATTGGAACAATTCAAAACTCACTTCACTCTATTATATCTTGAAAACAAATTTGTTTATTTATTACAAACATACACACGAAAATACAAAGTTTTCCTCTTTATCATAGTAGTATAGAAGAAACTAACAAGGCACGAATATTATATCTTTCATTTTTAAACTTGTATAAAACTAAAAAGTTTTTCAAGAGGTACATAATTGCCGATTTTTTTATTAATTTATTTTATAATTGATTATTGGTATTTATCCTGGCCAATAGTGTACTATTTATCGAAGAAGTGTTATAATCTGATTGAGTACTAGATCGTGATTCGTGGTTTTTATTTTCCAGTGATAATACGTCCACGTGTCGCTTTACGTTCGAAGTGTGCAATGATTTATACCTAATATGTTTGTCACTATATATATACTAATAAATAGAATTAAAGTCTGTCTGTGATTTTAATATCTGTATTTTTTAGTTAGACTTCGTTGCGGTCGTTCTCGATATTGTTAAAATTTGTCCTAAACACTTCGACAATTTTTAAGCAATCAGATAGGTATAAACAATCCACCCGATGTATTCGCCCGTACCATGCTAATGTCTTAATTAAATAAATTCCTCTTACTACAAAAATGTAACTTGGATTCGGGTAATTACGAAAGGAAATTTGAAGACTTGGTGGTATATTTTTTAATTTACCACTCAACATTGTAGGAGTCAATGCTACTAATTTACGTTACCTTATTTACTTGATTATACAGCCTTTAACTCTATTTCAACGACTCCAATTCCGAAGTATGTTCGGGTAATTTTGAATTACAGTTAAAAGTGGGTTTGAGCATAAATAATAAATATATTCATTTTTCGTTTAGATTTACCCTCGCTTATTTTTTTCCGTGATTATGCAATCTACTTCATGTGGTTTGACTTCTATTTGTGTATCATCCCAGAATTCATCAATAAAACATTCATTGTCAGTGTAATCAAACCCTATTTCACTATATACACTCATTATGTCCGATATACTAGTTGTAGAGCTGTTGGAATCTTGCTGTTCAAATTTAGTCTTTTTTCGTTTTTTATTTTTGGTCTTTTTAAATCTTAATGCCAAATTTGCAATATGAGTTTAATTTTTTTCTTTATCCTTTGACACACGTTTCTTTGTTTTTTGTATTTCGTTTTCTTCTGTATTTTTTTTAATTATGGATGCAGTGATGACTTCAGCACCTTTTGATATTCGTTTCTTTTTTATTATAGAGATATTGTCTTTTTTATCTTGGCGAATTTTATCAAGCAAAATTTCTTCAAAATTTACTTTTATATCTGATATTATAGTTATTTTATGTTTAATTTTTTCCTTGGTTTGAGAATGAGTATTTTGCAGGCATTTTGGCAACATCAATGTTGATTTTGCAAGAAAAGGCTTAGTTTGTTCATTTGTTTTTGATAATGTACTTAAAAAAATCACACTATTTGTATTAAGACCTTGTCCATGAATTTGTATTTTTTAGCAATTAGAGGTATTTCGTTAAAGAAGTCAACGCACAGTTCATTCAATGAGTTCGGAGATTTAAGACTTGAATGCGCCTGTGTACGATAATGTTCAGATTCTTTGTATCTTTTGTAAGCAGCGGGATCGTATTTATCTTGTGGTATCACATGTGAATCAAATGGGTAAATGAGCAAACTGAGGCGCGGGGTCGAATTAAAATAACGACTTGGCGAATATTGCTAGCGCAAAAAATATTACCGCGATTTCCAAAAATTTGTAATTATTGGAATAACCCGATTATATATGAATAATTCGGAGTTAGCCGAATGCAACTTAATCTCTTCTGTTAAAAATTCTTCACACTAAGTTACCTAACTCTTCTGTTAAGAATTTATACACTAACGCCCCATTATTATTTCCCTTTGTAAATATAAACGCGAAAGTCTTCGGTTGTTCGTTTCTAACCACGTAAAATATTCTCTATGAGTGTAACTTGCGAATATCACCAATATTCTAAATCCATAAAATCATACAACACAGTAAATACTTGTAGTATTTATGACATGTGTTTGCTAGTAAGTTTCTGTTATCTAATAAATAGATTTAATGTATTACGAATTCAAGCATATTGTTACTTGTTTTGATGTAAGTTTTGTAAGATAACGTGAGTTATTACGATAAAATTTCATTGTGCAATACGATATGAAGCTAAGAGATAGAAAATTGATGTATAAAAATCAATGTATTTTTGGCTCGTACGAATGACTGACATACATAATATATCCATTTAAAATTTTGGTTCAAGATGCATTGCAATGCAGCTAATTTCTTGTAAAACTTTTTTTTTTTTTTTTTGTGTATGATATAGATGTAAGCACGACGTAGATTTAGGCGCTTGTCGTAGACAATTCGACAAGAAGTCTTTGCTACTAGAGTTGAATATTCGAATTATGGAAATCAGTGTTTATGCTTCGTTAAAAAAATATATTTTATTAATAGCGTTTTAAAAGTTTTTTTTTTTATATATGATAGGTGGCAAACGAGCAGTAGGCTCCCTTATGAAAAGTGACTACCACCGCCCATGGACATCTGCAATACCGGGGGAAATATCTAAAGGGATTAGAGACATCGAAAGTTCTTCGTAAATTAAAATAAAATATTAAACGTAAAATTGGTTGCTATAAGTATTAACTATCACATAACCCCAAAAATAATGAGATTTTATTAATGTGTCCTACGTGTTTAAATTTAGAAAATTAATTACAAGTTAAATGTACCGTGTAAATGAATTCAAGTTGGTTTTTTTTTACAGCCTAAAAGCACAAATAAAATATGGCACAAATTGTTCCTAAATCACGCAGACAACAAACCCTGGACAATTATATATAGGTATACAGCAATTTTCGAAAATTTAATGAGAACTTTTAACATACATAATGTGATTAATATTTAATTTATCATTTGACTAATTATTTTTAGCTATAAATTATTGTAAACATTCTTCCTTGTAGCATTTTAGTGTGTAATTGCAAGTTTTTATGGCTGTTTCTGACTCCCAAATCTCAAGCTGTGTAATAATACATCTCATGCTCGGCGGTGTAAAAATATATCGTGATCTTGCACGTGGCGAATGAAAATCTGACATGTGTATTCACCGACTCATTTGGAGCAGCGAGGTGGAGTCTTCTGAAACTTCTCCTCGAACAAGGAGAGGAGACCTTAACCTCACACTGAAATATTTATAGGCTGCTACGCAACATTTATACAAACCCGAGTTTGTTTATAAACAAAATATACCATACAAGGTTCAGGAAAAAGATTCAGTAATCATTAGGCTCACGTCGCCGGGTAATCGACTATAACTAACATAGGTATATGTATAATGTATATGCATATACTATGTTACACTATACCTTACCATTTCGCTACTAAAATAAATAAAAACAATAAGTTTAACTAACTAAATATATTTATTTAGTTAAAGCGATTATTTTAACACAATAAGTTCGGCGTTTATTTTTAATATATATCTATAACACACATTCGTCTGCGTTAAAACTTTGTACATTAAAGATACAATAGTAGACATTTAAATTGAATTTAAGAGGGTCTAATAAAGTTCCACGTCTTTATTTTTTGTTTTTAAGACTGGCCGTTGGAATACGTCATATACACAGCGGCGTTCCCGAGCGCACTGACGGGAGCTGATCTCGCCATCTTCGCGGGCTGCTTCGCGTACATAGCTGACGTGTCTTCAGTAAAAAACAGGACCTTGAGGGTTGGTGTACTTGACGTGGTGTATTTAAGCACCATGCCCACCGGAGTAGCTTTAGGTTTGTATTCACTTATTAAAAATAACTAGTGTCAAGCATTGGTCGAAATTCTATAAAATATTGTCAGATATTGCTAATAAAATATTAGATGCGTTGATTCAAAAGATACGTAGGAAAAATAAGGCCCAAATGGACTATGGAGGGATACCTTGGCACTACGTCAATGGAATGATTCAAATTTAAAAAAAAATCTTTGACATGACGCGTGTTGTCATTGGCAGTATGAACGTAAAATATGAATGTTTCGTCATATTAAACTATTTCGATAAACGTGTTTATGTAAAACGTATCGTAGTGTGAGTAATTTTTTTTAAAAATATTTTAATGTTTTTCTAATGCATATTTTATAAAAAAATTAACTCTCTGCACTCCTTCTCCACATAAACTTATTAGTGCTAAATTACATACACTTCCGTCCGCGTCTTTTTGGTAAAAAAGCGTACAAAGTTGTTGATTTACGTATTAATATAAATATACCCATATAAATACTCTTTATTTACTTAATTAGACATAAAATACAGACAAAACGATGAACAAGATTCGGCCTTATCACTAAGACAGCTTCCAGGTAACCTTGAAACAGAGGAAATAAACAAAACATTACTTATAAATATTTAAGTGAATTTATCTATCCCTATTAAATTACATTCCATTTGATGCCTTTAGAAACAACCTTTTTTTTCTTTTCAATTTGTATAGTGTATAGAACACTATCATTTTTAAAAATATATAAAAATAACTGTAAATCGATACAAAAATGTTACGTGTTCTTTATGAGTTATGATAGGTGGTCAAACATGTACACACAAATGTATGTACAGATGATGGTTTCCGATTGAAATTACTTAATTAATAAAACTTCGCTGGAAATATGCGTGCATGGCATACCCAACCATTTATACATGGATGCAGTCTGATTCCTAAATCTCATAATCACACGGGACGACCGCAAAAATATCAGAATACCACCAGAACCATCTGTTGCACGTTGATACCGTGAGCACGGGAATATAAATACCGCCAAATAAACGGGGAAAATTATTTTTAACAAAATGTCTTTCGAAAATTGTCCCTTGAGTTAAAATCAAAAATGAAATTAAAGATTATTGCGAACGATTCAAAAAATTCAAAATAATCTACTCACATTTGAAATCGTAGTCATTGTTAGTAGATTATCTGCGCAATAGGATTCCTCGTAATATGACAACCTGACGCAATAAATCCAAGAATTAAAATGCATGCATTTCTTGCTAATAGTCTTAGAATGTTTGTTTTGCAATAAAAACATATTGACGATTATATATCATATTCATACCGGGAACAATTCAATACTTCACAGAACCATACAATGTACGTATAATAAAAGTAAATAGTAAAAAAGCTAAGGATATCGGGGATATGTATTTAGTACTTGTGAAAGTAAACCAATAAAAATGATTTAATTTTCACGTATGATGTGCACAGCTGACTTTCGCGTCACACAAAATTTCGCGTTTATAATATTAGTAGCAAGTAGGATTAATACTATGAACTCTCTTTTATAAGAGACAACACAATGTCCTAATCTCCGATGTTACACGAGCATTCACGAAGGACTATGAGGTTTCGTGAAAAGTTTGTAATTATCCTACCGATTGATGGCTTCTTCTTGTTATTATTACAGCTTTTAAACGCTATTACACTCTTTCATAGATGCGACTTAAAATGACATTGCGACGCAATATGTCATACTCAATCGGTAAAGCAGGTTATCGCTCATACTGAGCACAGGAAAATAGATCTTAAGGTGACGAACCTTTTCTGACACCGACTGTACAACACATCAAATATTTTTATATATTTTTTGTATTATTTCTTTCTTTTCTAGTTCAAATTAGGATTAGTTTGGACCCTGTAGTAGTGCTGCGAGCGGGCAGTAGATATAAAATTCTCAATTCAACCCAAAGAATTCGGGACTGTCTGCTAAATTATACATATATATATATGTGTGTCAAACATTTATAATAAATACACAATTATTATGAAGAGCATGTTGTCAGAATTATTTTTAAGTACAAATACGTTGAGATAAAATGATCATGACCTTGACCTTCCTCAATATACGACGTATCTCAATAGAAAACTGTCATGAACGATTAATTAGATTACATGTTCTTACTTGTTATCATAGGAGTCTACTTGTGTATAACAATGAAATGATTTTATTTTTAAACTTATATTTTAAGGGGTCAATTGGCCAAAGGGTTAATTTTTTGGGGCTGAAAATATACAATGTCTTACGTAATAATACTTTTACGCTTAGATGAATTACAATATTATTGTCCAAAAGTAAGTGTTCAATGTTCGATATTTTATTTCACGATACGCGTCCTGTCTTTACAAATAGATGTATATTTAATACCAAGAACTGACTAACCAGTTTAGTAGACTGACTTTGTTTCTCTTTTGTTTCGGACATATTTTAATGCGTACCTCAAGTTTGGAGGTCAGTACACAGGTAATGATCTATACTTGATACTTAATATTATATATGTGAAAGTAACTCTGTCTGTCTATCTGTCGCTCTTTCACTGCCAAACCAATGAACCGAATTCGACGAAATTTGATATGAAGCAAACTTGAACTCCAAGGAAGGACATAGGCTACGTTTTGTCTCATAAATGAGAACCAAACCCTAAAACACGAGCGAAGCCGTGAGCGACAACTAGTAAGACTATAGCCGAGATTGGTTATGTGTTAAAAATAAATTTCTACGTGTGTTTTGGTGCCATCAAAGGCGCAAGTTTATCGTAAAAAACACCTTATTAAATAGAAGTTGTTGATTTAAATAGCGATTGATCGTCAGGTGCAAAGCATAAAACAGTATACTATGACCTTCCTTGGAACTCGGGTTATCACACCAAGTTTCAACAAATTTCTTCAATCGCTTCAGTGGTTTAGCCTCGAAAGAGTAACAGATAGACAGAAATACAGAGTTACTTTCATACGTATAGTATTAGTATATATTTTATAGAATTTTATCAATTTCCAGGCAACCTGCTCTACAACAGAGTGGTGAACCGATCGTTCACCGCGATGTTCGCGATCAACTCCTGTCTAATGATGGTCGCCACTGCGTACTGTTTCTTGTTCCTGGAATGGCAGACAAGACCAGAGCAGAAGTCTTTGAGAGAAGCCGGTGTTAAGAACCCCGTAAACGATTTCTTCGACTTCAATAATATCAAGCAAACTTTAGTTACATTGACGAAAAAGAGGCCTCACAATAGAAGATTGTTCCTCTGGTTCCTTTTGATTTCCATGGCCTTTTACACATTCCAGAGAGGTTGGTTAATCATAAGGTCCATATTTGTTTTGTCCATATATTTCATTATTGTGTAGATATTCAATTGATAACATCAAGATTACTTGATTTTTGTTTTAAATACAAAATAAATTAATTACAGACGAAAAACCGGTGCTATACTTGTACACGTCGAAGGTGTTCAAATGGGACGCGACGGACTTCAGCAATTTCAGAACTTACCTGAGCACGGCGTACGTCGTTGTTATGCTCTTTGGTATACCGCTGACTACCAAAGTACTCGGGTGGAAAGACACGGTAAGTTGTACTATGTAGTATAATTAAGGTCTTCAAAATTCCATTGATTCAGGCTGTGTTCACAACATGTTGACGTATCTCGACAATATCCTTCGATATCGATATGATTTTAAGTTCATAGATGACCGTATCGTATTACCTTGGTCGTACGGCTTTGTGCAAGTCCCACTGGGTAGGTACCACCAGATATTCTACCGCCAAACAGCAATACTTAGTATTGTTGTGTTCCGGTTTAAAGGGTGAGTGAGCCAGTGTAACTACATGCACAAGGGACATAACATCTTAGCTCCCAAGGATGGTGACGTATTGGTGTAATGTAGGGAATGGTTATTATTTCTTACACTACAATGTACTACAGATGCGTAACTTCTTAGTTGTTAGAGAATTAAAAAAAAAACGTATCTCATATTGCAGATAATCGTAATGCTGGGTGCGTCCGCCCATATGACTGGTCACATGATATACGCGCATGCGCAGACCGGGACTATGATGTACATCGGCGCGACAGCTGCTGCACTCGGACCTTGTGTGGCGCCACTAATTCGATCCATGACCTCCAAAGTGTTGGAACCAGCAGAGAGAGGTAATAATACGTCGATGTAATCTAGTCTAGTAGCCTAGTCAAGGATATGAGGACGCCGATCTCGAGATCATGGGTTCAAATAAAAAAAAAAACTGAGGTTTTTGTCAAAACATTCTTCATTCAAACTTTCAGAGTTCGGGCTCTGAAAGTTTGAAGTTTGTAAATACGCGAGCTTCGGAAAGTATATAAAGTTGGTCCTGATGAACTCTCCGTTCACATCGGATTTTTCGACTTAATCTTCACAGATATCTAGCCGGAAGTTGTCTTAAGAACGACAGGCAAGGCCGAAGTCAGTCGACATCATCTTTTTTCATTTTAGGAGACACTTTGTAATGGGTTAATGCATTGGCATAGTGAAAGTCTGAGGCTTTATTTTTAGATTTTATTCTAGACATCTAGAAAAAATTATGGTCGAACTTGAATTTTATTTCCAAGCGGGAGTACATTTAGAATTTTCGAAAGTCCTAATTATAGCGGCAAAATTTTATTTATTCCTATAAACAAAAGTAACTAAGAAAACAATTTATTGACATCTGCCATTCCATTCGCTCATATTAACATTCCAACTTTTCAAATTACAGGCGTAGCGTTCGCATTCCTGTCCGTAATGGAGAACGCAGTCGCGATGTTCGCGTCAGTGATATATTCGCAGATATACAAGGCGACGCTCGACACTAGTTTTATTAGCGCAATATTTTACCTAACTATAAGTACGCAGGCCATTGTCTTTCTGCTTGCAATGTAAGTAAATCAATATTTTTAATCGAGTTAATTCCTTGTCCAATTCAGGGGAAAACGTGTTAATTCACTTTATTCTTTACAGCCTTAAAACGAAATGTGGTGTCCTTATTCTGAGAAATTAGACAAATTTAACTAACTTATAAGGACATAAAGTCTTTAAACTAACAATCATATTATAAATACAAAACATATAAAAAGAAGTTTGCATATTAAGATTATTAATAAAATTAATTATTAATCACGAAGGTTTCATAAGTAGCAAGTAGATAGTAGATCTATAATAATATGACGAACATTCACACACACGCGCACAAATACACACACACACGCACACACTCACAAATTGGTTAAACTTAGTTCAGTAGAATAGTTTTATTAAAAAAATATGTATATCAAATACTGTAGTGTATAATATAGCAGATCCATTAGCAAGTCACAGGGATTATGTAAATAATATATCTCTATGGTGTGTTTATGCCATAGAACATAGTATAGATTAATGAATAGTAGACACATGTGATCTAATTATTATATCAATAATAATAGATAAAATCGTTTTTAATAAGTAATTAATAAATTAAACTTATTTATTATTTCAGGTTCATGGAAATTATGCTGAAAGGAAAGAGATTAGAAACACAAACGGAACAGGACAAGCGATCGATGTCAGCATCTTAAATTCGAATAAAATAGTCTCTATATACGAATTAATATATACAAACTCATTTGAGTCTTCCGTATAAAATAATTAACACCTGACTTATAGATTTGTTTCGTGTACGTTGTATTGAGACAGTGTTGTCAGTTTACAAATTCCATTTTAGTGTATTGATTTGAAAGAAACGGGTGTTAAATCTTTATATAATGTATGTTATGTTTATATTATAATTAATTAAAATATTTGATTTACTTGTTTAGGCTAAATATTCGCTGTTCCCTTTACGTTACGCAACTTTACTATAAACGCAATTATTTGAAATCATTATAAATTATACAACAAACCAGGAAAGTTATAATAATAATCAAGATGAGTTTAATCGCTATAATTTATATATATCGTGTAAGTCGGCCATTCAAAAAATGAAAATATGAATGAATATTTAATATGAATAAATATGAATAAATCACGCACTTGATTTTTGTAAAAAATAATAATTTAAACATAATAAGCTGTGTAAATTACACTATAAATTTAGTTGAATCCTAATCCGTCATATCGTAGTCCTAATTGTCCGACTATTTTTGGAATCCGAACTACTATTATTATAAATTATTAAATTGTCACTCAACAACGCATAATAAAGTCGGTGCAGACTTTTACTGTACTAAGTGGAGGTACTGTAAGGAGGAAAACCGGGGCAACTGCTCTGGTGCCTCCACAAAAGAGATTCCGACGAGGTAACAATTTTGATGTAGTGTATGTTTAGATATCTAGATATAGTCATTCTCATAAACAAACTATAATAATATTATTAATTGATTCCTCAAAAATTACTGATACACGAGAAGAAAATGTTCTAATTAATTTGTAAAATAATCATTAGGGCCTCCGATCCTCTGTTGCTCCACAATTTTAAGTCCGGCTTTGACAAGAACTGGGACGACTTTTACATTGGCGGAAGCTATCTGTTTTAATTTTGATAACTATTTAATTAGAAATCAAATCAAAATTAAAAAAGGTCAATTCAGTCATCAAAGAGTGACAATGATAACATACAAAACTAAACTGTTGTTGGTTAAATTAACATTATAAATTGACAATTACCAGCGTACGCCAGATAACAGCATTCAGGGCCAGTTTAACCACGTCGAGTTTTTGGGGCCCCATTACCCTCGCTAGCTTTCTAGAATAGGTTAGCCTTATTTTATGTAAAATTTCACAATTTGTTGTCAAGACAACTAAACATTTCTTAGCGAAATCATAAATGATTTTCGTGTCTTCCAAAATATGATTATTAAAGACATTTATGATATATTTCTGTCAGTAATAAATCATTTTATTTATTTAACAAATGTAACCTTTATCCACTTTATGCAATGGACGGCGATAAGATTGAATCCGGCACTCTCTCCGTCTACAAAAACATCACATCCGCTATATCAGGAATAGAGCGTATACCATATTTTTTTAATTGCTGTTTACAAAGTTATCTACAATTTAATTTTTGTAGTTTTTATTTTAACTTGAAAGTTATTGACTTTTTGACTGTACCATTGCTAAACTTGCCTATCTAACTTTTTAATAAAATACCTACTGAATACCTACCTACCTTAATGAATTAAAATATATAAATAAATCGTCTTCAAAAATCTAGTCTAAACCGATCCTAACCTAGTCAAATAAATTGCAACCTCTTCGATCGATAGAATATGTGACTAATAAAGGTAAAGTATCCGAAAAGTACCACAATGCAGTCCTCTTATATTTCTTACTATGTTTAGCTGTATGGTGTTGTAATGTAAAGAAAATCGAGATGCGATTTCAACTTAACCTGATTCGGTATATTTTGAGTATCGGAACGACCCTTGCCAGAGCCTTATAATACAAAATATCTAATATAAAATGTGTTGATATGATTATAATTGAGTTAATGCTATTATCGTTAAAATAATTTTAGTATTGCACTTGATTTTCTTACTAAAGTTATAAGGACAAAAAAATAAAACAACAGGTAATTCTATTCATTTATTGCATAAGTTATATCAGTTTTAAAGTTAAAATGCTTCTACTCAGACTTTGAATTTAACGTGAAATCTTCGAATTTCTGTATGAAATTCGGTTTTATTAGTTGGATTAGTTATTTTCAAAGTCATGAGTGAAACCTTCGTGCTTATTCACTAAGTCGGTTATAGACACTCAGATGTTAAATAGGAAAAATAATTATACTATCTTATATATACGGAAATATAAAAGAAAATTAAATCTAAAGTAAAATAATTCAGGAAAACCATTTTTATTTCAAAGGAAATTTATAAAAAACTTGACAACTTGACTAAAAATTGTTAAGATTTAGAGTACAAGTATACAAAGCAAGTTGGCCATGTCCAAAAGTTGTTTAAAGTAATAAAATGGTGGAAACGTTCCATGGTGAGGTCCAGAGTAAGGTGCTAGAGAGCTGTAGTTTCTAGATAGAAGAAGAAAGTACAGAATATCGATCATCGATATATTGAGATACATATTCGTATAATTAAATTATCCTAAGTCTCCACGCTGTGTTGTGTCGGGGGAATATGTCCGACCTGTGAACCAGTGACACCAATTTTTAAATTTGATACTTTCGTTTAATTCCTTTTTCCGGATATTAAATCCAACTTTCGGCTCGGGACGTATATAATTTAGCCTTCGTATTTCCCCTCATCGCTCGAAAAAATCCAACGTATTAAAAGCTCATGACATGACAATCCGAAAGAGCACGCATCGGCTCGAAAAGGTACTCAGACGACATGGAGACGTATACGGTTCAGGTCGACATTGAATATGAACTGCGAGCGCTCACAACAATGGAATCTTGTATAGGTCTACGCGCCACCCGCTATACAGTCTGTTGACACATTAATGCTGGCGAGTCCGTCGGGACAAGAGATAACAAATTGCAACTAACGCGAACGACAAACAGCATTGACCCTAAAAATCCTTCTTCTAACATCCAGCGACACCATCTCCTTTCGCGGACACAACACTAGCGTGGGCTGCCCCACCATTATTCTATGAGATTATATATTCATATTTATTATAATGTTTCAAAGTAGATATCTAAAGACTAATCGTTCTGTTACTTTGCTCACATTTCCCGATCCTTATTGTGTATGTGAATAAGAATATTACGTTCCTAGATTACTGTCGGTACGTAAGAGTATAACATCAGTAACAGCGGAACGTATTATTGATATTCTTACAAATTGACGTAACTTAAGTAAATAATACATCATAAACATTTCAATCAAATAAAATAATCCGGAACATAACATACGTAACCAATGAATTGCATTTTTGATTTTTTAAGCCGAAACAAGCGATTAAACTTAGTGCGGGTGAGTTGTTAAAAGGATCAATCATCAAAGTTGAAAATATTCTATCGGATCGAACTTCAAATACAACTTAGGAACTTTATGTCAAGTTTCAATTGCTCGGACTGCTCAATAGTAAATACCAATACGTCTTCCTCGTCAAATCTTTGCTCAAAACTGCTACTTATAAACATCCATCCTCCGAAACAGCTACATGAAACTAGACATCTTACCGTTGAAATTAAATCATTCCACTTCGTTAGCCCATTCGATTCGTTCTTAATAAGTATTGAAACTGTTATTGACGATATCGTACCGCATTCATATTTTACTAAAGTATGTATACTAATGAAAAATGATCTGAAGTTATCTATAAACGTCTGTTCTTCCAGTTAGATGACGCCTGCGCACTGATAGTATTAAGTCAGACCATTATCTAACTTCAAACCGCATCATGAAGTAATTAACTGATGATCACACGTACAGGAACTCATCATTAAATTATCATAGAAAATGTAACTAACACTTGAACAAATGGTCGCTAATCGTAAGATAACTCAACGAAATCAATATTAAAATTAAAATTGACCAACATGTGCTCTGTTACTCAATGGATCGCCGCAGTTAAACCTTGAGGCACTCATTATAACTGACAGTTGGGTAAGTCTCCGGGCCCTCTGGATGGTGAATCGCGACCGGCTGATGATATTTTCATAAACTACACTATAATAAACTAAGGCACGTACCCTAAACCACGCAACGTAATGAACTCTAAGTACTCCGGAGAACTACGAAACTGTCAACGGATCAGCTGCGAGATGTTAAACCTAGACTTTATTCACACATTGAGTAAAGAGCGATTATGCCGGTGGAAATGAAAAATACCATAAAGTCAAGTCCGGGGTATGTGTCACGGCC
The DNA here is from genome assembly GCF_905147765.1 of Vanessa atalanta. Taxonomy (NCBI): domain Eukaryota; kingdom Metazoa; phylum Arthropoda; class Insecta; order Lepidoptera; family Nymphalidae; genus Vanessa; species Vanessa atalanta. Next base: position 3,679,368 of record NC_061902.1, on the reverse strand, counting down.
GGTGTCGGTCGGCTATCGACTAGTGCATGGAACTCGCATAGCATATCACAATATTCGCCATATCGCTTACTTGTAACGGTGTGCATTGTCTGTGTACAAACATCAATACGGATGCTATCTACTCATACATCGTTAAATAATAAATCTAATCTATCGCTTCTCTCTTAAAAATAACGTCATCGTAATATATCTTTGCTAAACACTACTAAGCTGTCTGTACACATACAAAGCGCTCTAAAATAATATCCTCTTTAAGGCACATACTTTTTAACGTTGCTAAATTACTGCGTAAACACGACGCCGCCGCTGCTTAAAAATGAAGTTAGATCAGATAAAAAGACTGTCGTTAGTTTATTGAGCGGTGAGGTAAGAATAAGTTGAAAACAACTATAATGTCGTTAAAGGAAAAACGCCGCGCCTGCGTCGTGCTTAGATCTAAAACTACGAAAAACGTCATGAACTTGTATAATATTGCTTGTTTACAGAATACTTCGCGGATTTTTAAAAATACTCTCGTTGTGTATCACTCCAGATGTCACGAGTGGAGTGTTAATCGATATAAAAAAATAATCTATATTTATAAAGCGCGTCCAGTTTCTGCGATCGCCTCCAAATAGCCGTGAAAAGGTGTATTGGCCGGGTGGCCGAGGAGATCCTGAAACCTAACCGTGAGCACCATGAGGTAGTTTCTAGGTTGCTGTTATAATATATTGCGAATGACAAAAGTAATCCGAACAAAATACACACAACAGTTATTGCTTTTATAGAGGTCTATGAGTTTCGCTTTGTTCATACGATCCGAACTGAGGGCATACAACGGTCCGACGCAGCCGTCCGCGCTTCGATCAACAAACATTATTGGCAGCGTCGAGTCATTGTATGAATCCCTCTCTGTACCCGTCCTACCGCATATTTTTGTATTATTATGTATAAAAAACACGGTTTGCCCATGACCGTTTGACCATTGCGACTGCCATGAATCATGAACAAACATCTCAAAAATACGACACATATATATCAGTAAATAATCGTGTATAAATGTATATCTGGCGAAAATTATGATAGTCTGTCCAATTATGTTAACTGTTTAACTATCCCGAGTTTCGGGAATCAGCTACTTCTCGACAATAAATTTGTCGTAATTATTGCTAAGCGAGTTTTCCTTGAAGTCAGAAATATTAAATTGTAAATAAGGCGAAATTCCTTTGGTGAGTATTTTCGCATTTATATGTTTTCTTAATTAACGGGAGCATGCACTTGTTTTTAATTGTCAAGTCCGGGAAGACAAGTGCCATGCTATTTACTCCAACTCGATTGGCCAAAGTAAATAACACAGTCTCGTCAGTCGTCTCAATCGGTAAATTTAACGTCACATTTGGCGTCAATAAAACAGTTTCCGAACATCCAAGCTGTTAATATAAGGGCTTGACCGCAATCGTGTAAGAATAATAAAGTTGATCCGACAGACATTCTCAACTGCAGCAAACTTGCGCCGTCTCAACATCGCGATCCAAAACGCCATCACAACATCTAGTCCAATCAAGAGTATACATGCCATTCTCTGAAAATGTATTTCCAAAATCCTTCCCTAAGACATTTCCTCTGAAATGTGGCGAATAGCATTAACACGAATCGAAAGAATCGGAGAAAGTATGTTAATCTCTTTATTGTGTTGAATTTTCCCGTAAATGTCCAATTGTTGCAATTCTTTAGGTCCGATCTGAATATGATGTAAAGTGACTCTCAACCGTTTCTTTCGACTGTGAGAACGTAAGCATCTATATTCTATACTACTAACATAATTGATTAATTAAAACCTTCACCTGTGTGACCGTTCCCATAACATCAAGATAAATACCTTCAAATTCACACAGGGGAAAGTATATATACTTTATTTTTACTCGTTTCATAAATGCGCATCTATGTCGATCGAAGTTGCAATTTTAATGCCCTTTTGAAATTTTGCTAATGTCGTCATGGTATTTTTAGAAAATTTTATCATTACATTATTATTGTATGAGAAGTTATTAACAAAAGTATAAAACGTTCAGAAATCTTGGAGTCAATTAGTGATATATTACCTTCTGTCTCCCGTCAATGTCTACTTTTCATTTTAAAAATAATCAATCTGTTACCGTTCGCATGAACCCTGCCTATTACATCCTTACCTCGAACTAAACTATATACTCCTATGCCTCCATTTACCACTGGTCGTAGAACTAGTGATAATACCCGAATTTTTCAAATTTGACATTCAGACTATCCACTCTGCGTCTAAGGTATTTGCGTACAGATGTTAGAGCATCCAACTTTTTTCCAATAAGGCAAAACTTTTCGTGATCGTGAACTTTACAGCAAGCCCAAACAGAAGATGTATATTCCTCGTAAACAAATACTACCGTGAAGCACTTTGGTGTACGATAGTCTCCGTCCCTTGTACCAATTACACGTGGCGAAAATTATTATATTCGTTATGCATAAGTGCGCACTTATATCAGTGATATTATCTATGAAGATTATATAATGATGTCGAATATTAAATAAACACACATTAAGGTATTAGAAGCTGTCGTCGGTAAAGTCGCCCTGGTCAGATGATGCCGTTATGTACGCCGTTGTCGTGAACCCCACATGATGCGGAGCTTGCCTCTTCAGAGCCTCATGACGTCAGTTTGTCAGGGGAGGTTCAGCCAAAGTTCGAGGTACTGACGGATTTCAGTCGGTCCCTCTACGAGTTGAGTCGAGTCGGTGATGTTTCGAATATGCGAGAGCAACTTCGCGCATTGCGCCGTGCCTAAAATTTTTTTTAGTTATAACTTGTCAATAATTTAATATATATAACGATTGAGATAATAGATTCGAGGAATAAATTAATGAGTGTGATGATACTTCAAGATTCGATGCCACAATCATCTAGTCATTATTTTTAATATTCCGTAAATGTCCTGCAGCTGGGTAACGCCCTCCTCTACGCTTATAGAGATTTGGAGCTATTTAACCGCACACTATAATGCGTAAAAATATATACCTGATTTAATTTTCTTTTACTAAGAGGCTACTAACCGAACACCTAGTTCGGTTATTTTAAAATACATACACTATAATCAAAATAATATTTTTTATTGTGCCATGTAACTCAATATATTTATATATAACTTAAAATTAGATAATCTTTACCTTTGATGATGATGTTGGGCGCCTCATCTTCTACTGTAGTCGTCATCGCGACTCGCATCGCCTACGGTTAGGCTACCGTAGCTCTTGGTCGTAGAACTCGAATCGAATACCTATATTTAACATAAAGACTGCTTAATGCTTAAACGAAGTGACTAATTCCAAATAAATAAATCGTATGTTACATTTCTTTAAGCAATACCATATACCAATTTTTCTTCTTAAGTGTAAATTTAACAAAATATAAATGCAAAATTTTAACAAAAGTAAGATATGTTTATCATTATAAAGTTAACATTTTCAACGTTCGATTTCTATATGTATGGTAGATATATATAAAGAAATTCGCCGTAATCCAATAAGGCGATAGCCGAAATCAAAAATTAGGAGCATTTACGCAGTGAGTCAGCAAAAAACAACCAGAATAATCTAATATGAGACAGATCTGTATTGCGTTGTATGTGTCCAAATCTACAGCGATCATGGAACGGAAGTGCACGAAGGTGGTACTAAAGATGTGTGATATATATAAATATGCTTTAGAAAACTCGGACCACTATAGGGTAAGTCATACCTGTTAAAAATACGACAACGTCATAATGAGCTTAACAATTATGAGAATTATGCCACAATTTTCAGATAATGCACTAGCTTTTGCTAATTCATTCTTAGACTATTTTAATCACCTCTAACAAGAGCCTCTAACATTAGAATTTTTTTTTAATGAAATTGTAGTTTAGACAACTCCATATGAATCCAATTACAGAGTATGCACATCCGTGAGTTAGGTGAAATCAATACATCGACGCATGCCCAGATGCAACTCCGCTGCATAATCTATGGAGCTAAGTTATCCGGGCCGCAAGTTGCGCGCGCATGATGTGCAACAAACGATTGAAGCAGGCTTATTGGTCAGAAATTCACTTCTTTGTCAAAACAGTGATATTAAACGTTGATGTAGAGTTGTGCGCGAATGACATTCAACAAATGGGAATAGATTAACGTAGTCGATGTCGTTTATATGACTTAATATAACATTATTTATGAACATGGCCTATGATATTGTTTGTAAATAAATATACAACTTAAATTAACACATTACTTTTTCACACGCGTCGTTGTCAAAACACTGATCCCATTAAACATCAGCAAATTTAACTTAAAACATAATTTCTAAATAACTTGCACAATCCTGGATCGGATCATTGGGGTTTTAGTACTTAAGTTAGATATTCCTGTTTTAAATACTGGAAGAAATATAATAATTACTCCCAAAAAAAGATAACAATGTTATACCTCAAAGCACTATCACCCACTCGATTCAGTTAAATAGCATGCGCGAGTTAAGATAAATCATTACATCGACGCATGTCTAGATACAGCTCACCGATACAATCGATAGAGCTATTATATCCGGGCCGTAAAGTTGCGCGCGCATGAGAAGCAAAGATAAGAAAGGCTATACAAAATCTCTTATAATCATGGATTTTCCTAGATCTCCGAAAATATTTACATTCATCACAACAAGTCCTGCAAACAGTGCACTACATCGGCAACGCCATATTAAACCTTAGGAATCGGGAGTATTTTTTTAAAAATCCGTTTTTTTGATTTTACAATCTATTTTTGAATTTTACAAACTTTTGACCAATCATCTAATTCGGCACTCAAGTAACATTTCCCTTTTTTAACAGTCTGAAAAATTTTTGAACCACACCCAAAGCACAATATTTTAATAAAACACGTCTTACCTCAAAACTATCACTGACTCGACTAAGTTACATTTCTGCCACAGAGCGCATTCGCGAGTTGAGAGAGATCAATACAACAATGCATTACCTGGATGTTAAACCTACTGAATTTTTCGTTATACGCAATAAATAAATTATTGTTTGTTACGATATACGTGTGAATAAAGTTTATAGAATTTTATTTTGTAGCTATATTTTATGGCAAAACTATTTCCTTAATCTAAATAAAACTGCTAAAACTAGTAATCAAATTACAAACCTAAAATATTTATTAAGTTTATGATCCATTCAATAAGATGGTATTTATTGAATATATTATAGTATTTATAGCTACTGGTTAATTGTTCTTAAAGTCATAAAATTGTACTGGTACTTAAAATAATTTTATTTTATATTATACAATTTTGATTTGCATACACTAATAAACATAAATACATTGTAATAATAACTGATATATTGGTTTTTATTCATATTACAATTAACAGAATCATTGTTTCGTGAAACAAATGGCAAGACTATTGCAGTTGTCATTCGCTACTTCATGTAGCTACTTCCCCGACTGAACCCCGCTTTCCTTAGGATCTGCACATTACGATTTACCTCAGCTTTACGCTTGACAGACCACCGATTTAGCTTTTTTTCAATGGATATATCTGTTTTTATTAAACTGTATATAGAAACTAATCAAATTACACATCAAGTCGAAGATATATTCATTATACACAGTTAAGATACAGTGTTTTGATATAAAAAGTTTTGTAAGAAGTGTTCAAATAGAATTGAAGTAACCCATTAACTTTTTCTGTATAACAAAACATCCAGTCTATATTCCCCGAAGTGACAGAGCAAAGCTGAATACGATGTGAATTCGCACCATCTTATTACATTTAATTCTAATTTCAAGATAATTATGACATAAGAAAATGTTTTCGTCGATAGAGTTCTTCTTCGATCAAAAGACAGATGGACCGCGCTAAATATTAATTGAAAAATCCATTTTTTTTTTTAAATATTTTGAACATTATTTCAACTTTTTAGCCTCTCACAAGGGTCTATCCTCGTTCCCAGGGAACCAGTGTCAGTCCATCACGTCCCTTGCCATCATCACGACTAATTCCAAGGAACTCAATAAGTACACAAACGTTGATGGTGGCATAAACTATTTTTCAAATCAAATCAATTTTCTTTATTCAATAAAAAAAACATTAAACTTACCTATTGATTGTCAAATTAACCCGAGATAAACCGGCAAAAGAAACTCAGCGGGTCTATTTTTTAATTTATGAATTTTATTATTTACAAATAATCAATTTGCAAAGAAATAGCCAGGAGGCGATCCATTCATTCCCAAGGTGTGCTATCAACCACAAACTCATTAATTGTTTGTTTGTGTTTTTTATCAAGCCAGGAAATATACCACGTTGGACACAACTATTAAATATTATTGCAAGATGTTTATTAAAAAATGTAAATATTACGTTTACTTACAATGAAATGATCTTCACAAAAGAAAATATTTGTACTATTCGCTATGTTATTAAGATCCCTCCGAGAAAGTTGCAACCACTTTCGCCGCACTTCGACATTCTTTGGAACACTTACAAATAGTTTTTCCGAAGTTTTTAACGACGTATTTGTACATTTTGGAACGGCACACCATTTGTAATTCATTTTGTTACATAAATCACTATTAAAATGTAAATCCAATCGCATTTTCGTTTTTTGTAACCAATGTATTTGGATGATATGTGCCACAGATTATATATTATACAGGCAAGTGACGTCACCGACCCCATTGCAGCGCAATATTGTCAAAGTAGCATTTTGGCGCGCCATTTTAATATTGAATTCTTAATTTGATATTTTTCAGCTGATATGCACTAGAATTAAAAAAAAAAAACAACTTTCAACGTCCTTTAATCTCTACTAAATAATATAAAATTGATTTTAAAAACTTGTCAATTAGTTTTGATTGCATAGCGGTGAAATAAGAGTACAATAGACTTAAATGTGTTTTCGTCGAAAAATATTTTGAAGATGAAGTGATATTTCATTCATTAATTTCAAATTATATAACGATGGTATAGGAATGCAAAATAACAATAATTTTTATTTTTAAATTATGTGGATAATAAATAAAACAACATTTCCATAAGGTACATATTCGTATAATTAAATTATCCTAAGTCTCCACGCTGTGTTGTGTCGGGGGAATAAGTCCGACCTGTGAACCAGTGAAACCAATTTTGTAATTTGATATTTTCATTTAATTCCTTTTTCCGGATATTAAATCCTATATAATTTAGCCTACGTATTTCCCCTCATCGTTCGAAAAATCCAACGTATTAAAAGCTCGTGACATGACAATCAGAAAGAGCTCGCATCGGCTCGAATAGGTACTCAGACGACATGTAGACGTTCAGGTCGACATTGAATGTGAACTGCGAGCGCTCACAACAATGCAATCTTATATAGGTCTACGCGCCACCCGCTATACAGTCTGTCGACACATTAATGCTGGCGAGTCCGTCGGGACAAGAGATAACAAATTGCAACTAACGCGAACGACAAACAGCATTGACCCTAAAAAATCCTTCTTCTAACATCCAGCGACACCATCTCCTTTCGCGGACACAACACTAGCGTGGGCTGCCCCACCATTATTCTATGAGATTATATATTCATATTTATTATAATGTTTCAAAGTAGATATCTAAAGACTAATCGTTCTGTTACTTTGCTCACATTTCCCGATCCTTATTGTGTATGTGAATAAGAATATTACGTTCCTAGATTACTGTCGGTACGTAAGAGTATAACATCAGTAACAGCGGAACGTATTATTGATATTCTTACAAATTGACGTAACTTAAGTAAATAATACATCATAAACATTTCAATCACATAAAATAATCCGGAACATAACATACGTAACCAATGAATTGCATTTTTGATTTTTTAAGCCGAAACAAGCGATTAAACTTAGTGCGGGTGAGTTGTTAAAAGGATCAATCATCAAAGTTGAAAATATTCTATCGGATCGAACTTCAAATACAACTTAGGAACTTTATGTCAAGTTTCAATTGCTCGGACTGCTCAATAGTAAATACCAATACGTCTTCCTCGTCAAATCTTTGCTCAAAACTGCTACTTATAAACATCCATCCTCCGAAACAGCTACATGAAACTAGACATCTTACCGTTGAAATTAAATCATTCCACTTTGTCAGCCCTTTCGTATCATTCTTAATATGTATTTAAACTGTTATTGACGATATCGTACAGCATTCATATTTTACTAAAGTATGTATACTAATGAAAAATGATCTGAAGTTATCTATAAACGTCTGTTCTTCCAGTTAGATGACGCCTGCGCACTGATAGTATTAAGTCAGACCATTATCTAACTTCAAACCGCATCATGAAGTAATTAACTGATGTTCACACGTACACGAACTCATCATGAAATTATCATAGAAAAAACTACAACTAACACTTGAACAAATGGTCGCTAATCGTAAGATAACCCAACGAGAACCAATATTAATGTCTAAATTAAAATTGACCAACATGTGCTCTGTTACTCAATGGATCGCCGCAGTTAAACCTTGAGGCACTCATTATAACTGACAGTTGGGTAAGTCTCCGGGCCCTCTGGATGGTGAATCGCGACCGGCTGATGATATTTTCATAAACTACACTATAATAAACTAAGGCACGTACCCTAAACCACGCAACGTAATGAACTCTAAGTACTCCGGAGAACTACGAAACTGCCAACGGATCAGCTGCGAGATGTTAAACCTAGACTTTATCCACACATTGAGTAAAGAGCGATTATGCCGGTGGAAATGAAAAATACCATAAAGTCAAGTCCGGGGTATGTGTCACGGCCGGTGTCGGTCGGCTATCGACTAGTGCATGGAACTCGCATAGCATATCACAATATTCGCCATATCGCTTACTTGTAACGGTGTGCATTGTCTGTGTACAAACATCAATACGGATGCTATCTACTCATACATCGTTAAATAATAAATCTAATCTATCGCTTCTTTCTTAAAAATAACGTCATCGTAATATATCTTTGCTAAGCACTACTAAGCTGTCTGTACACATACAAAGCGCTCTAAAATAATATCCTCTTTAAGGCACATACTTTTTGAGGTTGCTAAATTACTGCGTAAACACGACGCCGCCGCTGCTTAAAAATGAAGTTAGATCAGATAAAAAGACTGTCGTTAATTTATTGAGCGGTGAGGTAAGAATAAATTGAAAACAACTATAATGTCGTCAAAGGAAAAGCGCCGCGCCTGCGTCGTGCTTAGATCTAAAACTACGAAAAACGTCATGAATTTGTATAATATTGCTTGTTTACAGAATACTTCGCGGATTTTTAAAAATACTCTCGTTGTGTATCACTCCTGATGTCACGAGTGGAGTGTTAATCGATATTAAAAAAATAATCTATATTTATAAAGCGCGTCCAGTTTCCGAGATCGCCTCCAAATAGCCGTGAAAAGGTGTATTGGCCGGGTGGCCGAGGAGATCCTGAAACCTAACCGTGAGCACCATGAGGTAGTTTCTAGGTTGCTGTTATAATATATTGCGAATGACAAAAGTAATCCGAACAAAATACACACAACAGTTATTGCTTTTATAGAGGTCTATGAGTTTCGCTTTGTTCATACGATCCGAACTGAGGGCATACAACGGTCCGACGCAGCCGTCCGCGCTTCGATCAACAAACATTATTGGCAGCGTCGAGTCATTGTATGAATCCCTCTCTGTACCCATCCTACCGCATATTTTTGTATTATTATGTATAAAAAACACGATTTGCCCATGACCGTTTGACCATTGCGACTGCCATGAATCATGAACAAACATCTCAAAAATACGACACATATATATCAGTAAATAATCGTGTATAAATGTATATCTGGCGAAAATTATGATAGTCCGTCCAATTACGTTAAATGTTTAACTATCCCGAGTTTCGGGAATCAGCTACTTCTCGACAATAAATTTGTCGTAATTAAGAATTATTGCTAAGCGAGTTTTCCTTGAAGTCAGAAATATTAAATTGTAAAAAACGCAAAATTCCTTTGGTGAGTATCTTCGCATTTATATGTTTTCTTAATTAACGGGAGCATGCACTTGTTTTTAATTGTCAAGTCCGGGAAGACAAGCGCCATGCTATTTACTCCAACTCGATTGGCCAAAGTAAATAACACAGTCTCGTCAGTCGTCTCAATCGGTAAATTTAACGTCACATTTGGCGTCAATAAAACAGTTTCCGAACATCCAAGCTGTTAATATAAGGGCTTGACCGCAATCGTGTATGAATAATAAAGTTGATCCGACAGACATCCTCAACTGCAGCAAACTTGCGCCGTCTCAACATCGCGATCCAAAACGCCATCACAACATCTAGTCCAATCAAGAGTATACATGCCATTCTCTGAAAATGTATTTCCAAAATCCTTCCCCAAGACACTTCCTCTGAAATGTGGCGAATAGCATTAACACGGATCGAAAGAATCGGAGAAAGTATGCTAATCTCTTTATTGTGTTGAATTTTCCCGTAAATGTCCAATTTTTGCAATTCTTTAGGTCCGATCTGAATGTGGTGTAAAGTGACTCTCAGCCGTTTCTTTCGACTGTGAGAACGTAAGCATCTATATTCTATACTAATAATATAATTGATTAATTAAAACCTTCACCTGTGTGACCGTTCCCATAACATCAAGATAAATACCTTCAAATTCACACAGGGGAAAGTATTTATACTGTATTATTACTCGTTTCATAAATGCGCATCTATGTCGATCAAAGTTGCAATTTTAATGCTCCATTGAAATTTTGCTAATATCATCATATTACTTTTTGTCTATTGAGACAAAATGATAGAAAATTTTATCATTACATTATTATTATATGAGAAGTTATTAAAAAAACGTATAAAAAGTTCAGAAATCTTGGAGTCAATTAGTGATATATTACCTTCTGTCTCCCGTCTATGTCTACTTTTCATTTTAAAAATAATCAATCTGTTACCGTTCGCATGAACCCTGCCTATTACATCCTTACCTCGAACTATACTATATACTCCTATGCTTCCATTTACCACTAGTCGGGGAACTAGTGATAACACCCGAATTTTTCAAATTTGACATCCAGACTATCTACTCTGCGTCTAAGGTATTTGCGTACAGATGTTAGAGCATCCAACTTTTTCCCAATAAGGCAAAACTTTTCGTGATCGTGAACTTTACAGCAAGCCCAAACAGAAGATGTATATTCCTCGTAAACAAATACTACCGTGAAGCACTTTGGTGTACGATAGTCACCGTCCCTTTACCAAATACATGCATAAGTGCGCACTTATATCAGTGATATTATCTATGAAGATTATATAATAATGTAGAATATTAAATAAACACACATTAATGTATTAGAAGCTGTCGTCGGTAAAGTCGCCCTGGTTAGATGATGCCGTTATGTACGCCGTTGTCGTGAACCCCACATGATGCGGAGCTTGCCTCTTCAGAGCCTCATGACGTCAGTTTGTCAGGGGAGGTTCAGCCAAAGTCCGAGGTACTGACGGATTTCAGTCGGTCCCTCTACGAGTTGAGTCGAGTCGGTGATGTTTTGAATATGCGAGAGCAACATCGCGCATTGCGCCGTGCCTAAAAATTGTTTTAGTTATAACTTGTCAATAATTTAATATATAGAACGATTGAGCAAATAGATTCGAGGAATAAATTAATGAGTGTGATGATACTTCAAGATTCGATGCCACAATCATCTAGTCATTATTATTAACATTCCGTAAATGTCCTGCAGCTGATAGAGATTTGGAGCTATTTAACCGCACACTATAATGCGTAAACATATATACCTGATTCAATTTTCTTTTACTAAGAGCTACTAACCGAACAGCTGGTTCGGTTATTTTAAAATACATATATTATAATTAAAATAATGTAACTCAATATATTTATAAATAACTCAAAATAAGATAATCTGAATTCTATAATCACCTTTGATGATGATGTTGGGCGCTTCATCTTCTACTGTAGCCGGCATCGCGACTTCAAGCTTCGTAAACGGTTAGATCACCGTAGCGGTTGTTCGTAGAACTCTTTTACGAAGGCGGCCTCGAATCTAAAACAATATTTATATTGAGTACCTATATGGAATATAAAAATTATTAACGTAAACTTAACGAAATAATGAAGTCTTTAAATTAAACTATTAAATTAAAATATTCATCTACACAACGAAAGATTTTTTTAAGAATGGATAGAGGATAAGATATCTCAATAAATGTTCCCTTTGTATTTCAATAATGTATATATTTCCGAACCTACGGTAGATTTTTGATTTTGACTCTGATTCATAGTCCATTCTAAACACCTCTGACAAGGGCGTTAACATCAGAAAAGTTGTTTTTGTAAATTAAGTTTAGTCAACTCAATATGAATTGCAATTACAAACTGCATCCGCGAGTAATGAGAAATCGATACATCGGCGCATGCCTAGAAGCAAACCATACTACCCAATCGTTAGAGGTGAAATATCGGGACCGAAATGCAACAAATGAGAAAAGATTAAGAATGTTGTCTTTTTATGAAATCAGATGAAAATAGTTTGTGGTCAAACCTTTGTGTATTTTTTAAGTCAAATTCTTTTTTATAAAATCAGAATTAGCTCGAACTTTATAATTCGGAAATAATTTTAATAAACGAATACGTTATTCTTTCACAATCCTTGAACCAATCATCGGAAATTAGGCACTCAACTAAAACATCTCTTTTCTTAACAGTCTCAAAATTTTTAGAACCGCACCAATAACACAATATTTTAAATAAAACAAGCTGTTACTGGCTCGACTAAGTTAAAATTGCCAATTCAGAGCGCATTCACCAGATTAAAGATATCAATACATCGACGCATGCCCAGATGCAACTCCGCTGCATAATCTATGGAGCTAAGTTATCCGGGCCGCAAGTTGCGCGCGCATGATGTGCAACAAACGATTGAAGCAAGCTCATTGGTCAGAAATTCACTTCTTTGTCAAAACACTGATCCCATTAAACATCATAGCCAGCAAATTTAAATTGAAAATGTAATTTCCACAATCCTTGGATTTTTGTTTTGAGCACAAGTTTAAAAACTACTATAAAAGACAATATAAAAAAAAAGTGTCATACATCAAAACTATCGCCGTGCCTATTCAGTAAAAGAACATTCGCGAGCTAAGAAAAATCAAGACATCAAAGCATGTCTCGGTGCAACTAGACTACACAATCGGTAGGATTAAATTATTCGAGCTATAAAGTAACGCTTTACAAGTAACAAGAAGAGAAGGATATATAAATTGACTAATATTCATGGTTTTCCTAGATTCCCCAAAAAAAGTACATTTCACAATAAGTGCAACACAGACGAAATATATTGAAAAATATAATTCGGGAGTAATTATTAAAAGACCGTTACTTCTGATTAAATTTCACAAACCTCGGAGCAATCACAATCACACACATCTCTTTTTTAACAGGTTAAAAAAAATTGAACATTTTAAATAAAACACGTCTTACCTCAAAGCAAGCACTGACTCGACTAAGTTAAAACTTAAATTTTCTGTACAGAGCGCATTCGCGAGTTGAAGGGATCAATACCTCAACGCATTACCTGGATGTTCAAGTAGTTCTCATTTTTATAGATGTACATACTGAAAGTATTTTCCTTGATCTAAATAAATCTAGTACAATGCCTGCATTGGACAAATAGGTTAATAATTATAAAACTAGGCAAAAGGAAAGCGCGGAACATTATATATATGACTAAGTAACTGGAGCTAATAGAAAATAGGTACTGGTAACAGTCCGGTCATAATAGACGTTCACCCTTGCATAAATTCCCAAGAAGCTAAAAAATTACATTAACGTACGGACGCCAATATAATGAAATTGTGAAAAGTCCCCATCGACACCATATTTGTAAAAACTTTTGTGCAAGGCCTAAATTCGTAAAAGTGGGAAAAGGGTTAGTTTTATAACAAAATCGCTCAGTCAAAAATTGAAATCATGCAATAGTCTACAAAAAATATCATTCATCTTTTTCCGTTAACATTCAAAATTTATGCAAAATTTCTGAAAAAGTGATTTTATAATTTACTTATTCCTTATAATAGGCATAAGTTTAAGTACCCCTATTTTACAGGCGAACTTGACCGGACTGTAAGTATAATATTAATATTGCATTTAATGGTTAACATAAAGATACACTGATTGAGATTTTGATATTCATTCGTATAAATTAATAAAATATTCGTTTCATCAAAATAAATCTTCTAAATATGTCATGCCGTGAGCATGTTATTCACTCATTTGTGTTTTGACTCTGATTGCTAATTTCTTTTTGTGGTATTTTATAAAATATTAATAAATATACTAGTACACAGAATATTTTTTTTAATTTAATAGATCTTATAATCCTGAAGTTAAAATAAAAGTCAATTAACAAAAATCCCCTATTCACATTACATGAGTGACCGTCCTTTATTTTATTTTTGATTGATTACACTTATTTTTATGGAATCGGATAGAATAACAAAATAAAAGTTTATTAAATATATAATTATACCGAATAAAAATGTAAGTGCATAAAATAAGTATTCCTAACAGTATATTAGTTGTATAATATGTTGCTCAATTTGTTCCTCTTTTCCAATTGAACCTCGCTTTCTTTTGGACTTTTTATCTTCACATTACAATTTAACTTGCCTGTTGAAATCTTGACAACGTCTGTCTATAATTTACTAATGATAAAATTTTTTTGGAATAAAAAGTTCAAATATATTAAATTAGTTGCATTAATAAGTATATGCCTATATACCCAGAAGGAATATGGCAAAGGTATATAACACCAGATATTTCCATGATGATCCAGATATTTTGCGAGTCACGAAATATCTAAAATTGTTGGAAGATATTTTGGTCCTATAGTATTGAAGCTGACTTCTTAGTATAACTTAGTCTTAACACAGATATAAAACGATGTTAATTAGGTTTTCTTATATCATTTTATAAGAATTATAAATAATGTTTTCTCAATACGCAGTTAAAAATATGTATCCGAGAATCAAATTTCCCGCCATGACGAGTATCTGTCAATGTTTCTTTTACCAGATTAAAAATATAATATTATAATGTTTAATAGACAAAGTGATATTCCCAGTTATTATCTGTATACTACAGATGAGCTGTAGTATACAGATAATAACAATTTATATAATATTTTATATAAATTATTAAATTCTACACATAGTATGGGTATCGTACAAATGATATTCTTCAAAATCACTATAATTTTAGAAAAAAACATTTTTATATTATATTCACTATAATAGTTGGAGGTACGGCCAAACGATAATAATAAGCTTCAAATACACAGCTACAAATTTTCTTATCTAAGTTATATACACACTAGTGGGTCTACCACGATTTTTCGCGTTTATTCAAAATATTTCGTTTTTTTTTTTTTCTTTTTTCTTGCTTTTATTTGTGCCAAAAAGTCACAGATTATTTCGCCAATGTCACGTGCGATCGAGAAAACACGGTAGAGATTGATCGGTGCGGTCGAGATTACAGAAAATATTTCTTACGAATTTCGAAACTTATGACAGGTTTTATTTTGAATTCATTTTATAATAAACTGCAAGTAACTCATCTACATTTGGCGCCAAAATGTGAAATCCTGTTTCAAATAAATGTTTTAATATCTAATAGTATACATTAGTTCAGTTAGAAATTGAGTTTGTTGAAAACAATTAACTTTAATTATTTTTTCATATTTTTTTTCTTATACAGCTTTAGAAGCGATCTCTAACCGGCCTGTAACTATTTTTCGCTCTCTAAAATTAATTCTTTATTAAATCGTAGCAATTTATTAAATTGCAATCATGAATCCTCTTTAATTATTTACACATCTAAGGCAAGAGCTCTTCGAAATGAAACCATAACAGATTTTTTATGTGCAGCTGTCTTCCCATAATCACTGGGACAAAAATCGAATTAAGATATGATTATTGATTTAGTAAATTGCAATCAAGAATCTTCTTTATTTTTCTGCACACTACGGCTGGAGCTCTTCAAAATGAGACCGTAACCGATTTCTTATGTGCAGCTATCGTCCCAGTCTATTGATATATAAGATAAGATAAGAAATAAAACAACAGTTAATTCCTCTCTTTATTCGATAAGTTATATTACTTTTAAAGATAAAATGCTTTCACTCAAGTCTTTGAATTTAACGAGAAATCTTCGAATTTCTGTATGAAATTCAGTTTTATTAGTTGGTTTAGTTATTTTCAAAGTCATGAGTGAAACCTTCGTGCTTATTCACTAAGTCGGTTATAGACACTCAGATGTTAAATGATAAAAATCGTTATACTAGATCTTATGATACAGAAATATAAAAGAAAATTAAATCTAAAGTAAAATAATTTAGGAAAACCATTTTTATTTCAAAGAATATTTATAAAAAACTTGACAACTTGACTTAAAATTGTTAAGATTTATAGTACAAGTATACAAAGCAAGTTGGCCATGTCCAAAAGTTGTTTAAAGTAATAAAATGTAGAAACATTCCATGGTGAGGTCCAGAGTAAGGTGTTAGAGAGCTGTAGTTTCTTGATAGAAGAAGAAAGACAGAATATCGATCATCGATATATTGAGATACAAATTCGTATAATTAAATTATCCTAAGTCTCCACGCTGTGTTGTGTCGGGGGAATATGTCCGACCTGTGAACCAGTGAAACCAATTTTGTAATTTGATACTTTCATTTAATATTTCCGGATATTAAATCCTACATCCTAAACCCTACATACATATATTAAATCGTCTCGGGACGTATATAATTTAGCCTTCGTATTTCCCCTCATCGTTCGAAAAATCCAACGTATTAAAAGCTCGTGACATGACAATCAGAAAGAGCTCGCATCGGCTCGAATAGGTACTCAGACGACATGTAGACGTATACGGTTCAGGTCGACATTGAATGTGAACTGCGAGCGCTCACAACAATGCAATCTTGTATAGGTCTACGCGCCACCCGCTATACAGTCTGTCGACACATTAATGCTGGCGAGTCCGTCAGGACAAGAGATAACAAATTGCAACTAACGCGAACGACAAACAGCATTGACCCTAAAAATCCTTCTTCTAACATCCAGCGACACCATCTCCTTTCGCGGACACAACACTAGCGTGGGCTGCCCCACCATTATTCTATGAGATTGTATATTCATATTTATTATAATGTTTCAAAGTAGATATCTAAAGACTAATCGTTCCGTTACTTTGCTCACATTTCCCGATCCTTATTGCGTATGTGAATAAGAATATTACGTTCCTAGATTACTGTCGGTACGTAAGAGTATAACATCAGTACCATCGGAACGTGTTATTGATATTCTTACAAAGTGGCGTAACTTAAGTAAATAATACATCATAAACATTTCAATCAAATAAAATAATCCGGAACATAACATACGTAACCAATGAATTGCATTTTTGATTTTTTAAGCCGAAACATGCGATTAAACTTAGTGCGGGTGAGTTGTTAAAAGGATCAATCATCAAAGTTGAAAATATTCTATCGGATCGAACTTCAAATACAACTTAGGAATTTTATGTCAAGTTTCAATTGCTCGGACTGCTAATACCAATACGTCTTCCTCGTCAAATCTTTGCTCAAAACTGCTCCTTATAAACATCCATCGTCCGAAACAGCTACATGAAACTAGATATCTTACTGTTGATATAAAATCATTCCACTTCGTTAGCCCTTTCGTTTCATTCTTAATATGTATTGAAACTGTTATTGACAGCATTCATATTTTACTAAAGTATGTATACTAATAAAAAATGATCTGAAGTTATTTAAAATCGTCTGTTCTTCCAGTTAGATGACGCCTGCGCACTGATAGTATTAAGTCAGACCATTATATAACTTCAAACCGCATCATGAAGTAATTAACTGATGATCACACGTACACGAACTCATCATGAAATTATCATAGAAAAAACTACAACTAACACTTGAACAAATGGTCGCTAATCGTAAGATAACCCAACGAGAACCAATTTTAATATTAAAATTATAATTGACCAACATGTGCTCTGTTACTCAATGGATCGCCGCAGTTAAACCTTGAGGCACTCATTATAACTGACAGTTGGGTAAGTCTCCGGGTCCTCTGGATGGTGAATCGCGACCGGCTGATGATATTTTCATAAACTACACTATAATAAACTAAGGCACGTACCCTAAACCACGCAACGTAATGAACTATAAGTACTCCGGAGAACTACGAAACCGTCAACGGATCAGCTGCGAGATGTTAAACCTAGACTTCATCCACACATTGAGTAAAGAGCGATTATGTCGGTGGAAATGAAAAATACCATAAAGTCAAGTCCGGGGTATGTGTCACGGCCGGTGTCGGTCGGCTATCGACTAGTGCATGGAACTCGCATAGCATATCACAATATTCGCCATATCGCTTACTTGTAACGGTGTGCATTGTCTGTGTACAAACATCAATACGGATGCTATCTACTCATACATCGTTAAATAATAAATCTAATCTATCGCTTCTCTCTTAAAAATAATATCGTCATATAACTTTGCTAAACGCTATTAAGCTGTCTGTACACATACAAAGCGCTCTAACATAATATTTCCTCTTTAAGGCACATACTTTTTGACGTTGCTAAATAACTGCGTAAACACGACGCCGCCGCTGCTTAAAAATGAAGTAAGATCAGATATAAAGACTGTCGTTAATTTATTGAGCGATGAGGTAAGAAAAAGTTGAAAACAACTAGGTATAATGCTGTCAAAAGAAATACGCCGCGCCTGCGTCGTGCTTAGATCTAAAACTACGAAAAACGTCTTGAACTTGTATAATATTGCTTGTTTACAGAATACTTCGCGGATTTTTAAAAATACTCTCGTTGTGTATCACTCCAGATGTCACGAGTGGAGTGTTAATCGATATTAAAAAAATAATCTATATTTATAAAGCGCGTCCAGTTTCTGCGATCGCCTCCAAATAGCCGTGAAAAGGTGTATTGGCCGGGTGGCCGAGGAGATCCTGAAACCTAACCGTGAGCACCATGAGGTAGTTTCTAGGTTGCTGTTATAATATATTGCGAATGACAAAAGTAATCCCAACAAAATACACACAACAGTTATTGCTTTTATAGAGGTCTATGAGTTTCGCTTTGTTCATACGATCCGAACTGAGGGCATACAACGGTCCGACGCAGCCGTCCGCGCTTCGATCAACAAACATTATTGGCAGCGTCGAGTCATTGTATGAATCCCTCTCTGTACCCGTCCTACCGCATATTTTTGTATTATTTTGTATAAAAAACACTATTTGCCCATGACCGTTTAACCATTGCGACTGCCATGAATCATGAACAAACATCTCAAAAATACGACACATATATCAGTAAATAATCGTGTATAAATGTATATCTGGCGAAAATTATGATAGTCCGTCCAATTATGTTAACTGTTTAACTATCCCGAGTTTCGGGAATCAGCTACTTCTCGACAATAAATTTGTCGTAATTATTGCTAAGCGAGTTTTCCTTGAAGTCAGAAATATTAAATTGTAAATATGGCAAAATTCCTTTGGTGAGTATCTTCGCATTTATATGTTTTCATAATTAACGGGAGCAAGCACTTGTTTTTAATCGTCAAGTCCGGGAAGACAAGCGCCATGCTATTTACTCCAACTCGATTGGCCAAAGTAAATAAGACAGTCTCGTCAGTCGTCTCAATCGGTAAATTTAACGTCACATTTGGCGTCAATAAAACAGTTTGCGAACATCCAAGCTGTTAATATAAGGGCTTGACCGCGAATGAATGAAAATGAATGAATGAATGTATGAATAATAAAGTTGATCCGACAGACATTCTCAACTACAGCAAACTTGCGCCGTCTGAACATCGCGATCCAAAACACCATCACAACATCTAGTCCAATCAAGAGTATACATGCCATTCTCTGAAAATGTACTTCCAAAATCCTTCCCTAAGACATTTCCTCTGAAATGTGGCGAATAGCATTAACACGGATCGAAAGAATCGGAGAAAGTATGCTAATCTCTTTATTGTGTTGAATTTTCCCGTAAATGTCTGTTTAGGTCCGATCTGAATGTGGTGTAAAGTGACTCTCAGCCGTTTCTTTCGACTGTGAGAACGTAAGCATCTATATTCTATACTAATAATATAATTGATTAATTAAAACCTTCACCTGTGTGACCGTTCCCATAACATCAAGATAAATACCTTCAAATTCACACAGGGGAAAGTATTTATACTGTATTATTACTCGTTTCATAAATGCGCATCTATGTCGATCAAAGTTGCAATTTTAATGCTCCATTGAAATTTTGCTAATATCATCATATTACTTTTTGTCTATTGAGACAAAATGATAGAAAATTTTATCATTACATTATTATTGTATGAAAAGTTATTAAAAAAAGTATAAAAAGTTCAGAAATCTCGGAGTCAATTAGTGATATATTACCTTCTGTCTCCCGTCTATGTCTACTTTTCATTTTAAAAATAATCAATCTGCTACCGTTCGCATGAACCCTGCATTACACCCTTATCTCGAACTATACTATATAGTCCTATGCCTCCATTTATCACTAGTCGGAGAACTAGTGATAACACCCGAATTTTTCCACATCCAGACGATCCACTCTGCGTCTAAGGTATTTGCGTACAGATGTTAGAGCATCCAACTTTTTCCCAATAAGGCAAAACTTTTCGTGATCGTGAACATTACAGCAAGCCCAAACAGAAGATGTATATTCCTCGTAAACAAATACTACCGTGAAGCACTTAGGTGTACGATAGTCTCCGTCTCTTGTACCAAAATCACGTGGCGAAAATTATTATATTCGTTATGCATAAGTGCGCACTTATATCAGGGATATTATCTATGAAGATTATATAATAATGTCGAATATTAAATAAACACACATTAATGTATTAGAAGCTGTCGTCGGTAAAGTCGCCCTGGTCAGATGATGCCGTTATGTACGCCGTTGTCGTGGACCCCACATGATGCGGAGATTGCCTCTTCAGAGCCTCATGACGTCAGTTTGTCAGGGGAGGTTTAGCCAAAGTCCGAGGTACTGACGGATTTCAGTCGGTCCCTCTACGAGTTGAGTCGAGTCGGTGATGTTTCGAATATGCGAGAGCAACTTCGCACATGGCACCGTGCCTAAAATGTTTTTTAGCTTGTTATAACTTGTCAATAATTTTATATATAGAAGGATTGAGCAAAAAGATTCGAGCAAAAAAATTAATGGTGTGATGATTTAAGATTCAATGCCAAAATCATCTTGTCATTATTATTATTAACATTCCGTAAATGTCCTACAGCTCGGTAACGCCCTCCTCTACGCTTATAGAGATTTGGAACTATTTAACCGCACACAATAATGCGTAAAAATATATACCTAATTCAATTTTCTTTTACTAAGAGGGCTACTAACCGAACTCCTAGTTCGGTTATTTTAAAATACATACATTATAATTAAAATAATAGTTTTTATTGTGCCATCTAACTCAATATATTTATATATAACTTGGAATTAGATAATCTGAATTCTATAATCACCTTTGATGATGATGTTGGGCGCTTCATCTTCTACTGTAGCCGGCATCGCGACTAGCTTCAAGCTTCTTAAACGGTTAGATCACCGTGGCGGTTGTTCGTAGAACTCTTTTACGAAGGCGGCCTCGAATCTAAAACAATATTTATATTGAGTACCTATATGGAATATATAAATTACTTAACGAAATAATTAAGTCTTTAATATTTTCCAAGAAGCACGATTTTTCCTACTTATTTAAACTATTTACCTACACAACGAAACATTTTTTTAAGAATTTTTTTTAAGATTTTTTTTTAAGAAACGAAACATTTTTGTAGGATAAGTTATCGCAATAAATGTGCCTATGCATTTTATTAATTTAAATTTTTCCGAACCTATGGTAGATTTTTGAATTTGACTCTGATTCATAGACAAACCGTTCTAAACACCTTTAACAAGGGCGTCTAACACCAGAAAAGTTGTTTTGTAAATTAAGTTTAGTCAACTCAATATGAATTGCAATTACAAAGTGCATCCGTGAGTTTTGAGTAATCGATACATCGGCGCATGCCTAGAAGCAAACCATACTACCTAATCGTTAGAGGTGAAATATCGGGACCGAAATGCAACAAATGAGAAAAGATTAAGAAGGTCTATGTTGTCTTTATATGAAAACAGATGAAAATAGTTTGTGGTCAAACCTTTGTGTATTTTTTAAGTCAAATTCTTTCTTATAAAATAAGAATTAGCTCGAACTTTATAATACGGAAATAATTTTAATAAACGAATACGTTATTTTTTCACAATCCTTGAACCAATCATCGGAAATTAGGCACTCAACTAAAACATCTCTTTTCTTAACAGTCTGAAAATCTTATGAACCGCACCAATAACACAATATTTTAAATAAAACAAGCTGTTACTGGCTCGACTAAGTTAAAATTGCAAATTCAGAGCGCATTCACCAGATTAAAGATATCAATACATCGACGCGACCCAGATGCAACTCCGCTTCATAATCTATGGAGCTAAGTTATCCGGGCTGCAAGTTGCGCGCGCATGATGTGCAACAAACGATTGAAGCAAGCTCATTGGTCAGAAATTCACTTCTTTG
This sequence comes from Vanessa atalanta, assembly GCF_905147765.1. Classification (NCBI taxonomy): domain Eukaryota; kingdom Metazoa; phylum Arthropoda; class Insecta; order Lepidoptera; family Nymphalidae; genus Vanessa; species Vanessa atalanta. The sequence continues at coordinate 3,656,623 of NC_061902.1, read as the reverse complement.
TCAAAACACTGATCCCATTAAACATCATAGCCAACAAATTTAAATTAAAAATTTAATTTCTAATTAAGTTGCACAATCCTTGGATTTTTGTTTTAAACACTGGCACAAGTTTAAAAACATGTCATACATCAAAACTATCGCCGTGCCTATTCAGTAAAAGAACACTCGCGAGCTAAGAGAAATCAAGACATCAAAGCATGTCTCGGTGCAACTAGACTACACAATCGGCAGAATTAAATTATCCGAGCTATAAAGTAACGCTTTACAAGTAACAAGAGAAGGATATATAAATTGACTAATATTCATGGTTTTCCTAGATTCCCCAAAAAAATTACATTTCACACTAAGTGCAACAAAGACTATAATATTGAAAAATATAATTCGGGAGTAATTATTAAAAGACCGTTACTTCTGATTAAATTTCACAAACCTCGGAGCAATCACAATCACACACATCTTTTTTAACAGTATAAAAAAATTGAACCACACCTAAAATAAAATATTTTAAATAAAACACGTCTTACCTCAAAGGAAGCACTGACTCGACTAAGTTAAAACTTAAAATTCCTGTAGAGAGCGCATTCGCGAGTTGAAGGGATCAATACCTCAACGCATTACCTGGATGTTCAAGTAGTTCTCATTTTTATAGATGTACATACTGAAAGTATTTTCCTTGATCTAAATAAATCTGGCAAAAGAGAAGTTTGATTTAAGCAATGCCTGCAATGGACAAATAGGTTAATAATTATAAAACTAGGCAAAAGGAACGCGCGGAACATTATAATGACGTAACTGGAGCTAATAAAAAATAGGTACCGGTAATAGTCCGGTCATAATAGACGTTCACCCTTGCATAAATTCCCAAGAAGATAAAAATTTACATTAACGTACGGACGCCAATATAATGAAATTGTGAAAAGTCCGTCCACAAAAGTTTATACAAATCGAAACCGTATTTGTAAAAACTTTTGTGCAAGGCCAGAATTCATAAGAATGGACTAAACGGTTAGTTTTATGATAAAGTCGCTCAGTCAAAAATTGAAATCATGCAACAATCTACAAAAAATGTCGTTCCTCTTTTTCATTAAAATTCAAAATTTCTGAGAAAAAGTGATTTTATAATTTACTTATTCCTTATAATAGGCATAATTTTAAGTACCCCTATTTTACAGGCGAGCTTGACCGGACAGTAAGTATAATATTAATATGCATTTAATGGTTAACATAAAGGTACACTGATTGAGATTTTTTTGTCTTCTAAACATGTCATGCCATGAGCATGTTATTCAGTCATTTGTGTTTTGACTCTGATTGCTAATTCCTTTTTGTAGTATTTTATAAAATATTAATAAATAAACTAGTACACAGAATAATAGATCTTATAATCCTGAAGTTAAAATAAAAGTCAATTAACAAAAATCCCCTATTCACATTACATGAGTGACCGTCCTTTATTTTATTTTTGATTGATTACACTTATTTTTATGGAATCGGATAGAATAACAAAATAAAAGTTTATTAAATATATAATTATACCGAATAAAACTGTAAGTGCATAAAATAAGTATTCCTAACAGTATATTAGTTGTATAATATGTTGCTCAATTTGTTCCTCTTTTCCAATTGAACCTCGCTTTCTTTTGGACTTTTTATCTTCACATTACAATTTAACTTGCCTGTTGGAATCTTGACAACGTCTGTCTATAATTTACTAATGATAAAATTTTTTTGGAATAAAAAGTTCAAATACATTAAATTAGTTGCATTAATAAGTATATGCCTATATACCCAGAAGGAATATGGCAAAGGTATATAACACCCTCTCCAGATATTTTGCGAGTCACGAAATATCTAAAATTGTTGGAAGATATTTTGGTCCTATGGTATTGAAGCTGACTTCTTAGTATAACTTAGTCTTAACACAGATATAAAACGATGTTTATTAGGTTTTCTTATATCATTTCATAAGAATTATAAATTATGTTTTCTCAATACGCATTTAAAAATATGTATCCGAAAATCAAATTTCCCGCTATGACGAGTATCTGTCAATGTTTATGTTACCAGATTAAAAATATAATATTATAAGGTTTAATAGACAGTATAATAGATAATAGACCAAGTGATATATACTCACTTGTAGTACACAGATAATAATAATTTATATAAAATTTTTTATATTATATTCAGTATAATAGTTGGAGATAGGGCCAAACGATAATAATAAGCTTCAAATACACTTATTTTCTTAACTAAGTTATACACACACTAGCGGGGCCCCGCGAAACATCAAGTTTATTCAAAAGATTTCTTAGGAATTTCGAAACTTATGACTGGTTTTATTTTGGTTTCATTTTATAATAAACTACAAGTCACTCATCTACATTTGGCGCCAAAGTGAGAAAACCTCTTTTAATTAAATGTTTTAATATCAAATAGTATACATTAGATCAGTTAGAATCTGAATTTGTGGAAAACAATTTACTTTCATATTTTTTATACAATCTTAGAACCGCTCTCTAACCGGCCTGTAACTATTTTTCGCTCTCTAAAATTAATTCTTTATAAAATCGTAGCAATTTATTAAATTGCAATCATGAATCCTCTTTAATCATTTACACATCTAAGGCTCTTCGAAATGAAACCATAACAGATTTTTTATGTGCAGCTGTCTTCCCATAATCACTGGGACAAAAATCGAATTAAGATATGATTATTGATTTAATAAATTGCAATCAAGAATCTTCTTTATTTTTCTGCACACTACGGCTGGAGCTCTTCAAAATGAGACCGTAACCGATTTCTTATGTGCAGCTATCGTCCCAGTCTATTGATATATAAGATAAGATAAGAAATAAAACAACAGTTAATTCCTCTCTTTAATCGATAAGTTATATTACTTTTAAAGATAAAATGCTTTCACTCAAGTCTTTGAATTTAACGAGAAATCTTCGAATTTCTGTATGAAATTCGGTTTTATTAGTTGGTTTAGTTATTTTCAAAGTCATGAGTGAAACCTTCGTGCTTATTCACTAAGTCGGTTATAGACACTCAGATGTTAAATAGGATAAATAGTTATACATATTAGATCTTATGATACGGAAATATAAAAGCAAATTAAATCTAAAGTAAAAAAATTCACGAAAAACATTTTTATTTGAAATATGATTTAAAAAAAATTGACTTACAATTGATAAGATTTATGTAATTAATAATTACTAAAATACACTTTGTATTCTTAATACATAATTAATATAAATAATACAAGAATACAAAGTAAGTTGACCATGTCCAAAAGTTGTTTAAATTAATAAAATGGTGGAAACATTCCATGGTGAGGTTCAGAGTAAGGTGTTAGAGAGCTGTAGTTTCTAGATAGAAGAAGAAAGACAGAATATCGATCATCGATATATTGAGATACATATTCGTATAATTAAATTATCCTAAGTCTCCACGCTGTGTTGTGTCGGGGGAATATGTCCGACCTGTGAACCAGTGAAACCAATTTTGTAATTTGATACTTTCATTTAATTCCTTTTTCCGGATATTAAATCCTATTTTCGGCTTGGGACGCATATAATTTAGCCTTCGTATTTCCCCTCATCGTTCGAAAAAATCCAACGTATTAAAAGCTCATGACATCAATCCGAAAGAGCTCGCATCGGCTCGAATAGGAACTCAGACGACATGTAGACGTTCAGGTCGACATTGAATGTGAACTGCGAGCGCTCACAACAATGCAATCTTGTATAGGTCTACGCGCCACCCGCTATACAGTCTGTCGACACATTAATGCTGGCGAGTCCGTCGGGACAAGAGATAACAAATTTCAACTAACGCGAACGACAAACAGCATTGACCCTAAAAATCCTTCTTCTAACATCCAGCGACACCATCTCCTTTCGCGGACACAACACTAGCGTGGGCTGTCTCACCATTATGCTATGAGATTATATATTCATATTTATTATAATGTTCCAAAGTAGATATCTAAAGACTAATCGTTCTGTTACTTTGCTCACATTTCCCGATCCTTATTGTGTATGTGAATAAGAATATTACGTTCCTAGATTACTGTCGGTACGTAGGAGTATAACATCAGTAACAGCGGAACGTATTATTGATATTCTTACAAATTGAAGTAACTTAATTAAATAATACATCATAAACATTTCAATTAAATAACATAATTCGTAACATAACATACGTAATCAAAGAATTGCATTTATTATTTATTAAACCGAAACAAACGATTAAACTTAGTGCGGGTGAGTTTTAAAAAGGATCAATCATCAATGTTAAAAATATTCTGTCGGATCGAACTTCAAATACAACTTAGGAACTTTATGTCAAGTTTCAATTGCTCGGAATGCTCAATAGTAAATACCAATACGTCTTCCTCGTCAAATCTTTGCTCAAATCTGCTACTTATAAACATCCATCCTCCGAAACAGCTACATGAAACTAGACATCTTACCGTTGAAATAAAATCATTCCACTTCGTTAGCCCTTTCGTTTCATTCTTAATATGTATTGAAACTGTTATTGACAGCATTCATATTTTACTACAGTATGTATACTAATAAAAAATGATCTGAAGTTATTTAAAATCGTCTGTTCTTCCAGTTAGATGACGCCTGCGAACTGATAGTATTAAGTCAGACCATTATATAACTTCAAACCGCATCATGAAGTAATTAACTGATGATCACACGTACACGAACTCATCATTAAATTATCATAGAAAAAACTACAACTAACACTTGAACAAATGGTCGGTAATCGTAAGATAGCCCAACGAGAACCAATATATATATTAAAATTAAAATTGACCAACATGTGCTCTGTTACTCAATGGATCGCCGCAGTTAAACCTTGAGGCACTCATTATAACTGACAGTTGGGTAAGTCTCCGGGCCTTCTGTATGGTGAATCGCGACCGGCTGATGATATTTTCATAAACTACACTATAATAAACTAAGGCACGTACCCTAAACCACGCAACGTAATGAACTCTAAGTACTCCGGAGAACTACGAAACTGTCAACGGATCAGCTGCGAGATGTTAAACCTAGACTTTATTCACACATTGAGTAAAGAGCGATTATGCCGGTGGAAATGAAAAATACCATAAAGTCAAGTCCGGCGTATGTGTCACGGCCGGTGTCGGTCGGCTATCGACTAGTGCATGGAACTCGCATAGCATATCACAATATTCGCCATATCGCTTACTTGTAACGGTGTGCATTGTCTGTGTACAAACATCAATACGGATGCTATCTACTCATACATCGTTAAATAATAAATCTAATCTATCGCTTCTTTCTTAAAAATAACGTCATCGTAATATATCTTTGCTAAACACTACTAAGCTGTTTGTACACATACAAAGCGCTCTAAAATAATATCCTCTTTAAGGCACATACTTTTTGAGGTTGCTAAATTACTGCGTAAACACGACGCCGGCGCTGCTTAAAAATGAAATTAGATCAGATATAAAGACTGTCGTTAATTTATTGAGCGGTGAGGTAAGAAAAAGTTGAAAACAATTAGGTATAATGCTGTCAAAGGAAATACGCCGCGCCTGCGTCGTGCTTAGATCTAAAACTACGAAAAACGTCTTGAACTTGTATAATATTGCTTGTTTATAGAATACTTCGCGGATTTTTAAAAATACTCTCGTTGTGTATCACTCCTGATGTCACGAGTGGAGTGTTAATCGATATTAAAAAAATAATCTATATTTATAAAGCGCGTCCAGTTTCCGAGATCGCCTCCAAATAGCCGTGAAAAGGTGTATTGGCCGCGTGGCCGAGGAGATCCTGAAACCTAACCGTGAGCACCATGAGGTAGTTTCTAGGTTGCTGTTATAATATATTGCGAATGACAAAAGTAATCCGAACAAAATACACACAACAGTTATTGCTTTTATAGAGGTCTATGAGTTTCGCTTTGTTCACACGATCCGAACTGAGGGCATACAACGGTCCGACGCAGCCGTCCGCGCTTCGATCAACAAACATTATTGGCAGCGTCGAGTCATCGTATGAATCCCTCTCTGTACCCGTCCTACCGCATATTTTTGTATTATTATGTATAAAAAACCCGATTTGCCCATGACCGTTTGACCATTGCGACTGCCATGAATCATGAACAAACATCTCAAAAATACGACACATATATATCAGTAAATAATCGTGTATGATCTGGCGAAAATTATGATAGTCCGTCCAATTATGTTAACTGTTTAACTGTCCCGAGTTTCGGGAATCAGCTTCTTCTCGACAATAAATTTGTCGTAATTAATAATTATTGCTAAGCGAGTTTTCCTTGAAGTCAGAAATATTAAATTGTAAATAAGGCAAAATTCTTTTGGTGAGTATCTTCGCATTTGTATGTTTTCTTAATTAACGGGAGCAAGCACTTGTTTTCAATCGTCAAGTCCGGGAAGACAAGCGCCATGCTATTTACTCCAACTCGATTGGCCAAAGTAAATAAGACAGTCTCGTCATTCGTCTCAATCGGTAAATTTAACGTCACATTTGGCGTCAATAAAACAGTTTCCGAACATCCAAGCTGTTAATATGAGGGCTTGACCGCGATCGTGTAAGAATAATAAAGTTGATCCGACAGACATTCTCAACTGCAGCAAACTTGCGCCGTCTCAACATCGCGATCCAAAACGCCATCACAACATCTAGTCCAATCAAGAGTATACATGCCATTCTCTGAAAATGTATTTCCAAAATCCTTCCCTAAGACATTTCCTCTGAAATGTGGCGAATAGCATTAACACGGATCGAAAGAATCGGAGAAAGTATGCTAATTTCTTTGTTGTGTTGAATTTTGCCGTAAATGTCCAATTGTTGCAATTCTTTGGGTCCGATCTGAATATGGTGTAAAGTGACTCTCAACCGTTTCTTTCGACTGTGAGAACGTAAGCATCTTTATTCTATACTACTAACATAATTGATTAATTAAAACCTTCACCTGTGTGACCGTTCCTATAACATCAAGATAAATACCTTCAAATTCACACAAGGAAAAGTATTTACTTTATTATTAGTCGTTTTATAAATGCGCATCTATATCGATAGAATTTGCAATTTTAATGCTCTATCTATCTCTATCTATCTTTGCAATTTTAAATTTTGCTAATAGCATCATGTTACTTTTTTTCTATTGAGACAAAATGATATAAAATTTTATCATTACATTATTATTGTATTTGTTAATAACAAAAGTATAAAACGTTCAGAAATCTTGGAGTCAATTAGTGATATTACCTTCTGTCTCCCGTCTATATCTTCTTTTCATTTTAAAAATAATCAATCTGTTACCGTTCGCTTGAACCCTGCCTATTACCTCCTTATCTCGAAACTATACTATATTATATCCTATGCCTCCATTTACCACCAGTCAGCAGACTGGTGACTTATTAACAGTCCCCCAGGAAATGGGATTTTAACCCTACTTCTTCAAACTACGTAGAGATGTTATTGCATTCTACTTTTTCCCAATAAGGCTAAACTCTTCGTGATCGTGAACTATACAGGCAGCCCAAACAGAAGTTGTATATTCCTCGTAAACAAATACTACCGCGCCCGAGTGCTCCGTGAAACACTTTTGTATGGGGTAGTCTCCGTCGATTTTACTTACGAAATACGAGTGGCGAAATTGATAATATTCGTAATGCATAAATGCGCACTTATATGAGTTACATTATCTATGAAGATCTTATCGAATATTAAATATCATACAAGCATGTAGTAACCGTCAAAAAAGTAGCCCTGGTCAAATTTAGCCATTACGTACGCCGTTGTCGTGGACCCCACACGATGCGGAGCTTCGCTCTTCATAGCTCGTAACGTCATTGGGTCAAGGGATATTCAGCAAAAGCCCGAGGTGCTGACGGGTTTCAAGCCATGCCTTTACCAGTTGAGCCGAGTCAGTGACGCTCGGAGGACAAATGTTCGCGCAGTGCGCCGAGCCTACAATTTTTTAATTGAGATTAAATATATATGTGTAGCAATGGAATATTTTTAAATAAAATGTAATGCCTCAATTATTTGGTCATTATTATTGTAGTGCTATAGAAAGTAAAAGTTTGTAAATGTCCTGTAGCTGAGTAAAGGTAATCTACTGAAGGTTAGCTTAAAGAGAAGACTTGGATGTTATATACCACACTTCTCACTCTCACTTAGTGCTTGGGTTGAGCTTCCCGCACCTCACGCTTTTCCTTTGCGGAAAATAGTGGGACGCGTCATCGTGGTTTGGACTATCTTTAGAATATGCTTTATGAACAACTTATTTTTTCAGTTATTAATGTATTAACAATTAGATTATATGAATCGTGTAATCACCTTTAATGGAGATGCCAGGCTCATCCTCTTCTATCGCATACGTCATTGCGAGGCCTTGTAACTGATTCTTGGGTATGCGCAACTCGCTTCAAGCCTGTCCAGGTGAGACCACCCTGGCGATAGTTCTTTTACGAAGGCAGCTTTGAATCTTAAATAATAATTTAATCGAGTAAGTTCAACTGAATGCATAACTAACTACAGACTAATAAGTAAACACTAAAAGTTAAAGTAAAATAAAAACGAGTAATCTTTGTTGTTATTCGTGTCTATCCACTGATAAAGTATTGGTACTATAACTTAGCATAAATAATGATATAATAATTAAATTAATAAACCTTGCATTATAATAAAGGTTGTATGTTGTTATAAATCGATGATGTTTAAATTGTTTTTTTTTTGTTAATAAATATTATAATCTAACGGACACGCGGAATTTGGGTACTCAGAAAATTATTTCAATTTTGGAAACCGGAATAAATTCACGTAAACCAAAACACAGACAAACCCAGGCTATTCACGCTTAAGTAAAAATTACAATCGCAGTGCGCAGACCCGAGTTGAGAAAAATCAATACATCGACCAAATTGCAGAGCGCATTCGCGACTTTCATAGGAGAAATTTGTAAAAGCTCGCCTAGATGCAACTCAAATACACAATCTATAGAGCTAAATTATCTGGGCTATAAAGTTGCGCGCGCATAAAATCAAAGAAGATTATAAATATCTAAATGATTGCGCTATCCTTGGACTCAGAATTTTTGCACTTAGGTATATTTATACAAGCTTATATTTTTGAACACTGGGATAAATGTAGGAAACAATTAAAAAAAAAAAAGAACAAAATATATTAAATAAAACACGTCTTACCTCAAAGCTATCACTGACTCGACTAAGTTGAAATTGTTATCAAAGTGCTCATCCGCGAGTTAAGAGAAATCAATTGATCGACGCATGCCTAGAGCATGGCAAGCTCTATATTGGTATTGGTTACATGTCATGTTGTCAGAAACAAAGTCTTTATGAGTCTTCATTATTATAAATATAGCAAAAACTGCACGTCTTACTAATATAACAAATACCTCCTTTTATTTTAATTTGGTTTTTAACAATTTGAGGTAATTTTTCAAAATAATTTCAGTAGATTGTTTTATTCTTATCAATAATTGATGTATTGCAGGACAGTTAAACGGAAGTCAATACCTACTTTGTTTATTAAACATTGTCGACCACAAATCGAATGAAACCAATTATAATTTTTGAAGCATGGAAGAATACAGGGTTATTGGTATTTCGACGTGTTCCCGTTAGGAGGTGATAGGGGTAACTATTTGAAATAATTTTAACCCCCATATGCATAATGCAAAAGTGAACCTTTGAAAACGGAAGTGAAAGTGAATTTTTGAGTTATTACGTTTTTTAGATTTTTTCAAAATAAGTCAAAAATGCAACTTCAAAACTTTATTTATAAAAAAGTACCTAGGGAGTGTTTAAGTATTACGTAACGCAATCTTTGAAGTTTTTTGACAAATTTAAAGAGAGAATTTAAGTTTTGTTCGAATGCGAATCTCCACCAGCGTCCTTTGTGGTCATTTTATTTTGGTTGTTATGAAATAAGTTCCTAGTTGTTATACATTTTTGAAGAGATAAGAAAACGGTTATGTTTTTAAAATAATCTGCAGGACAAGTATCATAAAGATTTTTTTAGTTTTTAAGGCCATTTGTGTAAAAAAACTTAAAAAAACATTAAAATAATATCGTTTTCCGTCTCGCATCTTTAAATTTGGACCGATAATTTAGCTTTTAGTTTTACTTTAAATGTCTTCGATTCAATGGGTTTTTTGACACTCTCCCAAGTCTTCCAAATCTATTCCAGTAACCTTACCTGCAGATCAAACTCCAAATCACGATCCCGAAGAATTACTCTCAGAAAAATTGTAAATATATCAAATCAGGCCCAGAAGATACCCCAGGGAAGTTATATGTTGATGGGCTCTGCACACCCTTTCATGGTTACTTTGCTAGCAGAAAGTCTAGCAGAAAATTTCAAATTATCAAAAATATTTTTTTAAAATACCATTCAACGCTATTACCTTTCTACTAACCGGTGATATAATTTAATCACATAACTGCTTAGTGGCTCATATATATGTTATCAAGCGAAATGTTGGATGCAACTAATATAATGGTAATTTGGGCCCCAAGCTCTTCAAAAAAAAGCTCATAAAATCAAAAAAAAGCTGTTTTTGATCGTATCTGATTTACCGTCCCATCGGATTATGAGAGCAAAGAAATAGAGGTTGCTCCTGTGTTTGGACTTACAAACTCGCACTATAATATATCCTGGTAGTTGGATATAGTTGCCCTGAGAATGGCTGCCGTGACATAAATCAGTCAGGACGATATAATCATAAAGGTTTCCGTACTATTCTACACTTCAGTATTGTCGCTAATTATCAACGTGTGTACGTCTTACGTGTATATGAGGATATTTTTCAGTAGAAAATTTTAGTTTAGCCAACTCAATATCAAATGCAATCATAGAGCGCATTCGCGAGTTATGAATAATCGACACATGCGTGGCTGATATCGCTGCTACACAATCGATAGAGCTAAAATATCCGGGCCGTGATGTTACACCCGCGTGAATGCAACACGTGGGAGAAGGTTGAAGAGGTCAATCTTATTATATATTTGTATATATAAAAAAGACGAATATAACTTGCACTCAGCCTTTGTATGTTTATACTTTATTATACAAACAAATGCACTTAATTGACAAATCAATATTAACACAGAGTAATTTTAATAAAAAAATGTTATTTCTGATTAACTTGCCAATTATATGAATTTTTACACTAAAGTAACACGTCTTGTTATTTAATAGCGGATTTTCATTTAGTTTTAACGTCTTCGTCATAATAAAGAAATAAGAAATTAAAAATTTTAACGCGTTGATTCTTTGAGAACACAGTCGTGCCAAGATCTTAGTGATATTAGTACTTCACAGTTATACGAATAATTTACACCAACTACCAAGTTGCACATAGTTATATTTATCTTAATGTTATTTTGGAATTAGATCCTAGTGATAGGATATGGGATATGAACTTGGGTACATAGATTGAACGAATGTTCAGAGATTTATTCGTGGTAAAAAGAAAAGATTTCTCTTTATCACCTTGCCAGAATGGGAAATGGGTAGCTAAACGACGTCACCTGACAGGACAAAATAAAGTCTTCGTTACTTTCTATGGAAAAATACAGAGATTTCCTTTCGAAAATGTTTCTCGGATATGATATGTATTTTTAGCGACATTAGATATTATAGTTTAGGTTTGAATAATCCCAAATTAAACATTTTTATCCATTGATAATAAGTAAAACAACAGTTAATTCCTCTATTACTTTATTCCATAAGATAAATTAGTTTTAAAATTAAAATGCTTTCACTCAAGACTTTGAATTTAATGAGAAATCTTCGAATTTCTGTATGAAATTCTGTTTTGTTAGTATGGTTAAGTTATTTTCAAAGTCATGAGTGAAACCTTCGTACTTATTCACTAAGTCGGTTATAGACACTCAGATGTTAAATAGGAAAAATCGTTGTACTAGATCTTATGATACAGAAATATAAAAGAAAATTAAATCTGAAGTACACATTTAATGATTCAGGAAAAACATTTTTATTTCAAAGAATATTTATAAAAAACTTGACAACTTGACTTAAAATTGTTAAGATTTATAATTAATACAAGTATACAAAGTAACTTGACCATGTCCAAAAGTTGTTAAAATTAATAAAATGGTGGAAACATTCCATGGTGAGGTCCAAAGTAAGGTGCTAGAGAGCTGTAGTTTCTTGATAGAAGAAGAAAGACAGAATATCGATCATCGATATATTGAGATACATATGCGTATAATTAAATTATCCTAAGTCTCCACGCTGTGTTGTGTCGGGGGAATATGTCCGACCTGTGAACCAGTGAAACCAAATTTGTAATTTGATACTTTCATTTAAATTCCTTTTTCCGGATATTAAATCCTACATTCGTATCGGGATGTATATAATTTAGCCTTCGTATTTCCCCTCATCGTTCGAAAAAATCCAACGTATTAAAAGCTCATGACATCACAATCCGAAAGAGCTCGCATCGGCTCGAATAGGTACTCAGACGACATGTAGACGTTCAGGTCGACATTGAATGTGAACTGCGAGCGCTCACAACAATGCAATCTTGTATAGGTCTACGCGCCACCCGCTATACAGTCTGTCGACACATTAATGCTGGCGAGTCCGTCGGGACAAGAGATAACAAATTGCAACTAACGCGAACGACAAACAGCATTGACCCTAAAAATCCTTCTTCTAACATCCAGCGACACCATCTCCTTTCGCGGACACAACACTAGCGTGGGCTGTCTCGCCATTATGCTATGAGATTATATATTCATATTTATTATAATGTTCCAAAGTAGATATCTAAAGACTAATCGTTCTGTTACTTTGCTCACATTTCCCGATCCTTATTGTTTATGTGAATAAGAATATTACGTTCCTAGATTACTGTCGGTACGTAGGAGTATAACATCAGTAACAGCGGAACGTATTATTGATATTCTTACAAATTGAAGTAACTTAATTAAATAATACATCATAAACATTTCAATTAAATAACATAATTCGTAACATAACATACGTAATCAAAGAATTGCATTTATTATTTATTAAACCGAAACAAACGATTAAACTTAGTGCGGGTGAGTTTTAAAAAGGATCAATCATCAATGTTGAAAATATTCTGTCGGATCGAACTTCAAATACAACTTAGGAACTTAATGTCAAGTTTCAATTGCTCGGACTGCTCAATAGTAAATACCAATACGTCTTCCTCGTCAAATCTTTGCTCAAAACTGCTACTAATAAACATCCATCCTCCAAAACAGCTACATGAAACTAGACATCTCACCGTTGAAATTAAATCATTCCACTTCGTTAGCCCATTCGATTCGTTCTTAATAAGTATTGAAACTGTTATTGACCATATCGTACAGCATTCATATTTTACTAAAGTATGTATACTAATGAAAAATGATCTGAAGTTATCTATAAACGTCTGTTCTTCCAGTTAGATGACGCCTGCGCACTGATAGTATTAAGTCAGACCATTATATAACTTCAAACCGCATCATAAAGTAATTAACTGATGATCACACGTACACGAACTCATCATTAAATTATCATAGAAAATGTAACTAACACTTGAACAAATGGTCGCTAATCGTAAGATAACTCAACGAAATCAATATTAAAATTAAAATTGACCAATTTGTGCTCTGTTACTCAATGGATCGCCGCAGTTAAACCTTGAGGCACTCATTATAACTGACAGTTGGGTAAGTCTCCGGGCCCTCTGTATGGTGAATCGCGACCGGCTGATGATATTTTCATAAACTACACTATAATAAACTAAGGCACATACCCTAAACCACGCAACGTAATGAACTCTAAGTACTCCGGAGAACTACGAAACTGTCAACGGATCAGCTGCGAGATGTTAAACCTAGACTTTATCCGCACATTGAGTAAAGAGCGATTATGCCGGTGGAAATGAAAAATACCATAAAGTCAAGTCCGGGGTATGTGTCACGGCCGGTGTCGGTCGGCTATCGACTAGTGCACGGAACTCGCATAGCATATCACAATATTCGCCATATCGCTTACTTGTAACGGTGTGCATTGTCTGTGTACAAACATCAATACGGATGCTATCTACTCATACATCGTTAAATAATAAATCTAATCTATCGCTTCTTTCTTAAAAATAACGTCATCGTAATATATCTTTGCTAAGCACTACTAAGCTGTCTGTACACATACAAAGCGCTCTAAAATAATATCCTCTTTAAGGCACATACTTTTTGAGGTTGCTAAATTACTGCGTAAACACGACGCCGCCGCTGCTTAAAAATGAAATTAGATCAGATATAAAGACTGTCGTTAATTTATTGAGCGGTGAGGTAAGAATAAATTGAAAACAACTATAATGTCGTCAAAGGAAAAGCGCCGCGCCTGCGTCGTGCTTAGATCTAAAACTACGAAAAACGTCATGAATTTGTATAATATTGCTTGTTTACAGAATACTTCGCGGATTTTTAAAAATACTCTCTTTGTGTATCACTCCTGATGTCACGAGTGGAGTGTTAATCGATATTAAAAAAATAATCTATATTTAAATATAAAGCGCGTCCAGTTTCCGAGATCGCCTCCAAATAGCCGTGAAAAGGTGTATTGGCCGGGTGGCCGAGGAGATCCTGAAACCTAACCGTGAGCACCATGAGGTAGTTTCTAGGTTGCTGTTATAATATATTGCGAATGACAAAAGTAATCCGAACAAAATACACACAACAGTTATTGCTTTTATAGAGGTCTATGAGTTTCGCTTTGTTCATACGATCCGAACTGAGGGCATACAACGGTCCGACGCAGCCGTCCGCGCTTCGATCAACAAACATTATTGGCAGCGTCGAGTCATTGTATGAATCCCTCTCTGTACCCGTCCTACCGCATATTTTTGTATTATTATGTATAAAAAACACGATTTGCCCATGACCGTTTGACCATTGCGACTGCCATGAATCATGAACAAACATCTCAAAAATACGACACATATATATCAGTAAATAATCGTGTATAAATGTATATCTGGCGAAAATTATGATAGTCCGTCCAATTACGTTAAATGTTTAACTATCCCGAGTTTCGGGAATCAGCTACTTCTCGACAATAAATTTGTCGTAATTAATAATTATTGCTAAGCGAGTTTTCCTTGAAGTCAGAAATATTAAATTGTAAAAAACGCAAAATTCCTTTGGTGAGTATCTTCGCATTTATATGTTTTCTTAATTAACGGGAGCATGCACTTGTTTTTAATTGTCAAGTCCGGGAAGACAAGCGCCATGCTATTTACTCCAACTCGATTGGCCAAAGTAAATAACACAGTCTCGTCAGTCGTCTCAATCGGTAAATTTAACGTCACATTTGGCGTCAATAAAACAGTTTCCGAACATCCAAGCTGTTAATATAAGGGCTTGACCGCAATCGTGTATGAATAATAAAGTTGATCCGACAGACATTCTCAACTGCAGCAAACTTGCGCCGTCTCAACATCGCGATCCAAAACGCCATCACAACATCTAGTCCATTCAAGAGTATATATGCCATTCTCTGAAAATGTATTTCCAAAATCCTTCCCTAAGACATTTCCTCTGAAATGTGGCGAATAGCATTAACACGAATCGAAAGAATCGGAGAAAGTATGCCAACCTCTTTATTGTGTTGAATTTTCCCGTAAATGTCCAATTGTTGCAATTCTTTGGGTCCGATCTGAATATGGTGTAAAGTGACTCTCAACCGTTTCTTTCGACTGTGAGAACGTAAGCATCTATATTCTAGACTAATAATATAATTGATTAATTAAAACCTTCACCTGTGTGACCGTTCCCATAACATCAAGATAAATACCTTCAAATTCACACAGGGGGAAGTATTTATACTGTATTATTACTCGTTTCATAAATGCGCATCTATGTCGATCAAAGTTGCAATTCTAATGCTCCATTGAAATTTTGCTAATATCATCATATTACTTTTTGTCTATTGAGACAAAATGATAGAAAATTTTATCATTACATTATTATTATATGAGAAGTTATTAAAAAAAGTATAAAAAGTTCAGAAATCTTGGAGTCAATTAGTGATATCCGTCTATGTCTACTTTTCATTTTAAAAATAATCAATCTGTTACCGTTCGCATGAACCCTGCCTATCATCCACATACATCCTTACCTCGAACTAAACTATATACTCCTATGCCTCCATTTACCACTAGTCGGGGAACTAGTTATAACACCCGAATTTTTCAAATTTGACATCCAGACTATCCACTCTGCGTCTAAGGTATTTGCGTACAGATGTTAGAGCATCCAACTTTTTTCCAATAAGGCAAAACTTTTCGTGATCGTGAACTTTACAGCAAGCCCAAACAGAAGATGTATATTCCTCGTAAACAAATACTACCGTGAAGCACTTTGGTGTACGATAGTCTCCGTCCCTTTACCAAATACATGCATAAGTGCGCACTTATATCAGTGATATTATCTATGAAGATTATATAATAATGTCGAATATTAAATAAACACACATTAATGTATTAGAAGCTGTCGTCGGTAAAGTCGCCCTGGTCAGATGATGCCGTTATGTACGCCGTTGTCGTGAACCCCACATGATGCGGAGCTTGCCTCTTCAGAGCCTCATGACGTCAGTTTGTCAGGGGAGGTTCAGCCAAAGTCCGAGGTACTGACGGATTTCAGTCGGTCCCTCTACGAGTTGAGTCGAGTCGGTGATGTTTTGAATATGCGAGAGCAACATCGCGCATTGCGCCGTGCCTAAAAATTGTTTTAGTTATAACTTGTCAATAATTTAATATATAGAACGATTGAGCAAATAGATTCGAGGAATAAATTAATGAGTGTGATGATACTTCAAGATTCGATGCCACAATCATCTAGTCATTATTATTAACATTCCGTAAATGTCCTGCAGCTGGGTAACGCCCTCCTCTTCGCTTATAGAGATTTGGAGCTATTTAACCGCACACGTGTAAAAATATAAACTTGGCTGACACGCTACCGCGTGTCTAGATACCTAATTCAATTTTCTTTTACTAAGAGGGCTACTAACCGAACTCCTAGTTCGGTTATTTTGAAATACATACATTATAATTAAAATAATAGTTTTTATTGTGCCATCTAACTCAATATATTTATATATAACTTGGAATTAGATAATCTAAATTCTATAATCACCTTTGATGATGATGTTGGGCGCTTCATCTTCTACTGTGGCCGGCATCGCGACTTCAAGCTTCGTAAGCGGTTAGATCACCGTTGCGGTTGTTCGTAGAACTCTTTTACGAAGGCGGCCTCGAATCTAAAACAATATTTATATTGAGTACCTATATAAAAAATACTTAACGAAATAATGACGTCTTTAATATTTTCCAAGAAGCGCGATTTTTCCTATTTATTTAAACTATTAGGACACAACGAAACAATTTTTAAGAATGGTTGTAGGATAAGTTATCTCAATAAATGTGCCATTTGCATTTTTATAATGTATTTATTTCCGAACCTAATTGTAAATAAATAATAATAATTGAAACCTTATTGTAAATTAAGTTTAGTCAACTCAGTATGAATTGCAATTACGAAGTGCATCCGCGAGTAATGAGAAATCGATAGATCGGCGCATGCCTAGGCATGCGCCGATGTATCGATATGATATGCTTCTAGAAGCAAACCATACTACCCAATCGATAGACGTAAAATATCCGGACCGAAATGCAACAAATGAGAAAAGATTAAAAAGGTCAATGTTGTCTTTATATTAAAACAGATGAAAATAATTTGTGGTCAAACCTTTGTGTATTTTTTAAGTCAAATATTTTTTTATAAAATCTGAATTTTCTCGAACTTTATAATTCGGAAATAATTTAAATAAAATATGTACTTTATTTTTTCACAATCCTTGAACCAATCATAGGAACTTAGGCACTCAACTAAAACATCTCTTTTCTTAACATTCTGAATATTTTATGAACCGCACCAATAACACGATATTTTAAATAAAACAAGCTGTTACTGGCTCGACTAAGTTAAAATTGCAAATTCAGAGCGCATTCACCAGATTAAAGATATCAATACATCGACGCATGCCCAGATGCAATTCCGCTGCATAATCTATGGAGCTAAGTTATCCGGGCCGCAAGTTGCGCGCGCATGATGTGCAACAAACGATTGAAGCAAGCTCATTGGTCAGAAATTCACTTCTTTGTCAAAATACTGATCCCATTAAACATCATAGCCAGCAAATTTAAATTAAAAATGTAATTTCCACAATCCTTGGATTTTTGTTTTCAAAACACTGGCACAATTTTAAAAACTATTCTAAAAGACAATATTAAAAAAAAAATTGTCATACATCAAAACTATCGCCGTGCCTATTCAGTAAAAGCACATTCGCGAGCTAAGAAAAAGCAAGACATCAAAGCATATCTCGGTGCAACTAGACTACACAATCGGCAGAATTTAATTATCCGAGCTATAAAGTAACGCTTTACAAGTAACAAGAAGAGAAGGATATATAAATTGACTAATATTCATGGTTTTCCTAGATTCCCCAAAAAAATTACATTTCACACTAAGTGCAACACAGACTATAATATTGAAAAATATAATTCGGGAGTAATTATTAAAAGACCGTTACTTCTGATTAAATTTCACAATTCTCAGAGCAATCACAATCACACACATCTCTTTTTAACAGGTTAAAAAAATTTGAACCACGCCTAAAATAAAATATTTTAAATAAAACACGTCTTACCTCAAAGCAAGCACTGACTCGACTAAGTTAAAACTTAAATTTTGTGTACAGAGCGCATTCGCGAGTTGAAGGGATCAATACATCAACGCATTACCTGGATGTTCAAGTAGTTCTCATTTTTATAGATGTAAATACTGAAAGTATTTTCCTTGATCTAAATAAATCTGGTACAATGCCTGAATTGGACAAATAGGTAAATAATTATAAAACTAGGCAAAAGGAACGCGCGGAACATTATAATGACGTAACTGGAGCTAATAGAAAATCTAATAGAAAATAGGTACTGGTAATAGTCCGGTCATAATAGACGTTCACCCTTGCATAAATTCCCAAGAAGCTAAAAATTTACATTAACGTACGGACGCCAGTATAACGAAATTGTGAAAAGTTCCCATCGACACCGTATTTTTAAAAACTTTACGGTTAGTTTTAAAACAAAAGCGCTCAGTCAAAAATAGAAATCATGCAATAGTCTACAAAAAATGACGTTCATCTTTTTCATTAAAATTTAAAATTTCTGAGAAAAAGTGATTTTATAATTTACTCATCTTTACATTGTATAAAACAAAGTCGCTTTCTCTGTCCCTATGTCCCTTATGCTTATGTATGTATGCTTAAATCTTTAAAACTTCCCAACGGATTTTGATGCGGTTTTTTTTAATTGATAGAGTGATTTGAGAGGAAGTTTTTTGTGATGTCGTAAATTTATACATTTTTTGCGCTTACATTGTAAATGCTGGCGGAACCCTACTAGCTAGACCAAAATAACGTTCTACAGAATTATACACCTCCAAAATGTCTACAAAAAACTCCGCGATGGTATATGTCTAACTCTTAAAGATAACCCACAATAGACATTTCTTATCGTTTACTTTTTACGAGAAATAATGGCTTATTTTCGAAGCGATTTTAAGTAATATAGCATTAATCCTTATTCAATTTGTTATACCGTACCTATTTGTTATCACTACATAGTATAAAACAAAATTGCTTCCCGCTGACTGTCTTTTCCTGTCTATGCTTAAATCTTTAAAACTATGCAACGGATTTTGGTTAGGTTTTTTTTATAGATAAATTGATTTAAAGAGAATGATTTTGTATGTATAATACATGGACAATATAGATAGATAAACATTGATAATTTTAGATGTTTCTAATGTGATGTCGTAAAAAGACACATATTTTGCGCATATACTGCAAACGCTGGCTAAACGCTATGAGACAGATCAAAATAATGTACTACAGAATTGTAAACCTCAAAAATGACTTCAAAAAAGTCCGCGATGGTATGTGTCTATCTATGTGTGTATGTAAGTGATAATCCACAACAACATTTTTTGTCATTTATTTTTTACCATTAAAGGTTGTAAGTTGTTGAAAGTATTGTCATGTGTAGAATTTTTAGAACTAGAAGCATAAAACTTATATTTTAGGCTGTATACTTACAAAGTAACATATCATGACACCCACTCAGGAGGGAATTTTGGATATTCTACCACTAAATGGGTGAAATAAGAGTTGAACGTTCGTATGGAATTTTTTAAGTTAGAAACATGAAACTTTATTTTTGGGATACTGATTAAATAGGAGTAGATACTTATTTAAGTGTTTCTGCATATTTTACCCCTACGGGGGTGATATAAGGGTTGAAAGTTTTTATGGAAGTCGTCATTTTTAAGATAGAAACATGAAACTTTATTTTTGGGATACTGATAAAAAATGAGTGGATACGTATTTAAGTGTTTCTGATCTTATAGCCCTGAAGTTAAAATAAAACTCTATTAACAAAAATCCCCTATTCACATTACATGAGTGACCGTCCTTTGTTTTATTGCTAATTTTGCGCGGGAAAAGATCATTTTTGATTGATTACACTTATTTTTATGTATATAATTAATTTGACGAATAAAACAAAAAAGACCCGCTGAGTTTCTTTCGCCGATTCTTCTCAGGTCAGGGTGTTCCTTTTTCCGAACCGGTGGTAGTGTTTAATTTGACCTTCAATAAGAAAGTGTAATGCTTCTATATTGAATAAAGGAATTTGAGTTTGAGCTTATATTAGTTGTATAATATGTTGCTCAATTTGCCTCTTTTCCAATTGAACCTCGCTTTCTTTTGGACTTTGTATCTTCACGCTGGTGGAAATTCGTATTTGGCATTGGCATGGGGTTTTTGTGGGAAAAAGAAAAAGAAATTGAAATAATATATTTTTCTGTCTCGGATTTATAAATTTGGATCAAAAACTATTGTTTAAATGTTGACAAATAACCAGTGTTTATTCGTTTTTATAAATGAGAAGAGAAAAATAGATATTTGTTGATACTTTTTTTTAAATAAATTTTTGAAGTTGCATTTTTGACTTATTTTGAAAAAATCTAAATATCGTGATAATTCAAAAATGGTTCGCTTGTGCATTATGCATATGGGGATTAAAATTATTTCAAATAGTTACCCCCTATAACCTATATCCTTGTATATTATCCTTGGTTTTGGTAGGTTTTTTTATATAATTTTATAAGAAATATAAATAATGTTTTACTCAATACGCCGTTAAAAATATGTATCCGAGAATCAATTTTCCCGCCATGACGAGTATCTGTCAATGTTTATGTTACCATCTTAAAAATATAATATTATAAGGTTTAATAGACAGTATAATAGATAATAGACAAAGTGATATATACTCACTTGTAGTACAGAGATAATAATAATGTATATAATATTTAATATAAAGTATTACATTCTACACATAGGACGGATATCGTTCAAATGAAATTCGTCAAAATCACTATAATTTCAGAAATTAACATTTTTATATTATATTCAGTATAATAGTTGGAGATAGGGCCAAACGATAATAATAAGCTTCAAATACACTTATTTTCTTAACTAAGTTATACACACACTAGTGGGGCCCCGCGAAACATCAAGTTTATTCAAAAGATTTCTTAGGAATTTCGAAACTTATGACAGGTTTTATTTTGTTTTCATTTTATAATAAACTACAAGTCACTCATCTACATTTGGCGCCAAAGTGAGAAATCCTCTTTTAATTAAATGTTTTAATATCAAATAGTATACATTAGTTCAGTTAGAATCTGAATTTGTGGAAAACAATTTACTTTCATATTTTTTATACAATCTTAGAACCGCTCTCTAACCGGCCTGTAACTATTTTTCGCTCTCTAAAATTAATTCTTTATTAAATCGTAGCAATTTATTAAATTGCAATCATGAATCCTCTTTAATTATTTACACATCTAAGGCTCTTCGAAATGAAACCATAACAGATTTTTTATGTGCAGCTGTCTTCCCATAATCACTGGGACAAAAATCGAATTAAGATATGATTATTGATTTAATAAATTGCAATCAAGAATCTTCTTTATTTTTCTGCACACTACGGCTGGAGCTCTTCAAAATGAGACCGTAACCGATTTCTTATGTGCAGCTATCGTCCCAGTCTATTGATATATAAGATAAGATAAGAAATAAAACAACAGTTAATTCCTCTCTTTAATCGATAGGTTATATTACTTTTAAAGATAAAATGCTTTCACTCAAGTCTTTGAATTTAATGAGAAATCTTCGAATTTCTGTATGAAATTCTGTTTTGTTAGTTGGTTAAGTTATTTTCAAAGTCATGAGTGAAACCTTCGTGCTTATTCACTAAGTCGGTTATAGACACTCAGATGTTAAATAGGAAAAATCGTTATACTAGATCTTATGATACAGAAATATAAAAGAAAATTAAATCTAAAGTACACATTAAATGATTCAGGAAAACCATTTTTATTTCAAAGAATATTTATAAAAAATTTGACAACTTGACTTAAAATTGTTAAGATTTATAGTACAAGTATACAAAGCAAGTTGGCCATGTCCAAAAGTTGTTTAAAGTAATAAAATGTAGAAACATTCCATGGTGAGGTCCAGAGTAAGGTGTTAGAGAGCTGTAGTTTCTTGATAGAAGAAGAAAGACAGAATATCGATCATCGATATATTGAGATACATATTCGTATAATTAAATTATCCTAAGTCTCCACGCTGTGTTGTGTCGGGGGAATATGTCCGACCTGTGAACCAGTGAAACCAATTTTGTAATTTGATACTTTCATTTAAATTCCTTTTTCCGGATATTAAATCCTACATCCTAAATCCTACATACATATATTAAATCGTCTCGGGACGTATATAATTTAGCCTTCGTATTTCCCCTCATCGTTCGAAAAATCCAACGTATTAAAAGCTCGTGACATGACAATCAGAAAGAGCTCGCATCGGCTCGAATAGGTACTCAGACGACATGTAGACGTATACGATTCAGGTCGACATTGAATATGAACTGCGCGCGCTCACAACAATGGAATCCTGTATAGGTCCACCCGCCACCCGCTATACAGTCTGTCGACACATTAATGCTGGCGAGTCCGTCGGGACAAGAGATAACAAATTGCAACTAACGCGAACGACAAACAGCATTGACCCTAAAAATCCTTCTTCTAACATCCAGCGACACCATCTCCTTTCGCGGACACAACACTAGCGTGGGCTGCCCCACCATTATTCTATGAGATTGTATATTCATATTTATTATAATGTTTCAAAGTAGATATCTAAAGACTAATCGTTCCGTTACTTTGCTCACTTTTCCCGATCCTTATTGCGTATGTGAATAAGAATATTACGTTCCTAGATTACTGTCGGTACGTAAGAGTATAACATCAGTACCATCGGAACGTGTTATTGATATTCTTACAAAGTGGCGTAACTTAAGTAAATAATACATCATAAACATTTCAATCAAATAAAATAATCCGGAACATAACATACGTAACCAATGAATTGCATTTTTGATTTTTTAAGCCGAAACAAGCGATTAAACTTAGTGCGGGTGAGTTGTTAAAAGGATCAATCATCAAAGTTGAAAATATTCTATCGGATCGAACTTCAAATACAACTTAGGAATTTTATGTCAAGTTTCAATTGCTCGGACTGCTCAATAGTAAATACCAATACGTCTTCCTCGTCAAATCTTTGCTCAAAACTGCTCCTTATAAACATCCATCGTCCGAAACAGCTACATGAAACTAGATATCTTACTGTTGAAATAAAATCATTCCACTTCGTTAGCCCTTTCGTTTCATTCTTAATATGTATTTAAACTGTTATTGACAGCATTCATATTTTACTAAAGTATGTATACTAATAAAAAATGATCTGAAGTTATTTAAAATCGTCTGTTCTTCAAGTTAGATGACGCCTGCGCACTGATAGTATTAAGTCAGACCACTATATAACTTCAAACCGCATCATAAAGTAATTAACTGATGATCACACGTACACGAACTCATCATTAAATTATCATAGAAAATGTAACTAACACTTGAACAAATGGTCGCTAATCGTAAGATAACTCAACGAAATCAATATTCAAATTAAAATTGACCAACTTGTGCTCTGTTACTCAATGGATCGCCGCAGTTAAACCTTGAGGCACTCATTATAACTGACAGTTGGGTAAGTCTCCGGGCCTTCTGTATGGTGAATCGCGACCGGCTGATGATATTTTCATAAACTACACTATAATAAACTAAGGCACATACCCTAAACCACGCAACGTAATGAACTCTAAGTACTCCGGAGAACTACGAAACTGTCAACGGATCAGCTGCGAGATGTTAAACCTAGACTTTATTCACACATTGAGTAAAGAGCGATTATGCCGGTGGAAATGAAAAATACCATAAAGTCAAGTCCGGGGTATGTGTCACGGCCGGTGTCGGTCGGCTATCGACTAGTGTATGGAACTCGCGTAGCATATCACAATATTCGCCATATCGCTTACTTGTAACGGTGTGCATTGTCTGTGTACAAACATCAATACGGATGCTATCTACTCATACATCGTTAAATAATAAATCTAATCTATCGCTTCTTTCTTAAAAATAACGTCATCGTAATATATCTTTGCTAAGCACTACTAAGCTGTCTGTACACATACAAAGCGCTCTAAAATAATATCCTCTTTAAGGCACATACTTTTTGAGGTTGCTAAATTACTGCGTAAACACGACGCCGCCGCTGCTTAAAAATGAAATTAGATCAGATATAGAGACTGTCGTTAATTTATTGAGCGGTGAGGTAAGAATAAGTTGAAAACAACTCTAACGTCGTCAAAGGAAAAGCGCCGCGCCTGCGTCGTGCTTAGATCTAAAACTACGAAAAACGTCATGAATTTGTATAATATTGCTTGTTTATAGAATACTTCGCGGATTTTTAAAAATACTCTCGTTGTGTATCACTTCTGATACACAACGAGAGTATTTAGATTTGAGTGTTTATTGAGTATTTTTTTAATATCGATTAACGATGTTAATCGATATTAAAAAAATAATCTATATTTATAAAGCGCGTCCAGTTTCTGCGATCGCCTCCAAATAGCCGTGAAAAGGTGTATTGGCCGGGTGGCCGAGGAGATCCTGAAACCTAACCGTGAGCACCATGAGGTAGTTTCTAGGTTGCTGTTATAATATATTGCGAATGACAAAAGTAATCCGAACAAAATACACACAACAGTTATTGCTTTTATAGAGGTCTATGAGTTTCGCTTTGTTCATACGATCCGAACTGAGGGCATACAACGGTCCGACGCAGCCGTCCGCGCTTCGATCAACAAACATTATTGGCAGCGTCGAGTCATCGTATGAATCCCTCTCTGTACCCGTCCTACCGCATATTTTTGTATTATTTTGTATAAAAAACACTATTTGCCCATGACCGTTTAACCATTGCGACTGCCACGAATCATGAACAAACATCTCAAAAATACGACACATATATATCAGTAAATAATCGTGTATAAATGTATATCTGGCGAAAATTATGATAGTCCGTCCAATTATGTTATCTGTTTAACTATCCCGAGTTTCGGGAATCAGCTACTTCTCGACAATAAATTTGTCGTAATTATTGCTAAGCGAGTTTTCCTTGAAGTCAGAAATATTAAATTGTAAATATGGCAAAATTCCTTTGGTGAGTATCTTCGCATTTATATGTTTTCTTAATTAACGGGAGCAAGCACTTGTTTTTAATCGTCAAGTCCGGGAAGACAAGCGCCATGCTATTTACTCCAACTCGATTGGCCATAGTAAATAAGACAGTCTCGTCAGTCGTCTCAATCGGTAAATTTAACGTCACATTTGGCGTCAATAAAACAGTTTCCGAACATCCAAGCTGTTAATATAAGGGCTTGACCGCAATCGTGTATGAATAATAAAGTTGATCCGACAGACATTCTCAACTACAGCAAACTTGCGCCGTCTGAACATCGCGATCCAAAACACCATCACAACATCTAGTCCAATCAAGAGTATAAATGCCATTCTCTGAAAATGTACTTCCAAAATCCTTCCCTAAGACATTTCCTCTGAAATGTGGCGAATAGCATTAACACGGATCGAAAGAATCGGAGAAAGTATGCTAATCTCTTTATTGTGTTGAATTTTCCCGTAAATGTCCAATTGTTGCAATTCTTTAGGTCCGATCTGAATGTGGTGTAAAGTGACTCTCAGCCGTTTCTTTCGACTGTGAGAACGTAAGGATCTATATTCTATACTAATAATATAATTGATTAATTAAAACCTTCACCTGTGTGACCGTTCCCATAACATCAAGATAAATACCTTCAAATTCACACAGGGGAAAGTATTTATACTGTATTATTACTCGTTTCATAAATGCGCATCTATGTCGATCAAAGTTGCAATTTTAATGCTCCATTGAAATTTTGCTAATATCATCATATTACTTTTTGTCTATTGAGACCAAATGATAGAAAATTTTATCATTACATTATTATTGTATGAAAAGTTATTAAAAAAAATATAAAAAGTTCAGAAATCTTGGAGTCAATTAGTGATATATTACCTTCTGTCTCCCGTCTATGTCTACTTTTCATTTTAAAAATAATCAATCTGTTACCGTTCGCATGAACCCTGCCTATTACACCCTTATCTCGAACTATACTATATACTCCTATGCCTCCATTTATCACTAGTCGGAGAACTAGTGATAACACCCGAATTTTTCCACATCCAGACGATCCACTCTGCGTCTAAGGTATTTGCGTACAGATGTTAGAGCATCCAACTTTTTCCCAATAAGGCAAAACTTTTCGTGATCGTGAACTTTACAGCAAGCCCAAACAGAAGATGTATATTCCTCGTAAACAAATACTACCGTGAAGCACTTAGGTGTACGATAGTCTCCGTCTCTTGTACCAAAATCACGTGGCGAAAATTATTATATTCGTTATGCATAAGTGCGCACTTATATCGGGGATATTATCTATGAAGATTATATAATAATGTCGAATATTAAATAAACACACATTAATGTATTAGAAGCTGTCGTCGGTAAAGTCGCCCTGGTCAGATGATGCCGTTATGTACGCCGATGTCGTGGACCCCACATGATGCGGAGATTGCCTCTTCAGAGCCTCATGACGTCAGTTTGTCAGGGGAGGTTCAGCCAAAGTCCGAGGTACTGACGGATTTCAGTCGGTCCCTCTACGAGTTGAGTCGAGTCGGTGATGTTTTGAATATGCGAGAGCAACATCGCGCATTGCGCCGTGCCTAAAAATTGTTTTAGTTATAACTTGTCAATAATTTAATATATAGAACGATTGAGCAAATAGATTCGAGGAATAAATTAATGAGTGTGATGATACTTCAAGATTCGATGCCACAATCATCTAGTCATTATTATTAACATTCCGTAAATGTCCTGCAGCTGGGTAACGCCCTCCTCTTCGCTTATAGAGATTTGGAGCTATTTAACCGCACACGTGTAAAAATATATACCTAATTCAATTTTCGTTTACTAAGAGGGCTACTAACCGAACTCCTAGTTCGGTTATTTTAAAATACATACACTAAAATTAAAATAATAGTTTTTATCGTGTATATAAAACTTGGAATAAGATAATCTGAATTCTATAATCACCTTTGATGATGATGTTGGGCGCTTCATCTTCTACTGTAGCCGGCATCGCGACTTCAAGCTTCGTAAACGGTTAGATCACCGTAGCGGTTGTTCGTAGAACTCTTTTACGAAGGCGACCTCGAATCTAAAACAATAGTTATATTGAGTACCTGCCTATATGGAATATATAAATTACTTAACGAAATAATGAAGTCTTTATTATTTTCCATGAAGCGCGATTTTTCCTACTTATTTAAACTATTTACCTAAACAACGAAACAATTTTTCAAGAATGGTTGTAGGATAAGATATCTCAATAAATGTGCCCTTTGCATTTTATTAATGTAAATATTTCCGAACCTATGGCAGATTTTTGAATTTGACTCTGATTCATAGACAAACCGTTCTAAACACCTTTAACAAGGGCGTCTAACACCAGAAAAGTTGTTTTGTAAATTAAGTTTAGTCAACTCAATATGAATTGCATTTACAAAGTGCATCCGTGAGTTTTGAGTAATCGATACATCGGCGCATGCCTAGAAGCAAACCATACTACCCAATCGATAGAGGTAAAATATCCGAGCCGAAATGCAACAAATGAGAAAAGATTAAGAAGGTCAATGTTGTCTTTTTATGAAATCAGATGAAAATAGTTTGTGGTCAAACCTTTGTGTATTTTTTAAGTCAAATTCTTTTTTATAAAATCAGAATTAGCTCGAACTTTATAATTCGGAAATAATTTTAATAAACGAATACGTTATTCTTTCACAATCCTTGAACCAATCATCGGAAATTAGGCACTCAACTAAAACATCTCTTTTCTTAACAGTCTCGAAATTTTATGAACCGCACCAATAACACAATATTTTAAATAAAACAAGCTGTTACTGGCTCGACTAAGTTAAAATTGCAAATTCAGAGCGCATTCACCAGATTAAAGATATCAATACATCGACGCATGCCCAGATGCAATTCCGCTGCATAATCTATGGAGCTAAGTTATCCGGGCCGCAAATTGCGCGCGCATGATGTGCAACAAACGATTGAAGCAAGCTCATTGGTCAGAAATTCACTTCTTTGTCAAAACACTGATCCCATTAAACATCATAGCCAGCAAATTTAAATTAAAAATGTAATTTCCACAATCCTTGGATTTTTGTTTTGAGCACTGGCACAAGTTTAAAAACTACTATAAAAGACAATATTAAAAAAAAATTGCCATACATCAAAACTATCGCCGTGCCTATTCAGTAAAAGCACATTCGCGAGCTAAGAGAAATCAAGACATTAAAGCATGTCTCGGTGCAACTAGACTACACAATCGGCAGAATTCAATTATCCGAGCTATAAAGTAACGCTTTACAAGTAACAAGAAGAGAAGGATATATAAATTGACTAATATTCATGGTTTTCCTAGATTCCCCAAAAAAATTACATTTCACACTAAGTGCAACACAGACTATAATATTGAAAAATATAATTCGGGAGTAATTATTAAAAGACCGTTACTTCTGATTAAATTTCACAATTCTCAGAGCAATCACAATCACACACATCTCTTTTTAACAGGTTAAAAAAATTTGAACCACGCCTAAAATAAAATATTTTAAATAAAACACGTCTTACCTCAAAGCAAGCACTGACTCGACTAAGTTAAAACTTAAATTTTGTGTACAGAGCGCATTCGCGAGTTGAAGGGATCAATACATCAACGCATTACCTGGATGTTCAAGTAGTTCTCATTTTTATAGATGTAAATACTGAAAGTATTTTCCTTGATCTAAATAAATCTGGTACAATGCCTGAATTGGACAAATAGGTAAATAATTATAAAACTAGGCAAAAGGAACGCGCGGAACATTATAATGACGTAACTGGAGCTAATAGAAAATCTAATAGAAAATAGGTACTGGTAATAGTCCGGTCATAATAGACGTTCACCCTTGCATAAATTCCCAAGAAGCTAAAAATTTACATTAACGTACGGACGCCAGTATAACGAAATTGTGAAAAGTTCCCATCGACACCGTATTTTTAAAAACTTTACGGTTAGTTTTAAAACAAAAGCGCTCAGTCAAAAATAGAAATCATGCAATAGTCTACAAAAAATGACGTTCATCTTTTTCATTAAAATTCAAAATTTCTGAGAAAAAGTGATTTTATAATTTACTCATCTTCTTTACATAGTATAAAACAAAGTCGCTTTCTCTGTCCCTATGTCCTTTTGTATGCTTAAATCTTTAAAACTTCCCAACGGATTTTGATGCGATTTTTTTTAATTGATAGAGTGATTTGAGAGGAAGGTTTTTGTGATGTCGTAAATTTATACATTTTTTGCGCTTACATTGTAAATGCTGGCGGAACCCTACTAGCTAGACCAAAATAACGTTCTACAGAATTATACACCTCCAAAATGTCTACAAAAAAGTCCGCGATGGTATATGTCTAACTCTTAAAGATAACCCACAATAGACATTTCTTATCGTTTACTTTTTACGAGAAATAATGGCTTATTTTCGAAGCGATTTTAAGTAATATAGCATTAATCCTTATTCAATTTGTTATACCGTACCTATTTGTTATCACTACATAGTATAAAACAAAATTGCTTCCCGCTGACTGTCTTTTCCTGTCTATGCTTAAATCTTTAAAACTATGCAACGGATTTTGGTTAGGTTTTTTTTATAGATTGATTTAAAGAGAATGATTTTGTATGTATAATACATGGACAATATAGATAGATAAACATTGATAATTTTAGATGTTTCTAATGTGATGTCGTAAAAAGACACATTTTTTGCGCATATACTGCAAACGCTGGCTAAACGCTATGAGATAGATCAAAATAATGTACTAGAGAATTGTAAACCTCAAAAATGACTTAAAAAAAGTCCGCGATGGTATGTGTCTATCTATGTGTGTATGTAAGTGATAATCCACAATAACATTTTTTGTCATTTATTTTTTACCACTAATATTGGCTAATTTTCGAAGCGATTTTAACCTATACAGCATTAATCCTTATCCAATGAAATGCCTTAAATACATTATTGATTTAATGTTGATCTATATGGCCCTTAACAGCATATGATTTAAATGAATATTTTCGAAGATATTACAGATTTAAAAATTGCGGAACCGAGCGTTTGCGGTGGGTACCTGCCGGCCGTGGCGGCGGGAGTGTGGTATAGGCGCGTCGGAAGCCGCGGTTCTCCCTGTAGCACTTTGAATTTAGCAGCGATCGGTCGCGGTTATCGGAACTCTCTAGCGAGGGAAATATTAATCCATACTTCCATACTATACTAATATTATAAATGCGAAAGTAACTCTGTCTGTCTGTTTTGCTTTCACGCCAAAACTACTGGATCAATTCAAATGGAATTTGGTACACAA
This sequence comes from Vanessa atalanta, assembly GCF_905147765.1. Classification (NCBI taxonomy): domain Eukaryota; kingdom Metazoa; phylum Arthropoda; class Insecta; order Lepidoptera; family Nymphalidae; genus Vanessa; species Vanessa atalanta. The sequence goes on along the minus strand of NC_061902.1, from coordinate 3,625,442 downwards.
ATAGTCTAGAGCCTGAGAAAGGACATAGCTCTGTAAAGGGTTGAAAAGGGGGATAAAAGGTTGTAAGTTGTTGAAAGTATTGTCATGTTTAGAATTTTTAGAACTAGAAGCATAAAACTTAAATTTTTTGGGCTGTACACTTACAAAGTAACATATCATGACACCCACTCAGGAGGGAATTTTGGATATTTTACCACTAAATGGGTGAAATAGGGGTTGAACGTTCGTATGGAATTTTTTAGTTAGAAACATGAAACTTTATTTTTGGGATACTGATTAAATAGGAGTAGATACTTATTTAAGTGTTTCTGCATATTTTACCCCTACGGGGGTGATATAAGGGTTGAAAGTTTTTATGGAAGTCGTCATTTTTAAGATAGAAACATGAAACTTTTTTTTTGGGATACTGATAAAAAATGAGTGGATACGTATTTAAGTGTTTCTAGATATTCTACCTCTAAGGGGTAATATGGGTAGGACATTTTTTATATAGATTAGTCTGGAAATCCGTCATTTTTGAAGTTAGAAGCATGAAACTTATAAAATAGGTGTTAACATTTCTTATTCATGATTCGTATTCATTTCGTCTGTCATTTTGAAGTTAGAAGGTCGAAATTTTATTTTTGGGCTACCGATTAAAAATGAGTTGATTCGCATTTAAGCGTTTCTGGATATTCTACCCTAAGGGCTGAAATATACACCAATGTGGTATACAAAGAGTTATTACATTAACGTAACATTTTAAGTTAATTTATAAATATATTCATATTCTACGCGGGCAAAGCCGCCGGTAATAGCTAGTTCCTTATAATAGGAATCATTTTAAGTACCCCTATTTTACAGACGAACTTGACCGGACTGTAAGTATAATAGGTATTTAGAATTGAAATAAACGCGATATGCATGTAATAGTTAACACAAAGGTACACTGATTGAGATTTTGATATTCATTCGTGTAAATTAATAATCGGTTTATCAAAACAATGGCGGGACTTCTAAAGATGTCATGCCGTGAGCATGTCATTCACTCATTTGTGTTTTGACTCTGATTGCTAATTTCTTTTTTTTTGGTATTTTATAACATATTAATAAATACATTAGTACACAAACTTCATTTAATTTGATAGATCTTATAATCCTAAAGTTTAAATACAACTCAATTAACAAAAATATTCACATTACATGAGTGACCGTCCTCTATTTTATTGCTAATTTTGCGCAAGAAAACATCATTTTTGATTGATTACACTTATTTTTATGAAATCGGATACTATAACAAAATATAAGTTTATTAAATATATAATTATAATATAAATGTAACTGCATAATATACGTATACACTATAACAATATCTCTTTTCCAATTGAACCTCGCTTTCTTTTGGACTATATATCTTCACGCTGGTGGAAATTCGTATTTGGCGTTGGCATGGCATTTTTGTGGAAAAAACAAAAAAGAAATGAAATAATTTCTTTTTCCGTCTCGCATTTATAAATTTGGACCAATAACTATTGTTTTAATATAGACAAATAACCAGTGTTTATTCGTTTTTATAAATCAGAAGAGAAAAATAGATATTTGTTGATACTTTTTTTAAATAAATTTTTGAAGTTGCATTTTGGACTTATTTTTTAAAAATCTAAAAGACGTGATAATTCAAAACTGGTTCGCTTGTGCATTATGCATATGGGGGTTAAAATTATTTCAAATAGTTACCCCCTATAACCTAGATATACTAGATATAAAAAGATATACTAGATATAAAAAGGGACCAAAAATTATCCTTGGTTTTGGTAGGTTTTCTTATATAATTTTATAAGAATTATAAATAATGTTTTACTCAATACGTAGATAAGAATATGTATCCAAGACTCAATTTTCCCGCCATGACGAGTATCTGTCAATGTTTATGTTACCAGATTAAAAATATAATATTATAAGGTTTAATAGACAGTATAATAGATAATAGACCAAGTGATATATACTCACTTGTAGTACACAGATAATAATAATTTATATAATATTTAATATAAAGTGTTACATTCTAGAAATAGTATGGGTATCGTACAAATGATATTCGTCAAAATCACTATAATTTCAGAAAATAACATTTTTATATTATATTCAGTATAATAGTTGGAGATAGGGCCAAACGATAATAATAAGCTTCAAATACACTTATTTTCTTAACTAAGTTATACACACACTAGTGGGGCCCCGCGAAACATCAAGTTTATTCAAAAGATTTCTTAGGAATTTCGAAACTTATGACAGGTTTTATTTTGTTTTCATTTTATAATAAACTACAAGTCACTCATCTACATTTGGCGCCAAAGTGAGAAATCCTCTTTTAATTAAATGTTTTAATATCAAATAGTATACATTAGTTCAGTTAGAATCTGAATTTGTGGAAAACAATTTACTTTCATATTTTTTATACAATCTTAGAACCGCTCTCTAACCGGCCTGTAACTATTTTTCGCTCTCTAAAATTAATTCTTTATTAAATCGTAGCAATTTATTAAATTGCAATCATGAATCCTCTTTAATTATTTACACATCTAAGGCTCTTCGAAATGAAACCATAACAGATTTTTTATGTGCAGCTGTCTTCCCATAATCACTGGGACAAAAATCGAATTAAGATATGATTATTGATTTAATAAATTGCAATCAAGAATCTTCTTTATTTTTCTGCACACTACGGCTGGAGCTCTTCAAAATGAGACCGTAACCGATTTCTTATGTGCAGCTATCGTCCCAGTCTATTGATATATAAGATAAGATAAGAAATAAAACAACAGTTAATTCCTCTCTTTATTCGATAAGTTATATTACTTTTAAAGATGCTTTCACTCAAGACTTTGAATTTAATGAGAAATCTTTCCGAATTACTGTATGAAATTCGGGTTTGTTAGTTGGTTAAGTTATTTTCAAAGTCATGAGTGAAACCTTCGTGCTTATTCACTAAGTCGGTTATAGACACTCAGATGTTAAATAGGAAAAATAGTAATACATATTAGATCTTATGATACGGAAATATAAAAGCAAATTAAATCTAAAGTAAAAAAATATAATAATTCACGAAAAACATTTTTATTTGAAATATAATTTAAAAAAAATTTACCTACAATTGATAAGATTTATAATTAATACAAGAATACAAAGTAAGTTGGCCATGTCCAAAAGTTAGTAAATTAATAAAATGGTGAAAACATTCCATGGTGAGGTCCAAAGTAAGGTGCTAGAGAGCTGTAGTTTCTTAATAGAAGAAGAAAGACAGAATATCGATCATCGATATATTGAGATACATATGCGTATAATTAAATTATCCTAAGTCTCCACGCTGTGTTGTGTCGGGGGAATATGTCCGACCTGTGAACCAGTGAAACCAATTTTGTAATTTGATACTTTCATTTAAATTCCTTTTTCCGGATATTAAATCCTACACTCGTCTCGGGACGTAAATAATTTAGCCTACGTATTTCCCCTCATCGTTCGAAAAATCCAACGTATTAAAAGCTCGTGACATGACAATCAGAAAGAGCTCGCATCGGCTCGAATAGGTACTCAGACGACATGTAGACGTTCAGGTCGACATTGAATGTGAACTGCGAGCGCTCACAACAATGCAATCTTGTATAGGTCTACGCGCCACCCGCTATACAGTATGTCGACACATTAATGCTGGCGAGTCCGTCGGGACAAGAGATAACAAATTGCAACTAACGCGAACGACAAACAGCATTGACCCTAAAAATCCTTCTTCTAGCATCCAGCGACACCATCTCCTTTCGCGGACACAACACTAGCGTGGGCTGTCTCACCATTATGCTATGAGATTATATATTCATATTTATTATAATGTTCCAAAGTAGATATCTAAAGACTAATCGTTCTGTTACTTTGCTCACATTTCCCGATCCTTATTGTGTATGTGAATAAGAATATTACGTTCCTAGATTACTGTCGGTACGTAGGAGTATAACATCAGTAACAGCGGAACGTATTATTGATATTCTTACAAATTGAAGTAACTTAATTAAATAATACATCATAAACATTTCAATTAAATAACATAATTCGCAACATAACATACGTAATCAAAGAATTGCATTTATTATTTATTAAACCGAAACAAACGATTAAACTTAGTGCAAGTGAGTTTTAAAAAGGATCAATCATCAAAGTTGAAAATATTCTGTCGGATCGAACTTCAAATACAACTTAGGAACTTTATGTCAAGTTTCAATTGCTCGGACTGCTCAATAGTAAATACCAATACGTCTTCCTCGTCAAATCTTTGCTCAAAACTGCTACTTATAAACATCCATCCTCCGAAACAGCTACATGAAACTAGACATCTTACTGTTGAAATAAAATCATTCCACTTCGTTAGCCCTTTCGTTTCATTCTTAATATGTATTGAAACTGTTATTGACAGCATTCATATTTTACTAAAGTATGTATACTAATGAAAAATGATCTGAAGTTATTTAAAATCGTCTGTTCTTCCAGTTAGATGACGCCTGCGCACTGATAGTATTAAGTCAGACCATTATATAACTTCAAACCGCATCATAAATAATTAACTGATGATCACACGTACACGAACTCATCATTAAATTATCATAGAAAAAACTACAACTAACACTTGAACAAATGGTCGCTAATCGTAAGATAACCCAATGAGAACCAATTTTAATATTAAAATTAAAATTGACCAACATGTGCTCTGTTACTCAATGGATCGCCGCAGTTAAACCTTGAGGCACTCATTATAACTGACAGTTGGGTAAGTCTCCGGGTCCTCTGGATGGTGAATCGCGACCGGCTGATGATATTTTCATAAACTACACTATAATAAACTAAGGCACGTACCCTAAACCACGCAACGTAATGAACTATAAGTACTCCGGAGAACTACGAAACCGTCAACGGATCAGCTGCGAGATGTTAAACCTAGACTTCATCCACACATTGAGTAAAGAGCGATTATGCCGGTGGAAATGAAAAATACCATAAAGTCAAGTCCGGGGTATGTGTCACGGCCGGTGTCGGTCGGCTATCGACTAGTGCATGGAACTCGCATAGCATATCACAATATTCGCCATATCGCTTACTTGTAACGGTGTGCATTGTCTGTGTACAAACATCAATACGGATGCTATCTACTCATACATCGTTAAATAATAAATCTAATCTATCGCTTCTCTCTTAAAAATAATATCGTCATATAACTTTGCTAAACGCTATTAAACTGTCTGTACACATACAAAGCGCTCTAACATAATATTTCCTCTTTAAGGCACATACTTTTTGACGTTGCTAAATAACTGCGTAAACACGACGCCGCCGCTGCTTAAAAATGAAGTAAGATCAGATATAAAGACTGTCGTTAATTTATTGAGCGATGAGGTAAGAAAAAGTTGAAAACAACTAGGTATAATGCTGTCAAAGGAAATACGCCGCGCCTGCGTCGTGCTTAGATCTAAAACTACGAAAAACGTCTTGAACTTGTATAATATTGCTTGTCTACAGAATACTTCGCGGATTTTTAAAAATACTCTCGTTGTGTATCACTCCAGATGTCACGAGTGGAGTGTTAATCGATATTAAAAAAATAATCTATATTTATAAAGCGCGTCCAGTTTCTGCGATCGCCTCCAAATAGCCGTGAAAAGGTGTATTGGCCGGGTGGCCGAGGAGATCCTGAAACCTAACCGTGAGCACCATGAGGTAGTTTCTAGGTTGCTGTTATAATATATTGCGAATGACAAAAGTAATCCGAACAAAATACACACAACAGTTATTGCTTTTATAGAGGTCTATGAGTTTCGCTTTGTTCATACGATCCGAACTGAGGGCATACAACGGTCCGACGCAGCCGTCCGCGCTTCGATCAACAAACATTATTGGCAGCGTCGAGTCATTGTATGAATCCCTCTCTGTACCCGTCCTACCGCATATTTTTGTATTATTTTGTATAAAAAACACGATTTGCCCATGACCGTTTGACCATTGCGACTGCCATGAATCATGAACAAACATCTCAAAAATACGACACATATATATCAGTAAATAATCGTGTATAAATGTATATCTGGCGAAAATTATGATAGTCCGTCCAATTATGTTAACTGTTTAACTATCCCGAGTTTCGGGAATCAGCTACTTCTCGACAATAAATTTGTCGTAATTAATAATTATTGCTAAGCGAGTTTTCCTTGAAGTCAGAAATATTAAATTGTAAATATGGCAAAATTCCTTTGGTGAGTATCTTCGCATTTATATGTTTTCTTAATTAACGGGAGCAAGCACTTGTTTTTAATCGTCAAGTCCGGGAAGACAAGCGCCATGCTATTTACTCCAACTCGATTGGCCAAAGTAAATAAGACAGTCTCGTCAGTCGTCTCAATCGGTAAATTTAACGTCACATTTGGCGTCAATAAAACAGTTTCCGAACATCCAAGCTGTTAATAAAAGGGCTTGACCGCGATCGTGTATGAATAATAAAGTTGATCCGACAGACATTCTCAACTACAGCAAACTTGCGCCGTCTGAACATCGCGATCCAAAACACCATCACAACATCTAGTCCATTCAAGAGTATACATGCCATTCTCTGAAAATGTACTTCCAAAATCCTTCCCTAAGACATTTCCTCTGAAATGTGGCGAATAGCATTAACACGGATCGAAAGAATCGGAGAAAGTATGCTAATCTCTTTATTGTGTTGAATTTTCCCGTAAATGTCCAATTGTTGCAATTCTTTAGGTCCGATCTGAATGTGGTGTAAAGTGACTCTCAGCCGTTTCTTTCGACTGTGAGAACGTAAGCATCTATATTCTATACTAATAATATAATTGATTAATTAAAACCTTCACCTGTGTGACCGTTCCCATAACATCAAGATAAACCTTTATAATACCTTCAAATTCACACAGGGGAAAGTATTTATACTGTATTATTACTCGTTTCATAAATGCGCATCTATGTCGATCAAAGTTGCAATTTTAATGCTCCATTGAAATTTTGCTAATATCATCATATTACTTTTTGTCTATTGAGACAAAATGATAGAAAATTTTATCATTACATTATTATTGTATGAAAAGTTATTAAAAAAAGTATAAAAAGTTCAGAAATCTTGGAGTCAATTAGTGATATATTACCTTCTGTCTCCCGTCTATGTCTACTTTTCATTTTAAAAATAATCAATCTGTTACCGTTCGCATGAACCCTGCCTATTACACCCTTATCTCGAACTATACTATATACTCCTATGCCTCCATTTATCACTAGTCGGAGAACTAGTGATAACACCCGAATTTTTCCACATCCAGACGATCCACTCTGCGTCTCAGGTATTTGCGTACAGATGTTAGAGCATCCAACTTTTTCCCAATAAGGCAAAACTTTTCGTGATCGTGAACTTTACAGCAAGCCCAAACAGAAGATGTATATTCCTCGTAAACAAATACTACCGTGAAGCACTTAGGTGTACGATAGTCTCCGTCTCTTGTACCAAAATCACGTGGCGAAAATTATTATATTCGTTATGCATAAGTGCGCACTTATATCTGGGATATTATCTATGAAGATTATATAATAATGTCGAATATTAAATAAACACACATTAATGTATTAGAAGCTGTCGTCGGTAAAGTCGCCCTGGTCAGATGATGCCGTTATGTACGCCGTTGTCGTGGACCCCACATGATGCGGAGATTGCCTCTTCAGAGCCTCATGACGTCAGTTTGTCAGGGGAGGTTCAGCCAAAGTCCGAGGTACTGACGGATTTCAGTCGGTCCCTCTACGAGTTGAGTCGAGTCGGTGATGTTTCGAATATGCGAGAGCAACTTCGCACATGGCACCGTGCCTAAAATGTTTTTTAGCTTGTTATAACTTGTCAATAATTTTATATATAGAAGGATTGAGCAAAAAGATTCGAGCAAAAAAATTAATGGTGTGATGATTTAAGATTCAATGCCAAAATCATCTTGTCATTATTATTATTAACATTCCGTAATTGTCCTACAGCTGGGTAACGCCCTCCTCTACGCTTATAGAGATTTGGAACTATTTAACCGCACACAATAATGCGTAAAAATATATACCTAATTCAATTTTCTTTTACTAAGAGGGCTACTATCCGAACTCCTAGTTCAGTTATTTTAAAATACATACATTATAATTAAAATAATAGTTTTTATTGTGTCATCTAACTCAATATATTTATATATAACTTGGAATTAGATAATCTGAATTCTATTATCACCTTTGATGATGATGTTGGGCGCTTCATCTTCTACTGTAGCCGGCATCGCGACTAGCTTCAAGCTTCTTAAACGGTTAGATCACCGTGGCGGTTGTTCGTAGAACTCTTTTACGAAGGCGGCCTCGAATCTAAAACAATATTTATATTGAGTACCTATATGGAATATATAAATTACTTAACGAAATAATTAAGTCTTTAATATTTTCCAAGAAGCACGATTTTTCCTACTTATTTAAACTATTTACCTACACAACGAAACATTTTTTTAAGAAATTTTTTTAAGAAACGAAACATTTTTGTAGGATAAGTTATCGCAATAAATGTGCCCTTTGCATTTTATTAATGTAAATTTTTCCGAACCTATGGTAGATTTTTGAATTTGACTCTGATGCATAGACAAACCGTTCTAAACACCTTTAACAAGGGCGTCTAACACCAGAAAAGTTGTTTTGTAAATTAAGTTTAGTCAACTCAATATGAATTGCATTTACAAAGTGTATCCGTGAGTTTTGAGTAATCGATACATCGGCGCATGCCTAGAAGCAAACCATACTACCTAATCGTTAGAGGTGAAATATCGGGACCGAAATGCAACAAATGAGAAAAGATTAAGAATGTTGTCTTTATATGAAATCAGATGAAAATAGTTTGTGGTCAAACCTTTGTGTATTTTTTAAGTCAAATTCTTTCTTATAAAATAAGAATTAGCTCGAACTTTATAATTCGGAAATAATTTTAATAAACGAATACGTTATTTTTTCACAATCCTTGAACCAATCATCGGAAATTAGGCACTCAACTAAAACATCTCTTTTCTTAACATTCTGAAAATTTTATGAACCGCACCAATAACACAATATTTTAAATAAAACAAGCTGTTACTGGCTCGACTAAGTTAAAATTGCAAATTCAGAGCGCATTCACCAGATTAAAGATATCAATACATCGACGCATGCCCAGATGCAACTCCGCTTCATAATCTATGGAGCTAAGTTATCCGGGCTGCAAGTTGCGCGCGCATGATGTGCAACAAACGATTGAAGCAAGCTCATTGGTCAGAAATTCACTTCTTTGTCAAAACACTGATCCCATTAAACATCATAGCCAACAAATTTAAATTAAAAATTTCATTTCTAATTAATTTGCACAATCCTTGGATTTTTGTTTTAAACACTGGCACAAGTTTAAAAATATGTCATACATCAAAACTATCGCCGTGCCTATTCAGTAAAAGAACATTCGCGAGCTAAGAGAAATCAAGACATCAAAGCATGTCTCGGTGCAACTAGACTACACAATCGGCAGAATTAAATTATCCGAGCTATAAAGTAACGCTTTACAAGTAACAAGAGAAGGATATATAAATTGACTAATATTCATGGTTTTCCTAGATTCCCCAAAAAAATTACATTTCAAACTAAGTGCAACAAAGACTATAATATTGAAAAATATAATTCGGGAGTAATTATTAAAAGACCGTTACTTCTGATTAAATTTCACAAACCTCGAAGCAATCACAATCACACACATCTTTTTTAACAGTATAAAAAAATTGAACCACACCTAAAATAAAATATTTTAAATAAAACACGTCTTACCTCTAAGCAAGCACTGACTCGACTAAGTTAAAACTTAAAATTCCTGTAGAGAGCGCATTCGCGAGTTGAAGGGATCAATACCTCAACGCATTACCTGGATGTTCAAGTAGTTCTCATTTTTATAGATGTACATACTGAAAGTATTTTCCTTGATCTAAATAAATCTGGCAAAAGAGAAGTTTGATTTAAGCAATGCCTGCAATGGACAAATAGGTTAATAATTATAAAACTAGGCAAAAGGAACGCGCGGAACATTATATTGACGTAACTGGAGCTAATAAAAAATAGGTACCGGTAATAGTCCGGTCATAATAGACGTTCACCCTTGCATAAATTCCCAAGAAGATAAAAATTTACATTAACGTACGGACGCCAATATAATGAAATTGTGAAAAGTCCGTCCACAAAAGTTTATACAAATCGAAACCGTATTTGTAAAAACTTTTGTGCAAGGCCAGAATTCATAAGAATGGACTAAACGGTTAGTTTTATGATAAAGTCGCTCAGTCAAAAATTGAAATCATGCAACAATATACAAAAAATGTCGTTCCTCTTTTTCATTAAAATTCAAAATTTCTGAGAAAAAGTGATTTTATAATTTACTTATTCCTTATAATAGGCATAATTTTAAGTACCCTTATTTTACAGGCGAGCTTGACCGGACAGTAAGTATAATATTAATATGCATTTAATGGTTAACATAAAGGTACACTGATTGAGATTTTTTTGTCTTCTAAACATGTCATGCCATGAGCATGTTATTCAGTCATTTGTGTTTTGACTCTGATTGCTAATTCCTTTTTGTAGTATTTTATAAAATATTAATAAATATACTAGTACACAGAATATTTTTTTTAATTTAATAGATCTTATAATCCTGAAGTTAAAATAAAAGTCAATTAACAAAAATCCCCTATTCACATTACATGAGTGACCGTCCTTTATTTTATTTTTGATTGATTACACTTATTTTTATGGAATCGGATAGAATAACAAAATAAAAGTTTATTAAATATATAATTATACCGAATAAAAATGTAAGTGCATAAAATAAGTATTCCTAACAGTATATTAGTTGTATAATATGTTGCTCAATTTGTTCCTCTTTTCCAATTGAACCTCGCTTTCTTTTGGACTTTTTATCTTCACATTACAATTTAACTTGCCTGTTGAAATCTTGACAACGTCTGTCTATAATTTACTAATGATAAAATTTTTTTGGAATAAAAAGTTCAAATACATTAAATTAGTTGCATTAATAAGTATATGCCTATATACCCAGAAGGAATATGGCAAAGGTATATAACACCCTCACCCTCTCTCACGAAATATCTAAAATTGTTGGAAGATATTTTGGTCCTATAGTATTGAAGCTGACTTCTTAGTATAACTTAGTCTTAAAACAGATATAAAACGATGTTAATTAGGTTTTCTTATATCATTTTATAAGAATTATAAATAATGTTTTCTCAATACGCAGTTAAAAATATGTATCCGAGAATCAAATTTCCCGCCATGACGAGTATCTGTCAATGTTTCTTTTACCAGATTAAAAATATAATATTATAATGTTTAATAGACAAAGTGATATTCCCAGTTATTATCTGTATACTACAGATGAGCTGTAGTATACAGATAATAACAATTTATATAATATTTTATATAAATTATTAAATTCTACACATATTATGGGTATCGTACAAATGATATTCTTCAAAATCACTATAATTTGAGAAAAAAACATTTTTATATTATATTCACTATAATAGTTGGAGGTACGGCCAAACGATAATAATAAGCTTCAAATACACAGCTTCAAATTTTCTTATCTAAGTTATATACACACTAGTGGGTCTCCCTCGATTTTTCGCGTTTATTCAAAATATTTCTTTTTTTTTTCTTTTTTCTTGCTTTTATTTGTGCCAAAAAGTCACAGATTATTTCGCTAATGTCACGTGCGATCGAGAAAACACGGTAGAGATTGATCGGTGCGGTCGAGATTACAGAAAATATTTCTTACGAATTTCGAAACTTATAACAGGTTTTATTTTGAATTCATTTTATAATAAACTGCAAGTCACTCATCTACATTTGGCGCCAAAATGTGAAATCCTGTTTCAAATAAATGTTTTAATATCTAATAGTATACATTAGTTCAGTTAGAAATTGAGTTTGTTGAAAACAATTAACTTTAATTATTTTTTCATATTTTTTTTCTTATACAGCCATAGAAGCGATCTCTAAACGGCCAGTAACTTTTTTCCGCTTTCTAAAATTATTTTTTTGTGAAATCGTAACAATTTAGTAAATTTCAATCAAGAATCATTTTTAATTATTTACACATCTAAGGCAAGAGCTCTTCGAAATGAAACCATAACAGATTTTTTATGTGCAGCTGTCTTCCCATAATCACTGGGACAAAAATCGAATTAAGATATGATTATTGATTTAATAAATTGCAATCAAGAATCTTCTTTATTTTTCTGCACACTACGGCTGGAGCTCTTCAAAATGAGACCGTAACCGATTTCTTATGTGCAGCTATCGTCCCAGTCTATTGATATATAAGATAAGATAAGAAATAAAACAACAGTTAATTCCTCTCTTTAATCGATAGGTTATATTACTTTTAAAGATAAAATGCTTTCACTCAAGTCTTTGAATTTAATGAGAAATCTTCGAATTTCTGTATGAAATTCTGTTTTGTTAGTTGGTTAAGTTATTTTCAAAGTCATGAGTGAAACCTTCGTGCTTATTCACTAAGTCGGTTATAGACACTCAGATGTTAAATAGGAAAAATCGTTATACTAGATCTTATGATACAGAAATATAAAAGAAAATTAAATCTAAAGTACACATTAAATGATTCAGGAAAACCATTTTTATTTCAAAGAATATTTATAAAAAATTTGACAACTTGACTTAAAATTGTTAAGATTTATAGTACAAGTATACAAAGCAAGTTGGCCATGTCCAAAAGTTGTTTAAAGTAATAAAATGTAGAAACATTCCATGGTGAGGTCCAGAGTAAGGTGTTAGAGAGCTGTAGTTTCTTGATAGAAGAAGAAAGACAGAATATCGATCATCGATATATTGAGATACATATTCGTATAATTAAATTATCCTAAGTCTCCACGCTGTGTTGTGTCGGGGGAATATGTCCGACCTGTGAACCAGTGAAACCAATTTTGTAATTTGATACTTTCATTTAAATTCCTTTTTCCGGATATTAAATCCTACATCCTAAATCCTACATACATATATTAAATCGTCTCGGGACGTATATAATTTAGCCTTCGTATTTCCCCTCATCGTTCGAAAAATCCAACGTATTAAAAGCTCGTGACATGACAATCAGAAAGAGCTCGCATCGGCTCGAATAGGTACTCAGACAACATGTAGACGTATACGGTTCAGGTCGACATTGAATATGAACTGCGCGCGCTCACAACAATGGAATCCTGTATAGGTCCACCCGCCACCCGCTATACAGTCTGTCGACACATTAATGCTGGCGAGTCCGTCGGGACAAGAGATAACAAATTGCAACTAACGCAAACGACAAACAGCATTGACCCTAAAAATCCTTCTTCTAACATCCAGCGACACCATCTCCTTTCGCGGACACAACACTAACGTGGGCTGCCCCACCATTATTCTATGAGATTGTATATTCATATTTATTATAATGTTTCAAAGTAGATATCTAAAGACTAATCGTTTTGTTACTTTGCTCACATTTCCCGATCCTTATTGTGTATGTGAATAAGAATATTACGTTCCTAGATTACTGTCGGTACGTAAGAGTATAACATCAGTACCATCGGAACGTGTTATTGATATTCTTACAAAGTGGCGTAACTTAAGTAAATAATACAAATACAAATGTTTATGCATTTCAATCAAATAAAATAATCCGGAACATAACATACGTAACCAATGAATTGCATTTTTGATTTTTTTAAGCCGAAACAAGCGATTAAACTTAGTGCGGGTGAGTTGTTAAAAGGATCAATCATCAAAGTTGAAAATATTCTATCGGATCGAACTTCAAATACAACTTAGGAACTTTATGTCAAGTTTCAATTGCTCGGACTGCTCAATAGTAAATACCAAGACGTCTTCCTCGTCAAATCTTTGCTAAAAACTGCTACTTATAAACATCCATCCTCCGAAACAGCTACATGAAACTAGACATCTTACTGTTGAAATAAAATCATTCCACTTCGTTAGCCCTTTCGTTTCATTCTTAATATGTATTGAAACTGTTATTGACAGCATTCATATTTCACTAAAGTATGTATACTAATAAAAAATGATCTGAAGTTATTTAAAATCGTCTGTTCTTCCAGTTAGATGACGCCTGCGCACTGATAGTATTAAGTCAGACCATTATATAACTTCAAACCGCATCATGAAGTAATTAACTGATGATCACACGTACACGAACTCATCATTAAATTATCATAGAAAAAACTACAACTAACACTTGAATAAATGGTCGCTAATCGTAAGATAACCCAACGAGAACCAATTTTAATATTAAAATTAAAATTGACCAACATGTGCTCTGTTACTCAATGGATCGCCGCAGTTAAACCTTGAGGCACTCATTATAACTGACAGTTGGGTAAGTCTCCGGGTCCTCTGGATGGTGAATCGCGACCGGCTGATGATATTTTCATAAACTACACTATAATAAACTAAGGCACATACCCTAAACCACGCAACGTAATGAACTCTAAGTACTCCGGAGAACTACGAAACTGTCAACGGATCAGCTGCGAGATGTTAAACCTAGACTTTATCCGCACATTGAGTAAAGAGCGATTATGCCGGTGGAAATGAAAAATACCATAAAGTCAAGTCCGGGGTATGTGTCACGGCCGGTGTCGGTCGGCTATCGACTAGTGCATGGAACTCGCATAGCATATCACAATATTCGCCATATCGCTTACTTGTAACGGTGTGCATTGTTTGTGTACAAACATCAATACGGATGCTATCTACTCATACATCGTTAAATAATAAATCTATTCTATCGCTTCTCTCTTAAAAATAATATCGTCATATAACTTTGCTAAACGCTATTAAGCTGTCTGTACACATACAAAGCGCTCTAACATAATATTTCCTCTTTAAGGCACATACTTTTTAACGTTGCTAAATTACTGCGTAAACACGACGCCGCCACTGCTTAAAAATGAAGTTAGATCAGATATAAAGACTGTCGTTAATTTATTGAGCGATGAGGTAAGAAAAAGTTGAAAACAACTAGGTATAATGCTGTCAAAGGAAATACGCCGCGCCTGCGTCGTGCTTAGATCTAAAACTACGAAAAACGTCATGAATTTGTATAATATTGCTTGTTTACAGAATACTTCGCGGATTTTTAAAAATACTCTCGTTGTGTATCACTCCAGATGTCACGAGTGGAGTGTTAATCGATATTAAAAAAATAATCTATATTTATAAAGCGCGTCCAGTTTCCGAGATCGCCTCCAAATAGCCGTGAAAAGGTGTATTGGCCGGGTGGCCGAGGAGATCCTGAAACCTAACCGTGAGCACCATGAGGTAGTTTCTAGGTTGCTGTTATAATATATTGCGAATGACAAAAGTAATCCGAACAAAATACACACAACAGTTATTGCTTTTATAGAGGTCTATGAGTTTCGCTTTGTTCATACGATCCGAACTGAGGGCATACAACGGTCCGACGCAGCCGTCCGCGCTTCGATCAACAAACATTATTGGCAGCGTCGAGTCATTGTATGAATCCCTCTCTGTACCCGTCCTACCGCATATTTTTGTATTATTTTGTATAAAAAACACGATTTGCCCATGACCGTTTGACCATTGCGACTGCCATGAATCATGAACAAACATCTCAAAAATACGACACATATATATCAGTAAATAATCGTGTATAAATGTATATCTGGCGAAAATTATGATAGTCCGTCCAATTATGTTAACTGTTTAACTATCCCGAGTTTCGGGAATCAGCTACTTCTCGACAATAAATTTGTCGTAATTATTGCTAAGCGAGTTTTCCTTGAAGTCAGAAATATTAAATTGTAAATATGGCAAAATTCCTTTGGTGAGTATCTTCGCATTTATATGTTTTCTTAATTAACGGGAGCAAGCACTTGTTTTTAATCGTCAAGTCCGGGAAGACAAGCGCCATGCTATTTACTCCAACTCGATTGGCCAAAGTAAATAAGACAGTCTCGTCAGTCGTCTCAATCGGTAAATTTAACGTCACATTTGGCGTCAATAAAACAGTTTCCGAACATCCAAGCTGTTAATAAAAGGGCTTGACCGCGATCGTGTATGAATAATAAAGTTGATCCGACAGACATTCTCAACTACAGCAAACTTGCGCCGTCTGAACATCGCGATCCAAAACACCATCACAACATCTAGTCCATTCAAGAGTATACATGCCATTCTCTGAAAATGTACTTCCAAAATCCTTCCCTAAGACATTTCCTCTGAAATGTGGCGAATAGCATTAACACGGATCGAAAGAATCGGAGAAAGTATGCTAATCTCTTTATTGTGTTGAATTTTGCCGTAAATGTCCACTTGCTGCAATTCTTTAGGTCCGATCTCTCAACCGTTTCTTTCGACTGTGAGAACGTAAGCATCTTTATTCTATACTACTAACATAATTGATTAATTAAAACCTTCACCTGTGTGACCGTTCCTATAACATCAAGATAAATACCTTCAAATTCACACAAGGGAAAGTATATACTTTATTATTAGTCGTTTCATAAATGCGCATCTATGTCGATCGAAGTTGCAATTTTAATGCTGTATTTAAATTTTGCTAATATCATCATGTTACTTTTTTTCTATTGAGACAAAATGATATAAAATTTTATCATTACATTATTATTATATTTGTTAATAACAAAAGTATAAAACGTTCAGAAATCTTGGAGTCAATTAGTGATATATTACCTTCTGTCTCCCGTCTATGTCTTCTTTTCATTTTAAAAATAATCAATCTGTTACCGTTCGCTTGAACCCTGCCTATTACCTCCTTATCTCGAAACTATACTATATTATATCCTATGCCTCCATTTACCACCAGTCAGGAGACTGGTGACTTATTAACAGTCCCCCAGGAAATGGGATTTTAACCCTACTTCTTCAAACTACGTAGAGATGTTTTTGCATTCTACTTTTTCCCAATAAGGCTAAACTCTTCGTGATCGTGAACTATACAGGCAGCCCAAACAGAAGTTGTATATTCCTCGTAAACAAATACTCCCGCGCCCGAGTGCTCCGTGAAACACTTTTGTATGGGGTAGTCTCCGTCGATTTTACTTACCAAATACGAGTGACGAAATTGATAATATTCGTTATGCATAAATGCGCACTTATATGAGTTACATTATCTATGAAGATCATATCGAATATTAAATAACATACAAGCATGTATTAGCCGTCAAAAAAGTAGCCCTGGTAAAATTTTGCCATTACGTACGCCGTTGTCGTGGACCCCACACGATGCGGAGCTTCGCTCTTCATAGCTCGTAACGTCATTGGGTCAAGGGATATTCAGCAAAAGCCCGATGTGCTGACGGGTTTCAAGCCATCCCTTTACCAGTTGAGCCGAGTCAGTGACGCTCGGAGGACAAATGTTCGCGCAGTGCGCCGAGCCTACAATTTTTTAATTGAGATTAAATATATATGTGTAGCAATGGAATATTTTTAATTAAAATGTAATGCCTCAATTATTTGGTCACTATTATTGTAGTGCTATAGAAAGTAAAAGTTTGTAAATATCCTGTAGCTGAGTAAAGGTAATCTACTGAAGGATAGCTTAAAGAGAAGACTTGGATGTTATTTACCACACTTCTCACTCTCACTTAGTGCTTGGGTTGAGCTTCCCGCACCTCACGCTTTTCCTTTGCGGAAAATAGTGGGACGCATCATCGTGGTTTGGACTATCTTTAGAATATGCTTTATGAACAACTTATTTTTTCAGTTATTAATGTATTAACAATTAGATTATATGAATCGTGTAATCACCTTTAATGGAGATGCCAGGCTCATCCTCTTCTATCGCATACGTCATTGCGAGGCCTTGTAACTGATTCTTGGGTATGCGCAACTCGCTTCAAGCCTGTCCAGGTGAGACCACCCTGGCGATAGTTCTTTTACGAAGGCAGCTTTGAATCTTAAATAATAATTTAATCGAGTAAGTTCAACTGAATGCATAACTAACTACAGACTAATAAGTAAACACTAAAAGTTAAAGTAAAATAAAAACGAGTAATCTTTGTTGTTATTCGTGTCTATCCACTGATAAAGTATTGGTACTATAACTTAACATAAATAATGATATAATAATTAAATTAATAAACCTTGCATTATAATAAAGGTTGTATGTTGTTATAAATCGATGATGTTTAAATTGTTTTTTTTTTGTTAATAAATATTATAATCTAACGGACACGCGGAATTTGCGTACTCAGAAAATTATTTCAATTTTGGAAACCGGAATAAATTCACGTAAACCAAAACACAGACAAACCCAGGCTTTTCACGATTAAGTAAAAATTACAATCGCACTGCGCAGACCCGAGTTGAGAAAAATCAATACATCGACCAAATTGCAGGGCGCATTCGCGAATTTCATAGGAGAAATTTGTAAAAGCTCGCCTAGATGCAACTCAAATACACAATCTATAGAGCTAAATTATCTGGGCTATAATGTTGCGCGCGCATAAAATCAAAGAAGGTTATAAATGTCTAAATAATTGCGCTATCCTTGGACTCAGAATTTTTGCACTTAGGTATATTTATACAAGCTTATATTTTTGAACACTGGGATGTAATGTAGGAAACAATTAAAAAAAAAAAAAGAACAAAATATATTAAATAAAACACGTCTTACCTCAAAGCTATCACTGACTCGACTAAGTTGAAATTGTTATCAAAGTGCTCATCCGCGAGTTAAGAGAAATCAATTGATCGACGCATGCCTAGAGCATGATAAGCTCTATATTGGTATTGGTTACATGTCATGTTGTCAGAAACAAAGTCTTTATGAGTCTTCATTATTATAAATATAGCAAAAACTGCACGTCTTACTAATATAACAAATACCTCCTTTTATTTTAATTTGGTTTTTAACAATTTGAGGTAATTTTTCAAAATAATTTCAGTAGATTGTTTTATTCTTATCAATAATTGATGTATTGCAGGACAGTTAAACGGAAGTCAATACCTACATATCCTTTGCTTATTAAACATTGTCGACCACATATCGACTGAAACCAATTATAATGTTTGAAGCATGGAAGAATATATATATTTTTAATTTTATATATTCGAAAATATTTGATGCTCTTATATATTCTCGAAAATTAAATAATGTTCTATTATGTAATATGTAATTTATTTATCGAATTTAGCTTTGAGTTTTAATTTTAATTTTCTTCGATTCAATGGGTTTTTTGACACATTCCCAAGTCTTCCAAATCTTCCAAATCCAGTAACCTTACCTGTAGATCAAACTCCAAATCACGATCCCCAAGAATTATTCTCAGAAAAATTGTAAATATATCAAATCAGATCGAGAAGATACCCCAGGGGTATATTGATGGGCTCTGCTCACCCTTTCATGCTTACCTTGCTCTTTTACATGATTACCTGTGAAATGTAATCATTTCAATTCACAATAAAACTTTTTAATCCACATTAGTTAAATCCATCGTCGATGATGGCTCTTTTCAATTCAAATTTTTATCTTCATTCTATCATCTAAAGTTTCATGTTCCTAACTTAAAAAATGTTGGACTTCCATAGATTCTTTCAGGCCTTAGGGGTATAAAATCTAAAATTCCTTCCTTAGTGGGTGTCTACCTAAAAACCTACACCTAAACCTAACCTTACCTAACTTTAATAGTTTTGGCTCGGCTACGATTAATCAGCCAGCAAGGACTTGTTATCTTATAAGTACAATATAGATCAATACATAGTATAAAACAAAGTCGCTTACCGTTGTCTGTCTGTCAAAATCTAAATCTGCTGTGTAATACGCAGGCTATTACACAGATTTTGATGCGGTTTTTTTTAGTATTACAACTATTTTATAAAAACTTCCGCCCACCGTGACAATGTGGTTTAAATCATGTAGGTTTTGTTAAGAGACACAGGGACATACGAGGACCTATGAATCGATGGGTGACGTGTGTGAGTAACTGAGTGTCACATATTCTTACAATCATGAATTTTTAGCAGTGAGTGGGACACGTGCCTACTAATGTCAATCCTGCTGACTGCGCATCACGAGGATTGAAGCCAATGGCATTGAACAACTACGATCTGTGGTGATAGGATATGGGATAGGAACTTGGGTACATAAAATGAACGAATGTCCAGAGATTTATTCGTGGTATGAAGAACAGATTTCTCATTATCACCTTGCCAGAATGGAAAAGGGGTAGCTAAACGACGACACCAAAGTCAGCACTGACAGGACAAATTAAGTCTTCGTTACTTTCTATGGAAAAATACAGAGATTTCCTTTCGAAAATGATTCTCGGAAGATGTTACCATCACACTGAGTGTGTGATGGTAACATCTTCCGAGAATCACCTGCTTGATATGTATTTTTAGCGACATTAGATAACATTATAGTTTAGGTTTGAATAATCCCAAAATTAAACATTTTTATCCATTGATAATAAGTAAAACAACAGTTAATACCTCTATTACTTTATTCCATAAGATAAATTAGTTTTAAAATTAAAATGCTTTCACTCAAGACTTTGAATTTAATGAGAAATCTTCGATTTTCTGTATGAAATTCGGTTTTGTTAGTTGGTTTAGTTATTTTCAAAGTCATGAGTGAAACCTTCGTGCTTATTCACTAAGTCGGTTATAGACACTCAGATGTTAAATAGGAAAAATTGTTATACTAGATCTTACGATACAGAAATATAAAAGAAAATTAAATCTAAAGTAAAATAATTCAGGAAAACCATTTTTATTTCAAAGAATATTTATAAAAAACTTGACAACTTGACTTAAAATTGTTAAGATTTATAGTACAAGTATACAAAGCAAGTTGGCCATGTCCAAAAGTTGTTTAAAGTAATAAAATGTGGAAACATTCCATGGTGAGGTTCAGAGTAAGGTGTTAGAGAGGTGTAGTTTCTAGATAGAAGAAGAAAGTACAGAATATCGATCATCGATATATTGAGATACATATTCGTATAATTAAATTATCCTAAGTCTCCACGCTGTGTTGTGTCGGGGGAATATGTCCGACCTGTAAACCAGTGACACCAATTTTTAAATTTGATACTTTCGTTTAATTTCTTTTTCCGGATATTAAATCCTACATTCGTCTCGGGACGTATATAATTTAGCCTTCGTATTTCCCCTCATCGTTCGAAAAAATCCAACGTATTAAAAGCTCGTGACATCACAATCCGAAAGAGCTCGCATCGGCTCAAATAGGTACTCAGACGACATGAAGACGTATACGGTTCAGGTCGACATTGAATGTGAACTGCGAGCGCTCACAACAATGCAATCTTGTATAGGTCTACGCGCCACCCGCTATACAGTCTGTCGACACATTAATGCTGGCGAGTCCGTCGGGACAAGAGATAAAAAATTTCAACTAACGCGAACGACAAACAGCATTGACCCTAAAAATCCTTCTTCTCACATCCAGCGACACCATCTCCTTTCGCGGACACAACACTAGCGTGGGCTGCCCCACCATTATACTATGAGATTATATAAGTATTCATATTTATTATAATATTTCAAAGTAGATATCTAAAGACTAATCGTTCTGTTACTTTGCTCACATTTCCCGATCCTTATTGTGTATGTGAATAAGAATATTACGTCCCTAGATTACTGTCGGCACGTAAGAGTATAACATCAGTACCAGCGGAACCTATTATTGATATTCTTACAAATTGACGTAACTTAAGTAAATAATACATCATAAACATTTCAATCAAATAAAATAATCCGTAACATAACATACATAACCAAAGAATTGCATTTATTATTTATTAAACCGAAACAAACGATTAAACTTAGTGCGGGTGAGTTTTAAAAAGGATCAATCATCAATGTTGAAAATATTCTATCGGATCGAACTTCAAATACAACTTAGGAACTTAATGTCAAGTTTCAATTGCTCGGACTGCTCAATAGTAAATACCAATACGTCTTCCTCGTCAAATCTTTGCTCAAAACTGCTACTTATAAACATCCATCCTCCGAAACAGCTACATGCAACTAGACAGATGTCTAGTTGCATGTAGCTGTTTCGGAGGATGATGATTTTATTTCAACGGTAAGATTACCGTTGAAATAAAATCATTCCACTTCGTTAGCCCTTTCGTATCATTCTTAATAAGTATTGAAACTGTTATTGACGATATCGTACGGCATTCATATTTTACTGAAGTATGTATACTATTGAAAAATGATCTGAAGTTATCTATAAACGTCTGTTTTTCCAGTTAGATGACGCCTGCGAACTGATAGTATTAAGTCAGACCATTATATAACTTCAAACCGCATCATAAAGTAATTAACTGATGATCACACGTACACGAACTCATCATTAAATTATCATAGAAAATGTAACTAACACTTGAACAAATGGTCGCTAATCGTAAGACAACTCAACGAAATCAATATTAAAATTAAAATTGACCAACTTGTGCTCTGTTACTCAATGGATCGCCGCAGTTAAACCTTGAGGCACTCATTATAACTGACAGTTGGGTAAGTCTCCGGGCCCTCTGGATGGTGAATCGCGACTGGCTGATGATATTTTCATAAACTACACTATAATAAACTAAGGCACGTACCCTAAACCACGCAACGTAATGAACTCTATGTACTCCGGATAACTACGAAACTGTCAACGGATCAGCTGCGATATGTTAAACCTAGACTTTATCCACACATTGAGTAAAGAGCGATTATGCCGGTGGAAATGAAAAATACCATAAAGTCAAGTCCGGGGTATGTGTAACGGCCGGTGTCGGTCGGTTATCGACTAGTGCATGGAACTCGCATAGCATATCACAATATTCGCCATATCGCTTACTTGTAACGGTGTGCATTGTCTGTGTACAAACATCAATACGGATGCTATCTACTCATACATCGTTAAATAATAAATCTAATCTATCGCTTCTTTCTTAAAAATAACGTCGTCATATGACTTTGCTAAAAGCTACTAAACTGTCTGTACACATACAAAGCGCTCTAAAATAATATCCTCTTTAAGGCACATACTTTTTGAGGTTGCTAAATTACTGCGATAACACGACGCCGCCGCTGCTTAAAAATGAAATTAGATCAGATATAAAGACTGTCGTTAATTAATTGAGCGGTGAGGTAAGAATAAGTTGAAAACAACTCTAACGTCGTCAAAGGAAAAGCGCCGCGCCTGCGTCGTGCTTAAATCTAAAACTACGAAAAACGTCATGAATTTGTATAATATTGCTTGTTTATAGAATACTTCGCGGATTTTTAAAAATACTCTCGTTGTGTATCACTCCTGATGTCACGAGTGGAGTGTTAATCGATATTAAAAAAATAATCTATATTTATAAAGCGCGTCCAGTTTCCGAGATCGCCTCCAAATAGCCGTGAAAAGGTGTATTGGCCGGGTGGCCGAGGAGATCCTGAAACTTAACCGTGAGCACCATGAGGTAGTTTCTAGGTTGCTGTTATAATATATTGCGAATGACAAAAGTAATCCGAACAAAATACACACAACAGTTATTGCTTTTATAGAGGTCTATGAGTTTCGCTTTGTTCATACGATCCGAACTGAGGGCATACAACGGTCCGACGCAGCCGTCCGCGCTTCGATCAACAAACATTATTGGCAGCGTCGAGTCATTGTATGAATCCCTCTCTGTACCCGTCCTACCGCATATTTTTGTATTATTATGTATAAAAAACCCGATTTGCCCATGACCGTTTGACCATTGCGACTGCCATGAATCATGAACAAACATCTCAAAAATACGACACATATATATCAGTAAATAATCGTGTATAAATGTATATCTGGCGAAAATTATGATAGTCCGTCCAATTATGTTAAATGTTAAACTATACCGAATTTCGGGAATCAGCTACTTCTCGACAATAAATTTGTCGTAATTAATAATTATTGCTAAGCGAGTTTTCCTTGAAGTCAGAAATATTAAATTGTAAATAAGGCAAAATTCCTTTGGTGAGTATCTTCGCATTTATATGTTTTCTTAATTAACGGGAGCAAGCACTTGTTTTTAATCGTCAAGTCCGGGAAGACAAGCGCCATGCTATTTACTCCAACTCGATTGGCCAAAGTAAATAACACAGTCTCGTCAGTCGTCTCAATCGGTAAATTTAACGTCACATTTGGCGTCAATAAAACAGTTTCCGAACATCCAAGCTGTTAATATAAGGGCTTGACCGCGATCGTGTAAGAATAATAAAGTTGATCCGACAGATATTCTCAACTGCAGCAAACTTGCGCCGTCTCAACATCGCGATCCAAAACGCCATCACAACATCTAGTCCATTCAAGAGTATATATGCCATTCTCTGAAAATGTATTTCCAAAACCCTTCCCTAAGACATTTCCTCTGAAATGTGGCGAATAGCATTAACACGTATCGAAAGAATCGGAGAAAGTATGCTAATCTCTTTGTTGTGTTGAATTTTCCCGTCAATGTCCAATTGTTGCAATTCTTTAGGTCCGATCTGAATGTGGTGTAAAGTGACTCTCAACCGTTTCTTTCGACTGTGAGAACGTAAGCATCTATATTCTATACTAATAATGTAATTGATTAATTAAAACCTTCACCTGTGTGACTGTTCCCATAACATCAAGTACCTTCAAATTCACACAGGGGAAAGTATAAATACTTAATTATTCATAAATGCGCATCTATGTCGATCAAAGTTGCAATATTAATGCTATATTGAAATTTTGCTAATGTTGTCATGGTATTTTTCTATAATTTTGTCTATTGTTAAAATTATATCATTACATTGTTATTGTATGAGAAGTTGTTAACAAAAGTTTAAAACGTTAAGAAGTCAAGGCGTCAATTATATTACCTTCTGTCTCCCGTCTATGTCTACTTTTCATTTTAAAAATAATCAATCTGTTACCGTTCGCATGAAACCTGCCTATTACATCCTTATACTATATATACTCCTATGCCTCCATTTATCACTAGTGGGGAACTAGTGATAACATCGAATTTTTCAAATTTGACATCCAGACGATCCACTCTGCGTCTAAGGTATTTGCGTACAGGTAGAGCATCCAACTTTTTCCCAATAAGGCAAAACTTTTCGTGATCGTGAACTTTACAGCAAGCCCAAACAGAAGATGTATATTCCTCGTAAACAAATACTACCGCGAAGCACTTTGATGTACGATAGTCTCCGTCCCTTTACCAAAAACACGTGGCGAAAAATATTATATTCGTTATGCATAAGTGCGCACTTATATCAGTGATATTATCTATGAAGATTATATAATAATGTCAAATATTAAATAAACACACATTAATGTATTAGAAGCTGTCGTCGGTAAAGTCGCCCTGGTCAGATGATGCCGTTATGTACGCCGTTGTCGTGGACCCCACATGATGCGGAGCTTGCCTCTTCAGAGCCTCATGACGTCAGTTTGTCAGGGGAGGTTCAGCCAAAGTCCGAGGTACTGACGGATTTCAGTCGGTCCCTCTACGAGTTGAGTCGAGTCGGTGATGTTTCGAATATGCGAGAGCAACTTCGCGCATTGCGCCGTGCCTAAAAATTGATTTAGTTATAACTTGTCAATAATTTAATATATGGAAGGATTGAGCAAATAGATTCGAGCAAAAATTTAAGGGTGTGATGATTCTTTAAGATTCGATGCCACAATCATCTAGTCATTATTAATAACATTCCGTAAAAGTCCTGCAGCTGGGCAACGCCCTCCTCTTCGCTTATAGAGATTTGGAGCTATTTAACCGCACACAAAAATACGTAAAAATATATACCTAATTCAATTTTCGTTTACTAATAGGCTACTAACCGAACTCCTAGTTCGGTTATTTTAAAATACATACACTATAATTAAAATAATAGTTTTTATTGTGCCATCTAACTCAATATATTTATATATAACTTAGAATTAGATAATCTGAATTCTATAATCACCTTTGATGATGATGTTGGGCGCTTCATCTTCTACTGTAGCCGGCATCGCGACTTCAAGCTTCGTAAACGGTTAGATCACCGTAGCGGTTGTTCGTAGAACTCTTTTACGAAGACGGCCTCGAATCTAAAACAATATTTAAATTGAGTACCTATATGAAATATAAAAATTATTAACGTAAACTTAACGAAATAATGAAGTCTTTAAATTAAACTATTAAATTAAACTATTCATCTACACAACGAAAGAATTTTTTAAGAATGGTTGTAGGATAAGATATCTCAATAAATGTGCCCTTTGTATTTCAATAATGTATATATTTCCGAACCTACGGTAGATTTTTGATTTTGACTCTGATTCATAGTCCATTCTAAACACCTTTAACAAGGGCGTCTAACACCAGAAAAGTTGTTTTGTAAATTAAGTTTAGTCAACTCAATATGAATTGCATTTACAAAGTGCATCCGTGAGTTTTGAGTAATCGATACATCGGCGCATGCCTAGAAGCAAACCATACTACCCAATCGATAGAGGTAAAATATCCGGGCCGAAATGCAACAAATGAGAAAAGATTAAGAAGGTCAATGTTGTCTTTATATGAAATCAGATGAAAATAGTTTGTGGTCAAACCTTTGTGTATTTTTTAAGTCAAATTCTTTTTTATAAAATCAGAATTAGCTCGAACTTTATAATTCGGAAATAATTTTAATAAACGAATACGTTATTCTTTCACAATCCTTGAACCAATCATCGGAAATTAGGCACTCAACTAAAACATCTCTTTTCTTAACAGACTGAAAATTTTATGAACCGCACCAATAACACAATATTTTAAATAAAACAAGCTGTTACTGGCTCGACTAAGTTAAAATTGCAAATTCAGAGCGCATTCACCAGATTAAAGATATCAATACATCGACGCATGCCTAGATGCAACTCTGCTGCATAATCTATGGAGCTAAGTTATCCGGGCCGCAAGTTGCGCGCGCATGATGTGCAACAAACGATTGAAGCAAGCTCATTGGTCAGAAATTCACTTCTTTGTCAAAACACTGATCCCATTAAACATCATAGCCAGTAAATTTAAATTAAAAATGTAATTTCTAGTTAATTTCCACAATCCTCCAAGGATTGAGGAAATTTTTGTTTTCAAAACACTGGCACAATTTTAAAAACTACTCTAAAAGACAATATTTTAAAAAAATGTCATACATCAAAACTATCGCCGTGCCTATTCAGTAAAAGAACATTCGCGAGCTAAGAGAAATCAAGACATCAAAGCACGTGTAGGTGCAACTAGAATTCGGCAGAATTAAATTATCCGAGCTGTAAAGTAACGCTTTGCAAGTAACAATAAGAGAAGGATATATAAATTGACTAATATGCATGGTTTTCCTAGATTCCCCAAAAAAAATACATTTCAAAATAAGTGCAACTCAGGCTATAATATTGAAAAATATAATTAGGGAGTAATTATTAAATGACCGTTACTACTGATTAAATTTCACAATTCACAATCACACACATCTCTTTTTTAACAGTCTAAAAAAATTTGAACCACACCTAAAATAAAATATTTTAAATAAAACACGTCTCACCTCAAAGCAAGCACTGACTCGACTAAGTTAAAACTTAAATTTTCTGTACAGAGCGCATTCGCGAGTTGAAGGGATCAATACCTCAACGCATTACCTGGATGTTCAAGTAGTTCTCATTTTTATAGATGTACATACTGAAAGTATTTTCCTTGATCTAAATAAATCTGGTACAATGCCTAAATTGGACAAATAGGTAAATAATTATAAAACTAGGCAAAAGGAACGCGCGGAACATTATAATGACGTAACTGGAGCTAATAGAAAATCTAATAGAAAATAGGTACTGGTAATAGTCCGGTCATAAGAGAAGTTCACCCTTGCATAAATTCCCAAGAAGCTAAAAATTTACATTAACGTACGGACGCCAATATAATGAAATTGTGAAAAGTTCCCATCGACACCGTATTTGTAAAAAATTTTGTGCAAGGCCTAAATTCGTAAAAGTGGAAAAAACGGTTAGTTTTATGACAAAATCGCTCAGTCAAAAATTGAAATCATGCAATAGTCTACAAAAAATAACATTCATTCTTCTTCATTCTTTTTCCGTTAACATTCAAAATTTCTGAAAAGTGATTTTATAATTTACTTATTCCTTATATTAGGCATAAGTTTAAGTACCTCTATTTTACAGGCGAACTTGGATAAAACCAAGTTCATGTTCAATGAACATGTTCTACCGGAACCGATTGCGATACACGGTACCGTTCTCGAAGTTGTTCAAAAATATGTCTACCTCGGGCAGATATTGCGATTAGGTAGAAACAACTTTGTCGACGAGTTGAATAGAAGAATTCAGCTAGGTTGGGCAGCATTTGGAAAGTTACGACGAATCTTCACATCGTCGATCCCACAGTACCTTATGACGAAAGTCTTCAACCAGTGCGTCCTACCCGTCATGTCATACGGAGCCGAAACGTGGACACTCACGACAAAGCTGGTCCACCGGGTTAAAGTTGCTCAGCGTGCTATGGAAAAGGCTATGCTCGGAGTATCTCTGAGGGATCGCATCAGAAATGAGGTAATCCGTCAGAGAACCAAAGTCATCGACATAGCCCACCGGATTAGTAAGCTGAAGTGGCAGTGGGCTGGCCATATTTGTCGTAGAACCGATAACCGTTGGGGAAAACGTGTTCTAGAGTGGAGACCGCGTCTCGGCAAACGTAGTGTAGGACGTCCTCAGATACGGTGGAGTGATGATTTGTGCAAGACGGCTGGCAGAAGCTGGATGCGAGTTGCCGAAGAAAGACCACAGTGCGTGCATTTGGAGAGGCTTATGTTCAGCAGTGGACAAATGCGGGCTGATGATGACGATCCGAGAATGAATTTCCCCGTCATGACGAGTATCTGTCAATGTTTATGTTACCAGATTAAAATTATAATATTATAATGTTTAATAGACAAAGTGATATATACCTACTCATCTGTAGTATACAGATAATAACAATTTATATAAAGTATTACATCCTACACATAGTAAGGGTATCGTACAAATAATATTCTTCCAAATCACTATAATTTCCGAAAATAACGTCTTTATATTATATTCACTATAATAGTTGGAGATACGGCCAAACGATAATAATAAGCTTCAAATACACTTATTTTCTTACTTAAGTTATATACACACTAGCGGGTCTCCAGCAAAACTTGTTTATTCAAAAGATTTCCTAGGACTTTCTCAACTTATGAGAGATTTTATTTTCGTTTCATTTTATAATAAACTGCAAGTCACTCATCTACATTTGGCGCCAAAATGAGGAATCATCTTTTAAATAAATGTCATAATATCAAATAGTATACATTAGTTCAGTTAGAATTTGAATTTGTTGAAAACAATTCACTTTATTTTTTTTATTCTTATACAGCCTACCGCTCTCCAACAGGCCAGTAACTTTTTTCCGCTCTCTATAATTAATTCTTTGTTAAATCATAGTAATTTTGTGAATTGCAATCAAGAATCGTCTTTATTTTTCTGTACACTACGGCTGGAGCTCTTCAAAATGAGACCGTACCCGATTTCTTATATGCAACTATCGTCCCAGTCTATTAATATATAAGATAAGATAAGAAATAAAACAACAGTTAATTCCTCTCTTTAATCGATAGGTTATATTACTTTTAAAGATAAAATGCTTTCACTCAAGTCTTTGAATTTAATGAGAAATCTTCGAATTTCTGTATGAAATTCTGTTTTGTTAGTTGGTTAAGTTATTTTCAAAGTCATGAGTGAAACCTTCGTACTTATTCACTAAGTCGGTTATAGACACTCAGATGTTAAATAGGAAAAATCGTTATACTAGATCTTATGATACAGAAATATAAAAGAAAATTAAATCTGAAGTACACATTAAATGATTTAGGAAAAACATTTTTATTTCAAAGAATATTTATAAAAACTTAGACTTAAAATTATTGAAATTTATAATTAATACAAGTATAAAAAGCAAGTAGGCCATGTCCAAAAGTTGTTTAAATTAATAAATTGGTGGAAACACTCCATGGTGAGGTCCAGAGTAAGGTGTTACAGATCTGTAGTTTCTTAATAGAAGAAGAAAGTACAGAATATCGATCATCGATATATTGCGATACATATTCGTATAATTAAATTATCCTAAGTCTCCACGCTGTGTTGTGTCGGGGGAATATGTCCGACCTGTGAACCAGTGAAACCAATTTTGTAATTTGATACTTTCATTTAATTCCTTTTTCCGGATATTAAATCCAACTTTCGGCTCGGGACGTATATAATTTAGCCTTCGTATTTCCCCTCATCGTTCGAAAAATCCAACGTATCAAAAGCTCGTGACATGACAATCAGAAAGAGCTCGCATCGGCTCGAATAGGTACTCAGACGTCATGTAGACGTATACGATTCAGGTCGACATTGAATATGAACTGCGAGCGCTCACAACAACGGAATCTTGTATAGGTTAACGCACCAAACAACGACAAACAGCATTGACCCTAAAAAATCCTCCTTCTAAAATCCAGCGACACCATCTCCTTTCGCGGACACAACACTAGCGTGGGCTGCCCCACCATTATACTATGAGATTATATATTCATATTTGTTTCAAAGTAGATATCTAAAGACTAATCGCTCTGTTACTTTGCTCACATTTCCCGATCCTTATTGTGTATGTGAATAAGAATATTACGTCCCTAGATTACTGTCGGTACGTAAGAGTATAACATCAGTACCAGCGGAACGTGTTATTGATATTCTTACAAAGTGGCGTAACTTAAGTAGACAACATATCATAAACATTTCAATCAAATAACATATTTCGAAACGTAACATATGTAACCAATGAATTTCATTTTTTATTTATTAAATCATAACACAAGCGATTAAACTTAGTGCGGGTGAGTTTTAAAAAGGATCAATCATCAATGTTGAAAATATTCTGTCGGATCGAACTTCAAATACAACTTAGGAACTTAATGTCAAGTTTCAATTGCTCGGACTGCTCAATAGTAAATACCAATACGTCTTTCTCGTCAAATCTTTGCTCAAATCTGCTACTTATAAACATCCATCCTCCGAAACAGCTACATGAAACTAGACATCTTACCGTTGAAATAAAATCATTCCACTTCGTTAGCCCTTTCGTCTCATTCTTAATATGTATTGAAACTGTTATTGACGATTTCGTACAGCATTCATATTTTACTAAAGTATGTATACTAATGAAAAATGATCTGAAGTTATTTAAAATCGTCTGTTCTTCCAGTTAGATGACGCCTGCGCACTGATAGTATTAAGTCAGACCATTATATAACTTCAAACCGCATCATAAAGTAATTAACTGATGATCACACGTACACGAACTCATCATTAAATTATCATAGAAAATGTAACTAACACTTGAACAAATGGTCGCTAATCGTAAGATAACTCAACGAAATCAATATTAAAATTAAAATTGACCAATTTGTGCTCTGTTACTCAATGGATCGCCGCAGTTAAACCTTGAGGCACTCATTATAACTGACAGTTGGGTAAGTCTCCGGGCCCTCTGGATGGTGAATCGCGACCGGCTGATGATATTTTCATAAACTACACTATAATAAACTAAGGCACGTACCCTAAACCACGCAACGTAATGAACTCTAAGTACTCCGGAGAACTACGAAACTGTCAACGGATCAGCTGCGAGATGTTAAACCTAGACTTTATCCACACATTGAGTAAAGAGCGATTATGCCGGTGGAAATGAAAAATACCATAAAGTCAAGTCCGGGGTATGTGTCACGGCCGGTGTCGGTCGGCTATCGACTAGTGCACGGAACTCGCATAGCATATCACAATATTCGCCATATCGCTTACTTGTAACGGTGTGCATTGTCTGTGTACAAACATCAATACGGATGCTATCTACTCATACATCGTTAAATAATAAATCTAATCTATCGTTTTCTCTTAAAAATAACGTCGTCATATAACTTTGCTAAACTCTACTAATCTGTCTGTACACATACAAAGCGCTCTAAAATAATATTTCCTTTTTAAGGCACATACTGTTCGACGTTGCTAATAATTTACTAACAAAACACGGCGCCGACATTTTTCGAAAATGAAGTGAAATCAAAATAAATATATAATTCGTTAATTTATTGAGCAGCGATGTAATATAATTTGAAAATAATCAAATGTCGCCGAAATAAAACGCGACGGCGTCGTGTTTAGATCTAAACCAACGAAAAACGTCATGAATTTATATAATATTGTTTGATTACAGAATACTTCGCTGACTTGTAAAAATACTCTCGTTGTGTATCACTCCAGATGTCAAGAGCGGAGTGTTAATCGATATTAAAAAAATAATCTATATTTATAAAGCGCGTCCAGTTTCCGAGATCGCCTCCAAATAGCCGTGAAAAGGTGTATTGGCCGGGTGGCCGAGGAGATCCTGAAACCTAACCGTGAGCACCATGAGGTAGTTTCTAGGTTGCTGTTATAATATATTGCGAATGACAAAAGTAATCCGAACAAAATACACACAACAGTTATTGCTTTTATAGAGGTCTATGAGTTTCGCTTTGTTCATACGATCCGAACTGAGGGCATACAACGGTCCGACGCAGCCGTCCGCGCTTCGATCAACAAACATTATTGGCAGCGTCGAGTCATTGTATGAATCCCTCTCTGTACCCGTCCTACCGCATATTTTTGTATTATTATGTATAAAAAACACGATTTGCCCATGACCGTTTGACCATTGCGACTGCCATGAATCATGAACAAACATCTCAAAAATACGACACATATATATCAGTAAATAATCGTGTATAAATGTATATCTGGCGAAAATTATGATAGTCCGTCCAATTATGTTAAATGTTAAACTATACCGAATTTCGGGAATCAGCTACTTCTCGACAATAAATTTGTCGTAATTAATAATTATTGCTAAGCGAGTTTTCTTTGAAGTCAGAAATATTAAATTGTAAATAAGGCAAAATTCCTTTGGTGAGTATCTTCGCATTTATATGTTTTCTTAATTAACGGGAGCAAGCACTTGTTTTTAATCGTCAAGTCCGGGAAGACAAGCGCCATGCTATTTACTCCAACTCGATTGGCCAAAGTAAATAACACAGACTCGTCAGTCGTCTCAATCGGTAAATTTAACGTCACATTTGGCGTCAATAAAACAGTTTCCGAACATCCAAGCTGTTAATATAAGGGCTTGACCGCGATCGTGTAAGAATAATAAAGTTGATCCGACAGACATTCTCAACTGCAGCAAACTTGCGCCGTCTGAACATCGCGATCCAAAACGCCATCACAACATCTAGTCCAATCAAGAGTATATATGCCATTCTCTGAAAATGTATTTCCAAGATCCTTCCCTAAGACATTTCCTCTGAAATGTGGCGAATAGCATTAACACGGATCGAAAGAATCAGAGAAAGTATGCTAATCTCTTTATTGTGTTGAATTTTCCCGTAAATGTCCAATTTTTGCAATTCTTTAGGTCCGATCTGAATGTGGTGTAAAGTGACTCTCAACCGTTTCTTTCGACTGTGAGAACGTAAGCATCTATATTCTATACTAATAATGTAATTGATTAGTTAAAACCGTCACCTGTATGACCGTTCCCATAATACCTTTAAATTCACACAGTCTGTAATTAATGACTATTGCCATAAATGCGCATCTACGTCGATCGGAGTTATATATGTTTTAGGAATGTGTATCGACATGGTATGTATTCATCCGCTAAACGTTTAATAATACAATACATTAAAATATAAATTAGGTAAGAGATATGTTCATAATAATTTGAAAAATAATTTAATTTATATTTAATTAAAATGGCACAAAGTCCATTGCTACAATTTAATTTTTTTCTTCGCCTAATCCTCATATATTATCTTCTGTATCCCGTCGATGTCAACTTTTCATTTAAAAATAATCCAACAGTTACCGTCCGCGTGTACCCTGCCTTTTACATTCTTATCTCGAATTATACTCTATACTCCTTAGCAAATTGGCGGGTACTAGTAATAAGACCCCACTTCTATAAATTGGCGGTTTACAAATTTGACATACAGACTGTCAACTCTGCGTCTAAGATGTCTGCTTTGAGAAGTTAGAGCATCCAACTTTTTCCCAATAAGGCAAAACTCTTCGTGATCGTGAACTTTACAGCGAGCCCAAACAGAAGATGTATATTCCTCGTGAACAAATACTACCGCACCCGAGTGCTCCGTGAAGCACTTTGGTGTACGATAGTCTCCGTCCCGCCCACCGAATACAAACGGCGAAACGTATTGTATTCGATATATGTAAATGCGCACTTATATCAGATCCATAAATATAATAACATCGAATATTAAATAAACATCGAAATAGATACATAAAATAAATTCGAAATCTGTCGTCGATAAAGTTGCCCTGAACGAAGACGTTACGTAAGATGATGTCGTAGACCCCACGTGACAAGGAGCTAACCTATTCTTCAGAGCCTCGTGATGCCAGAGCGTCAAGGAAGGTTCAGCCATAATTCGAGGTACTGACGAATTTCAGTCCGTGCTTCTACCAGTTGAGCAGAGTCAGAGGCGCTCGGAGGATACATGTTCGCACAGTGCGCCGTCCCTACAATATTTTTAATTAAATTTACATGAACGTATAAGATTAATCACAAAACCTTGCCAACAATAAAAATATGCTTTTTTGATATCATTTTAACTTATATAATCTAAAATGTACAATCACCTTTGATGAAGATGGCAGGCGCATCCTCTTCTTCTGTAGTCGTCATTCCGAGGGCGTGCCAGGGATCCACCGATCCATGAACATACGCGACTCGCTTCACACCTATGGTTAGACCACCGTAGCAGTTGTTCGTAGAGTCCGCGACCTCGCTAACGAAGCCGGCGTCAAATCTGAAAAAATATTTAACTTGAGCACAATCACGTATAGATTATAAAGCGAAATACTTAAATTTGAATTGTATTAAATTGCTGAATTCCTGGAAATAAAGTTAAAAGAAATACAAATGTACTTAAAAATGGAGTAATTTATATCGACATTTGAGAAAAACCAAAAAAAATTGTCAGTCAAATCAACGAAGACGCGCGCCACTATTTTCCGCAAGGGCAAGAACGGGGTGCGAGAAGCTCAACCCAAGCGTTAATCTCTAGTCGATCACAGCGGGATGTAAATGGCTAGTTAAACACACGTTGTGTTGATTGGATCGTCAGTAAAATAGCTCTAAATTTTTCTGATTTAAAAAATAAATAAAGATGATGTCCGAATGAAAATGATTTCACTGCATTGCTGACTAAATAGGAGTATTTATTGCATTAACGAAATACAATCAATCAAAACATTTGAACAAAGTCCATCATAGTGTAAATTTTTACAAAAAGTAAAGGAAGTTTTTTTTAAATATTGATAAACAAAAGGAATAATACAAATAATAAAATGCAAAATAACAATTGCTTAGCATTTCATACATATATTATATATATATATATATGTATGGATATAATATTGGGGTGTGGACAAGTGCGCATAAAACACCACGCTCGCAGATATTGATTTGCTTACGAAACAACTGCGCGCGCTTATACGTACAAAATAGTCTGTATTTAATTTATTCGTTAAGAAATAATTCGCATTTCATACAAAAATGAGTAAGCAAGGCTTATTTTCGCAAAAATTGTATAGTATTTAAAAAATTTTTTGCAACTTATCATTGAAAATATTATTTTTAAAGGTGATTTTTATAATATCACCATTATAATGAAAATTATATATCTTACATTTTTAATTTACTATACTAATTAAAGGATTTTTAAGACATTTGCAACGATAAAATGTATACCTTAACATATTGAAAGCTTCGCGATCTTCTTGAAGACTTGCATTTGTAGCTGAAGTACAACAGAGGATAACAGTGTAGGAGAATAAGAAAAAAAAACTTAATAGTTTTTAATAATGAAAATTTAAACTAACGAAAACACAACTCTGCCCGACGAATCAGCAAAGAAATCTAAATTAATAGTAAATAAATTGAAAAATGAAAAGATAAATGGAGGCCGAGGTTTCTTTTGAGGAACTTCGTCTACATTTTCATCATCGGGTTGAAGCAACGCCTCTGGAATCGTGGGCACAGGTGATCGCGACATTTTCGCGTCGCGGAGTTAGCTCTACTGCAGCGGTATATTGATACAGCTTTAGTGTGGCTACTGCGCATGTCGTTGAATATTGACTGCCTACATGACCCCTACATCACCTCTATGGGACAATAACTCGCACTTAAAGTGAACATGACATATCATATTTTATTTGTCGCTTAATTTTTTATTCCGTTGATACATCAGTAACTAACATTTATAGACATTTGGGTGATCAGCTCTCGCTCAGCCTATATCGTATTCCGTTTTAGCAACATTGTACAATATTTTAATAATTGTACACACAATATTGTAATTCTTATGCATTAATTTATAATACACATAATACTATCTGAATCTGCGGCTTTATCCGCGCGAAATTTATAAAACTTACATATAGAACTAAAACCGTCACCCCATAAAATGTAATAGCCTCGAGGAACAAATTAAAAAAGGTACTCAATGTATTTCAACGGTACTCAAACTATCTTCATAACAAATTATATCTAGGTTCAGCGGTTTAAGCGTGATAAGGAGACATTTACTTCTATATTTATAATATTAGTATATATGTTACTACTATGTTCTTTTGGTATGTACATATGTATGTCTTACTATTTTTAAATCTATATTTAAGTATAGCTTAACAATTTTAATTTAGATTTTTATTACTATTTATTAATTTATATTAAGTTTGTAAGCGAAACCATGATTAAATAAAAAATATATGTTTGTATGATTAATCGTCTGACGCATCACAATCAGACAGTTCATTGACTTCTGAATCATCTTGTAAACATGAGTGTCGATATAATGGACAACACAATATCGGTCCATGTCGTAAAATATATTTATTTTTTTATAAAAACTTAACTCGCATAAAATAGAATATATTTCATACATGAGCATCACTCACAGACTAATGCATGCCGATGATTTAACGTGGAAGAGAACTCCATCGCTAGTGTATAAAGTGTATACATAGTTTTCGTTTTTACATCATTATATTATGTTGTAAGATTCACTTTGTTATAATATACCTCCTTGATTTATTCGGATACGATGGTGGGAAATTGGGATTGTTGACAGCTGACGGTTGCCAAGGGTTGTTATTTAAAAAAGTACACGTACAGCCCACCTACATCCGACTTCGCCGCGTTTCCGAAAAATATACATTTGTACGTATTGTTTTTAATTTATTACTACATAATTTTAATTGATTAATATTCAATGCGAAGTATTACAGTAAACAGACAAATAATCAAAATTCACCTACTTCGGTCCAAATACATCTTGACATTGTTGAATGAAGAAACTGAGCGGGAAGAAATCACCAAACACTTCCACTTCACCTGACGACGTTTGGTAAAAACCGAATTCCGTACAGGTCTGGTACATCCACTGACGAGCTACAAAAACAAAAATTATGATTATATTCTATTCAATATTTTTTATTAAAGCAACTTTAATAATCCATAATAATCGTTATTGTATATAATATAGTATACAATTAGCCAAGTCGTAAAGAATTGGGTACCCCCTCCCTCCACTCCACAGGCAAACCCGCGGGCTAAAACTAGTAGATAATAATCATCAATCAATCAAGTTGAATAATTGATAGATACCTCCTTCTGATCCCCAAGTAACATTTCTTAGTTCTTCAATCATATTGTCGTAGCTGTAGTCCAAGCATGTTTGGTTTGATTTTTCTAATATTATGGAATTGAAAGCTGCCAGCTTACGATATGCTGGCTTACCACTTGGCTCTGTTATCATTTGGCACACCTACAAATGTTTATACAGGTTTGAGTCAAAATTAAATATACAGTTTACTTATTTACAAAGTTATTAAAATGAGAACATAATTAAAACATTGAATAATGAATGTTGTCACTGACAAGCAATTACCGTATTTATAGTTAAATTTTTATAACGCATATCAGCACTCATTCGATTATCTTCATTGTATTGAACGAGACCAGCGAAATCATCTGCGATGGAGTTATAAAAGTTCTTGATGTCATTTTTGGAAGCTTTAGAGAAAGGCTTGCAGACCCTGAATAATATTAGTGGATGAATCAATACTTAAAGCCATTGTTATGTATTTAGTATTTCGGTATACGGAACGTGTAAGTGAAGATTATTGACTTATGTATACAGGTGAATAAATATTTGTATTGTGTGAATCATTACTTGAAAAGTATATCATGATATCATAGATAAAAGGTGTTAGGACATATTAAAAAAAAATATATGAAATGACAATTATATGTCATAGTTACATATGGGATGGTAAAATCCTGCAGACCATGGTCTTAATATATAAAAAATACAAGACATTTTTTAGTAAATTGTATCTTTCATATGATATGATATAAATGTACTATAAATTTTATTACAAGACATTCCAACAGCGGGAGGAGAAAAGATGAACCTGATATTTAGACTCATTTGATTTGCTAATTTTTCTTGTTAATTCTTATTAGCTCATCGGCAAGTGGAGTTGTTTTTATTTGAACCACTTTTACTCTTTCAATTACATCCTATAATTGAGTACATGTTTCGCATTTTCTGAGACAGTTTTTAACATTTGATTCATATATCTTTCTGCTACGTTAAAATGTTTTTCAATAATGAGCATAGCTTATTCTATAATTATATTCCCGAAGTTCCGATTATGCACGTAGGTCACTGACTTAGTAAGCTGCAACGAGTTAACAACATAGGTGTTACCACTTTCACAGTCAATGAGGCCAAACCTTAGGCCCAAATGAAGTCTCAAGTTAACTCTTGCAGAATTTACTCCTCCCGCCGCTGAGATCAGCTATAGTCTGATATGAATAATATTCTACCATTATTACCTAAATTCCTTTTCAACAGTTTCTGGATCTGTTTTCATCATAGATTTAATCTGTTGATGAGCTAGTTTTAACTGTGTAACACATTCTTCACCACCAGTTTTTTCTCTTAATGCATTCACAACAACCTGATAATATTCTGCAAAAAGCGAAACAGTGTTATACAATAAGCAAATGTCTCATGCAAAACATTTTTTTTCTATCACTCTACAATATAATTTAATAGCCTTATCACAG
The DNA here is from genome assembly GCF_905147765.1 of Vanessa atalanta. NCBI lineage: Eukaryota > Metazoa > Arthropoda > Insecta > Lepidoptera > Nymphalidae > Vanessa > Vanessa atalanta. The sequence goes on along the minus strand of NC_061902.1, from coordinate 3,586,026 downwards.
ACTATATAAACTCAATCAATCAATTATTTATTAGCATATATTTGACAAAAAACTTAGTTTAAGATAATGAGCATATAATATTCATTTATTTACTTACCCATGAAATTAACTTTTGCAAGCAATGGTCCACTGGAAGATATACAGGCATGAACTAAATGTGGGTACTTGAGCCGCAACCAAGCTGCCAAGGAACCTGGGTAGGATCCACCAAATGCAACCCATTTCACTTGTTTATTGAACTTATACTTATCATTCATTTTGTTTATAAAATATGCTAGGTCTGCAAGTGCCTGCTGTGAAGAGAGGTACTGCAAATTTTTTGTGCTGATGTCCCTGAAATAATTCAAACCAAATTCAATTAATCCTAAACTTAATAATAATTATTAAAATAAAAAAATGACACAATTATTAAATCATTACATTATTTATGTTAAGTAATGGCAACCATTTTATAGAACATATAATCTAATGTTTATGAAACTTTTTTTAAATCTATACTCATTATTAAGACTAAATGTTTTTGTTATTGTAGTAACTTAGAATTATTGAAGTAAAGATAATGGTATATTTTATACAACTACTGTAAAGAAATTGTAACCTTGGGTCATCTTTAATAATTTTACAAGTTGTAAATAACCCCCCCTGCTCTAATAACAGTACACTACCATATTTAATACCAAATACCTCTAAGACTTGAAGCAATTTGCAAGATGTAAGTGTGTGCATAACAAAGAAGTTTAGATATAAATTCTTTAAAGTAAAAGTTTTGTAAGATATATCTTCATAAATTAAATTTAATACAATAAAGTTAAAAAAAAATTATGTTTTATATTTATATGACCTGTATAACCTTCATAATACATATTATGTTGATATAAACCAATAATTTAAAGAAATTTCTATCACTGGGGTTATTCAGCCGATAAGAAATAACGCAAACAATTTTATCTGAACTATGTATTTTATAACAGGACATAAACGGTTCAATTATTATTTATCTAATAACCACAATTATTATGCGTATGTCGAATTGAAATATTACACAAAGAACTTTATGTATGCATGTGGATTGTGGTTGCAATAGCAAACAAGAAATCAACAAGATTTAAAAAAAGAGTCTCCATTCAACAAGTCAGCCATTTAGCACTAAGAGTATAATTTTTTTTTTTACAGTGAAAGTTACAATTTTATAAACAAACCAAATATTTATACTAGCTGTTTTCCTGTTCACCTGCTTTCTTGTTCATTAAGGATAAGGTTCATAAGGATCTATGTATTTTGAAAACTAAATAGCCTATGCTGATGATATGTTGATTAGTCAAAGTCTTATACCAATATGGTCAGTAGTTTTAGTTTTAGTTCACATTTGGATTCCACATGGCTTTGTTCAATCTCAGGGCTGGAACTCCCGACTGTGATACCTTATTGCTATATGCTAATGCTAACTAACACTAAAATAAACTTAATAAATGCCAGACAGGCCAAAAATCTAAATATTTATTATAGAAACCAAACATAAATAGCTTAAACTGACCTTTGATGCTTTCATACTTTTAAATTTGTTTGAAAAATTAAGTTAAAGTTGTTAATATATTCTATAAAATCATCCTATAACAACATTCAAAGTAAATATTAAAAAAAAGGGTGCGGAAAGTTGATTTTTTTTAAAGATTTTGATACTTACGTAGTAGGGTGACTTTCTCCATAATAGCGATGCTCTAATTGTATACACATTGCTTTAAAAATTTTGGCATATTCTATCCAAGCACCTTTCACCATCCATCTTGCATCAGCTGGACCTTCTCCGCCAATCATAAGAAAAACTGGTCCAGGATTATTGAAATCATAAAAGCTTTCATTAACAAAATATCGCTGAAATGAAAAACATTCACATTGGTATTGATTACATTACAAAATAATCAAACAGTTTCAAAAATACTATACTAACAATATTCTTCCAGAGTCAAAAGTAAGTAAAAAATAAAGCAATAATTTAATTAAACAACAATAATATCATTATTATATTATTGGGTATAGTTACTTCCCTTATATATTTTTTAATATACAAAATTGTAATAATTATTCTTTTTAATAAACCACAATAACAACATTTGACAAACTTACTTGTTTCCATATTCTTGTGTCTGTCGCAGAAAAATGATCTAGTTTTTGTTTAAACCATTGTTTAGGAGGTAAATCATGAATTTTCTGATTTTCGCCTCCAGCCGGTGCTCCTAAGTTACCACCTTTACTTCGACCAAGTCGAAATTGTTTTCCGCATTGTATTAAAGTTATTAATGTAAAAATTAGCAAAATAGTATAAAAGTATTGGGACATTTTTTAATAGCATACGTAAAGTTACCAAAAATGATATAAAATAAACTAAACAGACAGAAGAAAAAATTAACTAAACAATGAAGAGCAAAGCGTAAAATGATTGACCATGACCAATGATTGACTTTGATTATAATATTTATAATATCAATTCAAATTTTTATATATACCAACGATTATAAGGCATGCGATACACATTAAAAATTGTAAAAAAATGGAATGATTAAATATATTTAATTTATTCAACATACTCTTATTGATTCTAACTTACAAAGTGTATATTTAAATATAAATTACACGTGTATGCTTAATTACACACGACAAAACTTTTTAAAGTAAAATAAAATATAATGTTACATTAACCGTTATTACTTTTCTTTATAATTAATTACTTTTTTAAATTAATTGAAATTAATTTCTGAATAATAAAAAACCTATACTTTTATATTTATTTTATTATTAAACAAAAAGTACATGAACTGTCATTTGTATAATTCTGTCATGAAGTAATGAAGGTTCTTTAAAAATAACTATAAATAATGTTAATAACGAAATATTTTAATATATGTATATTAAAGCCTTTTCTCATAAGTAAGTAATACATTGTAAGTGTGCAAAATATAGTTGCTTGAAATTTGATTTAAAAATAAAATTTGAAAGTATCGGTTAAATATAAAAGCACGCCATCTGTAGTAGCCAAGCGGCAGTAACATTTTAGCGCCACTGGTCATATAACAATTCAAGTCAGCCAACCTTTCAAAATTCAAAGTTTCCACTCGCGAATACGATCAATAGCGAGGTGTACCTTGGTTGTGTGTTGGTTAGCGCTCGGTGGGTTTTAAAATGGCTTTATTCAGGATCACATCTACAAAATTAATTGAAATACAGGTAATTTTTTGTTGACTAATAAATTTTATTGAACACATAAGAATTTATATACCTTTGTACGCAAGTTTTATACATAACCTTCTTTGCCACATTTTGAATTTGAAGTTATGTAATGTGAATAAAACTATTTTCGGATTAAGCTTGTAATTAGTTTATGTTTAAGCGATAATTTACTGCTTCATATTGTTAACGAACAGCTAATTTTTATACATCGAATTCATATTTCCCATCTTTGAATTAATACGGTAGCCGCATGCCGCCAATCATAGAAAAGAAATATATCGAAAATATTTAATGGTTCCTGTAATAAATGATAAACTCAATTAAGTATAAAAAATAATGTTTAAGCTGTGCCCTTGTTTTATATTATTATAGAAAAAAAAGTTGTTATCCCATATTTTACTATAGTTCCTAATTTCGAATTGATTATAACCGCGGTTATAATGCGAAGAGGCTAATCCAATTTTATTTAGATAGATTGTATAACAATAATAGTAATGAAATTCGGACTTGAAGTTTTTGTTTGTCGTGTATGTATTATCATTTATAAATTAGTCTCTTTCTTTAAGTAATATTGGCGCCATTTGATATATTAATTTCATGCTTACTTTATCGTTTACTAAAAATAACTAATACCTAGTACTAAAGTAACTTTTAACGTTGTACATACAATATTTAAAAGTGCAGGTCACTCTCTCCGATATTTTTTATAATGTTAATTGTATAATTTGGTATGTACGAATAGATTTTATCGTGAATAATGAATAAAATGAATAATACTTAAACAATATATGGGGCGTATGTATTTGATTTTAAAGAGGAAAGTAAAATGATACGAAGATTAATGTTACAATGTATTAATTAATCTACATCGCCGAATACTATCGATAAAAATAAAACAATTTCTGCTGGCACTTTCAATGGTCCGTAATGTCGGTCGTAACGGTATTTCGGTTGTCCTGTCGCGCGTTGCAACAGTGTTCAGTTGAGAATAAGAGAATCTTTGTTTTACCCGCAATGTTTGCATACAGGCTATCCGTTAACGAAACTAAATATTTTATATAGGTATCAGGGAATTTGTAAAGAAAACTTGTTTAAAAGTAAGAGTAAGACTGCTTTAAAATTATATTGGATTGTTATGACTTTCACCGTGTCTTTAATGTCCCCCTTCAGATAACTTCGTTTAGTTAGCTCCGAGTTTGAGCACGTGCTTACATGGTTTTAGCGTTATTTGAAAGTGTAGTAAAAAAATACGTAAAAATATAGTTGGCTCTGTTAAATATAATTTAACCTTTACGTAGGTAATGCAAAGTCGCCATTGTCGTAAAACAAAAAAGTAAAAATACTTCGAAATAAACTTATTTCGTAATTATTATGTCAAAGAATCTTGGCGCCAGTTAGCGAACGAAATCTCGTTAAGAACATGTGAGTCGTCGACTCGTTATTTCAGGGTCGTCCATAGATCTATGGCTTCATAAGGCTGTACTAATTCCAACGAAACCTTTAAAGACACTTTGTACAAGACATACTTTAGCTGGCTGCAATCTGCAATAAAGGCGAAAACACGTGAACCAATATGTTCAAAGGAATGGTTATTTCAATTGCTGCTAGCTGTATTAAACCATATTTATAAGGCAATGTGTAGTTACACTTGTATAATTATACAAATTGATTAGTTTTTTTGCATATTTGCTACTGATAAAGCATATTATCCTATACATAATATAACTCAGTATTAAATAATTCTCTACAATGCGATAATGAATTATTCTTATATAATAAAGACAAGGGTTCTTTATTATCTTTCACAAATTACATGCACGTGATAGATTGACATTGAATTCACTTACAATTTGTTATCATATTATATCTTATCATTTGGAATATTCTGGTAACGCTCGATCATATTCAATAAAGTAACGCTTTTATAGGCTCGTAGAACGTCTAAAAATAGTAAAGCACTACAAATTCAAAAGTTTCTCAGCTGATAAATTACGTAACGAATACCGACCTGGCAAAACCTACGGCGTGTCCAAAATTAATTCTCTTAATGTCATTGACATTTTGTTTTAAATACAATGAACTATGAAAATGGCTTCTTGCGATTTGACCCGTTCTGTCACAGTATTGAGTCAGTAAGATAATTTGACCATGTGGCTTCCTCGCATAAACGATACGAACACGAAGCAAATCACGCAAGTGTTTTTCACGATTATCCGCGCTCGGTTACGCAATACCGCTGAAGGTTATTCTTGTTTCAATGTCGTTCGTAATATTTTGGCGCAAAATTTGTCCGAAGCTATTATGACATCACTTGGTACGCACTATTAGGTACTGTACAGACGATAAACGTTCTGAATTGTAGTAGTAAGATTACCGTTTCTTATATTTTATTTACGTTTTATTTTAGAGCTATTAGGTTATATATGTACTATACACTACTGAAGCCGATTTTTTTATGTCTATTACTTCATATTCTGTTTACGATGGGCGGGCGGGCTTAAGCAATAGTTCTGTCCAACAGCATTTCAAAATATTTTTATACAAATAAAGTACGTGAGGTACAAAATGATTGTTTCTTAATTATACACGACATTGTTTGCATTATAGATTTATTATTTTACCCTTACATAATTAAAGTAGTCGAGGAGCTGAAAGGATTTTTAGCAGAAATAGGAAACCCTCGAGAGTGTAAATTTACTCGGATATATTTTTTTTTCAAGTCATATTAAGAAAGACCGACATTGAGTTATATTTTTTTTTAAGACAATAGAGCTAACGGCCCATCTTTGTGGAGTGAGAGAAAAAAAATAGACGAACGTTTGCACAGATAGATATGACTCTCCCTTGTACTGTGTGATCTTTATAAAGTAATATGTCATACCAACAAAAACTTGTAAAAAATTAAAAATACCAATAAGTTAAATTTTCATTGAATTTGGACTCTTAATATAAATGATATAAAAATTATTACGTATTTATGTCCAACCACGTACAATACGTAGGTCTTTTATAAATGAATATTTGCTAGTTCACATTTCGAATGTGAAGAGTGTCTTCAATATGTATATGTATGTAGATTACATAATTGTTTGTATACTCTCCAAATTCATGTTATCTTTCACTTTATACGGGAAATTTTCTTTTTTTATCAGAATAGATACGAGATGGCATTGAAAAGATATTAAGAAGACGATAGACTTGACTTAACGTAGTTTATAAACGACGGAGTAATATGTATTTATTTAGTTATTTGAATTTGTGCAAGACTTCGTAGGTGTTTATCTATTACCTCATATTTCACCGCTAAACCAAATTTAAAAGTCATCACAGCCAATAAATGTTCTGCTGGTCCTCCTCTCCTTTTGAAGAGAAAGTTTAGAGCTCTAATTTGGATTAGAGCATTCATAAAATTCGGTGGTGGTTGAACCCATAATGACCGATTAAGGTTCACGTTTGGAACGCAATTGCGCCAAATAAGCCCATTTACTAGTGCAATATTTCGGCACGAAATGAGTTAATAGACTTTAATCTACTAATATAATCTATAATAATCTAAAATAATCTATAATAATCTACTCATCTTAGATAGGCGGCGCATTGACGACACTGGGAAAACTTTATATTTCATAGAATGCTAAAATTTATACTTATCATTACCTCCCTATATTTATTCGAAAGTATCTCAATCGCTATCTATTAAAATAGTAATATATTTGACGAGAAAATATGTACAAATCAATATAAGCTAAGGTTAACAACGTAAGCATGCCGGAAAAATTTAATAAACTTCCTCGTGATTGACCTTGTTGAAGGGTTTTTTGAACGAGAACGTAGTTTCCTCGAGGAAATTTATTTTGGTGAATCGGCTTTTTACCACTTAAAGATAACGTTTCTCTATCCACCGCGTCTGCGCCATGACCTCTTTTTACTATAATGAAGGCGTTTCAAATTCCGCGATAAGTAATGTAAAAACTCATTAAATTTGCATTCAGTACAAGTACTTGAACTAAAGTTAAAAAACACGTTTTGTTTTCGACGATTTCGTTGGTTTTTGCGAAGTGTTCGTGTGTTTATTTTGAACATTAATATTCTTATAATTGGTGACTACCTAACATATAAACTCTACTTGCAACCTTAGTAGTATTATTTTTTTATCAACTCGTTAGTATCATTAGTATACGCGTGATACGTCGTCTGTCCTACTTTGAGAAATCTTGCTTACTCATTACCTTGTATAATATTTGAATTAGGTTACACATTATTCTATTATTTTACGTTGAAATAATGTTTTATCTTTTATTCAGCCTTCGAATCATTTTTTGACCTCATCGGAGCGCGTAGATGACTAATATACTGGTTTTTATCGGAATAACGCACGACCTGTTATGATTATCGAATTGAATTGTCCGGATTTTAATATCCACGTCAAACGTACTTTGTACTTTGTACATTTTTTAAATAGTTCCAGATGCTTAGTTGACTTTTATTTATCAAATCATTTGAGTAATAATATAAGACAAAAGTAACTTGAAACTATGCAGTAACTACGACTAGTAACTAAAAAGTGGGGAAAGGGTCAACGAAATACAAAAAAATAAATAGCCTATAAACCTACCACGGACGACTCCGCGTCGTATGGCAATATACTCACACAGATACGTTCAGTAGTTTTCACGTGATTGATACACAAAAATAAAACATCAATATATAAATATATATATCACTAGTTGCTGTAGAAACTGCGTTAGTTGTTATGCATAAAAAATTTCATCAAATTCGGTTCAGTAGTTTGACCGTGAAAGAGCAACAGAGTTACTATCGCATATATAATATTAGTATAGATATCATCACCAAATGATTTTTCTTTCGTCAATTTCTCTTTAAATATTAGTAGTCGTTGATATAATTCGTATCGATTAATCAAAGCAAGACAGCCGGTATAGCGTACAGTAACGTCAATAACATTAAACTCTGCCCCAGCCTGACCCGAGATCAGCATTGATTAAACATAGTCATGGGTACAGCGATTGTTTTATTGAATTGTCGTTGACATTTCATTTGACTTTCAACTAATAATGCCATCAGTGGAACTATTCTGTAAGAGCATAGTCGAAACCAATCGATGAACGTGATATTGACGATAGACGTAATGTCTGAGTGTGTAAATAATTAATTAATTATATTTTTTTAAGTATATGCAAATATAAAATAGCGTTAGTTTTTACAGAATAACACTTCTGATATCTCTAGCTAATTTTTGATCACGCTTCCCTTTTAAGTAAAATTTTCCATTATACTTAATGTTCGTTGGTTTTTTTTTTCTTTATTTGGCTGTCTGTTATTTGATATATACATTTTTATTATACATCTCACTTTTACCATAAAATGTAGTTTAAATATTGACTAAAGGATGATAAGTCAAAAAAGTCTTCTTTCAAATATGGAATCATCTATTATATAAAATCTATTTTTTTTTATGTAAGGGGTAATGTGCGAAACAAATGATCCACTTTTAGTATTCTATATCTATGAGTGCTATGGAATACTAATTATATCGATAACATATTATTTTCCTTGCTAATAAAAATGTACCCAAGGGAAGCCGGGACAGCGCTAGTGTTAGAAAAAGAGATTTAAATGTTTATAATTTATAAGCTGTATATGTTACGCAATATCAATACTTTGATTAAACTTGTATTTCTTAAGTATTGAGTATGCGTCATAGTTAGGAAAAACCCTGTGTGGTTAGTACTAACTTTCTATTGAAAAAAAGTCCCCCGAGAATAAATTATTTTGCTTCTTGCCATTCATGTGTACTAAATAGGTATTTCGCGTACAGAGTTTTACCTATAAATTAATATTTTTTAAAGATTAATTCAACTTAATTTAATCTGAGTAATAAATTACAAGAATTATTTTTGTTTATAGAAAGTATGTCCAACGGCATCGATTCTGCTGCGAAATTTGAGCGCAGAGCAGACCAACCTCAAGAACATACTCCAAGAGAAAATTCCCAAGGAGCAGGAAAAGATCCGTGAATTCCGTAAGAAACATGGAGCCACCAAAGTTGGAGAAGTCACAGTTGACATGGTGAGTCATTTACTTAGTCGTCCGTCTGGCAACTAGCCAGTCGACTGGTATATGTTGAGGTCCTGGGTTCAAATTCAGCGTTGAGCTACTAAAAGGTAATTAAGTTGTCAAGTTATTCTCAATGAAGTTTCGTAGTTGGGAAGTCCCGTGCCTATTGAATTGCGATCCCTTTGGAGTGTGACAGTGACAACTATAATTTTTCTCCAGTTGGTATAAGTACTTGTTATTTGTCGCCATGTCCGAAGTTTAATCATGAAGGTGTCACAAGATTTATTTCGTAAAAATTCATAAGTTTCGTTCGAAGTCACTGCAGTATAGAAAGTGTAATAATAGACATAGATCAGTTTATTAATAAAAATCCCTTTTTGTAGGGTAATATATATATTTTTTTACTACTCGCATGCGACTTCGTGCGCGTTTGAATTTAACAAAATAGTTATTGTTGTTGCCTAAGTTACTCCTTATTATATAAACTGTCTGCCAGTGAAAGTCCCGCCAAAATCGGTCCAGCCGTTAGAGAGATTAGCCGGAACAAACAGACAGACAGTTAGGCAAAATTTGAAAAAAAATATTATTTCGGTATATGTACCGTATATACATACATAAATATATATATTTAGTAAAAAGCGGTTATTTTAATATAACAAACAGACACTCCAATTTTATTGTATGTATAGATAAATTAACTCGTAATTCGCTGATACCGTGCTACCTATGTTATTTAGAGACAATGTCATTGTAGAATTGTCGTGCAATTGTATGACCTTTAAGCGTCCCAATTACATAATTATGTATAAGGAAAATTATTTAACGAAGAAAAACAGTTTTTATCCGTCTGAGCTCTTCTGTTACGTGTTTTGATATTATTGACCCTATTTTAGTGACAATTGAGTTTATATTATAATTGAAAATTGTTTCGAATTTTAGTAATAAAACCAAATAATCTTATTATTTAGATGTACGGTGGTATGCGCGGCATCAAAGGATTAGTATGGGAGACGTCAGTGTTGGATCCCGAAGAGGGTATTCGATTCCGTGGTCTCTCGATCCCCGAATGCCAGCAACAACTGCCCAAGGCTAAAGGGGGAGAGGAACCTCTTCCCGAAGGTCTTTTCTGGCTCCTTGTGACCGGTGAGATACCCACCGAAGCGCAAGTCAAAGCTTTATCCAAAGAATGGGCACAGAGGTATGTAAATAATAATTTAAGTATATTTTTATGTTGGTAGGTATGGAAGGGGCAAATATAACAACAATTTATATGTACATAATAACTAAGACCACATAAACTATAACGTAGAGCTTATTCGCTTCCAGTACTCCTATAACAGTACTCTGACGCACATCCCGTGCGTCAGAGTACTGTTTGGAAATTTATGTATAGTGCAGAAAAAACTCATCCAAATTAATAAAATACTAAATATTCAATAAAAGAATACATATTTTTCATCATAACTGATAAAATAATTAATTTAAAGAGTTTGAAAAACAGGCTATGCAAACTTCGGTTACATTAAATGATTTTGTTTTAAAAATCTACTTCACCCGTTCTTGGCTTGTAAGAGAACACAGTTTACGAATGGGATGCTCACCAAGAACATTCCAGTGTTATGTGTAATGTAACTATGAAATATATTTATATAAAATTTACAAGGTATAAGACAAAAAAAGTCAAGGTACCACCGATTTTCTAGTCATTCTACCGCAAAAATGAAATTCAAAGTTTTACTCATTCTTGGATTTTAATAGTCAGTTAACTAGTGTATACGTATCCACTGATGTGTCCTTGTACTAGGGACCTCATTTTATTTAAACATTTACCGTTTTTAAAGCAAAATATATGATATATGGTATATGTTTGATTCTGCTGAGTTTTCACGTGAAATGTGTCTGTGTCCAGGGCTGAACTCCCCGCTCACGTTGTGACGATGCTGAACAACATGCCCAGCAAATTGCACCCGATGTCCCAGTTCTCAGCGGCTGTGACGGCACTCAATAGCGAGTCTAAGTTCGCACAGGCCTATTCCGAGGGTGTACACAAGTCCAAATACTGGGAGGTCAGTTTTAAATTAATGTCAAATACATACGTTGACGCAATTATTCTTCTAATTATTATTTTCTGCGTAATGTAATTCAATGATTTTTGTCATAAAAAGTTAAACATTTTACACACAATTATACAATTTCAAAAATAAGTTATTTAATACCTGTTGGCCATGAAAGTGACCATGAAACTTGTTATAGGAAGTTCATTCAAATAAGACTGTTTTAAAAACGAATCGTAACTTATTTTTTTTTTTGACTTTGTATATTTATATGAAACAGTTTGCAAGTTATTGTTACTTTTTAGGATTTATTGTGAAAAATTGTAAGAGTATAACGACATAAAAATTCTACGGTCAAGTGTAATGCAAAAAATTGTTAATTTAAATGAAGGATTATTTTAGTTATGAATAAATATGAACAAAAACATTACCCATTAAGCATTTCACCTTAGATATTCGAACTTATTAAAAGAGATCAAATGTACCACTGTGTACAGTCGGCGGCATCATTACTCAGTCATTATGCTAATTTTCTATTAATTTAAATATAATTATATAGATACCATAATGAAAACGATTCCAAGTAATGTAACCTCGAAAATGTTAAATAATGATTAATTTTGTTTCGTAGTACGTATATGAGGACTCGATGAACCTGATTGCCAAGCTGCCAGTGATTGCTGCCACGATCTACAGGAATACATACCGTGATGGCAAGGGTATCGGAGCAATTGACGACAACAAGGATTGGTCTGCCAATTACTGCACCATGCTCGGTTTCGACGACCCCCAGTTCACCGAGCTGATGAGATTGTACCTCACCATCCACAGGTAATTAAAGCAAATTATCGTCAACCTTCAGTTAGTCTTATCACAGTGCAGGAGTAAAGGGTATGGTGATGACAAGTCTGGGACTGTTGTATTGTTTCTCCGATAATTTAATATTTAAAGCCTCGAAGTTATTCAATTTTTAATCATCGTTCGTTCACTTTAATATATTTCTATTTATTTCATTATTTTTAATAACGCATCGAATCCAAGTTAGTTTGTAGTCAGTATTTAGTATATTTCTTGGTACTCAAGAATATTTTAACCACAAGAATAGTAAAGCAAAATAAACTAATTTGATACTGAATTGATACGATATCATTGGTCGGTGTGTAATAATCTATGGTATTCACTGTGGTTTCGCGGAAAAATTATGTTTTTAATGTCAGCGAAGACTATATATGAACTTTGGAAGTAAAAATTAAAGTAGAAAAATGGAAAAGTGCTCTGTTATATCTAAAGATATCTGACATGCATCGCTGACGTCTAGATTAACCTTCAAGTCTAGAGTGAATAAGAATCTTCTAGGCAAGCGTATTAATGTATCGAAATTAATAATTTAGACGAAACTGATATTTCGATAAGATCGTTTCGACATTAATTGTCGAATATACTTTGACTGATATACTTGAATAAGTTACGCGCCATCTCCTTTAGTAGAGAGGCTATAGCCAATAATGTTTAATTTATATTTTATCGATTTATAAATATTTTAATTGAAGTACTTTGTGCTGCCTACTTTTCTCCTTCGAATATTATGCTTTAATTTCCAAGATTTTAAACGTTCTAATGAACGTTTAAAATCTTCGTTTAAAATCACGCCACTCAATCATATACGTTTAAGGTTAAATAATTAACTGTCGTTGTAATAAGGTCATAAAATTATGATAATAACTGTCTGTCTGTCCATGGGCTGCACATACATGTATAGAAGAAATTATTGTATCTATATATTAATCTATATTAATATATATTAATATAGATACAATAATTTCTTCTATACATGTATGTGCAGCCCATGGACAGACAGACAGTTATTATCATAATTTTATGACCTTATTACAACGACAGTTAATTATTTAACCTTAAACGTATATGATTGAGTGGCGTGCTCACAAGATATCTTAGTGTGCGTGATACGATTGTCAGATTAAAAACACCAAATTACATAGTTTATATTATTTAAGTATATTTTTTTATATTATAATTGTTATTATTTAAATTAGTTTTATGTTTTAAAAATCTTTTGAACTATTAGTCCAAGTTAAATTCATACGAAGTTTTTAGTGAAACATTTAGGGCGATAATAGGGGAGGGGGGGCATTATCGCACAAAAAATTATTTTCTAAAATCCTTTCTTAGCAGATAATGACGTTATAAAATAAAATTATATATTTCAAATTTCATCCTTCTAGGCTCTGTAGTTTTACTTGCACGATTTTATTATAGATTTAAAAGTCTGCTAGTGTCAATTTATCGCAAATCGATTAACATGTAAGTGTTTTTCGATAATGGTACCAATTGAAATATCGCTTGCTCATTCTCATGTACGCGACTAAAAAGGGATAGCAAGTAATTTATTACATGATTTAATAATATTGTTTGCCTTTATAATTTATTATTTAAGGTAAAGGTTGTGGCAAATAACAAATAAAACAACAGTTTATTGTAATCAAACCAATCATAGTTTAGCAAAAGTCGATTTTGAATTTGTGTCGTTTGTATTGCAAAATGGGTCGTAAGTGTTGATATAATATTGAGTGTTCCGGTTCCACTTACTTTGTTTATCGAATATTGCTCGACGTGTTTCGGTATGACTAGGGGGTTCCATTTCTGACTTTTAATAAATTAAAAAAGTATTATGTAAATTGAAAACTACTTAACGGATTTTATATATTTTTACGATGGGACCTCCTGTTTATAGAATTATCGCGTGTTTTTCCGTTTTCGTTGAAGTAATAAATAAGGACAATATTAAATGTAACAACTTCAGCGCGCTGCTATCTCAATTTGTTTTATGGATATTTTCCTTTAATTTAGTGCTTCGTATTTGTCGCGTTAGACGTTTAAAGATAGGTGAGTGACGTCACCGAGCCTCGAGCTGTAGATAATGATTGTAATGAAACGTTTGTTCGTGCTTTGCGTGTTCTCAGTTAATTTAATTCAAAACGATACAAGTACGAGTATCACAGTTTTTAGGATTCTGTTTACAACTTACCTTAAAAACACCAAAATTTTAAAGGATTGTAAAGAGAGTTGAGACGAATCGAACGAAGAAAGACCTAATATTGCCTTTGAATTATACAGCTTTGTATTTATACGAAAAATATTCATAAATTAAAATATATCTTATAGTATACTCCGTACGAAAGTATGTATATTACGTTAACTGAATTATGTACTATGAAACAGATTATAAGGTTCAATTGAAATACAATACAATATCCAATACTATATGTATATTTAATTCCAGTTCGTTGTTTAGGTATACATTTTTTTTTGATATAACATTTACACAAGTGAAATAGAAGAATGTAATATTGCTACGAATAACTCAATAATGTCTTAACATTAAATATATTTCACAACAATATGGCGACTTTTTCCCACCATAAAATTATGTTAACGTGTTAACCTAATTCATTGATAATAGTTGTATTTGCTTGTATAGTAAATACTTTCGGTAAGATAAGTAATTATTATACAAATTCGTAAAACTTTACTCTAATACTCTGTGACGTGCTTAAAAACTCGAATTGGAATGTGTCCTTATATAAAACGGCGTAGCGACAGCTGAGCATTAATTGAGTAAATTTTTGTAATTTATTTATAAATATTTCCAAAGACATACAATACGTATGAATCAGTAACTAATTGCATGCTGATTATGTAATATGCGATCTATAGTTATAATTATTATGCATCTTTGTAAGTTTATCGTTCGCTATGCATTAAGAATAAATTAAAAACATGAATTGCTATACATACACGATTCATCTAAACTGGTGACGAATGTTACAATTATATATACGACTGAAAAATACTGATCCGGTTATAACCGGTAATTTGAAAGTTAATAAAAATATAATGCCCTGCGAAAATAATATCATTTATACCGTGAAATATTATTTATTGGTTGTTGCTAATGTGTGTACTGGTTTTTCCATAACGTGTCGCTCGTTGCATGCTGTGTGTAATTTCCCTGCTGTATGCGAATTGCTATGCTCATTATTTCCTCAGCCTTTTATGCATAAATTCTCTGCAATTTTTAACGTCTTACGTTTCCTAGCCGTCATCTGTCTTAATAAAAAAATCGTCACGGCTTCCATCTGTTTTTACGCTTGTGTGCGTGTGTTCATATAGAAAAAAACATTTGCAAATGTGTGATACGGTTAGGATTTTACGATGCATTTTATTGTGCAATAAATGATATATATTTTGTTACACAATTGATTACAGCATAAAAGTGAAAGTTTTATGAATATTCATTTTTAAATATAGAATTTATAGTACATTATTTTGTTTATCGCAAAAAGTATAACCTACACTCAATAAATTTTGCCAGCGTGATATATTCAACAGTTTTCTAACACGAGGGGTGATATTGCACTTATAAAGACATCGTCTGTCCGTATTGTAGGTTCTTTGATTGTCCATTGATGTTAAATTGAATTGTTCGCACAATTTTGTCGCTTTGCTTTGCGATATTGCAAGTGATATGACCTCGAGACATCTTTGAAACGATATTACTTTATAATTTTAACAATGAATTAAATTGTAACTAAAATTTTCTTTATGTCGTGAGTGGGGTTTGTAGTATGAGTTTGTTTGTATATTACTAAGTTAATAATATTTAATAATTAGTAATTTAATAAAAGTAAATAATATTTTATGTCAGCTAGGCTATAATAACATATAATCTTATCACGATGCGAGATCATTCAATTTTTTTAATCAGTTCTCAATATAGTTTATCAGCTTTGCTGATATATATTTTTTAATTTACACCAGATGGATAGTAAACGGGCCATCTGATGGTAAGTGGTGAGTACCACCCATAGACATTGACACTAAGAAATAATAACCACCCTTTACATCGTTAACCATCGAACATTCCACTAGTGTTCTATGGTGAGTTTCATATGTTATTAAAGATGCTCTAAATCACTAACTAGTATACAACAAAGTCAATTCCCGCTGTCGGTCTGTCCCTGTGTATGCTTAGATCTTTAAAACTATGCAACGGATTTTGATGCGAATGTTCCACCAACCTTGAGCACTAAAATGTTACCTTTCCTGTACCCGTAGTAATATTGACCCCATCCTTTGAACTGTAACCCATAATACTAATAGCTGTTTGTCGTTTATCACTAAGTAATAATTCTCATTATTTTATATTTTACAAAATGTATACGTAACGAATTATATAACTATGTAATCTTAAACATAACAAAGTATCTTAAAGTCGTTTCAGTAATTTATGTATTATAAATAGTTTTAAAAAAAAAAGAGAAACAATGATATCTTTGTATAGCGATTCATTGTTTGAGCTGGATATCAAATTGTGTACGGCGTAACACGAGACACGTGTCCGACGACACCATTAACCGCATTACGATATTTTAACGTTAAATAATACCTTAACCGTCCGCGTAATTTGTGTAATTTTCAATGATAATAATCTGAAAATCGTTTTCATCACGACAATAGCTTGATTAAATAGATAGTACGTACGGTATGAGAATCGTTTTAGATATTATGTTGAACGACTGTTCATTTTATTGCGTAGATAAAACGAATATGATATCTATTAATATTCTGAATTTGGATTTTTTCCCAGTATTTGTCGGTTATATATTATTTACATGAGATAAAAAGTTGGCAGGTTCAAACTCCGGTAAGCACCGATGAGTTTTCATGTGCTTTCTTGCACTACGATGAAGGAAAATTAAGAACTCTGCCAAATTCTCTCTTCAAAACAATAGCAGTTCTATGCCCAGCAGTAGGATATTTAAATTTATAAAAAAATATTTTATTTATAAAAAGTAAAAGTTAGTTTTTAGTTTTATTTAAATTTATATTATAATAGTTACAACTTATAAATACATGCAGTAAGCATTATACTAGACATACCGTTAAATTTAGTGACAAAAACTGATAACTCGGTAAATTATCGTGTTCTTACATAGTATCAGAATAATGTATTTTTAAATTTCTTTAAATATAGGTAGATGGACTTGCAAATAAGCCACCTTTTAGTAAGTGATCACCTCGTAGACATTGGAGCTGTAAGAACTTTTACATATTTCTTACATCGCCTAAACCTTGTACCTGTAGTTACACTGGCTCACTCACCCTTTAAACATTATTTATGATCAGTGGGTGGGTATCTACCAATACGAGCTTGCCGTTCTCTCATTACGAGATCGACTTTAAGTTTCGTCCCAACTACAGACCCACAGGATTGGTTGACGTATTTAGTCACCGCTCCGCTGATTACGCTCGTAGCGTAAAGTTTAGTACTATTAGTGTAAATTCTAATTGCTTCTTATTACTAAATAAATTTAAATTGGCCCATAGATACAAGATTATGTAGTTCTACCATATATATACTGTAGCTTTAAAATACAAATATAGATTAAAGTATAGATGAAGTTTATCTTTTTTGTTGAGAAATAGATATAGGCATACACGTTATCGCTCACGCGCATACAATACTGATAATATGTGCACTGTGGTCTACTAGCTAATGGTCGCTGTAATCTTATATAACATAAATTGATTTTTGCATATTTTTCTCACATTCACTCGACATTATATCCAAACGATGATTGTGACAATTAGTATCGATACATAATCAAGATAACTTTTGGGGGTTATTCTAGTATATTCCTAAAACTACTTACGACGATGCTCACGACGAGGCCCAGGTTTCAAACCCGGGATCTATACAACAAAGAGTTATTCGATATTTCCGTCGACTCAGTACCGGCCCAGAGCCCAAAAATTGACAATATTTACACTCCCGTGCCTCGGGAAGCATGTAAAAGTGATAGTTTTGCACCTCTCTGAATTCCTTTCGGTCAGATTGTGTGCACCTGTGGTTGCGCACACATTCTTGTGCGTCTTTATATCCTACCCAATTAGCTCGTATACATTTAGAATATCAGTTGTGATCGTAATCAGTTCAGAAATGAGTATAAAGATGATATAAATAGTAATTCAGTTAAACTTGTATTTTTATCGTATAGATTATATCGTGTAGATTGTTTATTAAACCGACTATAAAATAAAGGATATGGAGATATACACATGTATATGTCCAAGATGATCTATTTTGATGGATTAAGACATTTTCTTCCAGTTAAAGTCGATAAAGTGACAAGTGGCCGATAACAATTAATCCATGATACGTCTACTTGAGAATACGAATCTAGGAATACGTGATAAACTGTCGAGCGAACTGATAATACACGATTGAAATAACATTGTAATAATTCAGACATTTTTATAAATACAAATACAATTGTTTTATGACATTAGCGCTAAAAGTCGGTTGGAAATCCAATTGAAAATAAAATATTATTGTATAGTATGTATTGTCGTACATGACCATTAATGTTTGTAGTGGTTTACCGGAAATGATAATACTTGATTGTGTCAATTGGATGAATTCGAAGGATGGAAAATTCAAATCGAAATATCAAAATACTTCTTTACTAAGTAGTCATTTATTGACACATTACGAAAAAATTAATCCTATATATATATACCCCATAGTAAGTCGTCTCGTGCCTGTACCAAAACAATTGGTGAGATTAATGCCCTTTACGAGGGAAACATACTCATTCAATAATTTACCAAGTAGTGTGATAGAAGTTGAAATATCGTTGGACGTCCTGCTTCGTCCTTTGAGTCGCTGCTACCTCGGTACCAGTGGCGTAGCTATCGTAGGGTCAGGTGGTGCAGTGCACCAGGGCCCCGGAGCTCAGGGGGCCCTCTAACCTAAGCTTTGAATAGAGATGACATAAGGATTTAGCCTACTAATGTTCGTCTCAATGTATCCTGTATCCTATTTTTATTCCTATCTATAATTTTGAAGCGCAATATAAGTTAAAGAGGGGGTGAGGGCCCGTTTCTTTTTCTATGCACCGGGGCCCTTGTCCACCTAGATACGCCACTGCTCGGTACCTTTCTAAATTAACGAGTTGCGTAAAGTAAATTAAAAAAAATATCCTTTTCCAAATAGGACTAATATATCTGACGTTGAAATACAACAAATTTTTCAGATTTGTTACGAATATTAATCGTAAAATAATAATTAATGTATATTGTCATTGAGTAAAGTTTAATTTGGGAACCAGTAATAGATTAATATTTATAGCCTATTCCAATCGAAGTAGGAATAAAGATAATACAAACCTCAAATTTACCGTATTTCATGCGATTTGGTTTATATTGTTCACTACTAAAAGATTACGATTAATATATATTTCTTTATAATAAAATACTATTACACTTGACTACTTATATCCAATTTAATTTTACTTTTAAAATTCCGATAACAGTTTCGTCGACGTTCGCCATTTTTTTGCAAATCCATAGTGAATATCGTAGATTAAGTCTCTCGATATCAATTTGCTGTCAAATGTTGTTTATTTGGCTTTTGGTTGGAATAGAGTGTAGAGTAAAACTCGCTGACTATAAATTATTATTTACATTTTATTATTAACACGAATATTCTATATGACACCTTTGAAGTTCATTGCAATGAACATATTTATTTTTAATGAATGTAAAACTTAATCAACTACTGAGTATCTTCTCGGAGATTATACTTAACAAACCGGTAGTAACTATATTTAATCTCGTACAATGACTAATCAAAAGTTCCCTTATATACCTAACTACTTGGAGAACCTATAATTTGAAGTTCATATGTTAGTACTAAATACATTTAAGAGAGAGAGAGAGAGATATATTGCTGATGATACGATTTCTTCACGCTCATAAAAAACCAAGAATAAACATCATCATAAAATTGAAAATATAATTATTATAGGAACCGTATATAATAAATATGTATTTTAATGTTTGTTACATTTAATATGTATTATAAACTAATTTATTTTTGCAGTGACCACGAAGGAGGCAACGTGTCCGCGCATACTACTCACTTGGTGGGTTCCGCTCTCAGCGACCCCTACCTGTCCTTCGCAGCTGGACTGAACGGTCTTGCTGGACCTCTTCACGGACTCGCCAATCAAGAGGTAATCAAACTATGCAATCATTATGAAATCTATCAACTTGCGTTCGGTCGTCTTGACACCAACCCTCAGGAATTATTTTGCTAGAGGGTAGTTTTTCTGCCATTGTATCGTCGGTTATTAACTCTCTTTGCTTAGAAAAAGCTTATTGATTTCATCTTGTTTGTGGTTATTTGATGCCAGCTAAAGATGGTATAAGTGATTTAGACAAGATGCTTCACAGGGGCCTACCTTAAGATTAGTTTAACTGTGATAACTATAACCATCTAAGTGCCCCCCTCCACCCATAGACATTGGCACCCTATGAAATATTAATAATTCCTTATATATCCAATGCGCCACTAACGTTGCGAAGATGTTATGTTCCTCGTGCCTTGCTTATTACAATTGCTCACTAAAACTGGAACAGAATATTGCCGTTCGGCGGTAAAATATACGATTAATGGGTGGTACCTTCCTAGGCGGACTAAACCACAGATTATATATTCGATTATGAACAAAAACAATAATATACAATAATACAGTTGTGTAATTATAATAATTGAAATACGAATTTTACAACATTTTAATGCTAAGCTCATAATAATAATCATTAAAAATACCTAAACGTTTTGGTAACTCAGTTGGTTAAGAAACTAAAATAAATCAATAAATAAAATACTATATGACCACAAAACAAAGGACGATTAAGTAGTACACTTTATGTTGCCATTGTTTGAAGAGATCAACAAACAGAGCAGTAAGTGTTTGTTTAGTCGCATGTACACATTACTAAGAATAATCGGTAACAAGTGCACTCGAATCAAAACTATACTGTAACATCTATATATACATATTGTAAAAATATTATTTCGTAATATAAGTAGTGAGGTATATTATATAGTTTAGGTATATATGGACCATTTTAAATGCGAGTGAATTGCTATAGCTGGACAAACTCAATTATAATTATGTTTAATAAAGTAGTTGTTATGTTTATTCAATTAATGATATTTTAAAATAGTTGTAAAATGAGTAAATTTTAATTTTTGACTGTCTTAGAATTTGTAGTTACAATAAACAATAACTTAAACTTATTTGTTTTAAAGGTGTTGGTCTGGTTGGAGAAACTCCGTAAGCAGGTGGGAGACAACTTCACAGAAGAAGGCCTTAAGGAATTCATCTGGAAGACTCTCAAGTCTGGCCAAGTTGTGCCCGGTTACGGTCATGCTGTGCTTAGAAAGACTGACCCAAGGTAAACTTATAGAAACATTATATTAAAAAAAGATTTGTTTAGTAGTATAAACGATAATATCATAATACCCTTATAATAAAATCATAAAATATAAAAAGATTTTATTAACGATTTTCATTTTGATACTTCTAGGTACACTTGCCAACGTGAGTTTGCTTTGAAGCACTTGCCCAACGACCCACTCTTCAAGTTGGTAGCTGCCGTGTACAAGGTTGTCCCACCAATCCTAACTGAGCTCGGCAAGGTCAAGAACCCCTGGCCCAATGTAGACTCTCACTCTGGTGTGCTATTACAGGTAAATAAAACTATAATATTGTTTATTGGATACATGGTCTGGTACTAATGACAAATGTGTTTCTAAATATTATAAACTTTTGACTTATTATTATTACATATAGAATGCATAAATAACAACAGTTAATTCCTTATTATTCCACTATATTCAAGGTCAAAATTGTACAAAAGTTATTGTAATCATTTATTAGTTTGAAATGAATATGCAAGTATGTTTTTACTTATATCTGTGTGTTTTCACAGTATTACGGACTGAAGGAAATGAACTACTACACCGTTATGTTCGGCGTGTCCCGTGCTCTCGGCGTGCTCGCTCAACTGATCTGGTCCCGCGCTCTAGGCTTACCCATCGAACGCCCCAAGTCCCTCAGCACCGAACTCCTTATTAAGCAGATCGGCAAGTAACCCCCCACACCACCCACTAGGCGATTCACTGCCATCTGACATGTTGCAATGCAGGAAACAATATAGTCAGATCGCCTACGTATCAGTACTCCACGTAGTGGCCATGTAGTGATAGTTTTGTCACTATTGCCCGGTTTCTTTACACACCTTGATTCACACACAACACCAATAGTCAATTTGTATATGGGAGGTATTTTTCAAAATTTTAACTTAAATTAAAATATTGTTTAGCGGTAAGTGTAAGTGAATGTTTTGATAGTGTTATTTTCTTTTTTAATTTATATAATTGTTGATGCATTATACAATATCTTACAATTATCTCGGTGTACTTATATCTGTGATTGTTTTGTATTTTGTATGCGGTATTTTGTATACATATATTTAGATTTAAAAAAATTTAATCTATTATATTGAAAGTAAAATTGACTGGTGGTGTGATTCAACTCCGGGCTTCATAGCTGCTCTAGATTAGCGAGATGTTTCGTTGTTGGGTTCATTAAATAAATGTAGGGTTTTTCATAGCAAATGTGATAGTATGCTGTGCATACTGTTGTTTTAGAAAATGAATACGACGAACAGAACGATATTCACGTCTTTATACTAGATTGAAGTGATGTTACTCACTCAGTATTGTATTGTTGTCATTGTATTTAGATTCAATAGGTTCTGTTAATCGTAGTAAGACATTTATGAGGTATTAGTAAGTGCGTAGTTTTCACTTTAAGAAAACTCGATTCATACTTCTCACCTATAAACATCTTACCGTTTTATTTATTTATTCTTCATCTTATAACATTTTCGTAGTTGTACTGTAATTTAAAATCAAGTTACCAAAGTATTGTTGGTATTCATTTTGTGGATACGGAGGAACAATTTGATTGAACAGTTATGTATAAATGTATCGATTTATAATGATTTTATTGTAAACTAATAGTGTGATATTATATTGATGGAATTCATTCGCACAGCTCTGTCATGTAATTAGTGATGTTACATCAGACGATCATTGTTTCTTTGTTCATGGATATTTATTCGATCACCTTAGTTGTATGGTTGTGTGTGTGGTTCGGTGCGCTGAGCGCGTACAATATTATATCGAGAAACTATGTCGTGTAATGTTCTATCTACGAATATCATGGCGACGATATGGTAAATTGACAATACTAAAATAAATTGGTACGGTGTAGTTACTGTCCGTGTTTTTTATTGCTCGTGCAGTCACGGCGAACGCTTTACATTGCGATATGTATGTCATAATAAAAGTAATTATTGCAATCTGTGAAGTGACTCGCTCGCGTGCTGCACTTGTCCATTACTTCTATTCTTATAATTTTTTTCCCCGATAAGATCACATTAATTAATGACAGTTCAGATTAAATAATGATTTATTGAACAATTAAATTGTCCATTAATATTAATTTTGTAATTCAAATATTCTTGATCTTTTGTTATAAATTATATATTTATAATTAACCGATTTCATATCAAACAGATTTAAGAAGAAATGGAGATGTCGTTGAAAAGGAACGTAACATTTAGAAAATCCAGCATCTATTGTTTATATTATTTAGTTTCTTTAAAGTTAAATTGTACTACATTACAACTTTGACAATTTAAAAAAATATTACGAAAATGTGTACTTTTTTTTGAAGTAGGAAATAAGATTTTTTTGTATATAACACATTATAAAAGTAGTAGCTTCGGAATCGTTATTGGATTTAAGGATGAATCCTTATACAGTTCAACCTACATTAAATTTCTACAATAACTTAGAATCAAATTTTTGTTCAATCTAAGAAATGGTGGAATTTGGTTATTTTATTCAAAAAAAGTGATTTAGTTTTAGAAATCTTGTTTTAAAATAAAAAGTCATGTATTATTCAGAACCATAATCAAATCAATAACATAAAAAGAAAATATAATTAATGTAAACTAGGTGATTATAGCAATCTGTAAATTAATAAGAAAATCCACCTACGATAACTGTTTATTATAATACTTAGAAGAAAGCACCAATGTTGCCGCCGTGACAACTTATCTGCTCCGCGCTGTGAACTGCATTGGACATCGGCCGAAGAGTTGATAGTGTAACCAATTGGGCGGATTGCTTACAGAACTTTGTCAATAAAGTCAAATCTACCATTTGCGGTGACAATTAAGACATAATTATAATAAACATTAAAAATATATATTTTTATGAACTCTGAATAATATTCGGTGAAAATATTTTTAGCATTCTGTTTTGAATTCATGTAAAATCAGAAGTAGTCATTTTTACTTTTAGCATTGATTATATTTTGTAATCAAATCACTACTAATTTCTATTTTATAACAGACACTTCATTAATTCGAATCGATTTAGTTCAATTATTTAAAGTCAGACGTCGCTGCTGCATATTTGTAAAAAAGAATAAATCCATTCGAGAATATTTTACGCATATCTCCTTATGGGGCTGATGTTCAAAATTATTCTGAAAACCAAACATCCACAAAGAAGTCATCAAAATCTTTCTAACGATTCTAAAAGCGTTGTCAACTGACAATGCAGCGCAACGATGATGACAGATGCGATCCTTATAGTTTCTGTCTCAAAAGTATTACTAATAATATCTAAGTTTCACGTTAGTAACACATTGAGCTTCCTTACAATGATTTTCGACACTCGTCTGAATAGAAGGAATTGCACAGATTACTGATAAAAAAAATTGTTTCCATATTTTGAATTGAATTCCGACACCCGGCCAGGGCCGGCCCGTAAGTTTAGGGGGCTCTCAGCTAACACTACTTAGTGGCCCATCTACGACATATCTGAACGTAGACTTGAATTAAATTAATTGAATGGGTTTGTTTAATTACAGGTCTATTTTTGACTTTGACTTGACTTAGCTGGGGCCCCTTTAAATCCTGCTGAAGGCCTATTTGTAATCTTGTTTAGTTTTAAACAAAAATTGGTACAATCATTTTAGCAGCAAATGATTAAGTGGAAAGAAATGATAATATTGGAATGTATATATTTTCACAATTACAGTCAATATATAATAATTAACACAGAACTTAACTTAATCACACCACAAATGGATTGTCATAATTGCACACAAACTATCGTCCTATTACAACTTGCCCTTACGATTTTTGCGTTTCCTTGCTTTACGTTTCGTAAACAGTTGATGTCAATCTTTTTTTTCCGGATCTTTTTCAGCAGTATCTTTGATATTTGTTTTCGATTTCCCTCCTTTTCTCTCCTCTGAGTCGCGGAACTTGACTGATGGCTCAGGTTCTATTGTAAACATCTCGTCATCCATTAAATCGTCAAGATCATTTCCTTGTTGTTCAGATATTTTTCTCGGTTTGGCTTGTGTGCATTGTGGATCAATGGTAGATTTTGCAAACTCTATGTGTTCAAATGATATTTCGTTCAAAATAGATTTTTCGCCACATACTCGCCATTCGTCTACCATTAATAAATGCTTGGTCAAATCCCATCCTAAAAAAAAATATAAATTATTTAATAATTTGAATAATCAAATAAAGTATATTCATTATTTTAACGCTTTAAAAAAAAAATCCAATATATTATCACAGTTATAGTACCAACCAGTTTGTATGAGACCCGATTTTACAGACTGCCATTCTTGTGTAGCAATACTGTTAACATAGCGTTGTAATTCGTAAGATGGTTCATAGATGAACCCAGTGCGTTTGCCTGATTTTCTGCTCCATTCAACTGATTGTAGCATTTTACACACTTGGGCAAAGGGCTTAAGTTCTGAAGTACTGTGGAACACTGGCTACAAGTTTTGAATAGTTTATTAACTAGTCCTCAAGAATAAAAAAAAATACCAATATATTTCCATTTTACTGTATAATAAATATTTTCAATAAAACAGACATCAAAATTAGATCAGTGGTTAGAAAATAAATTATCATTAGATATAAATTCAGTAAAACTCACCAATTTATAATTATTTATGGCACACGTTGTTATTGATAGCAAAACAGCATGAAAATACGCGCACAATATATCATCGGTCGTTGATCCATCTTTGATAAATATATACATAATCCTATAGTTGGTGTTTGGATACAAAATGTATTTCCTCTCATTGTATATTTCTTTAATTTCCTTTAGATGCGATGCTTTTGACGCCTCTTTGATTATTTGCGCCATCGAACCTCCAAGTTTCATTTGAAATCCACATATTTTTAAGTCTAAAAAAAATAAACAAATTCAATATATCATTTTGTATTAAAAGCTAAATGATAAAATTATCATACAATTACTAATTGAATTTTAATATTACTAAACGAATTAAAACCATAAAACTTACCTAACAAGTTAGGGCCAAGTTGATAGAATATAATAGGTTCATTTCGGTTTATCTCACAAGGATTTGCAATTACCTCCCTTTTCAGGTAAGTATCAATTACTTGTATGAAACGTGGTTCGTTAAGGGATCTCAGGCATACTGCGCGGACCGCAAAGTAATTGAACACAATATGCAATATCAACATAAGACTGAATATGAAAAGTGAATTGCTGTAAGGAAATATTAAATATCAATTAATTATCATAATAATTGTGAGTGAGCCAGTGTAAGGGACAGGCACAAGGGAGATAACATCTTAGTTCCCGAGGTTGGTGGCGCATTGGTGATGTAAAGAATGGTTAATATTTCTTAGAGCGCCATTGTCTATGGGCGGTAGTGACTTACCATCAGGTGACCTATTAGCTAGTCCGCCTACCGATATAAAAAAAAAAATGACTTACTAACAAACATTGTTTAATGAATTAGTTAAACACAAAGTTCTCTCATTCTGCCATAACTGTTTTAACATTCAAAATAAGAAGAAATTACATTTACAGGTAAAACAGTATAGCTCTTGGTTATTGTATGACTGTATGTTAAGTATTATAACAGTGGATGCAATACTGAGGCGAAAGTGCTCTTATAAATGGTTTATATGTTTTTTAGTTGTATTTATATAAGGAAAGAGGTTCTTGGTAAAAAATAAAGCTTTTATTATTTACATGCCTCGATGTAATGTCAAAGCTCACAACACCATGATAAAAAGTTGCCCACTAAGTACATGCACACTAGTAAAGTAGTATGATATGCACACCGAATTATATAAGATAAAGTTGACATTTTTGTATTAGTTCTTGTAATATATATAAAGAATCTAAGGAGTAAAGTTTTTAAAATAAAAAATACTTATTCAATATTTAGCTTAAACTAAAACAGTAAGTAAAATGTTTCAATAAATAACAGGTATGTTTACCCAAAAACAGTAATAATGAAGAGAGCAGTGAAGGATGCTATTAGGTTGACTGCTGTTTCCTGGGATGAATCTTTTGCTGAGACATCGGCCATGTTGCCACGAAGCGCATGGTGCTGTGTCATTGCAGCCCTTGTGGCACCACCTTTATTAATAGTATCTCAGTAATTAATTATTATAAACTAGCAGCAATTTGTGGGTTTTAATTTTTTATTATCATAATATTTTATTGATGTGAATAATTTATTGGTATGTCTTGAGGGTACCAAAATGGCAAATTGTGTGTGTGGCACATATGCTATATTTAATTACATATATATATAATTTAAATAATAATACAAAGTATATTTATTACATTAATGTCACTTTATATGTGTTTAAGTTATATATATAAATATTTTATTTATATAAAAAAACTTACCTGCAACTCCGACAACCGCTTTCATTACAGTACTCACACACAAAGCAAAAGTAATATAATTCCGAAATAGGGGCAAAGCTATTTCAATACACATGGCAGCATCATTAAGAGTATCAGCATATAATCTCCACTTCTTGCTATATGCATCCAAATAAGTACTGTTAAGGAAAATTTATATTACCATATGCATGTGATCATCTACAGTCATAAGACTGATATGTATTATTAATAATTTCAATATTCTTTTCTAGTCTGTTATCTAACTTTTTAATAGTAAAATCAAAGCTTTTGCTGGTCTAGATTATTGTTTGTTGTTGAAAATTGGACAACCATAACTGAGGATAACTAGATTTTACATGATTTGATACATTATTATAGCACACTCATCATAATATCTAATTACTTAAATTACAATAATATGGATACATCTCTTACCCATGACTATAGGCAAATAGTATTTTTCCAAGATGGCCACAACCATCCTTGAGCACCCACGTAACAGTAGCAGCTAGAGGAGTAGCATGTTTGTTACCAACTCCTACACCCCGCAAAACTTCCTGAGTTGCAAGTGTGCCTGTAATTTTACTCTACCTTCTAAGTCAGATAGGATTACATTATTTCATAAGCAATTCTTTTTCAAATACAAAAATGCATTTAATTTATGAGAGTATTTAAAACAAACCTGAAATTGTACTGCAAAATGCTTGTGCTGTATCCCATATTTGATATGCAATGTAATCCTTGCTTACACTGTCAGGGTAACCCTGAGGCAAAAATACCTTGGTGAATAAACTTGCCACATCATTGAATTTCTCTTCTTTACATACCACAACATTTAATTGATCTAAAAAAGGAATTTCCACTTTTTATTTCTGTATTTTCATTAATTTAGTTAGACTAGTTCAGTTCTTTACCTGGAGGTTTCACAAAATATCTTTCCTTAGTCGATGAACCATACTTTTCTTTGAATATAATATCTCCGTCTTGCGATTTCATATTTGCTTCTTTCTTAGTATTTTATGCAATTATTGCAGAATCATAGTTTACAACGAAGCATGTAATAATTCTAAAAATGATAATATTTAGACATTATTTTATTTTTAAAAACTAGTGCATTTGATTACTGTTATGTCATTTCAGTTGATTATGATTTGTCATTAATGAATAATGATAATCATTACAGTTTACAATAATCACGGGCACCGGGTGAAACGTCATAAAATATTTAAGCAATAATCAATAATAATAATAAACGATTGAGTTCATAACAATAATGCATTTTTTTATTTAAGGCTTATTTAAGACACGAGTTTGTTTACCAATTTATTGTAGTGCAATTATTATATTTTAAGCAACAAATTTTCATAATTATTATTTTAGTTCGTGAAAAACGTAATTATATACATTACTCAAAGTCAAAACTCTTTTATTCGCAGTTTATTTACTCTGTGGCATTTCATTTAGAAGTTAATTCATCGATAATTATCTTTAACTTAATTTTTTTTATTAAAAAAATATTAATTCTTAATTTAGCACTAACTATACATTTTACACTTTTTGTTTAGTTATCATCCATTGTTCGATTAAAAAAAACAACTGTTCGTTCTACGTCAACCTTAGTGTTTTCTTTTGTAATTACATATAAGATGTATTAACATGAAGACTTAAATATATAAAAATGTGAATTAAAATTTGTTAATATTCAATTATATAATTTTCTTAAGTTGGGCTAGAGGTAGAATTTTTATACATATAATATATATTCTATTATTAAAATCCTGGGAAAATAATTTAACAAATAATAAATTGTACACAAATATAATTATTTATAGCTCTTAAGTGCCGCACAGCTGGGGCAAAGACTTATCCCTTATAGTGATTGTGGAATACCACAAGTCGTTATTAAAAATCCTTTCCTAGCCACGTCTTTTTCGGAAAGGAAGATAATACGTCAGTCCATCTTTTTGTAGACCTTCTTGGTCTATAAGACGACTATAATTGTGAGGGATCCAGTTTGTGACTACGTATTTATGAATTTAAACATATCCAGATATGATAAAATGCACCCAATTGCCGTTTAAGCTTCAAGCTTCGCGGATTTGATTTCTACATCTGCTAAATCGAATAATTCGCATTCGTAGGCGTTATGAATTTTACCTGTTATTTAAACGCTCAATATTCAACTCAACATTTTAAGTTTGGTCTACCAAAGAGCATTTTAAATAGCTATGAAATGAATTCAATTAATATGGGAAGATTGGATTTTATCATATCCCTTGTGGCTTAAGTTTTCTGCCATTGGTTATTAATTAAGTATTATTAAACTTACTCGATTTTATTCCATCAACTTTAGGAAGACACATTCGACTATTCGAGTACTTAAATATAAAACTTTACCAGCTTTATAATTTTTTTGTGTCCTCTGGTTTTCATTTCAATATTGTATAAAATTAAATTAATTAATTTAATTCGCTCTTTAATCTTTATTTAATCTGCACTATACCGAATGCTTAATATGATAAAAT
This sequence comes from Vanessa atalanta, assembly GCF_905147765.1. NCBI lineage: Eukaryota > Metazoa > Arthropoda > Insecta > Lepidoptera > Nymphalidae > Vanessa > Vanessa atalanta. The sequence continues at coordinate 3,555,418 of NC_061902.1, read as the reverse complement.
AGTATTCTGCCATACCTACAGGCTACAGCAGCATGATCGTAGCACTATAATTATTATCTGTATCATGTATGAGTTTATAGTTCTATAGATTTATAATTTCGTTGTGTAAATAAAAGCTGCCCTGTTTATTTACTATTAATTTATGTTCTAGATATAGAAAATATGAAAACAGGAAACTAAGATGGCTTTGAACTCAAATTGTTCAAATAAAAATAACATTAACTGTACAAAAGTTGTGGGAGATTTAGGTGATATACAAATAACTGAAAGTAGTGATTGTGAAGATGACCATAATAATAAAATACAAAAAGTTTCACGAAGCAATAAATCAACAATTCCGGCAAATTTACTTCAAAATACTGTTCCGGTATTTGGTACAGTAACAGTTTCAAATTCAGACAATGTGCAAATTGGTAATAACACGTATTTCAATGGACCCGTGACAATAAAACAAGTGATTCATAATAAATCTGGAGTAGATAATGCTGCTTACAGTAGCACGGAAGATGAAATCGACCCTAATTCTCATCATCTCCATAGTGGAAAGTTTGCTGGTACATGTAAGTTTTTCGCAGGCTTAGCTAAAAAAGTCGTTCAATTTCCTTGTTTCTTCATATCATACCTTGACAGAGAAAATTTCTGATATTTCTAGTTTCTGCACTCCTGAGTGTATTGTCAAAAATTTAAATCAATTGAATATGAATTTTTTGAATTAGAAAATCCTATTCTAGTTACATAAATAGTAAATTGAAATGACCGAGGTCATATTAAAAAAACAAAATAGCTGACTAACAAGGTAGACAATAAAAGATTTAAGTAATAAATTGTTTTTATATATACACAAAATTTTAGTATATATTATATGCTATAATAGAAATTTGATATTGCAGTAATAAAGAAAGAACAGATACTACTGTGGCATAAAATTACATTTTCTGCAGTTTGTTTCACGGTAATAGGAAGTATTGTTGCAATTGTAATTGTATTACAACATAAAAGCGAGCAACAAAAGAGAACCAATCCACAAACAGACTTTAAAACATCTGAATCTCACAGTAAGTATCTTTACATTTTAAATAAAACAATATTAAAGTCTAATGCTGTAAAGTAATCTGGTGGATATAGTACTTAACACTTTGTGAGACGGTAAATAGCTATAGGCATTATGCTATACTATAATTAATTGATATTGTGTCTAGTTTTAGAAAACTTTCTATCCCTTATCATGCTTAATTTAAATTAATTCCACTATCAAATGTTTAGAATTAATATGTTAATAAACATTGCATTCTATTATTTATGAAATTCTGGATTGTGCTAACAAAAATCTATATTTAGGCATGAATTTCTTTGGTAGTAGGGCTTGTGTGAGCTCACCTCCATAGATGACCTATAAAACAGCAATATACTTTGGCTACTACAATCCTCTTAAGTTTGACGAACTAGTAGTAGTATTAAGTGGCATATCATTCACATAGGAAATAGTTGCATCACCTTTCTATCTCTTTAGTGACCACTTGAAAAAATGTTTTGTAAATTAAATCTTTTTTCCTTGATATTTTAAATTAGTCATTTTATGTAATATTGGTTCCTTACCAAGTCCTTTAAAATTGTGATGAACATTTGTAACTAACCAAACTATGTTTTCATTGTTCTCAACAATGTATGATAAGATTTTTCATGAAATATAGACATATGACTATTTATTTCAGCCGATACAACGGTGGTGGGATATTGTCATGAAAATTTTCAAGTCATTTTAGTATTAGTGATTCTGTTACCATTAATGTTGACAATTTTTTATTCATTACTAACAAAAGATGTTGTCGGTGATGGAATGATTTGCATTGTGAAGAAGAATAAAATTCACAAGAAGTGCCTGAAAAATTTTTGCATGCAATGCAACAAAAAAGGTATGATACTACAAACTGCTTTGTTTCATTCAATGTGTGTTAATGTTATTTCATGTAATATCTTGATTCATATACTATTTCCTTCTTCACAGATATACTTTCGTGAAATCTGTATGCATTTCTTTAAAAAAAAAGATTAAAAAAATAGGCAGTCTGTTTTGATGTCAAAGTTTTTTTCCTATAACGTTTGCATAACAATAATAAACATTTTAAAAGTACAAAACTTTTATGGACTATAAATTTTAGGCAGAAATAATTAACATCAATTTTATATTTCAAAATTCCACCTGAGTAAGGCCCTGCAAAATTTGTATGATTGTTTGATAGTAATAAATATAAAGTTAGTGAAAAGTCATTAATTTTTTTCTTATTTATGAGAAATGCAATAGCTGCTTATCCTTTCTTATATGGTAATGGTAATGATTAACTTAATCCAACATACTGTTGTCATACCTAATAATTTATTTATATTACATTGATGTTACGTAATGTTCTTTTCCTCATTACCAAGTAATGAAGAATTGTAAAGACACATTTGTAAAAATATGCAATATATCAATTGGAGAACAAAATTAAGTATGTATCTAATATTTATGTAATTCCCCAAATTTTGCATAGGAGATATAATAATAATAATATAATAATTTAATTGAGGGACTTTTTCGCTACTGGGGCCATCCCCTAATCAATCTGCCATATATTATTTATGTGAGACTTGATATATTTTAAGTGATAAAAACATATAAATTGATTGTATGATTTGTTGCATATATCATGATTATTAAAATACTGTTTTTTGTAATTTCAAATAAAACATTGATAATAATTATCAATAAAAATCAAAAGATAATTTTTTTAAGTCTTATTAATAATAAAGCGTAATGAAATTGTTTTGATGTATGATGAAAAAAAGTTATTTGCATTATAAATAAAAAAATATAGGAATAATCCTATAAACTTTGTAGTTACTCTATCACATTCTGTATTTGAAATTATATTACTAATTTAATACTATTAATACTACTATCGTTTTTGATCATTTATTTTTATCAATTATGTAATATTTAAAACAATAAATATATTGAACGGTTATGGTTTTTCAGGTGATCCACTATTAATAGCTCCTGATCATTTAAGGATAGTTTCAAGAACAGACTGGTTAGCTCAGCCCGTAGAAAAACCCTTGAATAAATTGGATCAACCCGTGCCATGGGTTATTATTATGCACACAGCTACCGAAACATGTTTAACTCAGGTTAGTTGGTAAATATGCAATACTTTTGCATTGTTTTTAAATATTGTGACTAGATGGGGTTTGATCACAGCCTGTAGAATGTTTTTTATACTGCCTTCTTGATAGTATAGCTTTTGCAAGCTTATATGGTTAGGCTGATTTATCAATTATTCTATCTCCAACAGTGGCTAGGTGGGTAAGGGCCCCCCCTCTTTAACGTATATTGGCATTCAAAATTATAGATAGTAATTAAGAATGGGATACAGGATACTGTGAGTTGAACATATCATTAGTAAGTTAAATCCATACTTCATCTCTATTCAAAGCTCTTTTCATAGCTTAGATTAGAGGGCCCCCAGACCTCAGGGGCCCTGGTGTTCTGCACCACCTGGCCCTACGATAGCTACGCCACTGATCTCCAAACAGCAATATTTGATTGGTGTTTTCTGGTCTTAATGGTTAGTATGGTAGCTATTTGTGGATATGACGCAGTTCATATTGTTAGTAGAGCATTGGTGGGTTATGTACTATTGTCTATGGGCGATGGGACATACTATTTGACATTTTGTTTATTAAAATGGGAATAAATTTTAAATTAATGAATAAATCGTTTATTGAAACATAGTTCTAGAAGAAAATTATTATTATAAGTTATATGATAGTCTTCTTGAAGAAGAATCAATTATTGATATATATCGAAACTGATGTTCTAATAATAATATAGTAATATTGTGTCATAAAAATGTCGTTCTTAATTTAAATATCTTAATATATTTTTAAATAGTTATATATTATGTAAATAAATTTATGTATTTTAGGTATGTTTATGGGTTTGTTTCTATTAATATAACAGGAAAAAAATATTTAATTGTATTGTTCTATGCTTGCTGTGTAGACAATATTTTTCGATTACCATGTTTGTGTGCATAACACAATAAACTACCGATTTCTTTTATGACTTACATGAGTTGAATAATGAAATTGAAGATACGAAAATATACTCTATTTATAATTGTAGGACGTTTGAGTTTTCCATATTGTCATTGCAAGCGTTATTCATATTTTATTATGTTTGTTGAGCTAGAGTTTGCTTAGGAATATAAGCTTGTGACGCTTTAGTGTATACGTAAATATATTTTTAGTGATAGTTATTCAAAATTGAACATTTATCTATAAATAGTTTAAATAAAGTCACGTTTGCTTCTCTCTGTACGAAATCAATCTTATGCAAATATTTTCACAAATCAGGTACACTTTGATAGTTTACGATCATTTAAGTGATATATTACTTAGCGCGTTAACATTTAATTCATTACATTTATATTTCATCATAAAATACTTTATATAAAATATAGTTAAATTCATGCATCACTTGGAAATCAGAAATAATTAATTAAAAGTTACCAAAACTAATGTAGACTTTGTTATTACGTAATTTGATTGAGCAATTTTATGCAACTAAATTGAAAGTGACTGTTAGTTACTTTCAATTTAGTTATGTATATGTCGTTATATACAGTATATACATGTCAGACACGTGTGTTCTATATACATTAAAATTTATATTACATAGAACATTTTATACACGCGTTATATAAATTCGTTCATCCGGTTAATATTATCTATATCCAAGAACAGCTTATCTCGAGTACCCGTATAAGTATTCGGTTAGTAGTTTAAATCACAATAATTATCTTATCTCATTGCAATATCAAAAATAATTATTAACTAAATTATTATGTAGGGCTCTTTGTATGTCCGTCTTCACACGTCCCTGTAACTGAACACTGGATTCTGGACATAACTTCTTTAGTTCTCAGTCTGTGGCGCAATGGCGATATGTGGACTGACTAATATTTCTCACTGGCTGTGCCCGCGACATCGTGCGCGTTTGAATTAAAAAAAAAAAAGTTATTGTTCAGGTCGCAGATTTTACTATAACTTATTAATTCTGCATTAGGCAGCTTTTGTGATATTATGTCGTTTGTGGGAGGAGCCCGATATGACGGCAGAGTGGTGGTATGAGCGAGGTCTGCGTGCTGTACAGTATTTTGACATTGCAGCGTGTCCTTATTATTATATTATATATAATTTTAAAATAAAAGTAGCCAAAGTTACTCCTGCCAGTGAAAGCCCCGTCGAAATAACATTCCAACCATTTTAGATATTAGCCGGAACAAACAGACAAAAAGACAGACAAGAATTGTAGGAAATGTTATTTTGGTATATCTATACCATACATACATATGCATTTAGTAAAAATTGGTTATTTTAATATTACAAACAGACACTCCAATTTTATTATATGTAGATGGTGTCTATGACGGTGGTGATTGCTTTCCGCTTTCTATTTCAAACCGTAAATACGTTGAAAGCGTCAGTAACGCAATAGTTTGCGGGCCTAGCGATGTAAGTATTCGCAGGTTCGATTCTGAACCCTTGAGCTATTGTCGTCTCCACTCCAAGCACAAGCCTTAAGCTTAATCGGAGCGGTATATTTACTTTATACAGGCATATGCATTGGCTTTATACTTTTTTTTTAATACCATATCTCCATTGCCTGAATCACACATATAACATATGGATGAGAACATGATACATTTTAAATGCCACTGACTTTCGAACTTAGTCTAAAAGTAACCAAAAACTTTATTGCTTTCTAGTTTTTTGAGTTTATGTTGTTAATTATTATAATACATTTTTTTTTTTATTTCCAGTTAAGCTTTCTGTGTTATAACGTATTTATATGTATGTATATGTCGAATCCTCCGCACGTTCGGGCTCAATTCGCTCCTCTTCCATTATTACTCCGTGCTCCACCGTTATCGGACTTCCCAATCTTTTTATTTTTTTCACGACAAACAAAATCTGTAATAACAAAATGAATGAATGACAGCCCCATCAAAAATGCAGTGTTGTCGTTTTTCAAAATCGATTTCCCCTTGACAGCAACACCGAGGCATAGATCTTGATCGTATTAACAAATAGCGTTGCTCATTCTTCGACATATATAAAAGTATGTTTTATGTTCCTATGTATAGATGATGCTTTGAATAGAGTATTACATATTTTTCAATAACATCATTAACTAGCAATTTCTAAATTAATTATTCGAAGTGAGGGCCTGACTATTATACTGCTAGGCTTAGCCCTTAGTTTTAATCCAGGAGCGCAAAAATATCGGATGCGGGCATTCGAGGTCCCGCCGATGATAGTCAAGTCAGGGACCATCGAAATCTTTTTTTGGGGAAACCTCAACGGTTGAGTTGTTTGGATTTCATTTCATTACACTTCCAAAGCGGATTGGTGGATATACTTTATGCAGATTTACACAAAACAGGTTTCCTAACGAAGTTTTCATTCATTACCAAACGCGAGGTGAATTGAAAACACAAATAGGCACATGAAAATTCAGTGGTGTCACCTTCTCCTGTTAAGATTCTCGTGTTCTAAACATAAAGCCATCGCGGCTTTACTAACATGAAGTATAGAACTTAAAAAAACAATGTATTACTATTATTTTTCTAAATTTAAAGTATCTATATTTTTTATATAATTACTTATAGGATATATGTTTCTATAGTTTTGGTGTATTCGTTATTCCAGAGTCAATGTGTACTTCGCGTACGTCTCATCCAGTCGTTCCACATCGAATCCCGTGGTTGGTACGACATCGGTTACAACTTCCTCGTCGGCGGCGACGGATCCATTTACTACGGCAGAGGTTGGGATTACGAGGGCGCCCATACAAAGGGCTACAATAAGTACAGTATAGGAATAGCTTTCATAGGTACGTTCAACAACGATCCACCGTCGAAACAGCAGCTCGAAGCCTGCCAGAAAATTATCAAGCGGGGCGTTCAATTACGAAAACTAGTCAAGGACTATAAACTTTTTGCGCATAGACAGTTGATGTCTACTCTAAGTCCTGGCGACGAATTGTTTAATATAATTAAAAAATGGCCGAATTTCGTAAGCAATGTTACGGATTTGGACTCCTTGATACCCAACTGACATTGAAGACTGACTCCCCAAAGTTTTAACATCGAATGAAAGTTTATTTTAGTTAGTTTTAGCTTACTGTTATTTGTTATTTAGTTAGTGATATATAGACGATAGTTTAGTTACTAAGTAAATACAAATTTGTGTTATATGGGTGTATAGTTTTGAGTGTGATATTAAAAATTTGCAATTAATTTGATATAAAATTTACGAAATCAAAATTCGATTAAACATTTGTACGAGATCAATCGACATTTATTTACGTTATTTAAAAACTTGATTAGTTCCTTGCTATTTGATTCTAAATTATTGGCTTTAAGGAATCTCACATTAAATTGACTAAAATATTTTTTACGGTACGACATTGTTGTTTAAAACGTACGAAATTAATTATTATATCTTAAGTGTTATTAAATAATTCGAATTTCAAAATTATGTGGCATTATTTATATAGATCTTAAGATATCGAGGATATTGACCTGATTATTTTATTTATAAATATATAAAAAAAATACTGTGCCACTTTTTATTTTTAAATTGTATTTACAATATCGTAGTTAATGTTTTAAGAGAAAAATTAAATAAACTTAAATTTGATACATGTAGATATTATCATGACAGTTTTTTAGTAACCCCATTAAGGCTAAAATTATATTTGACATTTTTAAGTAGAAGATTTAATTATATAATATTTTTTTATACTCCCAAATTGTGTATTTTAATTTTGGTTGACGTTATGAATTTATTTTTAATTGCTTTAAAATATGCCAGTTAATTTTAAGTTCTATATTCAATTACTTAAGAACTAAATTCAATAAATAAGGCGAGATATAGTTGAAGTAAGGTTTATGGTATTACTAAGGGGGGGTATGGTGGTATTAAATATGTTATATGTTTTTAACTATATATTAAATATATAATTTTCATTGAGATGTACCTTTAATGTATCATTTAATTATTATTCTTTATATAAAGAAATTTGTTAGAATTTATGTAAGTGTGGTGTGATTTTCTTAGAACGGCTTTCTTAAATAAGTTATGTGTTATATATTTCTCATTATATATAACATATGTTTTCAATATATATATATATATATATATATGGTTTACGAGAGTAAATTAATTAATTCTGCTTAATTTTCTTATGAAAATGATTAAATTTATATCAATCATATCAATTAATAGCTTTGTGATTGTATTGCTTGATTTTACTTAATTATTTGTTAAATTAATAATTCAAAGATGGCGACTGACCTGTAACGTTATAATGTAAAAGGTTAACACGCGATTAGTCATGTAGTTTTGAATTCTTAACGTCTAACTAATAACTTTTAATTTTTTATATTATAATACAGATTTATATCAAATATTTAATTAGGCTTCTCAAAAATCTACAGCAAAAAGATATAACTGAGATCTGAGAAGAGCTAGTGAGATTCTTTGAGCAAAAGTCATTTTTCACTGCGAATAAAACTACAGCTCCACCGATTAGGGCTAGTAGCGAGCACCTCTCATGTACTTGTAGCAGATGCTGTAAAGCATCACATCCGTTGAAGATACTACGTTTCGATACTGTAGATGAAGGAAAAGATACTATTTAAATTTTGTTCAATTCGTAAAATAGTTTCGGGCTTTGATTTAGATTGATAAAGTCCTGAGTTTTTATTATAAATTTTGCTATATTTTATGTTAATGTGTATTAGTATAATCTGTGTTTTTATAAAACGGTAGTATATCACGATTTATACCTTATTACAATGGCGTTAGAAGTTAAAATAATCAAACTTTAGATTTTCTATATATATTTCTTAAATAATATTATTAAACTTAAATACCTTTGTGCACTTCGATTCTAGTTCTAATAACAGCTTAAGTGACGTCAGAACAAATTATTTTTCGATCCATAGCGAATAATCAATATAAATCAATTTCAAAATCGAGTACAATGATTTCATAACTATTCAAGGTCAAAGTTGTTTATTTGTATTTACTCCAATACAATAATATAGGAATACGCTTTAGTTGTATAAATACGTAACCCAATTAGGTCGCGTTAAAACTAATTTGTTAAAATAGTTTCTATACGTGCTGTATAATATTTTGGACCAAGCGATCCAATCATGTACCTTTAATTTTATTCTCTTCATTATTAACATTTCTTTATAAGAATTATTCGTATAGCTTTTAGTAGTAACTTACGTCGACTTAATACAAATATTAATATTCCGGAAATAAAAAACAAACACGATGAAAGTTTATTTTTGCAAATAATTTGACCGATATTAAGGTATAAATATAAAACGAAATGGCAAAACAAATTCATAGTATCAATAAGTCGCAATGTCAATACGCATGCGTAATTTACACGTGCCTCAGGTTGCATGCATCTAGTTCTAAAAGTTCAGTAAGTAGGTCGGATCGATATGACAGTTGAAACCGCGAGTGAATCATAGTCTGCCTGCAATTTAAATAAATAATTAAAAACTGCCTAGCGGTTTTTTCTTCTTTCGTATTAATAACATATCCGAACATTTTGATATTAAATATCAATATATTTTACTTTTTTTTTTTACATTTAAATAACAAAGCAATAGTTAAACTAAAAAGAATTATCGTTTTATAGAACTTTTAGCAAAGTTAGGTACGTGTTTTATTGTGGTGATCTGAGCGCCATCTAGTGTTGTGAGTTAGTCTCTTAGGAGGGAAAGAGAAAAAATGAGACGTGTTGTGAATGAGTAGTTTTCCCATGTCTCATGGTTAATAGCCTAACAATGCAGTTTAAACTAGTTTGCTCGGATGATTTACGACCGGCCTCGTAGAAATAGATTAGTACTCATTGTTTTTATTGGTAATGTATTCGGCAAGTTAATGTTTATTTTAATGGAATACCAGGTATAATTATTTCGTTACGAAACTTTCTCTAAATATATTTTTTAATTAAATGTAATTGAATTTCGAATATTTAATAATTGTGATATTATATATTATTTGAAAATTAAAAAATAGAATGTATATACGTATGTATGTGTGTTAATGTAATGTATGATGTTAATGGCAACATATAAATAAGGTTTGATTTAAATAAGATTTATATCTCGTGCTTGAAATTATTTTTGATCGATAGACGATTTGATTGGTCAGTAAATTACAGGTGCTTTGCATTCCATGTGTACCGAATTAACCGCGTTTGCACTTTTATGAAATCGAGCCAAAGACACAGTACGTTTTTATACATTGATGAATCTAAATCATTTTTAAAATTCGAATATAAGTTCCGTTAATATCAGTTATACAAGTATTAATAAAATGTAAGGAGGAAAATACTGTATGTATTGTTTATATATACCAGTAAACTGTTATGTAATAACGAACTCGATGCTCACCGCAGAACACGATCGTGATCGAAGATTGATGTGCGACGAAATATTGTAACATTAAACGATACACGCAACAAGATATAGTATCACCGTCAGTTGCTTTCAACAATTTTACAAGTGAGATACGAAGTGAGTTCTTACAGAATAGCACAGTTGTTTTTTATCTTATGTAATCCGCAATAACTAATAATTAAATACACCCCGCATTTACCTAGATAATAAAGTTTTAACGAGGCCTGCCTCGTTGGTATTGTGGAAAGATATGAAGTCGCAGGTGCCTAGGTTCTGGGTTCAAACACCCAGATCGGTCTGATAAAAAGTTATTGGGTTTTTCTGTGTGCATTATAATTTGTCCTGCGTACTTGGCTAGTCTCCCATGAGATTGCCAGGCGTGGCAAACTACATAATAGTTTTAAATATTCATACATTTTAAAATGCCATATGGCCTTAATCATGATACGTAGGGTCCTTTTTAGAGTTAATATTTTATATTTACTTTGAATGTATAAAATTTATAGTTATATTTGTATTATAAAATAAAATTTTATAAATATTTTACTATAAGATAAATGAATAAAATGATGCTTGTATGTGTTCACAAAATACAGATTATAAATCTGTAATATATAAATGTACAAAAATGTAGAGATTAATAAATAATCCCACATTACATGTTTTTATTATGAGTTGAAAGTGATGTTTCAAAATTAGAAATAAACTTATCTAATTGACAAAAGACTGAGTAATTATTACTTGTACATCATATACTCTCTATAAACTCTTTTATAATTATACAACATAGACATAACCTTCAAGAAAATCTACGAATATGTACAAATAATACCTTTGTACCAAATAATACCTTTGTATCAAATTTAATTAGCGAATTTACCTTTTACAAAAATGGTATGAACTTGAACTTCAAATTTATAAGTGGCACATGTAATTGTATTTAGACCTCAGTTAAGGTCGTAGGTTGCATGGCTTTCATAAATTACCGTCCCTCATGTTCGAAGTGACCGGTTCGAACCGGTTTTGTCCTGAATAAAGTCATAAAACGTTAAATGGTACACGAATAGTGCAATAGATAAATAATTACTAAATACTGGTATATTTTTTCGTGTTTACTTTTCAAATTAAATACACCGATTGAAATATTTAGTATGAATATTTAATGATATGCCATCGAGGACGCGGGTTTAAATACCGTATACGGTACAATGTAAAGCTACTTGAATTATTAATAACACCGAGTTTATTGTTTTTTATGTGTTTTTAATGATAGCATTCGATTATTTATCTTGATAAATGAGAACCATAAATAATTTTCCTTAAATGTTCTACGCGATATTTACAATTATTCCGTATATTTTAATTCTATGGTATACAATTATTTTTTTGCCAATATATATATTATACAATGAGTGATCGTTTACTATTATCGTGTTTGAGTATAAATTTCTTGCGTTGAAAACACAAAAACAAATGAAGACAGTTGAAACAGTTGAAAATATTCGTAGATTATCTGGAAGTTTTTGGTTCAAGAGTATATTTAGCATGTACTTATCGAAATTGTTCGGTTTATATCGAAGTAAATATTGTCTTTAATTTTTTTTAATTATTAAACGATAGTTTTCACGACCCCTCCTATTTTATACATGGTTGACGTATCTGTTCGATCAAAGCCTTATAATTACGGGCATATGTTCGTATGACATTTCACACCTATTATTCATTCTGGATGGACAGTCGATTGGTCGGTCACTTCGTACGTTAGATTATGTTTCATTAATTTAATGAAATGGTTAATTACAGTAAAAACAAACGTGTTATAATGAAAGTTAAGAACAACTTCTTGCCTTCTCCGAAAAGACTGTCCAGATGGAATTACTGCGTTAAGAAATTCACGGAATTTTGCAAGAGAACAGATCTTCATGGATTTAAATATATCGCTATGGAAGAGCTGACTGTTACGGAAAGGTTTGTTTGTAGTTTTTTTTTTAATTATGGAACTTAATATTGTACTTATACGACGATGATTGCTCCTTACTCCTCCTTAGTTTTAATGTTTACTGTATTTGGTCTTGCAAAAAGGTTCAGTATGAATTAAAAATGCTCGGAATTAATGGTACAGCTAGCAGAAGAATATAAAACAGTAATATTAAGATGCTGTATTCATATACGTCGCGTAATTAATAATTTCTGAAGGGGATAAAATTCAAGGTCAAATTTGAATGTGTGGTTTTTTATATGTATATATATGTATACCTGCGCTTAAGTAAAATACAAGTTTGTTACAAAAGCTGAGACGTTTCTACTGATCTATGAGTTCGCTTCCTTCTTAACAGTTGCGATAATATAATTGAAGTTAATGGTTCCGTAAGGGTGTAGGATAAAGTCTGCGTTTTGGCCGTTAACATTACTAACGCTGATTAATTGATAAGAGAAAATCTCGATCCAGTATATAACTTTATAAATAAGTTGTAGTGTCCAATATATTATATAAATTAATTTCAATCTGCAATTATGTTTTACTTTAATACTTATCAATTATGACGAGCAGTTTTAGAGTCTTATGAATTATTTTTGATATACATATGTATACAAAAGAGAGACATGCGTCGTGCGGTATTAAAAGCGCAATACGAGTTAATACTTTCAAAACTGATTGTATTATATAGTAAGACAGTATAACTATGCATTTAAAAAAAAAAATAAGCAAAGATATTAAAAGTGGATTCTTTTGCCAGAAGTGTGTGGGGTCTCGCAGTTTTTATAAGCGTGATTTGTGCGGCATTCTTTGTCATCACAGCCTACAGGTGGTATGCCAGGAACCCAATTGTTACCGTAAGTTTTTTTATTGTATTTAATAACCGTAATACCGTCTGTCAATATTCTTTCATTTCTTTTTTTTCTCATTTTCTCATTCAATTTCTCATTCCGGTATTGAGTACTATATTTATACAGAGTCTCCTTCCTTGATTTCCTTATCTAAAATGCGACTTCTTAATCCATAACCGATTATTATTATATATGTAACGTTATTTGCGATAAGAAGAGTTCTCGTATGGTGTGATGCACTTTTAATAGATTTGGTGAACGAAATAAACGTTGGATGAAGGTAAAGGCTACGTCCAGTGATAGAGCTGAACGTTAGAGAAAGGCTGCGCCGACATCACAACAACAACAGACGTGACATTGACATTTAAAAAAAAAAAGTCATTTAAAGGATACAATGTGTTGTCTGTCTATGTAATAATTCGGTTTCCAACATTTTATGACTGAGATACGTAGACGCGATAATGTCGAGACATCGATAATATACTAAAGCAAGTATTACAGATCTGTCAGTCTGTCGTCACTGATCAAATTTTTAGGGTAGGTTTCTATGCTGACCTTATTTCTAATAATGATTACCGATTAAATAGGGTTCGAGTTGGATAAGTAAAAAATAAATAAATTATTAGCTTTATATTTCTAAATATGGGGCTTTAATAATTGTCCAAATCTAAGTTATATCATTCAATGAAGCAAAATATATTGTTAGTTTTTTACAATTGCTATATTTTATTACTTTGACTAACTTTTTAAATTTACAGATTGGAAAGCATTATTTTGAATACCGACAAATTAGATCAATTAAACTTTGCGTACTATTACATTTACTAAACCAAATATATTCTCATAAATCATATATACTAAACTTCTCAGAAATTATAAATAATTATGTATAAATGATTAGTTGTGTTATACGTTTATAAAAAGCTTAATAAAACTTTTGTTGAAACTCAAAACCTTGTATCAGTTTGAATGTTATTGTTACGGTCTTGTAATATTAAAGTCATTATAAAAAATAAACTAATTTTAAGGCTAGTATCGATTCACAACGTTGGCTCTACTAAGAAGAACTAGCAAAGAAATAAATAGTTACATTTTATAATTATGGTTATACATAAAGACATGACAAAAATGCAAACGTTTATTGAAATGTTATATATTATCTTTAGGGATGCATCCGATACCGATACCGATATCGATATATCGGCGATACAGCAGGTTTTCCGATATATCGGTATCGGCGATATTTTTCTGGCCGATACTGTTCAAATTATATGTTTTAAAAAAGTAATGTAAACGCGCCTCTTGTTTTGTTGTATTATCTCGTTTGCAACGAAAATGACAAATTTTCGTTGCAAAAGAGATATTACTTTGTTTTTTAATTTGATTAATGTATTTTTAGTTACTAACTCTCATTAATGAACCTTAATTACTGAGCTTAATTACCAATATTCACATTCCAAGTCTGTAAAGTTTTATATATATATATATATTTTTTTAAATAAAAACATTCAACATGTCTACTTACATTTATTTTACCTTTATTTAAATTCGATAAGTGTATCGGTATCGGTATCGCCGATATTTTTCTAAGAGTATCGGTATCGGTATCGTATCGGCAAAAAGCCGTATCGATGCATCCCTAATTATCTTATTAATATTTTATTTTTAATAATTTAATGAAAACCAGACTTTAAAAATATATTCGTAAAAAACGCAACGACAGAACCGGATTAAACATTCGGGGTGAGAGCAACACACGTCTCAGGGTCCCATTATTCTTTTCTAACTTCCTATTAAATATATTTTCTATTACAACGTAGCATTATTTATAATTATTACGTTTTTGACTACAATGCGAAGGTACCCCATTTGAATAGGAGAAATATTTCCTTTCAACTGTTTCACTAAGAAGATATTTTAATACCTTATTTTTCAATATTTGGTGGCCTAGGGTGTCTTAGGTCTATACTGCCTAATGCCTAAAATAATTCAACCGTCTAACGATAATATTAATAATCAATTATCAGAAGCGATATGTCATATTAAATTAAAGCAAAGTCATGCAAAATATAAAAAGACGATAATCGTTGAGTATAGAGTGAACGCTATAAATGATCATGCGAGGAGCACGGACCTGTCTTTAGGCATCGACATCTTAATCCAACCACGATAAATAAATGACGTCGAGTAGTTAATCATATCTAAATTATAAAAAGTAACCGTAATCTCCAACTCGCTGGTCGGTTCTTACGTATTGCACGCCATTGCTACGTATATGACTGGATACATTAATAGCTACAGGTGATAGAAAAAAATATTGTTAATAAAAAAAGATTTGAAATACAGGAGCTTCATAATTATCAGTTTAAATTTAAATATGGGCCACTTAGGATGAAAATTTGCTTTTTTTTCTAAGTCTAAGGACATTTGCTAAGTCTGGCATTTATGAATTCCGGCTATTACCAGGATCTGCCTTACGAGTATCTACTGTCCACTGTCTTTAGTGTCACTGTGTAAGGCCATAGGCTCTCATGTACTGCTTCATAACATCCAGCCATCGCTTCCTTTAGCGCTTGCGAGTCGTAGTTCCAATGACAAACATATCAAGAGCAAGCGCGTAGTCCTTTCTAATTTGGTGTGATATATCAAACCGGAAATAAATTTAATTCATCGTGTCTGCTATGACATGTGCAAGTAGATCGTAAATGAGAAGAATTATAAGTTTAAGAAATTGGTCTAGTGTTTATTTCTTCTTTGTACTTAAATGACTAAATTTTTTAAAATAATTTCTTTGTTACCAGTACCTAATGTATTCAATTGTATGATTTGACCCTCGATTGATCTAAATAATAGACTGGGAAATACAAGCGATGATGAATGAATGATAAAATAATTAATGTATATATACGCAAGCACTACTGAATTTTCATGTACTTAATTTATGTTTATAATTCATCTCGTGCTCGGTGGTAAAGAAAAACATCGCTAGGAAACTTGCATGTGTCTAATTTCAACGAAATTCTGGCACATGTGTATCCATCAATCCGCATTGGAGTGGAGGCCTTGGCCCAGCAGTGGCAAATTTGCAGGCTGTTAATGTATGTATATGTTTTATTTAGTGTAACGTAACAATTTGAAATTAAACTTTTCAGGTAATAGAGAGCACTCAAGGTGCTATTTGGGATGTACCGTTTCCTGCAGTAACGATATGTGATTTGAACATGATATCAAGACGAGCTGCCCTTGCCTTTTCTACTAACATGTCAGTATATTTATACACAGAAACATCGCTTAACACATATCAGGGTAGAGGGTAACTTTAGGCACTTCTGGATTCCCCATCATATAAGCTCAATTAAGCAGTCATTGACTAAGTTTAGAACTTATAAATGAAATATATTTCTGAATGAATGCATTGAAACTTATGATTCGCATTGAATTTATTATATTTTTATTCTATAGTTAGAAAGTTATTTAGAAATTTCGTCTTGCAGTTGTTTTAGTATGGTTGAAAATAAAAAAAAAAATAAAATAAAAGGAATGAAATATTGAATTCATACGAGGATGAACCATGAAGTTTTTAAAAGATCATTAATATCATTTATATAATATCTTATGGTTTTTCCAAAATATTTCAACTATAATCGGGTTTAATAATTTTATTACAAATGATATATTATTATAATTATTTGATAGAGTAGATTTACTGCTTATGTATAACAAAAACCAACAAATGCTTTATCAATAAAATATGACGATAAAATTGAAGTAAAATTAAGATATTTATTATTAAATTTATAAAATAACAGAAATAATTTATTTATAGAATAATAATCACACTATTCTTTAGTTATGATTTTGCTCTAAGGATAAGAAACTGTTCTATTTTTAAATTAGTTTTATAAATATTTTAAATATTTGTTGCCAGAACACTCCCGGAAAATATTACCTCTGATTTTATATTCAAGACTCTTAAGTTCGCTCCTTTAATACATTCCTCGACCTACGCCGATTCATCTCAGATGAGAGACCTCCACAAGCTGCAAGACGTTTTGGACCTTAACGACATGTCCATAGAAAGTCTATTTAGACTGGTAAGTTCTAATAGCTATTCAGTGAGAAACATATTGGCTAATAGATGTTCGTACTGATCGCAAAATGTCGAATATAACTTTATAACATTTCACTATCTTGTTCTACGTCGAGTTTCGAGTGTATTGTTACGAAATAGCTCAGAAGTAACAATTTTATCAATTTATTTTTAAGAGTTAGATTACGCCTAGCAAATAATAAAATAATAATAGTTTCCTGATTAATGCAACGGATCTGAATTGCTTTGTCAAATATTGTTAACTGTGTTGTCAATTGTTCTCAACTGTGAACTGTGATGACGTTATCTATCTGTTCACGCTTATAACCCGATGGGACGGTAATCGGTACAAAAGTAGGGAGATCGGGCACAGGAACAATGCTCTTACGTGTTTTCTGAGCCACGGGTGTGATTGAACCCATGATTTTTGGATCTATTACCTTATAAGCTAGTATCAAGAACAATGAGGCTGTTGGAATTATAACGACAATTTCGGCAGACCATGTGAAGTCAAAAAACCTATTAAATGAACACTCTTTATTACACTTTTATTGATTTAAAAGAAATATTTCACAACAATTGTATGATGATGAGATTCTTTCCTTCCAGCTCTCTCCGATGTCGTCCTGTAGCAACTTAATCGAGCGATGTATGTGGAAGAACACCCTGTACCGCTGCGAACAGATCTTCCAGCACATATTTACAAGTGTTAACCTTTGCTGCACCTTCAATTACTACGCCGTTGATGATCCTGATAACGAGTAAGGTTTAATTCGTTTCTGTTTAAATGATTACGCGAACACAATTGAAAAAGATTGTACCAGTAAAATTGTAATGATACTAATTTAAGCCGGCAGAGATTTCCCTGGTGTTATATGTATGTATGTTACCGGGTAATGTATAAAGCGTAAGCACCATTAGTTTATACTATAACAGCCAGATTTTAAACCGTCGAAACAATATGGATGGATTGTTTTTAATCTCCAGTAATTTAAGACATTTAGAAATGTAAATGAATCGAGAAGAATTTTTGGATAATGTTGTAGACCCCTACAGCATATCCGAAAATCAGCCTGGAAAAGTTTAACTTGAAATTATCGACCTCGCGTTCCCGTGATCTTGAAAAAGGGGTTGAATTTCGTTTTTTTTGATAACTCGTCTGTGCATCGTGATACGAATTTTATGATAAGATTCCTTTTTGTTGCTTCATTTACGCTCTACAATTTAGGTCCTATTCATTTTTTATCTACCACTGATGGTTCTGGAGATAAAAAGCGAGAACGTGACGTTGATTTTACTCTTTCGATCTTGGAGAGCATTCAATGAGAAAAGAGATAATAAGGTATTGATGCCGTATCCCTGGTATTATTCCGTTTTACTCATTCTCAATATTTGCCGAGACGCTCAGTATGTGTATACCTATATCTATACAAGGATGTAAATTACTACGATTCTTATATGTTGTAATGGATTAAAATTTAATCCGATTAAGTTTCTATGTCATCCATTCTAATGCGTTATACTTTAAGAATTAATTTCGTGAAATGCTATTTTATTACGGTTCTTTTTTTTATGGTATATGATGACCCATAGACAATAGCTCTTTAAAAAGTATTAACCATTCCTTATATCGCCAATGTGCCTCCAACTTTGGGAACTGGGATGTTATGTCCCATGTGCATGTAGTTACATTGGCAATTGTTCTTATCCTTCAAACCGGAACACAATAATACAGAGTAATGCTGTTTGGCGGTAGAATGTCTGATGAGTGGGCGGTACCTACCCAGGCGGGCTTGCACAAAGCCCTACCACCAAGTGTATCCTTTATATTTATTATAATCAACCAATATCACTGTCTGACTTCTCACAATCATCTTCTAGGGTGCACTTGCATCTTGTTCTTCGGGACAATGCGTTCTTGCAATTTGATTTTAGTTTGGAATAAATATACTATTATCAATTTAACAGGATAAGATCATTCCGTTTTCCAACACCGAGGCGAGTTGCGTCCTGCGGCTATCAGACTGCACTAACGACAATTCTGAAAACGGATCCAACTGATTATTATAGTACCAGCTTTGCTTCCCTTGGATCATTGGTAAGTGTTATTGGAATTTTGCTTTGGAAATAAACATATCAGTGCCGACATTGATTATGTAAGAGTTAATGTAAATAAAGTAATTAGATTGAAAGTATATATTGGCGTATAATAATAGTAGTAAAAGATTTGGCAAAATATTTCCTGATAAGACTTTTTTTTAAATTTGTAATCCTAAAGTTTACACTTCATTTAAATTTTCTGTCCTAACTTACAATGATGGCCACGTGATTGATAACCATGTTGAATCAAGTGTTCGAACTCAGGCATAATAATAGGCCAAAGGTCAACAATGTGAAAATATTAAGTAGAGGGACCATGAAGTCATTAACCACTTCCTTTTTGTTTAGATAAGTATCTAATTTCTTAATTTTATATAGTGGACCTTCCTACAAGATAAATTATTTTAACATAGATCGAACTGTTCTCAACCTCGCAATTGGCCTTCGTAACCGACTTCGTCTTCTCGTAATTGACCTACTCAAAGTAGAGTCAAACTTGACAAACTATGGTGCCTCGGGAAAGTCCGCAACCCATAATTGTCAAGTTTGACTGTCCGGTGGATGGGTCGTTGCCATGATTCAGCCTTTTCTCTTCCCTTTCTTCTTCTTTGTGGATGGCTTTGTACCACCTCTGGTCTGGTTGGTCACATCGAAAAGCTTTGCGGCTGGCCCAAGCCAGCTAGTTTGGCTTTACACAAGATTAATCAGGTGCCATCAAATTTTTATGACATTTTCCTATTCACTACTTGGGGACGGGTCCGATTGGAGTACATTACACACGGGTTTCTTATCATCCTCGTATAACTCAACCAAATAGTTATTCAAGTTGAGATTGTAATCCATCCATTATAAAATGAAATGTATAATTTTCTCTCTAGTTAATAGATTGTTTTTTAGTAAAATTAATGCAAAGTATTGTGTTTTGAACCATGAACTTCCTAAGTATTTATCAGGTGGACAGGAAAAACGCGGATTATGGTGAACTCAGCCTTATAAGTTATTATCGGGAAAATTATTATACTAAGGCTTAAAGTTGTATTATCACTTAATTTATACATTAAAAGTATCATTATTATATGTCTGTTTCATACAATTTGATATACACACTTTGATATGAAGGAGGTGATAAATTTCAAAAGCAATTTAAAGATAATACATACTAAATATTACAAAGCTTAAGAATTTATAGGTGTGATTGCAGTAATAATAGCAACCCGATTTAAAAAATTGTTTTAAAATTATATAGCCTGTTGATTGAATAATGCTTTTGAATATATAACATCAGGATACAAGGAGCGCTGCTTAGAGTTGACCATAAATGTCAAAATATCTGGTAAATTGTGATTGTGGTCTCAATAAAATACAAATATGCTTCGAAACGGGACGATTCATAGTAGTTGAAATAATGTATAATTAGGGAAAACTAATAAACAATCATTTCATTTAATAATTATTAATTTTAATAGTATTATTTAATAAAAATAATATTTAACGCAGAAAGCGATCTTAAATTAGCTCGTTTGACTAAAGATAGATTCCGGATGTTGATACAAAAGAAATGATAATCTTTTGTTAAATTATACTTAAGCTACTTGTATGAACAATCTATATTTAATTTATGGTTTTATATGGAGAACTCTTTTAAAAGATAAAGTATTACGTATATCATTATTTCATTGTGCTATTTATAGTTTATATCACATCAATAAAAAAGTTTACAAATAAAGATTTTCATCAGAATTATTTTAGGGACAAAAATATGTATGTTCTTTTCACTTTTATTGTTTGAGTACCGTATAACCGGTAAGAACAAATGCTACATTATTTTAATTTCACCCCTGGAGGGGGTAAAATTGGGGTGTAGGTTTTCCTGCTGTAAGTTTTTTAAATTTCATGCGGGTTCGGGTCGAAGCCACGGGTTCAGTTAGTTACCGATATAAGCTGCTATCTGCGATTCTAACCGCTCTAACAGATTTTACCGTCTATATTATTTTTATATGGAAACTTTGTGGTTTAGGTCCTTGTATTAATTGATTTATTAAATTGACAATAGTGTTTGTTTTACAAAAAAAAAAAAAAATATACAGTTCCGATAATCTTTGTTAATTTTATAAGCGGTCGGTTCAGTTGCTAAGTCATTAATCATACAGACTATGATATCATAAATGATATATGATACCATAAATCATAATGAATATTGTCTATGATACAGTTTCCCATCCTCCCAGAAACTGCTAGTGATAGTCCGACTTTATCATATTTGTGACTATATAAACATTTATACTTATATATATTTTTTAAATAATTTCTTGATTAAATATAATTCTGTAGATTAACGAGGAGAATTCTTTTTAAATTTATTGTATTAAAAAGTATTTTGTTTATTTAAGTTTATTACATGCCATTGTCTGTTTAGTGTAATCATAATTTTGTATTGTCTACACGTATAATCTTCATCAATAAATGGGCTATTCAACGCAAAAAGAATTATCAAATCGGATTGTTAGATTCTGAGATAAGCACGTTTAAACAAACAGAAAAACAACATTAGTATAAACATTTTAATAACTACGATGATATTTCCAAATGTTAATTATTGAAGTTCACCTAATTTTATAAAACTAACACAAACGACCACGGTGGTAGACCGTAGACGCACCGCAGACTTCCCCGCGGGAATAAAAAAAATATTTCTTCGATAGATTTGCTAAATCCTCCTTCCTGAACGGGAGATGAATTGAAGGTGTTATGAATTTTGTATTAACTCTTCTATTTAAGCGAATCTATACTATGAATTCTGATTGCGAAATTAATTCTGTCTGTAGTCTGTCTGTTTGTTGCTCTTAAACTACTAAACAAAATTTAATGATATTTGGTATGAAGTTTAAGTTGCAAATTTGAATTACAAGGAAGGATTATGACGACAAGCCTCTCAACCAAGAGCAAAGCCACAGGTGAAAAAAAAAAGAGAAAATTAAATGCAATAGAAGCATCTATTCCTATCACAAAACGTTGCCGTCGTAAGATACGACCCAAGGGAATGTTGTTAAAAGCATAGGACATCTTGTATTAAAGCGTTTGAACTGCTTGCATGGCGTGAGTGGTGGAGGAAAAACAAAACCAGCAAAAGTTTTCACAGATTAGCGTCAAGCAGAAGCAGCTCGAAGATGACTACGAAAATTAAAAGCAATAAGTGCATGCGAATTATGACGCAAAAGAAAGTATTATTCTCAAAAAAAACATACGATTAGGTCAAAAACACGGATATTGGAAAATGAGTATTTTTTTAAATAAACGTGGTTTTAGAACAGTTGTGATCCATAAAAAATTGCACATACGTCACGTGTCCAAACACAAGTTTTACTTTTTTTTTTAATTCCATTAAACAAATACAAATTACATTTTATTCAAGTAGTCTCTTGCAAGGACTTTCGAATCATCGACTTGCAAGTTAAATTAAATTTAAGGTTACCATCGGTCCAGAATGTAGGTTCCACCGAGACGCGATGGCAGGTAACTCTAGTCAATCAAATCTGACAGTTGAGTTACATAGGTGATTAAATACAATTGAATTAGTATTATATAGCAGTATCTATATCTGAATCAACCAATGCCAGCTCTACGAATTTTTATCATCTAAATAGTTTTTATATCTTTCGACAGGTGTTCATAGATAACGCATACAATGTCCCCGACTTGGATTCACCCGTTCGAATGGCGAATCCAGCAACCGAAGTGATGATCGCCGTGTCCCCGGAACGGACTTACACAACGTCCGGTATTAAATCCTTCCGAGCTGAAGAGAGAAATTGTTACTACAATGACGAAGTAAGTGTGCCCATTTCAAATATGTAAAGTAAAGTAACAACTATGTGTCCCACTGCTAGGTTATGGCCCACTCTCGTTGAGAAGAGAAAGCTTGGTTCTTATTCTATCACGCTGCACCAATGCGGTAGGTATTAGGCAAATTAATCCGACTTGTGCCGATCCGATTCGTGATTTTTCGTACAACGCCAAATACGAAATGAATTAGCATATGAAAAGATAACATTTTCCTTTAAGATCCAGGAGTCGTAACTAAAAACAAATAAAATTAGGCAATTTTGATATTTAAAATGATATTATTGTAAAATTTTTGAAAAAAATATTTTTGTCCATTTGTTGTTAGGTCTGAGAGGATGTTCTAGAGCTGCTGCACTTGTTGGTGGCTTATTTAATTGACTAAATAAACCCTTGCAGTTGCAGTTACACGGATTTATTTCGTTAACTTGACGTATTAGTTATAACGTAGATGATGATTTCTTAATTACATCAATAGGTTATTAACCGGATAGATTGTTTATTAATGAAAAAAATAATAATTACAAAGATAATAAAATTATCCTCTACATAGATAAACCAAGTGATAATGAAAATAAAATAGCTTAAAAAACTATAAAACACGGTTTTAGCACGCACCAAAAATTACAAAAGCTTTCATTTAATACCCATGGGGTATTAAATGAAAGGGTTGGGGGTGCATTTCTAATAGCCTGTCCGCCATCTTAGATGTCCGCCATATGAGATTTAAGTCACGTGACAATTTTTTTCGTATTCCTGAAACTCTTTCATTTGATATCCATATCATGGGGATGGATTTCAAACAGACAGTCCGCCATCTTGGGGAGGCCGCTATATTGGGTTTGTAATGACGTTTCTTAGCTAGTCATGTATTGTCAGCAGAACTCACAGCGTGTTCAAAATTTCATCGTAATCGAAGACCAGGAAGTGGGTCAAATGAAGATTCCAAGATTTTCTTAGATACATGAAGCTAATATAAGCGTGTTAAAAAAAGTTGTAGATAATTTTATTCTCTAAAATATTGATTAATAATTTAATATTATACGAGACATTTGCAAATAATGTGTAAAATAAACGATATTTTGATCTTTGACCTGAAATAAATGCAACCACGTATACCCTATGTAAATATATTTTGAGACAAGATTTGGGATGTCAAAATTAAAGATTGTACAAGTTTATAGCTAGAATTAATTTACGTGAAACCAATAAGATGACTTGGCTTGATACCCATTCCAAATCAAATGGAGGCAAAATGTAGCTATAGTTTGTACTGCTGAACGTAGAATGTAAAGCAAATTATATTACGGTTAGCTTGCACTTAAAAACGACATTTGAATATCGCAAATCAACGCTTAATTCATCTATTTTAATTTCTTGAAAAAACTTCCAATAAATTTTTTAAATAATTTTCTTCATAACGTAAGTCTTTAAGACGCCTACGCAAAGAACATCGAGTAATATTAGAATATGCCTTGATGTTCTCTGCTAGAGCGAACCAGGCGAACCTTAATTGAATAATTCAATTTTATTCTAAAATGAACTCGATGATTACTTGTTACTATTGCGTCCGGTAGTTTTATTTATATTGACCGAAGTTAAAATCTATTTACTCAATAATAATTCATGACATTTTAATATCAAAAAGCCCGTTTTACTAAAATTTATCTGGGTGCCGCGATTTAGGTGAGAAGAAGGAATTACAGAATTATGCCCTTTAATTCTTCCACGACAATCGTCTCTCGTTTTCGACTTAACGTTACTCAGCTATTTCATAATTGGAAACAATGTTGTATAAAACTTTATTCATTAATATGACGGAATTAATCTTCAGAATTTATATACCTTTGATAGAAATATAAATAGCTAAAACAGAAACCGTTTATTTTGCCGTGAATAAAGTATAAATAGTTGTTGAACCTAATAATGTCTAAAGGGACTTGTTAACACGTTGCCGATTTTCTCGTCAGAACTCTATAACAGGGCAGAACTAAGCCTTTTGTAGACTTTTGTTATTTCAAACACATTATTTTTACATTTTGCGTCTATAGGCATCTGATATATCGAGCTGTCTAGACAATAATCTTCTAAGAATGTTTTTGACGATTTTTATGAAATAGTGTTTACCATCTAGAGTTTTAACCACTAACAAGTGTGTCAGTTTGTGACAAGTCTATTTTGTGTACACAGTTTCATACCATGATCGTGTAGTGAACATATCAGGTACGGAAACAAGTTTGACACGGAGTACTATTCCCAAACAAGCTTGACATGAACTATTATGGTCACTAGAATGTATCAATAGAGTGTTATAACTCTGCATGACGGTTTTAGTGATCGGCAAAATAACGCTGACAGTTGTTGACGCTCCGTTCAAGACCCGCGACCTTAATGAGCATCTATTGGGCAGTTTTAAACTTCTCACAAAGCATAATTTTTTGTCTGACGCATTTCTGGTTACGCTACGAAACGGGCGGATTGTCAATGTGATTTCATAAACTTCAGTTCGGTCTCTTTGTTAGGAGTTTATCATAAGGGAAGTGACCAATTTGAATGGCTCTGTGACCACATGAATGTTAAACGAAGTTTGTGGAATTAAATTTGCAATTGTATGTCTGCCAATTCTCATTATAGAAGAGTGTTTAAATAAGCTGCAAACCTTCATAAGAGAAGAACTGAGAAGGAGGTTATGTTAATCTTTTTATTTTATGCGATCAACAGTCAAAGTGAAAACTATTTTATATTGGAATATGATGGATTGCTAGTTTTAAAGTATTATTATAATACTTTAGATCCGCATTGGTCTAGTGATTGGTTGATAAGACTGATACCTCCAGGACTCCCAACGAGTATATTTTTGTTACAGACAACTTAATATATTTGTTTGTCAAGTTCTCAGAAGCAGCCTGAGGCTTGGAAATTGACAATGTTTACGGTTGCGCAATTGACTTACTTTATCAAATCTTTTAAGTGCTATAAATAATTACATGCGAAAGGAAACTTCTAATGTGGCACGTTGTAATTGGATGTAAAGTATACCCAAAATTACAGTATGTTTGTTATTATGATTTAATTAAAGTCACAGAAAAAAGTATGTAACGCATTTAAAAAATCTATTTTGTGAAGTAATGATAATATATTATAATAGGCGTATCACTGTTATAGGATTCTAATTCGTAATCCTCGATAAGTTGCAGAAATAGATAAAGTGTCGTAAGAAAGAGTTTTTTCTTCCGTAAAAGATATGTAAATGTAATCTTTAATATTTTCCCATTATTAATAAAATACATTTAATTTATTCAATTAAACCATGATACCATCAGTGATTGAGGTGGAGAGTCCATCTCTGGGCATCCATGCTCAGGATATACATCCTGAGCAGGGATGTCTAGTCTGTCCTCAAAATTCTTGGGCAATTTTGCGCTCACCACTACTCGGGACAAGTGGAGCTGGCATCATATTGCAACCCCTTCCACCCTCGTTTACACTTCTGCAACATAAGGGGGCTGAACTTCAACTTTAATGCAGTTCACTTTCACCTTGAGACGGCGAAGTCAGCCATGCTATTTCTCACTGAGACCCAGATATCTTCTCCGGGCAAATTGGAACATCCCAGTGGCAAGTTCCAGCCCTGGTTTGGTCGCTTCTGCAAAACGGCTTCACTTTTTCCGGCGATACTTCGCATTAGGCGTCGTCCCGAACTTCTGAAAGACTACTTTGGTGCACCCGATGCCTAAAAAAGGCACCCGCTCAGACCTATCCAATTATAGGACTATAGCCATCACCTCTTTGTTCTCCAAGATAATGGAGTCCATTATAAACTGCTAGATTTTGCGGTACCTAGAGGTCCACCAGCTGATTAACAACCGGCAGTACGGTTTTCGTCGGGGTCGCTCAGTCGGTGATCTTCTATTTTAACTAACACATAGATCGGTGAAAGCAGTCGAGATTAAGATGGAGGCATTAGGAGCCAGTTTGGACATAGCGAAGGCCTTCGATCGCGTGTGGCACAAAGCACTTCTTTCGAAACTTCCTTCCTATGGGCTTCCTGGGAAATTATACAACTGGATCACCAGCATTTTAGCAGACCAGAGAATCAAGGCCGTTGTCGACGGTGCATGCTCTGACTTAAAACTCGTCAATTCTGGTGATCCACAAGGCTGTGTACTATCACCCATTCTGTTTCTCCTGCATATAAATGACTTGCAAATCAGGAAAATTCACTGATATGCAGATGACAGTACCGAAGACACCTTATATACAGGCCATGCTAATATTTCTCGGGAAAACATCGGCGAAAACCAGAAAACAACGTTGTGTCTGAAATCGAGTCTTTGTTAAATCGCCTAAACCTAGTCCAATTCATTCCCAAAAATACTCGAGTTAGCCCGTAAACCGCTAAATATCGGCATATGTCGTATTCCCGTTGCCGCCATAGTATCGGAATACTTGGCGTTGGTGTTTCAAACCTCTTTTAGTTCCGCGGTCAATTAGATAGTAAAGCTAAATTGCCATCAAGAAAGCTTGGTGTATTCAGCAAGGCAAGACGGTACTTCACGTCGACCCACCGCCTAAAACTATACAAATTAAGCCTCCTATGGAGTACTGCTCTCACCACTGGGCGGATGCTCCCCAGTTTCAGCTTCTTCCATTTGACCGTATTTAACGCAGAGCGGCTCGAATTATCGACAACCAGTTCCATTCCGACCTGCTTGATCTTTTGGCTTTGCGTTGATATGTTGGATATCTCTGCATCTTTTACTAAATTGTTACAATTTAACAAAGATAATATATTTTACAGAGAGGAAAAAAGGTATAATAAAAAAATTACAAACGTAAACAATATTAAAGTAAATTGTTCCTGTCATAGGTTTCGAAATTTCTAAAATATCTTTGAATGTACGCGAAGTATCGCGGGATATCCACTAGTTTAAATTAATTCCGTATCATGACGATACAACCAGCTTATAAGATCGATACGAGACAAAAGCTTACCCAATTAAAAATATTATTTTAATGACCTATTGATATTTAACCTTTATATTTTACTCTTTCGATTTATTCTGTTGAATGTGCATACCACAATTTATTTATCTTTTGTAATGTTTTCCCTGTCGCTGTTACATTTTACTTATGCGTTACATACATTTTTGCTATTCATCTATACATTAAATAAACTTTGACAGTCAATACTTAATTTGATTTGATCCTATTTTTTTATTTATAAAATATCACTGACAGTGCCACTTTTTGTGCCTCACGCGCGTCATCTTTTGTACGGTGCTATGAAAGAGGATTTCAAGTACTACAAAGTTTCAACTCGACCATTTGAACAATACGAAAACGCAAATAGTACAAACAGAAAAGTTGCGGTTCGGTCAAAGTTGTGTCCGAATATAATCGGATTGTAACCGATATATGTACATAAGTGGAATTGGTCCTTGGTTGTTTTTTTTGTGAGGAATAGTCGAATTTGGATCGGAATACAGCCTGGAACGTGTAAATATAACCGCCCCCGCGATTGGCCAATGGATTGCCAATTTGTTGTCACGTTGCTTTCTAATCTAAAACCAGAATAATTATTATTTAATTGTTTCAAAAATATCTATATTGTATATATGATTTCTATATTTACATGACTTATTTTATCATATTAATGTGATATCTATCTTTAATTAATCTGTATGTTTTTAAGTTAATACTCATACATATCATTTCATTTAATAATACGGAACGTATAAATATAATAGTAAGGGGAAGTAAGCATCACGGTATTAACTTCCCACGCTAGGCGTGTGCAGTGCGCTACTCTTCAATGTGGTTTTGAGAACATAAATAGTACGTATTAATCTGACAGAGGCAGGTTTCCTCACGATAAGATTCACATGTCATAACCTGGCCAATTACTAGAATAATAGTGTGACGTCAAAACGAGAGATCTATTATTATTTTCAAATATATGTACTTGTAATATAATATTCGACAGATTTCAATATCATTAATCACACCTGCCAGATTATCTTAATTCTCTTGCATGACTTATCACGGTGATAACATATAACTATTTTAATTTAATGCGCATAATGCTTTAATGTGCAATCCCATTATTAAGAGTGTTTAGTGAATGTCTTCTATAAATATATTCCTTTATTTGATTCCAAATTCGCACTTTGGTATCGTACATCAAAGACATTTCTAAATTATTTAATATATGCTATATACATGTCTAGAATTATAATGTTTTAGACAGCGTTGTATTAAGAAGAAAAGGCAAATGACGAATGACTATGAGACTGAGACGTTCAGCCAGTCTTTGTATATTGTCCAAGTTAATTGTTGAAACTATATATCGCAAAAGACGATTTATATCGTATAAAAGCAATGAATGCTATAATTAATAAATGATAAGCTTTAATATTCTATTAGATAACCTTAGATTATTCATTTTTCAACTTAAGTCTTACGTCCATTATGTAGATAAAAACGTAACACGTATTAAATGATTTAGGTCTGCGTTAAATGACCCTCTGGCGTATTGGTCGTGAATCTCGTCGCGACAGGGTCACGGATTTGATTACTGTTGGTGATAAATATTTTATCGGGCATTCACATATGTTTTTTTCGGTCACCATATTTTTAAATATGAAGAAAGCAGTAAGATATATTTAAAATTTAAATTTGAACTACAACGTCGGATATCGTTATTTGGAAAACTTGATTTAAATTTAGAGCTAGGATAAGTTAATTTATAATAAATAATAAATTAAGAAATCTCATTTGAAATTATATCTCAATCATAGTTCGAAAATGGTGTCGTATAAAGAAACATGGTTTATTTATTTCAGTTTTAAAAATCGAATGAATTTTCGGATTCGTCTCATTAGAAATAATAAATCGTCATTGAATGGGTGATTAGTTAAAAATTGCTATCTTCTTCTTGTCAATGTCGAATCAATGAGAAAGAAAGAAAGAAATGACAACATTGATTAAGATAAAAACTATGTAATAAATATAATTTAAATTAAGAATTTTTTGATTATGTAATCCTATGTAATCCCGTTCTTCTGTTTGATAGCTTGTGTAATGTGATGCTTTCTTTAATAACGGTATTAAAACATTAGACATTTTTATCGTATAATATTCACATTTTCATATTCTATATTTCATGATCTAGGCAATGGCTTCCACTAACTAACAAGTAGAATACAAAATTCTGGCGATACTTTATTTCATAATTCAAAGAATTTAATTTTATACCTATTTTAGTTAAATGTTACATTATGATATTTTACGAGTGCTCCGCGGTGACGCCGTGTTATTGTTCTTCCGTAATATTCTCTATTCATTTCGGCTAAAGAGGCCTTTAAATAGCAGCTGCGTCGGATTTATTGTTATAGTTTACAAGTATGTGCAAAATGCAGGTAATATTAATTCCTCTAAGGCACTAATTGGACTCGACGGATGAAAAATCAAGCGCAGACCAACGACAGCGACTTTTAATGCTTTTTGCGGAATACTGAATCTCATTTTCTACTTATAGAACTAATTTCGAATGACTTAATTGAAAATCTTTGTAGAAGCCTCTTAAAGTTAAATGATAACATTTCATTTAATTAAAACTATACATAAAACATTAAAGAAGTAAACTATTTATAGTATGTATTCAGTTTATTTTAAATTTACGTGATACGCATAAGGGCGGTTCACATTCATCGGCAGCATTCGTATGTATTGGCAACAGTTCAGATTCTAGCACAACTTAAGTGTGTAAGAAGAACTGACCTCAGAGGTGCTCATCAGCCATCGTTTTACTAAAAAGTTACTTGACTATAGACGAATTCTCGTCAGTCAGTGAGGCAGTACTGTAACGTCACGTTCAAAATCAAATCTTACAGTGCGGGACCGTTCCATGATTAAAGTATTCGTGCTGAAAAAATTAACGTTACATACAAAAATAAAATATTATTAACAAAACAAATTTACTTCTAATCAATTTATTACATTAATATAAGATAATAATTAATTAATAACAAAATACTTTAATCAATTTCTGGTTTGCTAAATTACAAAAACAGTTCAACAATGCTACGCCTGAACGTATTTCGCGCTGCCTCCCGTCAAAATTGGATGAATTTAAAAGGCGTCTGACAGCTTGACGTTTGACGTTCGGAAAGTCACACTGACAATTCTCCTTATAATATATTATTAACAAAACAAATTTACTTTTAATAAATTTATTACATGAATTTAAAATAATAATTAGTTAATAACAAAATACTTTAATCAATTTCTGGTTTGCTAATATTATTACATAAACAGTTTACAATGATACGCCTGACCGTATAACGCGCTGCTTCCCGCCAAAAAGTGAATGCCTTTAAAAGACATCTGACAGCTTGACGCATGACGTTCGGAAAGTCACACTAATTCTCCTTATACGGCCTCTCCTGATGTCCTGGCGTCCTCGTCAGTCTGAGGTCCAGCTTCTTTATCACCTCGGTCAAAGGCGCTGATAATTTCCATAGGGTAATTTATACTCGTAGGGGTCAACTCATCGGTTTGGTCTACACCTGCTAAATTCCAAATTTATTGTTAGAACATGTTAATGTCAACAGTAGACATTTAAGCCAGACTAGACATAACAACTAAAAGGTCCAGTATGTATTCACATAGGACTAGACATACAACAGCGAGGTCTAGTAGGTATTCACATAAGACTAGACATAGAACAGCAAGGTCTAGTAGGTATTCACATAAGACTAGACATAACACAGCAAGGTCTAGTAGGTTTTCACATAAGACTAGACAAAACACAGCAAGGTCTAGTAGGTATTCACATAAGACTAGACATAACACAGCAAGGTCTAGTAGATATTCACATAAGACTAGACATAACACAGCAAGGTCTAGTAGGTATTCACATAAGACTAGACATAACACAGCAAGGTCTAGTAGATATTCACATAAGACTAGACATAACACAGCAAGGTCTAGTAGGTATTCACATAAGACTAGACATAACACAGCAAGGTCTAGTAGATATTCACATAAGACTAGACATAAAACAGCAAGGTCTAGTATCAAAGTAGAAGGAATAACTTACTATCAAAGAAAGCGGCACACTCATCAGGGGTCCATTCTCCATTCCAAGGCACCATATACTGAGCGGCAGCATAAGTCAGCTTGCCATAGTCTCCAGCCACAAGCCGTAACTCATATCGTCCATTCTCAAGAATTCTTGTCACCTTATAAGGGCCACGCATTCCAGGATCTAATTTTCCTTTAGATTGAGAGTACTTAATGACGAATACAAAATCATTGACTTGAAATGCGCGAGGCGATTCACGTCCCTTATTCACATATTCATTTTGTTTCTTTTCATTTTCTTTGAGACGTTCGGCCGTCCTTTGCCTAGCTAACTCCCGTAAAGACTGGCGATTTGATCCCGAATAATCAGTAGCCACATCACGGACTAAAGCTTGTATCACAGGAGTTGTCCCCTCAGAACCAATTAAAAGGTTCAATGGAGACATTTGTGTCGTCTTTTGCTTAGTAATATTATACATGAGACAATACTTAGAAAAGGCGTCGATGACTATCATTACATGTTTATAGCCATATGATTCTGGCAAAGGCCCTAAAATATCTACATGAAGCGTGTGGAAAACAGTATCCGGCTTAGGCCATGATGAAATAGGTTGTAATGATGCTCGCGGGATTCTCTTATAGGATATACAGGTTAAACAATGACTTATGTATTTCTTCACGAATGTGAAAAGACCAGGAAACCAAAAGTGGTTTAAAATTAGCCCGATCGTTTTCTCTACGCCTACATGGCAGTTTTCATCATGAAAAATCCTGAGCAAACTTAATCGATAACCTTTGGGTATGTAGCACAATAAACGTGGTTGTTCACCCACAGGCGTATATTTGTAGTAGAGGATGTCGTTCCTTTTTTGGTATCGACTAGCATCTAACTGTCCTTCACCTAACTGTTCCATAAGTTTTTGCGTCTCTTCATCTCCTGATTGCGCTATCCGTGCCCAGTTGCGTGGCCTATCGATGCTATTTATTACTCTGATGGGATTGCGACTCAAATAGTCAGCATGAGGCATTAAAACACCTTTTCGGTAAACAATCGTAAAAGAA
Source organism: Vanessa atalanta (assembly GCF_905147765.1). Classification (NCBI taxonomy): domain Eukaryota; kingdom Metazoa; phylum Arthropoda; class Insecta; order Lepidoptera; family Nymphalidae; genus Vanessa; species Vanessa atalanta. The sequence continues at coordinate 3,521,872 of NC_061902.1, read as the reverse complement.
AAATCCTGTAAGTAAACCCACCATCTTGCAACACGGGGTAGGAGGTCCTTTTTATTTTGTGTAGCTTTCAAAGCGTTGCAGTCAGTGATAACCTTAAATTCAATACCTATAAGATAATGGCGAAAGTGACGCAGAGCTTTGACCACCGCCAAGGTCTCTAATTCATAGGAATGATAACGTACCTCAGCCCCTTGCGTGACCTGACTATAATAAGCGACGACGGACTTGCTACCATTTTCACGAATCTGAAGTAAAACGGCACCATATCCAAGACTGCTAGCGTCTGTGTGAACTTCAGTTACTCGGTTTGGGTCAAAGATAGTGAGTACTGGTTCACTTGTTAAACATTTAATAAGATTTTGTCGAACTTGTTCCTGTTCTATACCCCATTTAAATTCAACATTTTTCTTTGTTAAGCGAGCAACACACGAGGTTTTAAGGGCGTAGTTTTTTATGTATTTTCGAAAATATCCAGGTAATCCTAAAAACTGTCGAACCTGTCGAACATTCTCAGGCACCGGAGATTTGACTAAAGCAGTTATTTTTGACTTTGATGGCCGTACTTCTCCATTCGAAATAACACGACCTAAATATTCAATTTCGGTGTTTAAAAACGAACACTTTAATAGATTTAAAGAAAAACCGGCATTAGTTAAAGTACGCAGGACATCGTGCAAAAGCTTTAACCCTTCCTCAATGGTATCACTTACTAATAAAATATCGTCGATATATACCATCACCTTGTTATCATTAATAAATGAACGCAGCGTGTTATTAATAATACGCTGAAACACTACTGGTGCATTAGCAAGTCCGAAAGGCATTTTTAAATATTCATAATGGCCCTCGGGCGTGACAAAACCTGTTAACGGAATTGATGCATCGTCTAAACGAATCTGGTGAAAGCCAGACGCCATATCTAGTGTTGTAAAATAACGTCCTTTACCTAAACGATCTATATGATCCTCGATTAACGGCAGAGGATACCTATCCTTAATCGTCACCCTATTTAATGCGCGGAAGTCAACACACATTCGATCCGTTCCGTCTTTTTTCTTTATTAATAGAATTGGGCTGGCATACGCAGATTCGGATTCACGAATTATACCTTTTGATAAAAGGTCTTGTATTATTTCGCAGACTTTGAGTTTTTCATTAATTGACAATTTATAAGGTCTATAATATACAGGCGTATCACTGTTCAAGCGAATGTGCATACTACCTGTAGTTACTGTAGAAGTAGCAGTTCCAACAATCATAAATTTCGAATATTCTTTTAAAATGTTATTAAGATTCTCATAATCTTTACCAACCAAAGGGGTTTTAATAGAATGTTCATTCGCTTTTACAATTGAAACATTTGTAGAGGCAGGACTGTAAGATAAATGCTGAAAATATTTTGTACGCACGTACGTTACGCCTTCACGGTTGAGGACATCAGTACCAATTATAATAGGTGCGTTCATACTCTCACTAGGCACAACTAATAAATCAACTTCAAGAGTGATTTCTTCAAATTCAATAAAGAGAGTAACATAAGAAAACACTCGAGTGATACCTTGTCCGACACCTTTTAATTCACGATAAATCGGTTTCATAGCGCATGCTAAATGACTAACCACGGATGACGAAATAAGGGACACGTCTAAAGCACCGCTGTCTATGAGGATATCAATAGGTATCCCTTGAACCACTCCAACCATTACATCTCTAGAATTATTTAATTTAGGCAAAAAACAAAAATTAACGTGACTTTTTCTCTGATCGGATCGTTGCTTAGCAAAACAAACACTAATATGATGACCGAGTTTTTTACAATACGCACAAGTTATTTTTGTATTCGGTTTTACATCGTTATTGTTTATTGTTAACTTTTTATTCGTCGGACAAACGGCTTGTTTGTGGCCCGTTTGACCACAAGAAAAACACTTATATGTCGTAAAAAGTGGTGCACGCTTAGTCGCATGTGATTTTATTATGTGTTTGCGTGTTCCAGAATTATATGACAAGGAATTTTCATTTTTAACTAATACTGGCTTAACGAAGGTAGACAAGTAATTAACTAAATCACTGGGCATAAGTTTTCCATTAGTAGCTGAGGCTTTTACATGTGGTTCATTAATTCCCCGTATAACAATTGCGCTAATTAGTTCCTCACTTAAACCTTTTACCATACGCAAACGCAGTAACGATCGACGAGCATATTCGGCATATGTAGGATAATCGTCAGAATTTGTACTCATGACGTCATACAAAATATTAGCCACATCAACATTTTTAACACATAAGGATTTAAAATCATTTTTAAAATTACTCCATGAACGATCCGTGGTGACCCAATCGTCTAACCAAGACTTTGCGTCTCCCTTTAGACAGTGTCCTACGCGTGACAAACATTCTATATCACTCCATTTATTAATACTTTGTGCGCGATCTACCTCATCAAACCAAGAATCAATATTATGAACATTAGGATCAAAATTAGACACGTAATAGTCGCGAGAACTATTTTTTAAATGATGGATAGCCTCAACAATCTTCGTAGCAGTATCACTAGTCATATTATTATTATTTTCACTATTAAAATTAGATGATACAGGTACCGAGGATCTATCTTCTAATGCATTAAGACGAGTGATAATTGTATTCAATGACTCACGTAATTCTGAGTTTTTAGAAGTACTTCTAGATCGCGAACTGTGGGTAGAAGGACTACGGGAACGATGACGACGCTTCGAAACGTTATAATCCCTAGAACGGCTACACTTGCGCTTTCCCATAGTCACAATTTCAATTAATCACAAAACAAAACGCAAATTACGTTTAACAAGAAAAAAAAAATTAAGTTATTAAGAATAAATAGAAAATTAACCAGAAATCAACAAAAGAAAAAGTGAGTTGGAAATCCCACTTCTGATATTAACAAAACAAATTTACTTTTAATAAATTTATTACATGAATTTAAAATAATAATTAGTTAATAACAAAATACTTTAATCAATTTCTGGTTTGCTAATATTATTACATAAACAGTTTACAATGATACGCCTGACCGTATAACGCGCTGCTTCCCGCCAAAAAGTGAATGCCTTTAAAAGACATCTGACAGCTTGACGCATGACGTTCGGAAAGTCACACTAATTCTCCTTATAATATTATATTTAAGTAAGCTAGTCAAAAAGTAATGTTGCAGGATGAAATTAAATTTAAAGCTACCACTGGTTCATAATGCAGTGTAAATTAATTTACGTAAATAATTAATTTTACGATGCAATCAGGTTGATGTCAAAGGATCGATTATTAAATCTACGTTAATCTCTTTAAGTATAATAAAGCAACAAATTACGTCGAACTAAAATAAATTACGAAAAATAATCTATTCGGTGACATGTATAATATATATAGTGCATATAATATATATAGTTATAACAGTATTTAAAACGGGATATTTACCATGTTTTTTATTTTCATTTGTTGGAGCTCGATATTTCGACATTATCTACGAATGTCTTGTTCACGAGAGTCTCGTGAACGTGAATCCCGTTTTAAATATTGTTAGTAATAAAAATAACCATGTTAATTTAAAATCTTATATATCGTTCTGTTTGTGATTTGAAATGGTAACATCACAGGTTCTTTTTAATATATTATATATATATTTATTTATATTTATAAATAAGAGTTGCTGTTTGTCTTTTGATCGAACAACACGCAAAAACCGCTGAGTATTTTGAAATTAAATTTGTACCATTATATTTAGCGTATTTCAGAATTATTTGGCTAAATATTATCATACAATATTATTCAACGTTAACGTCGCTCAAGTTGGTCGCCGGGTCGCTAGTACTCTATATATAGATATGCCATTTTAAACGAAAGGTCAGTTTGATTAAATTCTTTTGCATAAGTTTTTTGTAAGCTTTTATTTTTGTTACGTCATTATGTTCAGTCAGCGTAAAATATATAATAACACCTACACACACACACCTACACAGCTACCCCGAATACGCTCTTTTTCAATTAATTAGTCCGTTAAAATATTTATGTGTTTCTATATATAGTCTATGTCATTTAGTGTAGAAAATTATATTGAATATTCAATTTTAATAGTAAAAATATGGCGCCCTTATAATTGCATCGTGTACTTTATTGATTGATACAAAATAACTCTATTACCTCTCGTCGACTCTTTGGTCTATGCTATAAATAAGCTAAGAGGATTAGTCATTTAAATTGCAGAAATTCCCACCTGAATTTTTGTTATTTTTAACTTAACTGTTAAACAACCATTTCTTCTAACAAGTATTTTTTTAATACAAATTTAAAATGTGCTGGACTATTCCGTCTTGGATTAAGATCGAAAACCTGTATACGGACATCAACAACATCAACATCAACTCGTCTCCTAAAAAATTAAAAGCAAAAAGAGGCTAGCGCAATTAATTTTGCATAGCCTAAGTAACACATACTCGAATATTAGGTACATAAGACGTGAACAGTTATAAAAACCATCTTTATTATTAGAACTTGTGTTATTTAATATAAAATAAAGTATTTAACGTTTGCTATGTCCATATCTTGTATATGAAAATGAATATTGGTCTACTATCTGTTTCAGATTAGATTTCTGAATAGACTTTTGCATCGTTTGACCGATGACCGTGGAATTGACACGTGTATGATTTTTTTTAAATAATACTACTGTTACTGTTACTCTGTTGAAATTCGTCACGAGATGACCATTCAACCGGTCACCGTAATATTTGGACAAACCTTTGAACAAGGACAGTATTTTTGCTAAAGTTTTATCGGATAACACTTTTCAAATAACATTGTAACGTGTTAGCTAATATTATATAAATTGTATATAATATGAACATCGTTTTGTAATAGATGGCACTGGAAAATGGGCCCCCTGATACTTTGTAGTTACTATCCCAATATACATTGGCATTGCGAGAAATAAAAACCGGAACTAAGAAGTTATATACTTTGTACTTGTAATTACGATGGCACAATCACCTTTCAAACTGGAACAAATAAGTTTAGCAAAAGAATATGCAATGAGTTGGTGGTACCGACCGGCGGCGGGCTTTTCCTCCTCCTCTAATCACTTTTAGACAATAATCCTATACATTAATAGAGTAAGCCGAGCGTTGCTCATAAAAAATCGGTTATGGTATCATTTTGAAGAGCTTCAGCCGTAGATGTGATACTATATACTATATTATAAAGAGGATACTTGATTGCAACTCATTAAATTGTTGTGATTTTGAAAAAAAATACTGGCCGATTAGAGTGGCGCGGTTGTATAAAAAAAAAAAGCAAATGAAAAACGTGCGAACCTAATATGACATACGTTATGTTTGTGTTTTATTAAAATATACTTAATAACTGATTGCTAGGTTGCGAACTTGAATCAGAGGCATCACATTTTGATCGACATTAGTATCATCTCAGCTTGGCCGCACTTTACTTTCTGCGTTTCTTTTTCGTTTCGGTGATGATCGAGAAGAAAATTTGCCAAATTCTGAATTTATTGGTGACCCTGAGCAGTTTGTTGTACTAAATGTCATTAAAGCCAGATTTCTGGTAAGTACTGATTTCTCAGCAGGCGCAATAAAAAAGTCAGTGGATGTGTCATTTTTGCATCTAAGAACCATCACTGCGATGTCAGTCGCAACTATAAAAGCGTCGACTCTCTTGTCACGGACGATTTTGCAGAGCAAACTCGATACCCAATTGAACGTTTGAACAGTCTCAACGTGTACATCCACCACGCAATTTAAAATTGGTTAAATTGTCACCTTATCACTCAATTGCTTCGTAACTGGAACGCGAAGCTAGACCTTCTGAAGTGTCGCCAAGTTCCAGTCTAGTTGGCATTTGCCATGTCGATTAATAAGAGCCAAAGACAAACTTTGACAAAGTCAGCCTTTGTTTGCCAAGCTCCGTCTTCTCAAATACACGTTGCAATATCTCGAGTCGGGTCTCAACACTCACTCAAAATACAAATAAACAACAACTAGCAGCATGGTCTTATTAATGGAGAACGACCATTCACTAATTCACTGTTCATTGCATTGACCATTAAACAATTTAAAAAATATATAATACTTAATAATATTTTTGCTGTAAATTGTGAAAATATATTCTCAATATGAATAAAGTAAATTGTTATAATAAACTCTAATTATAACTAATGTATACAAATATATTTAACATAAAAAAACAACATTTAAAAAAGGTTTCATCATTTTAGCGTCAAATGTAGTGAATGATTAACAGTTTACAATGAAATAAAATCAAAGCAAAACCGTACATAGGTTTGGAAAAACCTAAAAAAAATATTGAATAAACGCGAAGTTTCGCGGGCGACCCACTAGTTAATCGATTAAGGACATTTCTAAACATTACTAAGACGAAAAATTCTTTGTGTCTTAATAATCGATCCAGTATTCCCAATATATTACGCAAGGATTATTGATAAAATCTAAATAATCCATCACTCGGAAAATAATCAATGTAATCCTCAGATATCGAACAAAATTATCTGTACTTATTTCTTACGAACATAATGTTTTTCACAAAGCAATACTTTTCCTCGGGATTTATTTAATTAATGCCAACTTTATTTAACTCATCGAGACGTTGAAGAAAATTATTTGTTCATGACCGGTTTCCTTTTGATCGGAACTCCTCGGCTTTCATTTATTAATAAATTAAAGCTCGGATATTCTGTAAAATGAAATGTCACTGGGATTATTAGACTCATAAAACATTTTTATTAATAAATCCAGATTAGTTTGTGATGTCATCAATGATGTGAACTATTATACCGACGATTAATTAACTTTTGTTAGGTTTGAATATTTAATCGAGTAATTGGAATCCTAATTCAATATAATTCTCTCAAATTCTTTTAAAATCCAAATTATTTTACGTAATTTTGTGCTATAGTGGTACAATTTCAAAAAGATATTTTTTGCTATCAACAGTCTAGGATTCTCAAAAATATTAAGAGAGTCACCAAATGAATGGTCACAGGTTTATGTGCTTTCCGAGAAATGGAAATATAACCACTGGTAACTATTAATCCCTGTATCGAGACTGGGAATTATTGGTCTAGAACCAAATATTAAAAAATAATTTATTAGCTTAGATCTGAACACAAAGCTGAGTTCTGTAGCCCTATAAGTTAGCTATTAGACCATTGAGGCTAAAAACATTATATCCTACACCTAAACATAAACTATAAACTCTATAAAAACAGACAAACATCAAAAAGTTTGTTGGTTAGGACTGGTGCTTTCTGAAATCACATTTAACAAATACATATATATTAGCTGCTAGCAATTCACTTCGCTGGGAAAAAAGGGGAAGAATAAACGGAAATATACTTCTATGAAAAATTCAGCATTGATTACGTCTACGAAAAATTCATAGTCAAGTGCTCATGTAATTTACGCTTAAAGAAAATAAGTGATTATAGTATATATAAATTTACAAAGCTTTTTCCCTTGCGTTAGTTTTGTTTGGCACACGTGTTAGTTCTTTCATAATTTTTCAGTACAAATAGTTACCTTTTTATGGTTTCTGAGTGTTACTAACATTATTCGGTTACGGTTAGTGTTAATTTACTTTTATATTTATAGTATATTAGTTGGTAACTCAATGTAGTAAATAATGGATATCGATCCCCTCCTGAACCTCCCGATCCCGGGGGCTTAAAAACACAAACTGAACCTTCACCATCTTCCTATCGCAAACGTTCCGTTGATAAGTCCTCCGGTACTCCTGATTCCTCTTCAAAGAATACTATCCCATTAACGCAAATCCTTCTATCCAGACTGTTTTTGTTAATTCCTCTTTTATTGACGACCCTTTATAATCATGCTGTTGAAATAAACTTGAACCCCCCTTTGTCCCATGCCAGTTTAGCTTTATAACGTAGTCTCCAACATTTTTATCAGGTGATATGGATAGTCCATTTGCTCTCTCAGGGCTCTAAAGGTACTTAAGGGCACTCCATTTTGCCCTGGTGATGAGCACCATGGGAAAATGGCGTTTTTTTTATTCTAAGCAGGTATCGTCCTGGAATTTTGAAAGTCCCAGATTATTATTCCCATCCTCAAACCAGGAAAAAGCCCATTAAACCCAAACTCTTTTAGACTTTTTGTTTTATCATTTACATTAGTAAAAGTAATTGAACATCTCCTGAAAAATCCTATCCATCCCTAAAAGGAATACTCATCTGCTATTTTGGAGATCTATTTCTGTTAAACACCAAAATTGTAATCTTCACCCCACATTCGCCTGGAAAAGTCTCTCGCAAGGCTCGGTCCTCAGCCCTATGCATTTATATCCACGATCTCGAATTGTCTGTTAATGACGTAAGTAACATTCTTCTATATGTTGAGGACATTGTATTATATCTTAGAGATTCTTCTGTCTTAAATTTAACATTGCGATTTAACTCCGAACTTTGCTTTATCTTGATGTAAGGCTCTCTGACCATGTCTTATTTCTATCAGTAGATAAGACTCAAGTAGTTGTTTTTACACGAATAAGACTAATTCCCGTATTATGTGGGGATCAGCGTATAAACTTTGTCAACAAGGCAAAATTTCTAGGCATAATACTCGATAGCAAACTTAACAGAAATTGTCACTGAACATATTTTCAAAAAAATTAATAAAGGCATTAACTTCCTTAAAGCAGTCTCAGTGTCTGGTGGGGAGCTCACCCCTTTTCTCTGAAACTTCTGTACAATGTAATAGTTCGTAGTCATTTAGACTATGTACTATTCGTCATAGATTCACTCACTCGTCCTAAAAGTTCATCCTTTTTAATAGACAGTTTTTTAAAATCTACCAAACTGCTCACCCTATCCTAATGTTCCAGTCAAATCCTCTTTTTTTCACTCCTTTTAGAGCTCTTGTCTATAATTCACCAATAATTACAGTTCTTGGTCTTTTTAAAGGATTTTTTTGATACAAATAATGATAACGATTCCAAAGATTTTTTCACCTTTAATATCAGGGAGGAGTTGTTCTCTTGTCATCAAAAATGGTTGACAATATCGCTCGTCTGTATTTCAAGAACTCACTCTGGATTAACCGTCAATGACGCCGCAGACTCGTTCGCTAAAGCAGCTATAACAACTGGATCAACCGAACATTTTTAAAACGCAACTCAGGATTTGAGTGCCCTATAGAAAACTCATCTTGATACATCCTGGAACTCAGTTTAGAAATTTTCATCACAAGAGACATTCCAGGACGTCCTTGATTTTCTTTTCACAAACACGCTAATCGTTGGGTCACCAAATCTATCTGCCGCCTACGCCTTGGACATGCATGTACTCCCATACATTTGTGTAAAATTAAGGTTAGAGATCACTCTTTGTGTGAATGTGGCCTAGACGAAGGTTCCTTATCCCTTATACGAAGTTCTCCCTCCTAAAGTTCCTCGTCCTATTAATATTGAATGTTTGTGCTTAGTCCACTTTGTAAATTTTATGTAAATATATTAAGATTAAGCTGTAAATAGTTTTGTGTGTGTGTTTGTTTTTATGTGTTTTAATAAATATTGTTATTTATCTAATTATTTATTATTGTGTTGTTTTAGGTTATGGGTTTACAAATAGTCTACTACTATTATGCCTTCAAAATTAAATTGACCCTTTAATCTTGACCGTACCGATCAATCTCCATCGCGCGTACGTTCTTGACACAAATAAAAGCCACAAAAAACCCCAAATTAAAAAAATAGCATAGATTTGGTGCAAAACTAAATGAATAATAAAACTCAAACTCAGAAAGGCTATAATTCATATTTTAAGCTAGGTATACTTTTCAATGACTAAATAAATTCGAGTTTAGTTTTTCCTCAGGGGACATATAAAATATGAGGACTTTCAAATACACCCGCAAGGTGTAGGTATTATTACGTCTTTACTCAGATACCAGACTACCTCTCAGTTCCGTACATAGACAAGTACATACATAACATGCTTGGAAATCAAGAATTATCTTATATATTAAATACGTAAGCCAATTTTTGTCCCAGTGATTATGGGACAATAGCTGCACATAAAAAATCGGTTATGGTCTCATTTTGAAGAGCTCAAGCCATAGATGTGCAGAAAAATAAAGAAGATTCTTGATTGCAATTTACTAAATTGTTACAATTAATTTTAGAGAGCGGAAAAAGTTACTGGCCGGTTAGAGTTTAAGATAAAAATTGAAAAACGTAAACAGATTTAAAGCAAATTGTTATCGACAGATTGGAATTCTAACTTATATAATTTATACTATTTGACATTAAAAAAATGATTTTTAATAAAGTTTTGGCGCCAGATGACTGACTTGCAGTTTACATTGAAATTAAATCAAAACAAAACCTGTCATAGGTTTTAAATTCCTAAAAAATATTTAGAATAAACTCGAAGATTCGCGGGCGACCCGCGAAGTTATAAAACCGCGAAGTTATAAGTGGGTTTCAATAGTCGCCAACGCTCCAATGTATTACACTACTTTCCAGTTAATAGACAAGCATCCTCCTCTGCTTTCCTGTTATACAATTCCGTTTCATTCGCATACCCAAAAATTAGTACATAGATAATTTATCAATTGTAATAAAAATTTAGTACTTACTATTTGTTTTACAATCGATTGTTTGAAGTCACTGACTCTAAAATAAACCGTAACTACACATCAAGTTTTTAATTATAATTCATCCGAACTTAATTATGAACTAAAATATGGCGGTCACGAAGCGGTCAGTAGATGTGAAACGTTGAATGGTATACATGGTTATCGAAATCATTTATAATTAAATAATGCCAAAATAAATTAAGTAAATAATTAAAAAAAAATATATTTGTTGTTTATATAATAAAACACTTTTCTAATTAATACAATAATATATAGTAACAAATATACCTGAAGGTAAATATGTTCCACGCGCTCGAAAGGGAAAAGAGGGCGGCGGCGGCATATCGGCTTAAGAAAACCGACTTTCCGTTTGCATCATCTAAACGAGTCGGTCTTAGTCCCAGGGTAAAAATATGTTTAGTCTGGCTATCGGCAAATGTCTTAATCTATATTAAAACAATAAATATTTAAAATTTTAAGGATAATTTCGATATACTCTATCTTCGATACACACTAAGGACTGTCTTGAGATCACCAATTCGACGCGAGAGATTCAAGTTTTTTACCGCTGAGCATGTCGCGAAATATCAGAAAGTGATATATACAGCAATTAATAAATATATTATAATATTAAAGTGTTCAACGAATCAGAATATCATAAAGTCGATTTCAAAATGTTACGAGTGAGGTACGAAGTAAATTCTTACAGGACACGACCACTACATGTAATTGCGATTAGAGAAACATGTCATGATGAAATAATATTAAGTTTCTTTTTAAATTTACACGGGTTAAGCCTCAGTCTGTAATCCGTGTATGTATATTATTTGAAAATAAATAACTTTGTATACCGCTATTTTTAGGAGAATTTCACTTTTGTAGTGTCTGAGATCACGTAGAATTAACGAGGTATTTCTGCAGTGTCATATAATATAAATTTAAATTAATTTAAGTAATACAGAACCAATTTAAACCCCAAAACATTATCAATCAGCTTCGACCGTATTTCGTTTCAATAAATCTTAGATGACTGATTAGTTGGAATGACGTCAAAACGAATCATGCGCGTTTTTTAAATTAAATGATAATGGTTGATTCGAAAAATAATATAAAGTTAATAATTCTAATAATATACAACTTTCATATTAATTTAGTCTATAGTTTCAGGTTGGATATAGGCTTTATAGTATGTTTTATATATCGCGTATTTTTTTAGATATACCTTACTATGCCGATAAAATTTAAAGCAAAAGTCACTAAAATACCTTGCGACTTTTTCTGTTAAAATGTAATTTTCTTCGTACCTAAATAGTGCAATCTATATATTTATTTATATTTTCATTTCGACATATATCTATCTCTTTTATATAGAATTTGTTGTTTTAAATATCCTAGATTATACCAATAAATATAATTATTAATTTTCTTACCTATTATCTTAAATTACATTTTGTTTATTTGCCTTCAACAACACGATCAGCAATAAGCGCCTCAAAAAACCTTTAGGTGTAAAAAGTGAATCCTCAGAATTATCCTCAAGAATATGGGCTAGGCTGGTGGTAATTCTTCTATGGCTTAGGGGAAGTGATGATTATTAGTAAATTTATTAGTTATTCAAATTTTTTTTTAATACTTTATTGCACAACACTTATTACACAACAATTATTGAGTACATTAGAAAAACGAAAATGGCCATTTCCCGCGCCTGCTCAGTTTTCTCGTTCTGGACCATGACTATCTAATAGAAGAAGGCCCTCGCCTATTCCTGCTTAGCATCACCGACACGAGTACTTTCGAGGGAAAGGTCTCATACGGCCTCGCAAAACGGCAATTGCCTCTCCACATTCCAAGCGGGGCACAGCTGCATTATATGTTGGATGACATATTACTGAGCCCAACTTTCGGTTCTTATTTAATACTACTCATTATATAATTATTTATACCACTGCGTTTCCAATAGATTTTTACTTGGATAATACAAGAATATGGAATTCACGGTAGTCACGGAAGCAGTGTAAATTTAAAGCGGCCAATCAGTGCACGATGCTAGAGTTGGTCGTCGTGGAAGTTTATTTACATCGGTTGGACTTGATAGGTTTTTTTGTTAGAATCTAAAATAGACCAATATATACAGGTGTATAGATAAAAAGCTTAAGTTGAACTAAATAAAAATTTTAGATAGTGAAAATTTTTTGAAAATATTACTGGACGAAAGTAATTAATTAATATTGATGCCATTTCCGTTGCGTAATTGCTAAATTTTCTTGGAATTGCTTTTTTTATTTAAAATATCATTTAAGGAAGAGATAAAAATATTTAAAGCCCACCGAAGTAAGACTAATTGATTCGATGGTAACAAAGTGTTTAAAAAACTAACGATTCACCCAACTTGCGTTTTTTTTTAAATATCTAAAAGACATATTTGTTTACGCAAATTATGTGTCATATATTTGTTTATCATAATTTACTTCTAATAAAAGCTGATCCAATCGTTGTGGTCGAACGATTTATCGATTAATTAAATATCATATGTAAATGCACAATATATCGATATATATAGAGATAGTAAAATTTCATATCCACGAAATTATTTCCTGGTCTTTCAAATTGAAAGATAATATTATATCTTAAAATACTCTACGCAAATTATGATGATATTATTGATTAAGTCAGGTCTTCTAGCTAATCTCCACGATTTTTATGATATTAATAAACACTGTAAGTTAATCAGTACGGAGCGGATAATCCTTAGTATTCTTAACGAGTGTAGCAGCAGGGTTTTTGTATGTTCGAATATAATTTAATAAGAGATATAACATAGCTTACTTAAATTCATAATGCCATCTAATAAAGATTTTAATCCATTATTAAACAACATTGTTATTAATTATAGAATATAACTACTGCGTTTCCATTGGATTTTGACTTAGATAATAAAATAATATGGTAGTCACGGTAGTCACGTAAGCAGCGTAAATTTAAAACGGCCAATCAGCGCGCGATGCTAGAGTTGGTAGTCGTGGACTTGATTGGTTATTTGGTGAAAATCTAAAACAAACCAAATTTTGCAGGTCATACGGAGCGACACTTTAATTAAACACGGTCTATCATTTTCGGTCTATATCATGTCCTATAATAATAAGTTATATTTCAGTAATATCAAGCCCACATTTAAATCTTCAAAGGAGACCTAAACAGCTACAAAAAAATATTTCAAATGCAATAAATAACATTGTATAATATGTGCATACATCATCATCTCCAAAATGATATGTATTTAATTTATTGCTGTGACGTAAATACGTAGATTTAATTTGTAAAGATAAATAAAGTACGAAATTACATAAATAAAGATTGAAATTGATTCCACGCTGAGTAATTGAATCTATTTTGATATTATCTTTAAATGTATTTAAAATTTTATTGCACAGCACAATATATTTATATGGTACAAAACGCAGGCTCAATGCTTAAAGCATTCTCCTGCTAGCCTCATGAAGGGCAGTATGTAACGTATGTAGGTGTTCAAAAGAAAAATAAAGGATTTAGAAAAAGAAGCAAAAATTAAATACAATATAAAAATAATTATTTAACTTATATTTTTTTGAAATGTGATATAGGACGGAGCATTCCATCTAGATTCTGTATTGTATTATTGTTTGACAACAATTGATACAATTTTTTTATTTAATAAATCACTTAATAAAACATATCATTCTACCTATAAAACACTGTGTATTATAGGTATAATGATATTCTTCAGGAGCAACTTTAACTCAAGTCATATGAAATGTAAAAAAAAATTGTTGTCACCTGTGGCTTCACTTCGCGTTGAAAGCATAAAAGTCTTAAGTCCTTCTTTGGAGTTTAAGCTTGCGTCATACTTTCGCCTTTATAATATTAGTACAGGTAATATATAAAGTGGTGTTAAATCGAATTTAAACCTTCTATGTAAAATAACCAGTTACTTTTTAGATCAGTTTTTGTATTTTTGCTTTGCTCAGTTAATACTGACTTTTAAAATATAAGGTCAAGAAAAATTCTCTTTCTTTGAGAATTTAAGTGGAATCATTCTTTACATAGGCAGCAATGGTTTTTATTGCTTATAATTCATCTCTTGCTCGGCGTTTAAGAAAAACAACGCGAGGAAATTATGGAAAATGCGTGTAACAGTGTAACGTGCACTTGATAATCGTGGCGGAATTATCTCCAAATATCTTCAAAATAAAATGAGACCGCATGCCAGCAGTGGATCACGTACAGGCTTCACTTTTTAACTTTACATATTTTTTTTTTTGTGAATTGTGTAATATTTGTTTTAGACCCACGAGCTTGTTATATGCTGTGTAACCTCACACATAACACGGTACATATTGTTATCGATGATCAACAGTCTCATAAGTCTTACTTCTAGTTTAGTTTTAGTTTCATTGTTATCATTCTGCAATAAAAACTAAAGCTAAGTCTAGTTTTCAAGTTTATTATAACTAGTACCTAACTTAAGGACAGAAACAACATCACGTGAATTTAATGTTCGACCAAGATCTAACTAATATTTTAAAAGGAATAAATGTAATATCAAATCCTTGATTTTCCAGAAAAATCGGCGTGTTCGTCCACACGCAATCTTGCGTAGTTATATTTTATTTTCAGACATGTTTTTTGCTAACTCTATAGCGCTCGTGAATATCGACTCGAAACGACACCGAGGCGTAAATATGAAATGAGGTGTGTAAAGAATCGCAACGACAATTCACCATTCATCACGCTAGACACGCTGCATCGTGCGTGAATGCAAACACATCCACCAAATTATAAGCAACGAATAATACCAAATTAAACCAGTTGCACTAGCATTTGTTTATTTTTTTACTATTTGTTTACAATAACATATGACCGGAGTCATATGTAAACAAATAGGTGGCAGGATTATCGAACTGTAGATGCAGCAAGTGGGGCACATAGCTCTTAGCCCGAATGCCATTGGGGCAGAAAAGTTATGGAGTAGCGACAACGTAGCATAGCATTAAATGCAGTGTGGGCAGTCCTCATTTAAGGTGGACTGACAATCTTGCAAGAGTCTTGGGATGTCAAGTCAAATCGCTGGATGCGAGTAGCGCAAGAGCGGCCTTTAGCCTTTGCTTGACATGCAGTGGACGTCCGGCTGAGATGATGATGATGATTGGCTTCTAGCTTTTATTGGCACGAGCTGTTAATGTTTTTGTCTTTAGCTTAAAAAAATTCAACTAAAGCTAACAAATTCATTTGAAACAGAAAGTATCGTAATAGATATTGACTGACCGATAACGTGTCACTTTCAGATTGAAACAGACAGCTTTTAGTAAAAAATATAACGTTTTCGATTTTTTGGGATTCAGAGATTTCGAACACTCGTAATTTGGTTTAATAGGCACTTATTTCCTAACAAATACTACAAGTAAAGCGATTGGCGGTTCACAATATAGATTCTACCATGAAACTGTATTTTTACTATTATAGAACAGCTTTTAACTGTATACAAATTTCGTTGTATTATTTTTTCTATCGTATCTTTGAATGATAGATAATAATCATACGTATATTGTATTAGAAAAACAATTATTTTCTCCTTCACGTTTAAGAATTACAATTATTAAAAACCCACTTCACTAACACACTTCATGATAAGTTGACGAATAAAAATATCCCTAAAATTTTAAAAATTCAATTCGACCGTATTATTCTGATAATTTAAACTTATAGATTTTCGCAATGCATGTCATCAATGGATAAATCGTATTCGTCCGAATTTTAATATACTACCTACGCGTCCCGATTTCCAGGTATACATTAACAGCCTGTAAATTTCCCACTGCTGGGCTAAGGCCTCCTCTCACTTTGAGGAGATGGTTTGGAGCATATTCCACCACGCTGCTCCAATGCGAGTTGGTGGAATACAAATGTGGCAAAATATCGTTTAAATTAGACACATGCAGGTTTCCTCACGACGTTTACCTTCACCGTCGAGCACGAGATGAATTATAAACACAAATTAAACACACGGAAATTCAGTGGTGCTTGCCTGGGTTTGTACCCGAAATCATCAGTTAAGGGCATATAGCAAAGGCTTATATACAACTTTTAAATTAAAGAACAAACATAAAAAAGGCGAAAGAAGTTTTTTCCCGCGATTCTAGATATTCTCCGGTTGAAATTCTCGGCTTTTCTCTATAATAATAGAGATATAGAAGTAATTTCTCTCTTTGTGAAAACAGAATAAAAACCCCTACTAAAGCTCTTGATACTATTGCGAAAATAGATACATGACAAATACGATGAATTATTTTCTATATCTGCGTAATTTAGATCTAGTATCGTCACATTATATCGCGGTAATGACCGTTGACGTATAACGTTTAAAGATACGACATATACAACCCAGATAATCTTAATATCTTGAAAATGTATCGAATATTTTTGTAATTATTACACAGTTATATCTTTTGATTAATCGATATTCACTATATATATATTCAAAAAATAAAATAAAAACCGACTTTACAGTTTTCCTGTTTGTACGCTTCAATGAAACTGAAATTGAACAAGCTTGATGGTTTACCAAAACCCAATGTAAGAACAATCATAAAAATTGATATTTATAATCATCGGACATCTTTTCCGTCAGTCTTTTGTTGAAGAGATGCCAGACGAAATAAGTTTGGTTTTTATTGTAACTGAATATGGATATTTGTAGATCTGACTCAAGCCAATACAATAATTTTTTAATGATGAAATGAATCATTAAGCAGTTTATCCGCTAATTTCATCGATAATCGGAAACGAGCGAATGTGATAACTGACGGACAACGCCCCGTTTTTGACTAGATAAGGGGCATCAGATAACCAATCATAAGAAAAATCATAAGAAATCTTAGTACGCAAAAGTTCAAACAAGAAGTGTAGTTTATTCAGTTCAGTTCAGTTGATTGTTAAAATCATCCAGAAAATCAAAAAATCCATGAGCCAGACATCCATGGCGGTCATGTTTCTATGACATAATATTAATGTCTGCTACATAATCAAATCATATAGATTTTCTTCTCGTCAGTATAGACTCTTGACATCATGGGTGGCATTAAAGACCACTCTTCTCCGTACCTCGTCAAATCTTATGTAGATCTTGGTGTGGTACGGAGACGAGAAAAATTATAGAACCATTAAATATTGCCATTTTCAAGAATTAGCTTGCATGTACATTTAAATAAAAAGAAAACGAATATCGTTCCATTGGGTTATATAGTCAAATAGTGTTTGTTTGGGCAGGGCTTGGACATACCTGTGGGATCAGTGAAAATTATAGCTGTTGCTATAATTCGGACTCACTATGCCAAAATGTATCAAAAACAAGTGACAAAACATCTAATTTTGTTTTGAAATATGATTCGATTTGGCAAATGTTTATTGTATAATAAACATTTATTAAAATTCATAGAGATATGGTCAAATTATGCTGCATTTATCAGGGATTCAATGAGTTATTCTTAAAGAAGCCGTTATTCTCGTTGATGTATTTTTGAAAAGTCTCTTTCGCTCTATAGGCACTATTTTATAGCTGTATTTTTCTCACAATATCGATTGTGTTTGGATAATAAGTTTAATTCGTGTCGAATATGAATAGGTGTCGAGTCTCTCAGATTGAGCTTAACGCTCATTCTGAGAGTTTGACATCAGCGTTTAATTACACCTTGTTTAAACGTGACATTGAAATAAACAATCACATTGTTCTCGTCATTTCCCCCAAATTCGTATTGGCACCAGCAAAGGTCCTCGCCGAAAATTGTTGTCGCTACTTCCATGGCTCGCGACGGTTTTGGTCGGTGACCATCTAGGTCATACTTCCCAACACACATAGCTTGATTTGATATTAAACGAATTCCTTCCAAATGACTTTAGGAGAATTTTAATATTCTTAGAAATATATAATTTTGGCTGGGTTGTTTGTTTGGGTTATTACCAAAAGATTCTAGATTTTTCTATCAAGGAATTCTCAGTATGGATGAAGCAGTTTGTCTGGTATGGCCACGATCAATACTATTTTCCAAATTGGTGTCTATTACATCTAGTGGGAGTTAACGTCTGACAGATACAGGAACTATATCCATTGATAATAATTCATTGTCTCATTAAAATAAAATGAGTATACAAAGTTAGTTAAAACAGCCTATGAAACTATAATTAAATCAATATACTAGTTAGATAGGGTTCATAAATTTAAAAACTGCTTATCGGTTATTTCTATATCATATACTATTTAAAATTTACATTATTATGAAACAGATAATGAAATAATTTGTGTCTATTAATAACAAGATATCCTCTATGGTACTTCAACTAATATACGAAGCTTCAACTAATTCATATCAGATATTAATATAAAATGAATAATCTTCTTGACTGAGTCAATTTTGAAACACAAATTGCTGGGGAGTGGTGTATTTCCTACATTAATCATCTAAGACTAAGACATCTAAGTCGCATATATATATATATATATATATGCGACTTAGATGTCTATATATATATATATACGACTTAGATGTCATATGTAACTTAAAAACAAAGTAGCATTTTCTTAACATGATATCTACAACATGTTCGCTGTAAGCATTGATAGGGTTTAATTTATTTCAATATTAACACCTGTAGACTCCGTATTCGGGCTACAGGCCACTTGTGCTGCAGTATGAATCGGGAAAGCTTTTCGAGAAGTTTCTCGCTAGTCGCGTTGTTAGGCACCTTGAGGAGGTTGGGCCGGGTCTCTGAAAGGCTTAGTGGGCCGATGTACCGTGGACTTTGTGAACGCTTTTAACACCTATAAAACATAAGATTCTCCGAGGGGACATGGTTTTGGCCTTATCACTGGAATGCTTCAACAGGCTTCTCTTTTAGAGTACAAGTCAGAAGGCTTTTAGAGGCATACGGCATCCAAGATTAATTGGTCCTCCAGGAAGGGCGATAGGTGACTTATCTGGCGTCTGGTAGTTTGCGTGTCTATTTGACATCATTTATTATTTACTTGAGTAAAGCGCTACATTTCAAGTCTTAACATTCAACATAGGATCGATAAAACAAATACAAAGTGCGAAAATGACCCCAATCGTTCAAGTCGTTCAGAGGTTATGTAATCACTTACAGACACACAAATTATTATTTGATATATTTAAGAAAATCACTATATAAAGTTTAGAAAATTATACGATAAGAAATTAATAATTTAAAGAGCAAAGAGTCGGATGTAAATTTAATGCTCCACTTTTTTTAATTGTCCTATTTAATAACTAATTTAAAGGAAATTAAATGTTGTTACAATGTTATAGTTGTAACATTATCACAAAAACAGGAGTGGGAAAATAGGAAACATCATACTAAAGTGATATACTGAAATAATAAGTTCTATACGCTTGTATTAATTCAATATTTTTGCCAGTTGTCTATCTACTACATAGTCTCGTATCATCACAGTGGTAGGAATACTTTCACGGCGAAATTCGATTTTCGCTTTTCGAAGTTACGTTTTCCATATCATATCATAGCAGTAACAAGATTGAAGGGTTAAAAAATTGCTTTACTAGACTAACCAAGTTAAGGAAGTTACCAGTACCAATAAAATCTAGCCCGCGTTACAATTTACCTATTCTCACCACTGATGCAGCGGTCGAAAATATTATTAATTAATCAAGGCAAAAAAAAAATTTCAGGTACAACTAGCAAACTTCCGTTATTATTCATTTCACAACTGTATGGCGCTGCGTAAAGTACAAATATTGATGAACACGTGTAATTGTGTTCCTTTCTTCTTCCCGCAAAAAGGTGAGTAATGTTTTGATCTTTCGACTTTGCCGTTTCATAAATTAAAGTGACGAAGGCATATTCAATACAAGATTATACAGATGATAAAAGAGCGTGGAGTTAATACTTGTTGACTTTCAGGTAGGATTACATACATGTATAATTGTATTTAACTAACATGACTTTATTTTTAAATGTTGAAAAAGAGTAACTACTGAGTTTCGTTTCTGACGATTCAAAAGCGCTTGTAAAAGCCTACATTGTAAAATGTGTATTTTGATTTATTGACCTTCACTAATATTAGGATTAACTTTTAAAATGTAAATGTTTCGTATACGGAAAAAACATAGATGAATGAAGTGCTTTAATAATTGTAAACATGTATAGAGCCTTACTAATATATTGTTCATGCGAAATTGAATTTATTTCCGTTTTCAAATTTTAATTATTATTTAAACGATCACCCTGAATTTTTCCGTAAACGATGTCAGTTGAACGCTGTACTTGCACCGCCTCCCCCCGCTCCTTTCGTCGTGGGCGGAAACTAATTTGTGCGAATATATAAGGGTATTTACTCTATATATAACAATATGTTGCATATTGTGTTTACTGTTTGACGTATTTATTTGGTTTTAATTTAACGTTATAAATGTCCGTGCTACAAATAAATCTATGGCTGTAAAATGAGAATACGAATAACTAGCTACAACAAAAGATCGTGACATTAGCTGTTATAATTACACAAAAATGAATCCTTAAGCAGTTTGATCTACATATTATTCACGATAAAATTACGTTTGAAACCAATTTTACAATTATTACATACTTAAATGAAGTAATAAGTAAATGAACGCTATAAAATATTAAAATATACGCTAAGCGCATTTTTCAATACCTTTTTTAATAAATTGCAATCCATGCAAAACTTACTTAACCACAAAAAACCCTTTTAATATAATGTGTACATAAGACTTACTTGGTGGTAGGGCTTTGTGCAAGCCCGTCTGGGTAGGGACCACCCACTCATCAGATATTCTACCGCCAAATAACAGTACTCTATATTGTTGTGTTTCGGTTAGAAGGGTGAGTGAGCCAGTGTAATCACGGGCACGAGGGACATAACATCTTAGTTCTCAAGGTTGGTGGCGCATAGGTGATGTATGGAATGGCTAATATTTCTTACAGCGCCTTTGTCTATGAGCGGTGGTGACCACTTACCATCAGGTGGCCCATATGCTCGTCCGCCAACCAATGCCCTAAAAAGGACTTATTTTTGTTCTCTATAAAGAAATAATTAAACAATTTCAAAATTATAGTAATTACAAAGTGTAATTTTCTAAAACATGTTTTTTCTTAACGTAATTTTTATCTTTTGACTATATATTTGGCGTTTCTTTACTCAGTTTATGTGATCGGCTGCTTCAAATCAATTCTATAATCATTTATCTTTACGAATGCTTCCAAAATACATCAAAATAATCGATATTACCCTGATAATAAATAATTAGTTTCTGAATCATACATTTGAGATAGGTATACTAAAGAAAATCTCGATATTATCATAACACCCAACGTGACTACTTTATAAATATATAGTTTGTTTCAGATTACGGCAGAATTTGCAACTTTCATGACATCGAATGCCTGGAGAAAGTTATAAGTATGTAGTCAATAAAAATATCAAAGTTAAACTTTTAATACGCTATGGGAATAAAATTTCTAAGTCAAATTTCTTTATTTTAATTTTTTTTGTTTATATTCATTTTGATTAGGTCAAACTTTACGAGTAACTTTTTTATAATCTAATTATAAATTCATGTTAAAAATTGATACAACACTGGATTCAATACATAACAATTTGGTAATTTCAGATTTTTACAAGCGATTTTAGTATATGTTTCTAAATGACGGGCGGGTTTAACATTTTTTTACTATATCCGCAATCATGAATCAAATGAAAGGGCTGGACTAGTAGATCACATTTTAACACGAAAAATTACAAATCTAAGATGACCATTTACATTTTTTTTTGAGGTTGATTGATGGACCCAGAGAGAGACCGAAGAATGCAGGTTCAAAGCCAGACAGGCACCACTGAATTTTCATGTGCTTAATTTGTGTTTATATTTCATCTCGTGCTCGGCGGTGAAGGAAAACATTGTGAGCAAACCTGCATGTGTCTAATTTCAAACAAATTCTGCCACATGTGTATCCAACCAACCCGTATTGGAGCAGTGTGGTGGAATATGCTTCAAACCTTCTCCTCAAAGGGAGAGGAGGCCTTAGCCTAGCATTGGGAAATTTACGGGTGTTAATGTATATAATGTAAAAAATTAAAACGTTACACTTATTCGGAAATATTTTGAATTAAAAAATATTTGACCTCTTTACAAAAAATATTTCATATTTTATGTGAAATGAAAAACAAAATTGCACGTGTTACCTACATCGTCAACACTAGTTTACTTGATATTCACATTTCACTATTGTTCAGTTTTCACGTGTTCTCATTAGAAAAGGCAAGTTTCAATAACAAGCTAAAATTTAACTATAAACGTATAAATCATAAACAAGTTTTGTTACACAGAGCGGCGGAAATTGATGATAGAATACGACCGTCGGTATCTAACATCAAAATCGATATTAACACCAATATAACGTGTGGGATACACTCTACAATACCTGCACGAAGTAGTACATATATATATATATATATATATATATATATATATATATATATATATATATATATATATATATATATTATTTATTAATAAATAACAACAGACTATCGAATTTTTGACAAAATAACGATATTTGACGACCTCCGTGGTCGAGTAGAGTGTACATCGGTTTTAGCTATTTAGCTACTTACATTGGAATCAGAGTAATGTATGTGATGTTGTCCAATATTTATATTTATTAATAACGATATTATATTTGTATTAAAGAAGGAAATAACGATCGGTAATTTTAAGATAACCGTTAGAGTCGTAGAATAAGTATAAGAGGTTTTACCTAATTCGTCTTTCCTTTTCGTTCTTTATCTATAACAACAACTTTACTTCAATTATTACTTAAAAATAGCAAAGATAAGTGTCTAATGTGAGAGTAATTATTATGTGTGTACTTTTTGTTTTATGCCACTTGAAAGAGGTTTTAGTGAATATGTCCGACCTAACGCGGGTTCGTTTTCTGTATTTTTGACGTGAAATTTTAGTATTTAGTGCAAAATCGCATATGCACTGACGAGTTCCACATAACTCCCTACTTCAGGCGTGGGCGTGCGTTTTCCATCGAAAAAGGTTTTAATAAATATTTTTTTAATTGCAGATCCAGCTTGGCTGAACGAAAATAGTGAAAATGATAATAATCATGAAAACGATGATCAAAATCATTTAGTTAAATGTATGCCAGAGTGTGAACATTTCGACTACCCATTGGAAGTCGCTTTGGGAAGGCTCTCCAAAAACATTCCTCTCAGCGCGACGGCATTCTTGTACGACTATTCAGATATAAGTCTTTTTTCCTTATGTATTGTGTAGGAGTAACCTTTAAAAAAACTCAACTGCTAACGACTTGACTTCTAAAAAGGGAGCACTTTCGATTTCCAACTACGTTTTTTTTTTTCATAAAGTACGCGACGGACTTATTCCATGCTCTCATTGTACTGTACATACATATTATTATAATATAGATATTATTATTGTGTACAAATTATTACACATTTAAGAAGAAACTTTAAGCCTTGTGATGTTCCCACCATTATTATTTATTATATATTCCAGTATTATTAACTCTACAGAACACTATATAAAAATTTAATATTTTTATCTTAGAAAAAAATATTTTATTTGTATTTTTATCGCTTTTATTATGTTTTAGTGACAACATTGTACTGGAGAACCGTTCGGTTGTAAATGTATTCTTCAACGATTTGGTCGCTACGCGCTATCGCCGTGATGTTTACTTGAACTGGCAGAATATATTAGGTAATTTCAGATTTTATGTATAATAAATGTTTAACTAACCTACTACTACTACTAGCTGATTTAATCTAGTTGCTAGCTTATCCACCATTAAATATTATTCGATCCAAATAAAGCATGTATTGGTCTTTTGCCTTAGCGTACTCGACTAGAAGCTGTAGTTCAAATATTTCGACTATCTTGTTACTTATGCAGCAGATTCCGCTGCGAGATGCGTTGTTACTCAGGGCACCCACCCATCTGCTGTCGTGGCGGGTTGCAGTACAATTATTGAGATTACATTAACAGCCTGTAAATTTCCCACTGCTGGCGTCCTCTCCCTTTGAGGAGAAGATTTTTGGAGCATATTCCACCGCGCTGCTCCAATGCGGGTTGGTGGAATACACAATTAGACACATGCAGGTATCCTCACGATGTTTTCCTTCACCGCCGAGCATGAGATGAATTATAAATACACATGAAGTACATGAAAATTTCCTGGGTTTGAACCCGAAATCAACAAAGATGCACGCGTTCTAACCACTAGGCCATCTCATCTCAATTCAAACTCAATTATTGAGGAATGAAAGCGTAAATGGACGGCATATGTGCACTCTTATGCATCGGCTTACACAGTGAAGCGCAATATAACCCGCGAAGCTGGCTCGACATGGAAATCTCCCCGTCTTCGCGGGTATTCCTTCTAGTACGATTTCAGTATTTAAGCGCTCCTCCTATGTTTTCCTGAAATTATTAATTAAAATAATGTGAAATTTTCATATTCATCTTATTATCTGATTTTGTCTCAATCCGGAACAAGACAATCAAATAAATCTTTTAATTGATAATATTGGTGTTATAAATATGGGTTTGAATGAAAAGGTTTCTATAGTGTTGTACCGACTACTATAATACTATAAATACATATAAGTTTTTAAATGTGTCGAGAAGTTTTTTATTGATATTCACTTTGCAATAACTCGCCACTAGATAGCGCTGCAGCACTTTATCTTGTATACCGTGTCATATACATTACGTATTATGATTGCATTGACGCAATATACGTACCTATGTCTTGAGATTAACTATTTCTGAGTGGCAATCTGATCGTTCTGTTAAATTTATCTAAAAATCTATTTCATATCACGAAAGATAAAATCAGAGACGTAGGTTTTTATTTTCGCTAGATGCGAACGTCTTTCGAGTGCTCCATTGACGCTCATTACATGATCACTCTGAAAATAATTCCGTAAACTATCATGACAATACTTTTCATATTTATCGTGTAAATTTCCGTCTTGATATTATTTTAGAGAGTCGTTAGAGTTTGTTTAGTACATATTTTTTTATTTTTTTTATTTCTGGCTTTCGAGCGTCAAGCCGTTGTTATAAAGCTACAAAATATAATAGAATAAGAAAAATAAATAAATATTGCATATTACATACATAGATAGATTTGAAAAAGTAACAGGCTATAAATGTCCTACTTCTAGGGCTCGGGTTTTCTCTTGTGTCGAGGAGAACGAACATCGGAACCCCCCCCACCCCGGTTTCAGTTACGATTACATGCTATAGTCCCTTTTTTAGTCTCCTGAGAAGGAACCGGGTTACGTGGTTTTAGTCCCTGGGTCATCTCAATTCCTCCTTACATTGGGAAATAGCATTTTATTCATTTTAGAATTTTTTTTCATTTCATTCATTCATTTTTTTTATTCATTGAAGAAACCTGCTAGGCTTATTTTATGAAACTCCGTAAACAGTGACGAGTTTAACATATTTAAAAAAGCAGTGATATTGCTTTATACATAGATTAATAGTATTTCAGCAGATGCAAGTATTGGAAAAAACAGAAAGCGAATATCAGGCACACATTTACAAAAGTACATTTTATTGTTATTCCGTAAGAACACGAAAATCATTAATGAACTCGATCATATCAGAAAGTTATATGCAATATCGACTATAATAATTATAATACTCAGAGTATACGAGTATCAAAACAACGCATCAACCTCAATTGACCTAGGCGACCTTTACTTTTGGCAAGGGTAATACGAAATGAATAACTACGGAAAAGTGCTGCTGACTGTAATGATGGATTCGCTGTTTCAGCTACAGGAAAACATTTTAAATTTCAGTGTCGGTATAGAAAATGTAGACAAATTAAACCTTGGAAATTGTACTGAGCGATCTTTATTTGTAGCTATCTTAAGCCTTTATGTATAATTACTGGCTGACAGCAATTTCCTTTATTTTTTAATTTGTTGAAGGTAGTTAGGCAATTATGACAAATGAGACACTTATCATAAACCAAACGATTGTCTACAAAGTGCCACTCATGTATATCAGGCGGGAATATGAGTTTGATTATTCGAGAAGAATTTTCAGAAAGAGAAAAAAGTCGAGATGACCTAAAAAGGTGGAATACCCAAGTTTCTCAAATGCTGGAGGACTTAATGTGGATTTTAGCGTGGATATCTTCGGCTTTTCCTTAGTATATAGTAGTTGCCTTTCTAACTGCGGGCTGATATTTAGAATATCCTCTACAAAAACTCAATATATTTTCGTCGATGTCAACAACTAGCCTATTATATTATATTGCAAAATTGAATCAACGGAAAAACCTTCAAATGCCATTTCATCGGAGTTAATCACATCTGAAGATCTCCTAGCCTCATACATTTTTCCTTTGAGATAAGTTTGATTGGAGAAGATGCAATCGTTTTTATATTCTGTCAGGAAGGTAAAGTGATAAATTGTTGCTGGTGCTAAGTGGTTATCTTTTCGGTAGACTGTGATACCGAAGAAGGGTAGCCATTATTACTTGCCATTTATTGGATCAACCAAAGGATCTATCTAAGGGATCTAACTTATGTCCAATATATGTTGTTATGACTATATACGGGTAAATATATTTTGACGTAGAATGATGAATGAAAGATCTGTATATCTATCAAGACAGCCTTCCATTGTTTTGCTACCAATAAAAGTATTTCAATATAAGGGCCTTATTTACCCATTTTTGTAAT
This sequence comes from Vanessa atalanta, assembly GCF_905147765.1. Classification (NCBI taxonomy): domain Eukaryota; kingdom Metazoa; phylum Arthropoda; class Insecta; order Lepidoptera; family Nymphalidae; genus Vanessa; species Vanessa atalanta. Next base: position 3,494,389 of record NC_061902.1, on the reverse strand, counting down.
CTCGTTTCTCCTTTTTATATTTTGTTGCACAATAAAATATATTTGTAATTATTGTATTTAAATAATATTACAATTTACAGTTTCGTACTACAAAAGAAACTAAAACAAACAAGACTAATTTTATTATCTTGGTGTGCGTGAAAGTTGACACTCGCCAAATGTCATGCAATTTTATTAGTGTGCGTGTATTTCCAACTGTTGACCACAATTTTGACACGTTTTCAGCTGTGACAGTATATCATATACGTATAAATAATCAAGGTGTATAATATTTTTTTCAGCGGCTTTTGGAGGTCTCCTCAGCCTCATGCTGGGCTTTACCCTCATTTCGGGATTTGACTTCGTATTATTTTTCTCATTCAAAGTAATATACGATTCTATATCGAGATTCTTTATCGGCGACGAGCATTATAATTCATCATTTACTGGCCACAAAGGTTTTATTTTAAATATCGAAGAACACAAGAAAGACAATTGGGTGAAGAAAGCGAAGAAAACAAAGTTTCACGAAGTAATGGAAAAGAAAAACCAACTCGAACGATATATGAATCGATATTAATTTTTAGTTATAATATTGTTAGATTCTTAAATCTTAATTAAATAGTTTATAAGTAAACTTTATATCATTTGTAAATTAAAAGTATAGCGGGCGTATAAATATTATTAGAATATCGGAATTCCTGATTCGTTCAGAAATCCGTCCGCTATGAAAGCAATTTAATTACCTTCTTATCTAAGCTATAATTAACTAAGTCTTTGTATATATAATGAATAAAATAGTTTAAAAAAAAATCATCCTTCAATTCCTTAAGATATAATAAAAAAAAAAAAAAAAAACTGTTACTATAAACACTGTTCTCGACGATAAATATCAGACAACATTTTATTATAAAAAGTATACTTCTTAAGCGATATATTAAATAAATAGGTATAGTCCGCGTGTCAGGATAGCGGTTTTAGGAAATTGAAAAAATAGCCTATCCTTCCTTGGCGGTCAAGCTTCCTTCATACCTCCATCAAATTCAGTTCAATGTTCTACGTAACAGATAGACAGACAGAGTTCCTTTCGCATTTATAATTTTAGTATAGATGTTAACTTCGAATTACAGCGTTACTTTATATTTTATATGGTAATTATAAGGCTTATTTCTTCACTGAATTTATATGGTGAAATGATTTACACGTCCATTTAATCCAAAATTAAGACGGGTGATACGTCTAGTTCTTTAATATAAGGTGTTGTAAGTATCTTATGTAAGAAACGGAATAAAAGTTAAATAAATATAAATGTGACTTCTAAACGTGTTTTCTTTTATAATATCCTTTGTAAGCTTGTGATATAACAGTTGGTTTATTGTAACATTTTCAATAGAATTTAAAAGAATATTGATAATTATTTGTTGAAATTATATTTAATAAATGGATGGAGAGATTATGATTTTTATTCATTGATTCCATGTATAAATACTTCGCCATCGACAAATATCAAACCATAAACAACCAAACGTTTTGAATTTATAATATAATATTGTAATACTAAAATTTGTATGATGTAGGTATTTGTTTAACTGCGTGATGTATATTATGCGATTATTTATACGTAGTGCCGTCGGGGATTAAAGCATCGATTTTATTGCAGTCGCTAACACGCGTCAGAGCTACATAAAGGTGGCTGTGTGCACTGGAAACTGGACTCGTTTAAAAGTAAACAAAAAGATTTTTGTAATGAGAAGGGAGGAAGGGTATAAACATAAAATTATCTGCGCCGTCGTTAATATCTCTGCTTCTATCACGTTGCAAATATATCACTTTTAATCTGGTACCGATACATAGCTTTGGAGGTGGAAGTTCTCAGAAGATCTGTTATAGATATGGCGACTTTCAAATTAATCTTATGAGCTGGCAGTCGCTCAGAGATTCAAAAACTCAAATGGGTAGTCAGTAGAATTAACCTGTTCCTCAACTCTGTTGATCGAGATATATTCTACATCATCCCTTGGAACAAATCGTATAATGTAAATGTTTATTGTAGTGGGTAAGTCGTTAGGTAAGGTCAAAATAATTCTTTCGTTTTCCGATAACCAGATGACATGAGGTCTTGCATCAATGAAACTGTACAGCTCATTATAGACATGTATATTTACCATTACGTAGTAACAAATTCGAAAACTCTTGTACATTTTCATTACGTACGATTCGCGCTCGTATATATATTTTCAAATGCAGAGGGATGATTTAAAGCCACTGAAACTCTTTAAATAGGTTTTAACCTCATCGGCCCTGGTTCCATAACATCCTGGAGGCGTAACATCTAAGTGACCACCATAAAAATACCGTAATACCCATGGTTTAGTCGTTTTGTTTTAGTTCTATCTACTGCTTCCATCGTTTAACGGTTTGCATAGCACATTCGTTCCATATTATAGTCACTTTTTCTTGCGGTCTAAATCGTTCAGAATCTTAAATAGTGCAAAAAGCTTCATATCTCCTCGTTAATAATCTTTGCCGATGTTCGTCTTCTCTTGAGAGAACTTATTGTGTCGTATAAGATCAGCTATTAATAGTGCTTCTCGGTTTAAGCTAATTTATGCTATTGCATTATCCGAACTCGAGAGTCACAGTGAATAAAGGTTTCAGACTCATGCGGTAAAATATGAGCTTCGCGATGGGCAATCATATTCGCTATACGTCTCCTGAGGCCTTCACCGAGAATCGTACCAGTTAAATTCTTGGACTCATGCATCAGGGTATGTGATTACGACCGCAGATAAGAGTGCCTCACGTTGCTGTTATCTTGAGAGGACTCAAATAGATATATTCAAAAATACCCAAACACAAATACAACCAAAGTTCAACCTAACCTATACTATATATTTACTAACTAAGCAAAGTAGTATGTACCTACAGTTTTTTTTAATAATAAAATCACACCTAACCAATAATATGTTTTACTATGAAAACAAAGTAATATCATATAAGACATTTTTTTAACAAACACAATAATGATTAAGAAAGTCACGAACCAACAAGAACCACCCAAAGTTGAACTCTATTTAATATGTCCAACTACATCAAAAATAGCTCAACTTACATCGGAATATGTTGGAAATTTCAAAATCTCAGATTTCTTAACTTTATTTTCGCATTAACTTTTAATAATACGGTTTTATAGACTATAGTTAACCAAAGTTTAAACCAAATCAACTTGACGATATTATTTTGAATTAATGTTTAATTTTTTCATTTTTCAAAAACCCAATAACTGTGTATTTTTAATCTTTTAGTAAATAATTAATCATCCATTATACTTATATAAAAAATACTCAGATATTCTATTATATGATTACATTAACAGCCTGTAAATTTCCCACTGCTGGGCTACGGCCTCCTCCCCTTTGAGGAGAAGGTTTTGGAGCATATTCCACCAGGCTGCTCCAAGGTGGAATACACATGTGGCAGAATTTCATTGAAATTAGACACATGCAGGTTTCCCCACGATGTTTTCCTTTACCACCGAGCACGAGATGAAATATAAACACAAATTAAGCACACGAAAATTCAGTTGTGCTTGCCTGGGTTTGAACCCGAAATCATCGGTTAAGATGTACTCGGTCTAACAACTGGGCCGTCCCGGCTCATCTTATATGATTAGCAAGTGCAATTAACAATTGCTATGATACGATTTCTCTATCATATTAGTGCTGCGATTCATATTCGCTATATTAGTCTGAATGTCAGCTTTAAGGCTGCATAAGACACAAGGCACCTTGGTATGTTCAAGGCTTCGAATCCCCATTTCCTTTATTTAACATTGCAAAATACGTATGTAAAACTAAATCAGGATATAAGAAAATCTTTAGAGGAAATGTGTTTCAACTAACATATTTCTGTATAGTCTTATCGATTTGAATATTTGTTGTATGCAAGTGTACGTAATTCGAATGATATATATGTTACCTAGTTGTCACCTGCGGTTACGCTCGCGTTTAAAAGTTTGGTAATTAGGTATTAGAGTATTAGGTATAATAAAAGCAATAGAAAGACAGACATAGTTATTTTATATATATAATATATAATATTTGGGAGTTGGATAGAAGTTTTTACATTTTGACTGAAAATACTTTGGCAGATGGTCGTAAGGGGGTAATTACCACCCATATACATTGGCACTGTAAGAAATATTAAGTATCACCTAGATGCAGTTAATAATAATAAGATAAATTTTCTGCTCCATCGCAAAAAAATGAATCTAATCTAAACACCACGAGTTAGAGCTGATTCGGTGAAACGAATCTCTAAAATTTAATTGGTTAGTCATTAACCTCTTTGATTGAAATGTTCAGTAGCAGTCCAGAGTCTGAAATATAGAAAGAAGCTACCTAGGTCTATGCTAGGCAAATTATGTGTACTCCAGGCGACAGTGCTCTTAAAAAAAGTAGAGAATACTCTCATTCACTCACTCACTCTCATTTTTGTTTCTATATATTTTTTGTTTTTATGAATGAAATGTGTAAAAATCTGTTTAAATTATTACTTTTATTCCTTCCTAATATAATAAATTACAATAAGTTTTAAACGGGAAGTTAAAAATAACTCAAATATTTTTAATGGCATGGTATACATATTGGAGGATTAAGCCATAGTTACAATAAGGTACGAATGACATAAAACGCGTCGCAACGAATCGCGTCACAGCGCATTCTATACAGTTTAAATTAATTAAATTGTCTACACAATATTTAAATATTTAAATTCAATATTTGCATGGAACGTAGCTTACTTAGGAACGCCCGCATGTGTCAGCATACGATTGAAGTCGAGTGTGTTCTTAAATCCAAATATGGTTGTCTTAACAGTTGTGAAGATATTTTAATTTCCTCTACTGTAGGTAAAATGCACTGCGGCGCGATTCGATGCGGCGCGTTTGATGTGAATCGTCCCTAACGATAATCACTGGGTATTTTCTTATCACTATTTTCTATTGACTTAGCGTGTTCTTAAGTGCGACGGTCTCCTGTAACACCGATATTCATTATCTTAACTGATACTCACATCATTTATGAATTTACGAGTCTCTTCGTATTATCTATGAAATGAATTCGTTAAGAAATACTTACTCTTACTGTTCCCTGTTCCTTTGTCGATTGGCGCTTTTGGGGTAAGGCAGAGCATGTCGAAACGGCAAGCGGCACGCCGCTCTCTTATGACACATTTTCAAATTCGCTCTCTTTTGTATATATAATTATGGTAATAGCAAAAATATATTTTGTTTACTAACGAAATTGTATGTTTTTATTAAATAAACTCTATAATTATATTGTTTTTTTCTTTTTTTTTATTTTAAAATACGACAAGACCCTTCAATTTCAAGTACAAGGGACATAACATCTTTCCAAGGTTCGTGGCGCATTGGTGAAGTAAGGGATGGTGACTATCTCTAACAGCGCCAATGTCTATGGTCGGTGGTGACCACTTAACCACAGGTGGCCCATTTGCCGGGCCGGCCAGTCTCCTTATTACATAAAAAAAAATATTGCATTACTTGCACTTACTAGATTATATTACGTAAGCGTACCTCTTTTGTCATAATGTAAAAACGCAAAGAATTGTCAATGAAAATACCCAAATGGTGATCCGAAATAAAAATGATAATATGTTTATCATTTTTATTATAATGCAATACTTCAGATAATTTTATCATTTACAGACTTTTTCCTTTAATTTAACTGATACCTTACATCTTTAAATTTGTCGTGTTCAGCTGTTGTATCAAAAATCCAGCGCTGTGAGATAAATAGCAAATACAAGATGAGAAGAGGAAAGAATAATTATTACGTTTGCGCGCGCTCTTCTTAGCGTTTCCTGGCAATCGTTCGGTGCGGAAAATCGTCTGTAAGTACGTAGCCACTACGTAGTATTAACACTCCTCGTTTCTACTAACTATCTGACGTTTTTCGACCCACGGATATTATTATTTTGCCTTTCAGTTTTTCTATATATAAAATATCTTAGACAAGGAGTGAAACATGTGTGTGTCTTGAAAACAGACAGTGCAATTCCTTTAATTTTTGCTATATTTATTTCGTTGAGATCAATATTTAGTGCTGTAATTTCTGTGCTTTATCTCTAGAACCGTTAGGAAATAGTTACTAATTAGCAGCCCGTAAATGTCCCACTGTTGGGATAAAGGCCTCCTCTCCCTTTGAGGAGAAGGTTTGGAGCATATTCCACCACGCTGCTCCAATGCGGGTTGGCGGAATACACATGTGGCAGAATTTCGTTGAAATTAGACACATGCAGGTTTCCTCACGATGTTTTCCTTCACCGCCGAGCACGAGATGAATTATAAACACAAATTAAGCACATGAAATTTCAGTGGTACTTGCCTGGGTTTGAACCCGAAATCATCGGTTAAGATGTATCTCATCTCGGCTCTCGTATAGTTTATCGTAATAGTTACTAACGGTCAATGTAATTATACTGAAAATGCAATAATCAGGCAAATATTCTTAAGAGGAAAGTTATAAGTTTAAAAACGAGTTTGATTTTGTTTCGTTCATTAGTATACTTTGAATATATACCTACTAGTTTATATTGTACTTTAAATTTTACACTTTGTGTAAAATTTAATGTCAACGAGTTCGTTGCGACGCTTAAAATTTCATCTGACGATTTGACCTCGATACACTACCAGGTGACGTTTAATAAAGACTTGTATAGTAATGGTTTATGAATTTTATTCATTAGTTATATAGATAATATAAATCTAAAACTTTTAACTGGAATATGACGACGATGACATTATGTATCTTTAAGTACAAAATTATGTACTCCAACCGGCGAATTTTATTTGATGTTTCCAGTCCGTACTGGTTCACATAATGTTGTCTTAGATTTTCGCGATTATTACACATTGAAATAAAACTAGTTTTTAACGGATTTAATCGCGTATATTAATTATTTTATTTTAACCAGTATGGACTGGAAACATCAAATAAAATTCGCCGGTTGGAGTACCTAAAAGTCAAACATGCACAAAATTAGGTGTTTTCTATTATTTTATATATTATTGAAACCTTTAAATATTTCATAATTTTTCGTCATAATATGAGCATACACAGTTTCTTTCTCATTCAAAAGCAAAACTATTCGATTGCTAACGCATCTTAAAGTCCTTTTGACTTTCGATATAGTTTAGAATCGATCAGGTTTATGTAATTACAGCCGGGATGGTGCAATTTCAAGAACACGTGAGTGTTAATCGTAGTTAGTGGGTTCAAATCCACGCACGTTCTAGTGTTTATAATTAATTTCATGCTCGGCAATACAGGAAAACATATTAAGTATATCAGGTATACTAGGATGCGTTGGATCAAAATCCGGCACACGTTTTTTCACCAATTTAACACGCAAACTTCATACCTCCTCAAAAGTGTGGCCTTAGCACAGGATGATGTTCTTTATTATTATTATTATTACTCCACAGACGTTGTTATATCATATCTATAATTTTAATTATTTTATTTGAATGTACTTGCATTTTATTGCAAGGCAGCATCACGATCTTATCAGGGCGATTTACAGGCTGTTAGTATTGCACTATGTATATGGTATGGTATCGAGTAAATAATAAATTTGATATAATTATAAATACCAATAGATGTAGATAACGCTTCAAATACAATTCGTTGCAAAACTCCGCCCACAAATAAGCGATCGTAAACAAGATATAATTGGTTTGAAATACAAAATATCACGCTATGTGAATCAACAATATATATTTTTTTATCAAATGATAATACGAAACAAAGCAATTTTTTTGAAATTACGTGTATTTTGCTCTGAAAATGCCTATATCCAACGAACTTTACTTGATAATTCATTTAAAATTTGGCTACTAGACTCCATGGATCCATTGACACGTGTACAAAAAATAATGTGCCTTTGAATATCGAGGTATAACAAGGTTAGTGAATCCTCAAAGCGACCGATAACCTCACTGCCCTAGCGTGAAAATGGCTTTTAATTGTAACGCTATGTATCGTGAGCTACAATCATTTGATATTGATTGTAAACTTCTATACTAAATAGAAAATTATTTACAACGATACACCTGTAATTTATATTCAAAATTAAAACTGACGAAATCAGCTGGTTATTTTATTTAAATTCAGAAATAAAAAATAAAATAAAAAGGGATATCAACAACAACTATTTTCAACTACTCTTACTTACTTATTTAGTGGTAAGGTTTTATCCAAGTGCATCTATGTAGGTACCACCTACTCATCACATATTCTATCGCCAAACAAGGATTCTGAATATTGTTGTGTTACGATTTTCGTGAAAGAGCCACTGTACACACTCGGTACTGGCACTGGGACACACAAGACTTTTTACCAAGTTGCCAGGTTGGTGGTGCATTGGCGTTGTTTTTGGGCGGTGAGGTGCACTCACCAACATTCGCTGGTATATCTTAACACATTATCCACTTATTGCTTTTGACTCTTATTTTTCTTTATCTTCCTTCCTACTTTATTTCACACCAGACGTCTCACATATCGTCGGGCTATCGCAGCTTATCATTGTACATTATTCTTGCATATATTCGTTATTATAGAAATTTTCCAGATATTATATTTAAGTAAAACGATTATTATCTACAGTAGACCTGTAAAAAATTACTACCTCTGCGAAACAGTATTTGATAATAGATCTTATGTTATTAGATATACCTGCGTTAGTTTATTGAAGTATTACGTTTAAACACATTAAGTATTGCATTGATTAATATCACTAATAGCGTATTTTTTTTGTTCGAGTGGGAAACGGAATGTAATGGAAGCAATAACTTGTCTATAACAAAAGTAAGTGTTCTTCAGACATTTTCCGATTCCATATAAGTAAAAAAAAAAACAATTAATCTGTCATTATTAATGTTACTGTAATGTAACAAGGAAATATTTTTTGACAAATTTGGTTTAGTAGCTTATAAGACTAATTCTGTTATTCTCTATTCAAATCCAGAATCGGCTCAATGAGAAAAAAAAACCAACAACTCATTGTTGTTTTTTTTTTGTAAACCATCGGTCTTGGACCTCATCTCTTGTCCATCACATGTTATTATTATTACAGATTATAAATAGAGAATATAAGTGTGTTGTGTGTGCATTTAATGTGTGTGTCTCTCCTGTACTTTAGGCTCCGATGACAATTAACTTAAATCGATCATTATTAGTTTCCTATGCGTTTTTATAAATGATTTTGAATGTCTTTAGACTTTTATAATTACTAAACTATTTTTTTTATTTGCTAAGAAAAAAAAAATAAAGCGCACATCTGATCGTTGTTGATATAGATATTGCAGTCATTTACATTTTAAAAATCTTGAGTCATGAAGTTCGTATTGGTTTTTCAGCAATATTTTACAAGGCACATTACTTACTCGTGGTCGCTTCCTTGAATTTTACCTAATATCATCAAATTATTACGTAATAATTATCGTGGATATCGATTTTTTCTTTAACAGTTTTAATTCATAGATTAATTTTAATAAAAATATCGATCTCTTACTATTGATAAAAGGGAACATTCAACGATTCGAATAATTATCTACGAAATCTAACAAGTCATCGATCAAAATTTTCTTTTAAAAGTTCAATCTTTGTTTAAACCTTCCTAAAAAGATAAATCAAAAAAGTAATTTTTCATTGATATACAATCTTACTTTATTTTATTTCATTATATTTCACGATAAATACGAAAGCTTTTGTATTTCGGTGTTTGAAACACAAACCCGTCAAAACTGCTAAACGGATTTAATTCGATTACGTATAGAAATTGATACTTAGATCATTCGATTAATAACACGGTTTGACAATTATTGGTATAATTGCACACACGTTTATAGCACTGAGATTAATTATTGTAAATAAGATAATAATACTATCTTGAAATTAATGAATCATAACCGATAAATTTAAATTTGCGTAATCATTTCCTAATTCTAATTTTTAACGACCGATTAATTAAATAATCACGTATACCTACTGCAAATATGTATTTAACTTTTATTCAATAAAAGTTTGTTTCATATTTTAAACATAATTTTAATATAACAATGCTCAGGTTGTTACATCAAATTTATAACCTCATATATATATGCCTTAAAGCGTATTTTGAACATTTCAATCGGATAATAAATGCTTGCTGCTTATCATACGCGGTCCTTATTATTCTTTATTTAAAACTCACTTCATTTTGATTGTTCAATTATTCAGTATTAATGAATCGAAATTCATAACCAATGTGGTAATTAGAGGCTAGGTACACTACCAGAGGTACTATCTTCAGAGAGGTGCATTTTGCAGACCAACAGACTGTCGGTCGCTCAGTTCCGCAGGAGCACAGTCGCACTAACTGAAATAAAATAAACTTGCTTTTATGTATTTAGACATCATGGCACCAAAGCATGGAACTAATTCATGATGTATTGTATCCCTTCCTAATTAATAATAAGAACTGTTTTAAATTAATTACACTTTTGCGTAAAATTCAAATCTCACGACAGTAACTACGATGCCGTTCATAACGGTTTACAAAAATTGACTCACCTCGAATGGTATTGGATGTTTATAATTTCGGTCAAAATGGGTAAATTGTTTACAATACTGACATAAAGAAATTGTCGTCGTCCGGCAGATTGAAAAGAGTGGGATAGCTGATGAAAGAATTTACATTTAAACAAATTATAAAACTAAATCAAGCATTTAAAAATTTAGTGATGTATGCGCGGGCTTGAATCCCAAATTTTCAGTTAATATTTATATGGCAAAATCGCTGAACCTACCGTTATTGAAAGGACATTTATTGGCACAGTTGGGACTTAAAAGAGAAATAAGTTTATCGAAAGCCGGTATTGATATGAAAACTGAATAAAAGTGATAGAAGTGTCATTAATTTTTTTTTATAGAACTTTAATTGACAATTGTTATTAAGTACCCATTGTTATGAAGTGAAATATAATGAAAGAGATTTATAAATATTTATAGTCCGATCGTTTTAAATTAACTCATTATTCAAGTATCCTTTCACGAGACAACATTTTGAAGGTTTATCTCATTTACAACTGTGAAACATGCAATCTTGCAATCGAGTAATTTTATCTATATAAACGAAGATCACTAAAATAGATGCGTGTGCGCATTTACAACAAACACACAATAAATATAGCAAATACGTAATTGAATCTACTAATCGTTGACAGCGCCTTATCAATTAAGATTATCTGTTTAAAAACCCCTGGCATTCATATCTTTGTTTCAGTGTTGAAAATGAAATCCTTGCAGTGCCAAGCGACAGCTAGCGGAATATAGAATTTAGTAAACGAAAATGTACTTTTAGTAGTCGATAAATAAATCAAATCAATTAAGTGTCAACTAAGAATACTATTAGTAAGTATAAAGTGATGTGTTGTATTATCGAATAAATTATAATGACTATCGATTAATCGATTCTGTGAATTTTATTTCGAGACGTTTAATAATAATTAGGTTATCGATGTTAGTTCGCTTCAGCGTTTGTTGTGATCGTATTTATATCGATATTTATATATATTTAAGAGATATTGTGGTTCATTAAGGGATTTTTTTAATTCTAAGCGAGGATATTATGTGATTATTCAAGGCTAAGAATTATGTAGGCGAAGGTAAATTGTGTTTATTTTCATTTGAATAATGTTTGAACGTGATGCGTGTTACAGTTATTATTTTAATTGCGTTGTTATTTACTGTTTTTTGTTAAAGTAGTCTGTGATATGTGTCAATTTGCAGTATGTGAAGCGACGTTGAGCGAAATACGAATATATTTAAATAAGTTACTTTTAACCTTTGCGATGCTTTTGTGACAAAATATTTTATACGTACAGGTATATTGTGATTTTGAAGCGGACTTGCTATGTCATAAAGGTACTATAAAAAAAAAATTATGTACGGTAGAGTTTTCATTACGGATTTTTTTTAATTCAATATAAATATGTATTCGAGTACATAAATATTTTTGTATAATTTTATTACAGCGCCTTTTCTATGGGCGGTGTTAACCACTTAACTTCAAGTGTCCTTCGTCTACATATATATTATATAAAAATACTAATATATATATGTACATATTACTTTAATAATTATATCCACACTATCACACTATGAAGCTAAGACTATTTAGGTATATAACGTTGTTATTCGGTATGTTAACCGATTACCGAGAACCGACCTGTTTAGATAATTTGATTGTTAATGATTTAATAAGATTTTTGTAATTATAATCTTGAAATGGATTAATTCTAAACAAAGTTATAATTTAATTTCGACTGATCTTAGTTATTATAGTTATAACTTAGGTAACATTAAGCAATTATTTTTTTTGATACATATACAGTTTTATGGGTATCGCCGTATCTGACATTTCGTTTTAGAAAAGTAACGAAATCATATTTTTTTATAATACATAATGTTTTAGTTTTTGTTATATAAGTGATATAGATTAGCATATTTCTTGTATATATATTTATTCGATGTTCTATGTCCTTATTTGAATTTTAAACATCTTAAACATATATCAACTATAAATATTTGTTTTGTAAATAACTAACGGTTGTACATAATATTAGTTCTTTAGAACTTAATGATATTTGATACATGCCTTCGTAATTGGCTTTAAGGTCTTTATAGGACAGTAGGGGGTAAAATGGTCCCCCCGTTTTACCCCGTATACTTGGACATATGACAGCAGTGGATTGTAATTATATATATATATATATAATTACAATTGCTTAATAACAAATGTAAAAATAATATAGTTGAAATCAAAATAATAAATTGTGAGATAAAAAAGAAGAAAGGTATGATATTAAAATAACGAATTATCAAATTTAATTACTTAGTTACGGAATAGGACGCCAAGATGGTTCCTAAACTAACAATTACGTACACAATCTATCCTTGTACTTGTGAAAATATAATTAGCATTATATTACTAATGACTAAGATGTCAGTAGACTTATTCTGAGGACTTAATAGCGAAATCATGTAAACCACCTTACAGTAATTTTCTGTTTTGTCACGTAATCGTTAAATGTTGTAATTATTATATTCGATTTCGATTGTCACTTTCTGATATATAACAATCATGTTCAGCGGTGAGTTTCGAATTTTTGCTCACGGAATAGACCTCCTGATAATATTATATACCTATAGGTAATCTATAGTGAGTGTGTATAAACGACAAATATTACTAACGAAATAACACGCAGTATAATAAGAATGCCACTAAAATAGATTTCATGTTTGGGAATAATTTTGCGACAAAAAGTTCATGGAGAATAGGGCTGAGATCTTAGCTTATAGGGGTCTTATCTGATCTCCGTTACTGTCAAGAAATTCTTAAAAACATTCCGAAGTTTGCATATTGACTGAATAAACACTCCGCCATTGCGCCTGCGCAATTTCCTTGACATGTCATATATTAGTCCAATCGAATATTGAGAGCGAATTGGAATACATCTACTTAAGCACTATAGTATTTCCTGAATAGGCTTTATTGAGAAATCATCGTGATAGAGTTTTTAAAATAAAGTGTTAAATTGATGATAATAAATTTTGTTTTTCAACAGGAACAAGTATCAAGATCCCTTGGTTTATGAGAAGAAATTACTATTTTCAAGATGTTCCGAAATAAGTTAGTTGCGATCGCTGCTGTGACGATATGGCTGACTCTATCGTACACTACGGCTCTCGAGGATTTCAGTATGTATTTTATATAATTAGCCTAGATTTAAATACAATACTTCTTATAACGAAAACATGCTATTATATTTAAAGAAGAGCATTCTTAAGCTGCGTCTACACTAGAGAGAAATGGCATGACATTTCAATAGCTAAATCGTAAAAAACGTGTAATTTAGATACATAGTATTACATTTATTGACTTTCAGAAGTAATAGAGATATAAACAAAAAAATAAAAAAGACGTATCTTGCTTACGGATTTATTATAGATTTGCCGTGCCGATTTTGTGCGCGTTTAAATTTAATAAAAAAGATATTGTTGTAGCCTAAGTTACTCCTTATTACATCAGCTATCTGCCAGTGAAAGTCCCGCTTAAATCGGTACAGCCGATTCCAGAGATTAGCCGGAACAAACAAAATTGAAACAAATTTTATTTTGGTACCGTGTATACATAAATATGCATTTAGTAAAAAAACAATTATTTTAATATTACAAATAGACACACCAATATTATAATATGTATAGATTTACAACTTAAGTTTATACATGTATTAAAATGTTGAAGCTGCCTAATAGATAGCTAGCTTAGGAAGTTGCTGAACTAGAGCGTAACCATTAATAACATTAAATTAATATTCATTAATAACAAAAGTTAATCATTGCTTCTTTGGCAAGTTACTCTCGATAGCGACCTTATCTCTTTTAAATAGTTAAATTTATTTTCGTCTAGTCAGGTAACCTACTACTAGACTACTACAACTAGTATATCTATGTATATTTACCTTAAAGAAATCCACTTTCATTATAAATAAAACAGCATTACATATTATATTCATATCACATAATCACGCACTTTTAGAAAGGCAATAAAATCGATATTTAGCGTAGATAAACATGTAAATTAATTCGTTAAACAATGTGACGTTATCATAGGACATTCATGGATAAAAATGATAAATGCCCCGTGATTCCGTAATCGATCCAGCCTTACTTCATTAATCCACTCTTAGCTGCGGTTCGGTGCGAATATTGATATTACAATTTATATATAGAATTATTCGCTTTCACCTTAAACGAGTATTTTATGAAATTTATAATTAACAATCAACTGCTGGGAAACGATGGTCGAGTGATTATAAATGATAATTTCTTTAAAATTACTTGTATTCATTATCCTTATTTCGATGTTACTTTATAAAGACACGCCTTGCAGATTTGACGGATGCGGATGATGATTATATAACGGTGTTCAACTACAATGGCGAAGAGGTTTATATAACGAAAGAACTTATGAAGAGATTGAACCATGAGTCAGAGACATGGCACTGGAGGCCCTGGCTGAGGACGAAGACGGAGGTAGTCGGAAATATCATGCAAGAAGTGGAACGGTCGAGTGAGGACTCGGTGAACAGTTTCCCGATTAGTATATTCGATGGTGAGTGATTTGTACTTTATATTTAATTTAAAAATAGTTATTTATTGAATTGGAATCATTTAAGTAGAATATTATTATTTTAGAATAATATTCTCCTCTAAAAATTTTAATATAAGTACATTTATAGAATAGTTATTAATCGTTCGATTTTATAACAATATTGTGATGAGATCGCTAGTTCAATCCCAGCCCACGCAATTTATATTGTCCTCGCCATTGAAAAAAATCCCGAGGAAAGCTTACACGTGTATGTAAAATTAAGGTCGAAAGGTCTTTAGATAAGTAAGAATAAACATCTGGATTTAATTCTTTACAAGTCAAAGTTTCACAATCGACTTTTCTCTTGCAATCTTAAGGCGATGACATATTTTCTAATAAAATATCAGTCAAATTTTTCGCTAAGATTTTTTTTTTCACAAACGTAATTCAGGTAAAATCAAACTCGAAATACAACACAAAAAATAAACATTGTACGTGACATTTTGTATAAATATAATACGAAAATATACATGCACTTGAAAAACGGGCATCGAGTAATAATTTTCAATTAAAAACACTCTCTCTGGCGGTTTATCTGACAGGCTAAATAATTTTCGCCCGGAGAATCTGAATTGCAATGATTGGTTCAAAGGTTTAGATTTTTGATTAAATAGGTTGGTACTTGTAACAAAACAACCGTCTTTCTCATGCAAACAGGACTCTGTTATGACTATTGTCGTTTTCAAAAATTACATTCCACATTTTGTTGTCACCACACATACAAAAAAACTATACAATGATGAGCTCTATTGCAGTTAAGTCAGCTGCGATTTCGTTTATGTGACATCCCTATTCAATGCGCTTCCCTTTAAGTGAGTTTTATTCTTTCATGATAAAACTTTTATAAGCCTCTGTGTATTACAAATAGGAGATTTATTCATTCAGAAAGAGGTAAAAGTAGGAACTTATATAATTTGTTACTCGGTCACGTTTTATTGTAAATTGTAATGTATTTGATACGACGTTTAGTTGAAATATTGTGGAAATGTTCAACAGGAAGGAGGGATGAGCTAGCTATTCATTTATAATACGAATTTGTTTGAATGTTCCTAAATATTGGCAACTGTGTGCTATTTGTTTTTGAGAATGAAGAGTTTTACAGTTTAGGAAAATTGACTTTTAGATTTTAGGTTTTAAAACAAGAAATCGGTTAATTATTTTATAAACTGCAAGTTGAGTATTTAAGTTTATCTTTATAAATTCATAGCATGTGTCAATTGTCTGCCCAATTAAGACATATACTCGTATATATAGGAAACGTGATTACTGAAATAATAATAATAATAATTTATTTATTCACACACCCAAGAAAACAAAAGTACACAAATTTTTATGCTTATTAACTAAATCTAGGGCTTTCACATTATCACCAAAAAAAAAAGTGCACATCTGACCCCGAAACTAATGTAAATAGTCATATCAGAGTCAGCGGTTCCTCAATTCATTGCGCACTAGATTTCTAAATAGGACATAACTTCAAGTGTTGTAAAAAAAAAAAAATTACATATTAAACAAAAATGTAAACAAAAAAAATAAAGTAGTACATTTAAAAATAGAGTGTGTTTGTGTGTGTGTGTGTGTGTGTGTGTGTGTGTATGTGTGTGTGCATGTACTCAGTTATAATTGTAATTATACTCATCATGCCTATAGTTAATTTGTTTGTTTTAAATAATTGACAATTAAAGAAAATAAATTGATACATATGTACATACATAGTCATCGAATGGTTTCACATCATAAATGCATCCATATATATGAGTTATTGGTACACGTTATATAATATTCAAACGTACAAATCAATTTAATTCAACGCTTGTTTTAGACGAAGAACTTCGAAGTGGAGCGTTCGTATTATATATAATGTTTGGGATCTACGCCTTTACACTATTGGCGATAGTGTGCAACGATTACTTCATACCTTGCGTCGAAATGATATGCGAGGATTTAAAGATACCGCAGGTTAGTAAAGCGAAATTCACACGGACCCGTCATCCTCACTTTACCCACTTTTCCCGTGAATCAAATTATTCATACGAAATTTCATCTAAATAGGTTCAGCGGTTTCATTTTTTAGTAATACCTAAGTCTAGTTCTTACAACATATATGTATTAATGAGATGTTAGAATAGAAATGCACCTTATCTAATGAATTTTCATCTCATTAATACAAATAATATATAGTGGTATAGTAGAAATGCAATAGCGTGTAATATATTAAATCTTTTTTTTTAAATACAAATATATATATATATATTTAAAAAAAAGTTTTAATATATTAATATATAATGTGATGTAAATTGAAAATGTTATTATTTGTAATATATATGTCACTGTAGAATTGTAAATATCGTTAGATTGTAATCTATCTCGCGAGACTGTATACTACCGAAATATTGTGTACGGTGATTTAACTCAAAATAAAACGTGAAAAATTTCGATAGTTTATGATATTTCGATTAGGTTAGGTTAGTATTTATAATGCAATTGAAATTTCGCACTTCGATAGATTATAATCTACCGAGATATATGCGTTAAATTGTAAGCAGTATGTTACGGCTTACAATCTTTCGACAGTTCACAATCTCGCGAGATAGATTATAATCAGATGGTATTTACAATTTTACGGTGACGTATACGTTATAAAAATGTGTTTCTCGAATTATGCGTATTTTTTGCATTTTAGCATTTATAAGTAGCATTTGTTTTTAGAACGTAGCGGCAGCTACTTTTATGTCAGTAGCAACTTCTTGTCCTGAATTCTTCGTGAACGTGATCTCAACATTCCTCACGCAGTCTGATATGGGTATAGGCACCATCGTCGGCTCTGCCATATTTAACTTGCTGGGTGTCGCAGCTGTAGGCAGTTTAGCGGCAGTAGCGGTGAGAACAAAAACATTATTGATATAAAATTATTTTCAAGTAAATCAACACCTTTGGTGTACTTTTATGTAAAGTAATTAACATGATTGATGATGAACGAATGAACAAATCAAATTTTATATTTATTACCTATAGATTTTTTTCTATTGAGACACTATAGTGTTCCATTTAAAATTAATCTGTTTTAATTAGACAACGTATTTATTGAGAAAGGTTATAATGTAAAGCATTTAATTCCGTGCTAAGATCCGCGGAGGCGAAATTTTTAAGTAAACTTAAATACATATTAAATCTATTAAACAATCCATGCAATAATTTGTTCATTAATGTTGTCAGTTTGCAAACCATAAATAAAAATATTATTTTAGAAGAGATTTATTGATTGCGTTTTAATATTTTAGCCAATAGCGATCGACCGCCGTCCCGTAACGAGGGATGTGCTTATCTACATGATCAATGTTGGCGTGTTGGTCGCCATCGTTTGGGATGGCCAAATCGTCTGGTACGAGGCGACGGTGCTTGGCGTTTTGTACATCTGCTACTTCGTTTTCATGTTCAACAGTATGAAAATATTTAACTTGATTGATAGCATCACAGCTTCTTGCTGTAACAAGAACGGAAAGTCAGAATGTAAGTATGAGTCTTGAGTTTTTATTGAACTTGATACAAAAGTATGTCGAAATGTAATATTTAAGTGTAAGTTCTAATATTTACTTGGCTTAAGTCAGTTTTTAAAATAGTTCAGTAGCAGTTCTGAGTTTGATCTCTCTGCGGTCGTTTACCAATTGAAAAGAGAGTAAACTTGTTTTTGTGTACACTCTCAGCCGTTATATGCAAATGTGCAAGACGTTGGTTAGTTTCCGATATCGGTCAGGAGATTCATCACGGATAGATTGTGTTCTTTACGAGACATTTAATGTTCTAGCAGTTTCGCAATCAATTGTATATTATAAATATTGATAAGCATTGGTTCATTAAAGAGATATTCAAAATAAAACTTTGAAATATATTAATAAATAACAAATTTGAAAAATATAGCTCTCAACAAGTCAGCATAATTCTTGCAGCTATTTGATGTGATTATAATAATTTGTTTAGTATTTATAAATTTATATGTGTAATTTTTTTCTATTCTTTATTATATCGTAGTCTAATATATCTCAGCCGATTTCAGGAATACAATAAAACAGATATAATATAGAAATTGTTATCGATCAGTTGATTTTATCGATTTAATCAAAATAAGTTTCCGAAACATTGATTCGCTAATAACATAATCTTATTTACTTCATCTATTATGGTTTCAACAAGCTGTTTATCGTTTAAAATTACGTTTCATTTTTTGAGATATTACACAAATGACGTCGGTGAGATAAATATTATATTGCTAGATGAATACCCAGCTTCGCTCGGGTGAAATGAATAAAACTAAAAGTATGGTTTATTATTTATTAATAATATATTGTGGATAAGTTTCGTAGCCCTACACGAAATTATTATTTGGAAGTCAATTACTGAACGCACCGGTAACGTCAATCATGGCCGCCCTTTGAACTTCGTGTCATTGAATTTTATGCATTTAATATCGAAATATCTTGATTATACGAATTTTGCGGATTATGTATGTTGTCGAATATAAAAACATTTTTTTTAAACGATCTATAGCTGTGGATAGGTTTTGAAATCTGTCATATAAAGTTTATCTGTATTGGTTTTAGTTTTGGCAGCGTTCGTTTCAAAGTCGTCTGGACCGATAATAATATTTGTTTTTTTGTTTTTTGGATTTGACACTACTCAAGTAGTTTCTATAGCGTGATGTGACGTGACGTATTAGCACAGTACAGGCGGATAGATCGGTTTGCCAATGTTAGTAACTTATTGATTAAAACAAGTCTGTCTGTCGAAGTATGGTATAAAATATATAAGAATTGCGACAAAAGTTGAACGAAAAACAAAAATCAATACTTTTCGTTTATTTAGAAGAATTAATGTATAGGAATTATGTAATTAAAATTTTCATTCTATTAGATATTATCGTAAATGCTGCTAGAAAAACCTTGAATCTTGATGCATATCAAAATAATACTTTACGCACAATTTTGATACTTGAATTCAAGGCAGCATTGATGAGATGAAAGATATCTCTAATCTCAGAATCACTGCGGTTACTTCAAAAAAAAAAAAAAGAATTCGTATAACATTTTATTTTTTAATCTTTTGTTATTAATCAAAATCTTAGATTTTAAAACTAGTTGCTGTTTTTATTTCCAAATGTTTGTTATTTAAAAACAATTGATTGATCAAATACAATAATTTAGGGATACATTTATAAAAAAAAATGTTCTGATAGGAAAATGATATTAAATCCCTCTGACTGATTTCATCTGTAGCGACTTATCTCAAATGAGATTGGGATTTTATAATACTGGGATGAGTACACAAACAAAAGTGGTTTCTCTATTTCTTCATTCTCATTATTGAATGGGATAACAATCCAATGATTCATGATTTGAACCCTCGGGATAGCCTAATAAGCCAGTCACAACACCAAAGAGGCCGTTAGTTGAAATATTACAGTTACAGTGTATAATATTGAGCAAAAGTGCAATTTCTTGGACTATCCATTATTAAATAATAATTGTTTAGATTATATTTATAAATTTGAATAAAGTTTCGCATTACATAAGAACTAAAACGAAAAAAACAAACGAATCATATTATTGTCTTGGTGTGCGTGACAGATGTGCTTGACACTCGCCAAACGTTATACTTTACTAGAGTACCAGATGGCCAACAGTTGACCAATATTTTATTTCGTCGCGTTCTCAGCTTCGACAGTCCATAGAGACATATAAATAATCAAAGAATAATTGAAGTATATTTATCAACAGACGTAGTATCAATAGACGGGAAGCCCGTGGAGGAGGGCATCGATAACAAGGGATTCAGCAATAGTGACGCTCAAATAAATAATGGAACGAATAATGAAAAGATGTCAGTGGAGAAAGGTAAGTTGTCGAGAGAAAGGATTTTCCAATGAAGTTCCTATATTGTTTACAGTTAATATCTGAATATTTATATTAAGGTTTAAGGGTAAATTATTAAAACAATTTATAACTTGGCAAATTATATAATATACGGTTGAAGGGTTAATAAAGTTTATGTAAAATAATTTATATACTTTAATGAAACACATAATCTAAAAGTACTGCAATATATACTGAGACTAAGAAGCGTACTAGTAAATAAACAAAAATATTGTACAACTTTTGAAAATTTTAATGTACATTGCTTTTATATCGAGTGGATAACCCCTTATTCATTCTTTATCGTCATTTTAGTGGAAATCGAAGAAACTCCAAAGAAGAGTATTTTCGCATTCCCGAAGGGGAAGTCAATTATATACAAGATCTGGTGGGTGTACACTTGGCCACTGAAACTTGTCTTGGGACTTACAATTCCGTCACCGATCACCTGCCAGAGATTCTATCCGATGGCTTTCCTGATGTGCATCATATGGATAGGCGTGAACTCTTACTTCGTATCTTGGAGCATGACTGTTTTGGGTGAGTCTGGTGTAAAATAAGACGAAATTTAACAGTTTCAAACCGGTTTTTCCTCACGGATGGTAAAATAGTTTGCGAGGCGTTATCCAAAAACCAATAAAAAACATATCGTTAAATTTAAAAACGAAACTTAAAAATCGTTCCTATAAAACGATTATAAGAGTTCGTTATTTAAAACTAAAATA